>NC_045558.1:81898859-82575201 GCF_009769535.1 Thamnophis elegans | reverse complement strand
TGTAAGCAGACAATCACTTAAACATGAGCCAGCAGTGTGCAGCATGCTGGAGCTGACAGGGCAATGCCCCGCATGCTCTAACAAATGGCTTTGCATGCCATCTGTGGCACGTGTGCCATAGGGTCTAGGCAAAGGCAGGCATCCCTAGAGTCCTTTATTGTTCTGATTAAAGGCCATGCCAAATGACCTTGAAAACTGGGCCCTATTTAACAAAATAAAATTCAGTGTAGAGAAAAGCAAGGTTTTACACTTAGGCAAGAAATATCAAATATATAGGTACAGATTAGGTGAAACCTAATTCAATAACAGTAACTCTGAGAGGTATCTTGGAGTCCTGGTAGACAATAGTGCCCAGTGTTAAATAGAGCTCAGTGTTCAAGTCGGTCAAGATTCATTTAAATAGTATATGATATCAGCCAAAAATCCATAGAACATCCATGATAGAACACATGTGTGCCCCACAATGCAATGCAGCCTGCCTCTGTGGGCATGTGTGTGCGACCCCCCCCCCCCCTGCACATGCATGCTTGACTCTCCCCCGTGTGTGTGGGGGATTTCCATCCTCCCCAGGCTCCAGAGGTGTTTCTCAGGCCTCCAGGAGGACCAAAATGCCCCCCCCGGGCTCTGGAGGCCAGAAACATGCTCCATTTTTGGCACGAGAAGCCTTCAAGGAGGGCCTCCGGAGCCTCAGGAGGAGAAAAACAGGACCAACCAAAAGTTCAGAAACAATCCATTTCCGGCTTCTAGGGAGGCCGTTGTTGCCCTTCCCAGGCTTCAGGAAAGCCGTGGAGCGTGGGAAGGGCAAAAACCGGGCCAAATGGGCCAACCAGAAGTTCAGAAACAATCCATTTCCGGCTTCCAAGTGGCCAGGGAGGCCATTTTCACCCTCCCCAGGCTTCAGGAAAGCTTCAGAAACAAACTTCCAGTAGACCCGTTGGGCTTGTTTTTCACCTTCCTCTGCTATCCTCTGGCCCTCTGGAAGACTAAAAATCAAGTGGCAGGTGCATGCATGCATGCTGGAACTGATGGCTCACATGCTGGCAGATGTGGCTCGGCGTGCCATCTGTGGTATATGTGCCATAGATATGCCATCACAGTTATAAGTCAAGTTTCCAACTTGTGGTCTGTGAACCCCTGGGCAGGTTGCAATGTTGTCACAGGAGGTCAATGAAGATTTGGAGAAATGTTATTATTTAAATCCTGAGCTAACTCTCATTGGTCCATGGCCACAAAATGGGTCCCATGGTGAAGAAAAAGTTGAGAACTATTGGCTAGGGCTCCTGCTAGAGGAGGGGATTAGACTAGAAGATCTCCAAGGTCCTTTCCGATTTTGTTATTATTTTATTGTGACTGCTCCCACTAACATTGACAGGGCAAGCTGCTAGAGTATAAAAAGAGAGCAAACTCCATTCCCTAGTAGCACTTATGATGTTATTTATTTTGGGTAATGAAATATGTGCAAGAAAACAATCAAGCACCAAGGGCCACTTGTCAATTGTCTCTATTAGGTTGGAGCATGTGTACATGCACATGACCGAGAGAAGAAAAGAAAATCCAACTTTCACATAACTTCCATTTAAGTAACCTGAGACTCAACAACTTGAATCTTGTCTATGGCAAGATTTAAAATCGGCTGTTCTGGCTGGAAGCTTGTCCTTCAGAATATATAAACACAAAATCAGCTTTCTGAAGAGAGGTGTATCTTCATAGTTAAAGTGATAATTGATTGCCTCTAATATAAGACATTAAAATCAGATTCTTATACCTAATAGTTTTCATTTTGGGATTGTGCTATTAAAATCTTATTCCAAAATTGGATTATTAAACATTTTAATTACATTTACCCGGTTTCCCAGAAAATAAGAGCTCCCTGGATAATAAGCCCAATCAGGCTTTTGAATGCAGTAGTAAGCCCTAAAGTAAGCCCTCCCCCCAAAATAAGCCCTCCACTAAAATATTTAAATGCATGCACAGCCAGTCCCCATCATTTCCTGGGGGCAAATAGGGGACATGCCCCATGCGCCCCACATGCACCTGCTATCCATGCAGAATGGCCTTTGTAGAGGCTGCTCCTTCAAACTCTAGCTACTGTATCCCTTCTCTTAGTGGCGGCCCCAAAAAGAGCAGCAGGCCCAGTGATGCTAGGGCTGGCAAGAGTGTGCCAGAAACAGAGACAGAACTTCTGGCCCTCTCTGGATCAGCTGATCTGTGGGCCACAGGCTGAGGTTAAGGGGCCTCCCGCACCTCAAAAATAATAAGACCTGCCAGAAAATAAGGCCAAGCTCTTATTTCACGGATCAAAAGAAAATAAGACCCTGTCTTATTTTGTGGGAAACATGGTATTATGCCAAAATATATGTGTGAAATTTCTACTTGATTATCCTCTCTATTAATTTATTGTCTGTTCTATATCTATAACATAAACCCATCTACAATATAATTCTGTGAAGTTCCTACAGAAGAATCTTATTTTTAATGTGGATTGTATCACAATTGTACTTCTGTAATTGCATATATATTTAGCTACATGATTTTCCAGAAATTTCTAGGAATTCTAATGATATTCCTTGTGTTTTAGCTTCTTTGTTTTTTTTAAAATTAGTCAAAATAACAATATATCTACGTACTGCTTTCATTTCCTGCTTTAATATATATGTTCTTTCTGAAATTCTTTTCAAACTAAAATCTAACTTTTCTTCAAATATAATAATAAAATCAATATTTTAAATTTAGCATTGGATTGCAATAATTCTTTTTATTATGTAAAGCCTTTGGGAAACTCTAAAGAACAGATTAGAAATAAATGTTCATGGAGAAAATCTATTTATTTGGTTGATAGAAATTGAAAAAGAACAGCAGATAATTAATTCATAATATACATCAGTCCTTTTGTTTCCTATTTTAGGCAAAATCCAGCTTTTTATCTAAAGATGTACTTTATTATTATTTATTATCGTTATCTAAAGATCATGAAATTGTTGCCTTCTGTTTGCATGACTTTTTCCTTGAAGGCCTACTGAACTCTTCAGGAGCTGCAATGCCCAATCAGATCAAGGAGCTATGAATGATATGAAACTTTGGGAAAAAGGAAGTATTAAGATGCCTTTTATAAATATCCCTGTCCTTGATATTAAAAAATGCCAACCAGAAATGTGGAAGGCAGTTGCTTGTTCACTGCAAATTAAACCTTGTCATAGTAAATCTAGAGGAAGTATTATTTGCAAGTAAGTAGATTTTTAGTGTTTTTTGTTTTCTTAATGTTAAAGCTAGATAGCAAAAGAGGCTCCATACCTTCAGCTGAAAAATGTAGAGGCAATTATGTTAATGTGTCATATCTCATAGAAGTCTGTGTTTATCTTCAAGCTAATGTAAAGGCAGCTGTAATTCAGAATTTTTAGCTGACTGTGTGAAGATCTTGAGAGAGTGTTGAGGAAAGTTGTGTGGTTGTTCTTGATTCACTTTTTTTCTTGAAATTTAGATGATTACATGAAGAGGGTTAACTTTAGTAGGTTTTCAGTTGGACATCCATGTAGAAAAAGGAAAATTAAATGACAATAATATTGTGGAAATTGTATTTTCAGTAACAAAATGAAGAAAGCATAAAACAAATCTGAGATAGAATTAATGAATGCATTTCCAACAAACAAAGCTTCAACATTGTGTTCTAGAACTGATCCAAAATTATTCTTAATTATTAAAGTATGTTTTTAACTATCAGTTGAAAAGGAAATATAAACAACTTTGAAAATTGTTTGCAAATATAGAGTGGAGAGTTGAACAAGTAGAAGAAAGCACAAAAGCAACTATTGGATACATTTGGAAATTCAAATAAGGATTGATTTCAAACATTTGTGCAAGTCAGAGTTATAAAACCAAGTTCAGGTTTGATTTGACTTTCAGATAAGATGGCTACAAAATTATTTTTTTACATATTTTTTTTACTAAACTGTTTAAACCTAATGTATTATGTAATTGAATAGGATCTAGTCAGATTCTTCTGTGCAGATCCAAAATCCATTAAATTGTGGAGAGGAATAAGTCAGTAGACATTCATAATAATGTTCTGTGCAATGTACACAAAATATTTTGGATGAACTTCTATTCTGCTTAGTAGTAAATTCCTCTGAGCACAATTTTTGGACAAATTCAAGAATTATAAAGGACCCATAATCTGAGAGTTCATCCAAGATGTTTTTAATTGGAAAAAAACATCAGTACTATAAGAACTGGCAGAATTTATACATTTTTGTATCCAGAATGAAGTTACTGGATCCTGCTGTCTCTATAATTTTCACCATGAGGCAAGATGGATGGCTAATAAATCTAATAAGTAAAATAATTTTAATGAATCTCACATGCAATGGGATAATTCTCTACTTATGTAAGAGTTCAAGATTCATGTTATATAGGAATTCATTGTAGAATAAATGATTTAAGCTACTAAATGCATTAATAGTTTTTTTAGGCAAACATAATTACATACCGTATTATATAGGGCTGTGAAAATCACCAGAAAGAGGTGCTTTGGAACATATGAAAAGGCTACAATTTTTTCCCTTAACATTTAATTGGTTGTGTCTTTTTCACACTTGTGTGGCAGCTATGGAAGGATTTTTAAAAATCATATGTGGTTCTATACATTCCAAAACATCTCTTTCATGTGATTTACAAAGATTTAATGTTATATATATTTAGATAGATAGATAGATAGATAGATAGATAGATAGATAGATAGATAGATAGATAGATAGATAGATAGATAGATAGATATTTGTTTGTAAAATTGTATGTTATTTTTATATGTGCACCTGTATACTTTTCATTTTAGTTTTAAATACTATGCATATATATAATGTGGAAACATTTTGTTTTCTTGAAGGTCAGATTGTGTAGAAATTCTCAAAAAATGTGGAGACTTAAGCAAATTTCCTGAAGGACATATGGCTGAAAGCATCTGTGAACTTTTATCTCCAGCTGATGATTTAGAGACTTGCATACCTTTAGATACCTACCTTCGTAAGTATTAAAGAACAGGCCCAATGACAACTTTAGAATTCAAAGTATTTGAATTTCTAGGCTTGACCAGAAAACAAAACAAAAACGATGGCAACAAAAGCCTTGGAATAACTATAATTTATAATTACTTTATTGTCATTCAATTTAATTGCCTCTGTAATAGTGCCATCTTTGTGATCCCAGAATTGCTGGTCCTTCACAGTGGTTACATAGTTTTTTTAGCTCATGCAAATATCTATTTTAAACATCTTAGAGGTTGTATTCTGATTGGCAGTCTTTCACCTTATCTGTATTGTATTGCCTTTTAAGTATAGGTTTTTTAAGTATAGTACCATAATTTGTTCCTATTTCTTTGCAACAGTAATACTACGATTGGTTCTTTTTTTTCTGGAGCTTTTTTATGTTCCTTCTGCGTTTAGTTTTTCCAGACTATTGTATAGTTTATTTTATTTGGCAGACTCTTCCAAATTTCTGCCCCAAATTTTGATTTCTCAAGCATTCAGCCTATTTTATCTTCTGCCTCTTACATTATATGGCACCCATTACCACAGTAACTTACTCCTCTTACTCCTCTTCAGATGGGATGAATCTGGACTTCACTCCTGCAGGGATTTTTTGACTCTTAGGCATGTAACTGACAATATGATCCGAGATTTGGCTCAGAGATCATCTATTAACACTAAGATAAATGTCATCCTCCCTTCTGTTACAGTGATTATTTCTGTTTTTCAAGTGCACAGCAATAAGGTCAAATTCATAGTGGTCTTGGAAGTGGAAATTGTCACCTAATAGGTAACAGATATACAATAACACAGTTGGAAGGGATCTTGGAGATCTTTTGATCAAATCTTTGCCCAAGCCGGAGACTCTATAAGAGTATATATAGATATTCTTGAACTTATGATCATAATTGAGACTAGAATTTCTGTTGTAAAGTAGAGGTAAAGTAAAGTGTGTCATGACCAATTTTACAACCTTTTTGATAAATTGACAAATCATTGCAGTGATTGTAAATAATGTGGTCATTAAACAAATCTGGATTTCCCCATTGACTTTACTTGCCAAAAGGATGCAAATGGCAATCACATGGCCCAGGGATTCTGCAACTGTTGTAAATACATGTCAGTTGCTAAGCAGCCAAATGTTGATCATGCGACCATGAAAATGCTGTTTCGGTTGTAAGCACAAGGACTGGCTGTACATCACTTTCTTCAGTGCTGTTGTAACTTTGAATGGTCACCAAATGGATAGTTGTAAGTCAGAGACTATCTTGACTTACAGTAAACCAACTTCTTCTAACCACATGCCCCTCAACTATGTTGGGAATAAAAGTTCAGTGTTAAAATTCATATTGATTAAAAAATCTAGGAATGAAGACTTCTGTAGGGGCAACAGGATGGGGAAGTTTGATTTGAACAGTTACTAACTCATTCCCACCTTTCTCTGGCAATTCTAACAATCTGTCATATAACTTTTTACTATTTTCAGTGAGCAGTACACCAAATAATGTTAATTGTTTGTATAAAGGAAATCCTATTAACCATAATTCTATTTTAGTACTTCAGTGTTTTTGTTTTTGTTGTATAAGTGATGGGTTTCTATCTATCTATCTATCTATCTATCTATCTATCTATCTATCTATCTATCTATCTATCTATCTATCTACATACATGCATACATACATGTATGCATGTATGTCTTGTTGTATTCAGGTCTTTTTCCGTGTAACAATTTTACACGGGAAAAGACCCGAATACAACAAGACCAACATACCTACACACATGAAAATCTACAAAAACATATATATATATATATATACATATACACATATACATATACATACATATATACATATATACATACGCTGATAACGGATAAGAGCCTGTGGCCTAATGGCTAAGATGTCTGCCTAGTATGTTATATAGCCCAAGTTCAAATCCAAGTAAGGGTATAGCTAGCTGATGAGAGCTAAATAGCTTGAAATAGATCTATACTAGTCTCCCTTTATTTATTTATCAGCACAAATAAAAAAACACATATACATACATACATACACACACACACACACACACACACACACACACACACATATACAACCTATTCTGTGGGTGTGGCTTATTTTTTGGGCATGGCTTGGCAGTCATGTGACCGGGCAGGTATGGCCAACTTGAAATCACTCATGCACACTCAGTCACATGACCCCCTCCCCCAAAGCCACGTGGCAAAAAATTTTGGGACTCCTATGAAGGGGCGGGGGGGGGGGAAGAGAGGGGAAAACCTCCCAAAAATAGACAACTGGAGGATTAAGGGCCGAAATTGGGGAGAGCGGAGAAGACAGGACAGAGAGGAATCCAGTAGAAAGCTATCACATGCTGGTGAAAGAACTTTGGGAGAATGGAGGAGGTACGACAGAGGGGAATCCAGTAGAAAGCTACCACACGTTGGGGAAAGAACTTTGGGAGAACGGAGGAGACAAGACACAGAGGAATCCAGTAGAAAGCTATCACACTCTGGAGGAAGAACTTTCAGAGATCGGAGAAGGCATGACAGAGAGGAATCCAGGAGAAAACTCCTGAGCTTGCTGCTGCTGTCTGGTGGATTGTGCCGCTGGACCTCTCCATGCTTCTCTGTTCACCACTTCCACTCCCAGGTATGGGACTTGACACCGAATTGGGCTAGGATAATGCGGACTGGCGGGGGGAGCAAGCGATGGAGCGGCTTCCGGATGGGCGGGGGTGAGCGAGGAGTGACAGGGCCGGGGCAGGCATTCTGGAAGATACTTCTGGGTCCACCAGTCAAACCTCCTCTCACCGGATTAATAATTTTCACCATCTGGTTCTCCCGATCCGGTGCGAACTGGCAGAAACCCACCACCGTTGCTGATTCACAATATCAACCAGTCTCTCATTTCCAGGAGTGGAAATATCAGGCCCAATATTGTGGCTTAGGAAACTCTTCTTGGAAGCTACAGCAGCCACGGAGAGGTGTGAAAAGGACCTTGGGTGGTCCTGAAGCTTACCAGATACCAGAAACAGCTGAGAGATATGAAGTAACTTGTCCTCCCCCCCCCCAATTGTGATATCCTTGGCATTACTAGAAGGAAACATATGTGTCCTCCTCTGCAAGATAATCCTTGGTCAGACTTTGATCTTTATAATATCTTTTTGGGGAGCTATTAAAAATCTAGGGTATAAACAAATAAAGAAGGAAGTGGCACTCTTCCCATTCTGCCTGGATTATTTAAAACTGCTCAGCTAAATACTCAACCTCCTCTGGCATCCTCTCTGACCAGAAGATCCCACTGCGTCTTCAATCGAAGATCTACCGCCCAGTTATTTGTCCAGAACCTCTCTGTGCAGCAGGAGATTGGTCAACAATGAAAAAGAGACACGAATGGTCAGATAGTCATTGAGGGTCACGCGGCTGGATCATCCTATGGACACAGACCTCCAGAATCACCCCAATTCTGGACAAAATGAGAGAGATGAGGCCGCAGTTTCATGGACATGTGGTCAGATATGATGTGGAACTCATTGTGATGTGGTGGGCACCTTAATGGCTGGAAGCCCCAAGAATGACCAAAAAAATAATGAAGACATGTGAGGTGTAGGCATATGTGTTCTGATCTAAGCTGCCCAAGATCATGAAGTAAACTCCTCGTCCCGATAAAACCTCTTTTATTTAGGTTAAAGGGAATTCCTCTCCAGCAAAGTCCCGGCAAACAGTCTTTCAAGAGATTTCACATCTAAAGACGTTTATCAGGCTTGGAGAGCTGCCAGGCCGACACCTTCCAAACGCCATGCTGTAGCAGAAATTACTTGGCAAGAAGTCAGGAACAGATCTTCACCCTAATGAATTGAACTCATTGTCTCCTGCAAACTCCCCTCCCCTTTAGCTCCTCTATTATTCCCTAAGGGAGGGGCCATTCATCTGTGCCTTTACTCCTGAGTCAGCCCTTGTACCTTAGCTGTTCTCTTCTGTTGGCAGCTCTGCACATGTGCACAACAGGAACAGGCTCCAGCTGTTCTTCTGCCCCAATGATATCCAACTCTGAAGGCAGCTGATAACTGTTAGATGCCCTGGTTCCATCTTTGCCTCTGACGCAGAGCACTCCTCAGAGCTCCAGGACTGGCCCATGTTCCTCCTCAACCTCCTCACTGTTTGAGTTTGACACCAGCTTCGCTGGCCGCTGGCAGGCCATAACAATATGCCATGCTGATGCTCAGACCCGATGAAGTGGTGGGTGAAATGCAAAACTGTGAACTCTGTGAGATGATAGGAATAACATCAAGAACAGGAAGAAAAACTAAATTATTCAACCATGCAAAGAGAAGGTATCAAATGGGGAAACGCTCACTCTGTTTTCTTTCTGCAAAGAAAACAGAGCTTGACTGTGACACTCACTATATACAGATAGTCAATAAAACAAAGGAGATCATTGTAGATTTTAGAAATAGCCAGCATAATAATGCTAGTATCAAGGATGCAGATGTAGAGGTGTTGAACAGTATTAAGTATATGGGGGTGCAGATCACTAATACTCTGAACGGTTCTCTCCACAAGTCATCCTTAGTGGAGCGTGCAAACTAGCATCTGTATTTCCTGTGTCGGATGAGGAGACCACATCTTTCTCCTTCTGTCCTGGCCACTTTCTACAGAGGTACGATTGAGAACTTTTTAACAAACTGCATCATTGTTTGGTTTGGTAGCAGGAATGCCTCAGATAGAAAGTCCACACAGTGAGTAGTGAGGATAGCAGAGAAGATTATAGGAAGCTGGCTTCCTGTTATTCAGGATGTTGCTTATAAGGGCTATGTGCATAGAGCTCAAAGCATTGTTAGAGACCCCACACACCCATTTTATGGTCTGTTTCTATGTTTGCACTGTTCTGGGGGGGATGTGCAATGAAGGGGGCTATTTTTCTGAAAGGATGTTGGGCAATTCCTATTGTAGCTTTCATCCTATGTTGGATCTTGGGTGAGGGGCTGCTTGTTCTAATCCTACCATTCTGCTTTTCGTAGCTGTCAAACTTTGCTGCAAAAAGTTTCAAAATATCCTGTCTTGAATGGGATTCTGCTGGCAGTATTTGCTTTGCTTATGAATGGAGCCATTTAGATAGTTAACTTCCTCTTTCAATAAGCTCTTTATCTCTTTAAGGGCTGGCATCTGCTGTAGGCTATTAAGAAAGACTGGAGGCTGTTTTCTGACTCTAAAACATGTTTCTCCATTTCTCTTTTAGGGAAATACAATATTCTGCTACTTTGAATATTTCACAAAATATTTCATTCTTCTGGGGGTGGGGCTTCCCATAGCGTGAAAATCAAGAGATGCATCTCCTGCTAGAAATGAAATGGTCAGCTGTGTTCTGAAGAGCAAGAGCAGGGGTGGGATTCAGCCAATTCGGATCGGTCCGGGTGAACCAGATGCTAATTTTACATCGGGTTCACTGAACCGGTAGTTGGAAGGACTGGCTGGCCCCACCCACACAGCCATTCCCCTCCCAGGAGTCTCCACATGGCCCATTCATCATGCCAGGTAAATGTAGGGCCTACATGGAGGCTCTGGGAGAGCAAAAAAATGGGCCTCTCAGAAGTTCCAGAAGTCCAGAAATGAGCCTGTTTCCGGCCTCTGGAGAGGGCCTCAAAAGACCAGGGAAGCCATTTTTGCCCTCCTGGAGGCTCAAGGAAAGCCTTTGGAGCCTGGGTAAAAATGACCTCTCCTGCTGTGGTGTTGGAGGCTGAGTCGGCCATCACCCCCTTGGCCACCCAGCAACCGGGCAGAGAACTGGTTGCTAAAAAATTTTGATCTCACCTCTCAACAAGAGGGAGTCCTTCCAGCCACAGTTGCCTTTATTAGTGGTGTGTTGTCACAGCAATAACTGAGCCAGGCTAAACATGGTTAGAACTGTGACCTAGCAGGCAGATGCACAATAGACAGCCTGGTCTTAAAAGGTTTTGACATCTTTATCCAAATGAATGAAGTTGCCAACAGGTGAGAAGGCAGCGTTGTTGCGTTCTTTCAAAATAAAATAATGCTGGACATATAATAAGGTGAACTGGCCGAACCCAGAGAGTCTGAGCTACAGCTTTCCTTTCTGGGATGTCAGATTAATTTTCTTGTTTTACTTTACTTGTACAGGGAGCTAATGAATATTACAATGCTCGCTGGGATGCTGAAATTTATTGAATCCCCCCACAGCACTTTACCAATTGATAAAACTGTACACAGCAGAGCTGTGCTCAGAGGAGGGGTTATAAAAACTCCCAGGTAGATGAAAATGGGTAGTTCTGGGCAGCTGACCACATAGAGTTGAGTTTGGGGGGGCGGATTTCATACATTCTCTTGGGCTTTACACTTGACCTTCCTGTTCCTGTTTAAGAACATGCATTCTGTTAACTGTCGTCAGATTCCTATGGGGTCATGTAGGGGTTATGTAGGTGTCATAGTTGGCTCTATAGGTAAAGTACAAACCCTACGTCAGGGGTGTCTAACTCAAGGCCCAGCAGCTGGGTTATGGGCTGAGTTATCCAGCCCATAGTGTTTTTAGATCTGGTCTGAGGGGCCACCCTGGAAATAGCAAAGGACCGGCCGGCGGTACTTCTGCCAGTGAAAATGGGTTTCCGAGCTCCATTTTTGACAGCCATGGCCTCCTGCAACCTTCTGACAGTGAAAAACAGAACTCAGGAGGGTGATAGAGAGTTGCAGAAGGCTGTGGCAACTAAAAATGGAGCTCAGGAGCCCATTTTTGCTGGCAGAGTACTCGAGCCGCCACAGGTGCCCCTGACAGAAGTGATGTCAAGCTGGCCATGCCCACCTCCTGAGGTCAAACACAACCTTGATGTGGTCCTCAATGAAATTAAATTGAGTTTGACACCCCTGCCCTGGGTGTTTGTCTGAGCTACATGTGATTGAAGTTTCTGAGGGTGATGCAATGTATGAAAGGGTGTTGGGTAATTCGTATTGTGGCTTAATGGCTTAGTCCTGGTTTGGCTTTTGGGTAAGGGTATTTGCTTATGAATAGAGCTATCTAGTTTTCAGCTTTATTTCTTATGTGCTGACTTCTGCTGAGGGTTATTAAGAAATAATCTCTCCTTTAGGGAAATATAATATTCTGCTTTTTTTAAAATATTCCCTAAAACACTTCATTCTTCTAGGGGAGGGGAGGATGCTAACTTTCCACAGCACACAATGTCCCACATGGTGGACTGTCTCAGGCAATACATGTAGCTTCTCTGTCCTAGCTTTTCCCCTTCGCATGGAACTTGATTTACTTCCCTTGAATGGAACAGCTGCTCTAGAATCTAAACAGGAATTCACCAGGAATTTCCAAGCAGTCATCCGATTTCCAAATATGGGAGCAAATAAGCAACAGAAGGGTTGGAGCCAGTATCCTATGAGAGAAGGCAAGAGGTTCTGCCAAGATTTCCAACTTCAGGGCCTCCTTCATGTTTCCTCGGAAAGAGGCAGCTTTGGCCTAGTTGAGAAGATTGAAGGGGAGGAGGAAACAATTGCAGGCAATATACCCTATGAGCAAGGCATAGGTGGGTTTCAAAAATTGTTCAAACCTATTATGTGGGCGTGGCCTCCTTTGTGGGAGTGGCTTGCCACCCATGTGACTGGATGGGAGTGGCTTGTTGCCCATGTGATCAGATGGGAGTGACCTGCCAGGCTGTCACCTATGTGACCTGGTGGGAGTGGCCAAGACAATGTTATTACTAGATATTACTAATTACTAGATATTATTAATATTACTAGATCATTATTAATGCGTAGATAACTGCAGGACATTACACACCCACACAAACTATGACAGTGCCAGGAAAACACCAAAAAATAAGAATCCCCCCCCCCCCCCAGACTGCCAATGAAACCAGTTTTTTTTCCCTAAGCCTAAGGACAGGAAAGACAAAGTCACTGGAATAAAAACCATCAAGGCAATGTGGAAAATTATAAAGGACAGGCGCTCACAGAACCATCAACCACCTCAGAATTACCTAAACCACGAGGGTGAAACCCACTAAACCTGGCAAAACTGCCTTGCAAGAAACCTGGCCTGCCCATAGAAAAGCAGCCACTTTGAGACACATAAACCTGGTCTGAACACTTAAAAGCAACATATTGCATCACAAAGTAAACATTTGCAAAAAGGAATAACATTTCTTGTAGTAAATATATTTTATAAACAATTAAAAAAATAAAATTCCCCAAAAATAATTAAAAAAAAGATATTCTATAAATAAAAGAAATCTTTAAAGACCATTGTTAAGTATTACACCAGCAATATTTTACACTGTAACAATCTTAAGTTATTGTACCAGCCATAGTATGTAACCATTAGTTCAATCCACCACAATAATTTACACTGTAACAATTTTAAGTTATTGTACCAGCCATACTGTAACCATACATTTTTAAAATAGTTTTACATTTCAAAGTATTGAGTATAGAATATTTTAAAATGGTTTATTTTAATTTATTTTGGATAGAATCTTTTTTAAATAGTCTAAGACAATTTAAAAAAGATTCTATCCAAAATAAATTAAAGTAAACCATTTTAAAATATTCTACACTCAATACTTTTATGTAAAACTATTTTAAAAAAATCTATGCATTAAATAAAATATTATTTTAAAATACATTAAAATAATAATAATAAAAACTTACCAGCAGCAGGCAGAATCAGCAGCACTCCGATGTGATAGATGGATCCTCGTCGCGATGGCAGGCAGCAGGAACAGGTAAGACACTGGACCCTCAGACAAGGCTAGGGTCACTAAGCAGGTCGCCTGGCAGGCTTAGCAAGCCAGGCGAGCCTGGAGAGGGGGGCGGGGGGCTTCTCTTGTGAAAGGTAGCCCACCTTCGCCACCAGGCCGCGGCTTTCGCAAGGGATGGCCTGGAGGCCTTCCCTTGCAAAAGGTAGGCCGCCACTCCCACCCACCCACCATCGACCGTGTAGCGCACGCAAGCCCGCGGCTTTTGCGAAGGCCTCCAGGCCTTCCCTTGTGAAAGCTAGGTCACCGCCCCCCACCTGCCTTCGGCCGCGTAACGCACAAGAGCCCGCGGCTTTCGCAAGGGAAGGCCTGGGGGCCTACCTCACAAAAGTTAGGCTGCCCCCCCACCTGCCTTCGGCCGCTATCGCCACTACTGCCCCCACCTGGCTTCGGCTGCATGGCATGCGCCAGCCCGCAGCTTTTGCGAGGGAAGGCCTTCCCTCACGAAAGGTGGTCCGCCTCCACCCACTTGAAGCCTCCCGAGTCCCGCCGCCGGGGCTTTGTTGCTTACCTGAGGGAGAAGCAGCAAGCTCCTGGAAGGCGAGGGCTGAAGGAAATTTTCAAAGGGAGGTCAAGCGCGAAAAAAGCTTTGCTTCGCCTCAAGCCCAATCACTAATTGGCTGGACTCCAGCCAGTCAGTGAGCAGCAGGCTGGACTTAGTGTGGACGGGTGGGGGAGTGAGCGAGCGAGTAAGCTGCGAATGGGCAGGGGAACGAGCGAGTGAGCCGCGACGTGCCGGCAAAAGTGCGTTTTGCAGCGACAGGGGCCAGGACTGGTACCGGCATTCCAGGAAGTTAATTACTTCCGGGTTCACCAACGATCCGGTTCACATGAACCGGGGCGAACCGGGAGGACCCCACCCCTGACATACACAAACACACACATGCTGGTCTTGTTGTGTTCGGGTCTTTTCCCATGTAAGATTGAGATTGTCTTGACAACGTTTCGGCGAGGTCTCACTCACCATCCTCAGGCTGTTTTTTTCGGCTTAAATACACACACGCACACACGCACACACACACACACACACACACACACACACACAAACCACTTACTACCCATAAATGAAACCTGAATGTTCAACTTGTCTTCTTTGTTATCACATCACCAGAACTTCATGTAACATTTAAACTAAACTCCATTCAGCTGTGATAGGACTAGAAGGCAAATTGACAGATAATGAGAAAAATTTTAGTGTCATTTTTGTGTGTTAGTGATTAGAATGCAGTACTGCAGGCTGTTGATTGCTAGCTGCAGTTCAGCAGTTCATATCTCACTGCTCAAGGTTGTCTCAGCCTTCCATCCTTCCAAAGTGGGTAAAATGAGGATCCAGATTGTTGGGGGCAATATGCTGACTCTCTAAACTGCTTAGAGAGGGCTGTAAAAGCACTATGAAGTGATATATTAGTCTGTGATATTGCTATTGCTATTAATCTTCAGAAAACATCAGACCATCAGCCAGGTTTTCACACTGAATTTTTTTGACTGAAAAAGTCCTTCTCCTTCTTACAATCCCTTCCATTTCTTATTTCATTTCAATTAAATCTTCATTTGAAAGCTCTGATTTGAGGTTTGATGATAGTTGCAAATGGACACTAGTGGGAACTAAAGAACTAGCACAAAAAAGTTAAAATGGCTATGCTGGCTATAACATATTGTATTTCTTACCTTAAAGAGTGTTTTGATAACTGAGCTATTAACAATTAATACTTTCTTTTCTACTTGTTCTTTTTTTTCTTTGTATCTTCTGAACTTTTTTTCTTCTTGTTTCATTCTATTAATTTTCACAATGTTTATGAAAAATTGAAATAAAATTAAAAGCAAAACATTAACAAGCTAAGAGTTTAGGAAGAGTCTATGGATGGAAATCCTAAAGGAGAAAACTACTAAGGATAATTGGGAAAAACTGAAAAAATGGATTATAAAAGCCAATCTAACATAATACCACAAGGAAAGAAAACAGGAGACACCAGACAAAACCAGCAAGATAGCATAAAAAATCTCTAACAAAACTGAGAGAAAAAGAGGACAAGTATTAAAAAATGGAAAGAAGGGTAGAAAACAATTCCAGCAAAATGCTCAAATCAACAGTGACAAAGGCAGGAATGTTAAGGTTTAAAGTGAACTAAGACTTGTAACAAATGCTAAAAATAATTTTTAAAAGTTTAAACATGTAAGAAACAAGAAAACACTCAAGAAAAAAACCTAATGGGAGAATATAGCAAGGAGATGATGGGCACCAAGGACAAAGCAGACTTTTTAAATATATCAGTGCTTTACAGTTCTGCTTTTAATAGAGACCTGAATATCATTTTCCTGATGATGCCAAATATATTAAAAGTTGATGCCACCATCATAATTGGGAAATGTTCAGGAAATAAGATGCTCATGGATAATTATTCAACATAAACACAAAGCTGTCCAATTAGTACTTAGAAGTTATCAAACCATGTATTAAAATACACCACACAGATAGACTATTTCTACTTGCTGTACACATGGTTTGTCCTTAAAGTGTATTCGAAGGTTTAATTGGTACAAAATACAGTGGCACAGGCAGTTATGTGTGCTCATGGAATAGCATAAGTTTAATCTCTGCTCTGAGAAGTGCATTGCTTACTAGCTTGTTTCCAAGTCCAAGAATAATAGTATTGATCTTTAAAACATTTCATGGTATGGGACTAGTTTATTTGTGGGACCTTCTCTTCCTTTTTTTTTTAATGTAAATGTGTTTTTATTTTCCATTTTCATTTTCGTACAGTCACATATATACTGTGCACAACCGGGGCCATATAACATTAAACAATAGACACAGCCATTCCTCTTGTCAATAATACCCCCAAAAATAGAAACCCAATGTACCTCTTCGAACCTCCATACACCCTTTCTTTCGCCCCCCCTCCAACTTTCCATCTTCCCTCCATCATTCCCCTCTACCCTACTTCCCCTCCCCCTCTACCACTCCTCTCTCCCGATGCACTCCCTCCCTCCCTTCTCACCCTCCCTCCAATCCTCTCTCCCACCCTTTCTACCCCTCTTTCTTCTATCCCTCTACTACTCCCTTCGGTGTATTTCTACTATCTATTAATATATTCAGCTTGTCCTATTTTTACACTGGAATTAAAGAGCAACAGTATACAAGTGCAATCGCGTTACTTTGAAATCTGACACATACTATATATCCCCCCTCCCCCCCTAAGACCCCACCTCCCTTCCCCCCCGACTTCCCAGAGCCCGTACACGGTATAGATTTTGTGGGACCTTCTCTTCCTAATTACATTTGACCATCACGTCAGCTCTGTCAGAAAAGATATGCTGCAGGCCCTGTCCATTAAGGAGTTGCATCCGGCAGGGCATAGGACACAGGTCTTTTCTGCTATGTGAAACATCATTCCCTTGAGATGAGGCTATCCCCATCCTTGGTAACCTTCTGAATATTGCTCAAAACATGACTGTATCAACAGGCTTGAGGATCTCGTGGAAATGCTGCATCAATGAGATGGCTATATTGCATGTTATACTGAAGATTTTATTTTATTATATTTTAATAATATTGCTTTTTAAAAAAATATGGAATATTTTAAATATTTCTTCCTCATGATTTGTTTTTAATATATGCTGAATGGGATGAGCAGTCATAAAAATATGATTAATAATAAATATAACCCCCTTTGATAAGCACTTCAGAACCTGACATTTAGGCTGAAATGTTGGTTCTTTAAAAAAGTGTTGAATTATTATTTTTTCTTTTAATAATGTGTACATTTTTACTTACTGAATAAAAATGACACATTAGCTTAGAAATTAATACACAAGTCTGATTCTACACAGTATTAACGTTCCCTACTTTTTGTTTTTTTCCAGATCCAAGTACATTGGACAACATTGTAGAAGATGTTACACATCCCTGTAACCCAAATCCCTGTGCTGCAAATCAATTGTGTGAAGTAAACAGAAAGGGATGTCAGCCTCTTGAACCTTGTCTTCCCTATTTTTGTATTCAGGGTAAGCCTTTTTAAAGACTAAACAAATGCTATAGGTTTCTTAATAATTTAGCACTTGCCTTTCTTGTCCTTAAAAATATTCTTCCTTCAAGGGGATTGCTATTTCAAAATATAATTTCACTTTACGCTAAAATTGGAAGGGAAGGGTGACCAATCTTTAGGAACTTTAGAACCTAATGCTAAGCATAAACCCCAAGATAACCAATCAAACAAGGAAATAGGGAGTGCTGAGAAGTCAGATATAAAATAATAGATGAAAGAAGCATATGCATGGTCATCCATAAAGGACTTGGATGTCTACATACTAATGCTCAATGTATGAGGAACAAACGGTGAACTTGGAGCTCTAGTATATGAGGGAAAGTACAATATTGTTGCTATTATTGAAACGTGGTGGGATAAAATTAATGATTGCAATGTATTACTGAAAGGATATAAATTGTTCAAAAGAAACTGACTTAAGAAAAGAGGAGATGGTATTGCATTATACGTTGGAAATCAGTACACCCCTAGAGAATTGCAGAAAACTGAAATGCAGAAAACCAAGGATGAAAACCTTGATTTCATAAAAGGAGGGAAAATGACATTGCAGGCCACCCAAACATGCAGAGGAAATAGATGAACGTTTTGCTAATCAGTTAGCTAGGATGTGCAAGAAACACACCACAGTAGTAATGGGGGACTTTAATTAACCTGGCATCAACTGGGGGACAAGCTGTGCTTAAAGTGGGATATCACACAACTTCCTGACCAATCTAGCTGACAACTTTTGTCATCCAAAAGATAGAGGAAGGTGCTACATGGAAGTTGTGGGAACTTTGGGAGAGAATAACCATGTCTTACATAATTCAGACAATAATCGAACAAAGTCAAACTATGACCTTAGACTTTAAAAAACATGACTTTAACAAACTAAAAGTTTAGGAAAGAATCTATAAATGGAAATCCTAAAGGGGAAACAACTCAAGAATTGAAGAAGCTTCTTGGATAAAAAATGAAATGTCTTCAAGAGAAAACAAAGTTCAGTTGTCTTTTGAAAAAGCACTTCAGGACAACTCAAGATACTTGAGAAAAATGAGATTATAACAGCCTAATCTAACATAGTATCACAGAGAAAGAAAACAGGAGAGTACAGCTGAAGTCAGCACGATTGCATAAAAAATCCCTGACGAACTGAGAGAAAAAAAGGACAAATATAAAAAATGGAAAGAGGGATATATAAGTAAAACAATGCCAGCAAAATATCCAAATCAGCAAGGACAAAGGCAGGAGTGCTAAGGGTTATAGTGAACTAAAACTTGTAACAAATGCTAAAAACATGTTTTTAAAAGTTTAAATATGTTACAAAAAAAATACATAGTCAAAGAAACCATCTATCTACTAATAGATGTAATGGAGAAGATGGCAAGGAGGTTGCAGGCACCAAGGAAAAAGCAGAATTGCTTATTTCTTTCTTTTAATCTGTCTTCATCAAAAGAAAAAAAACAGTCCAGAAAAAAGTGACATGTAGGATACAGAATAGTGATGCAAGTCAAAATAGTAAAGAAGATTGTTAGCGAATTTCTGTTCAGTCTAGGTGAGTTCAAATTGCCAGAACCAGATGGATTACATCCCAGGATTTTGAAGGAATTGGCAGACGTGATCTTGGAACCATTGAATATTTTTTTTTCCAAAATTTCTGGAGCACCCAGCAAATACTAAAGGTGTCAGAGTTTCAAGTAATGCCCCCAACAAAAGAAGACTCCAAGGTTCAAGGTTCCATTTTATTAGAGATGTCATATTGGCACATCTGGGAAAACCTGAATCTGAAAGTTCTAGGTTTTCCCTATCCAAAAGAAAGTCAAAGATCCATCCCCTGCACCACAAGTCCCTCACATGGTCCAATCAATTCACCGTCCCAACTGGAGCAACCCCCAGTTAGTCCCTTCCAGGTGCAGGTCGAATGCCTTTGACTCCCAGAGAAAGGAATGTTGTTATGGCTAATCCTCCACCACTCCATGTAATCACCCCTCCCTTTTCCCAGGCATTAAATGTGGCAGCCTGAAGCTCCAGTGGAAAAGATGGCTTCCAGGGCTGACAAAAGGACTGGAATAGAGCTGATGTGCTTCCAATCTTCAAAAAAGGAAAACAAATTAATCCAGGAAACCACAGGCCAATCAACCTCGCAACAATACCTGGGAAGACCCTGGAAAATATAATCAAACAGAGGATTTTTAAGCACCTAGAAATGAACAAGGTGATTACTAAAAGCCAGCATGGGTTTGGTTAAAAACAAATCATGCCAGGCTGACCATATTGCCTTCTTTGACAAAGTGATTAAATTAGTTGATAAGGAAAATGCTGTTGACATAATTTACTTAGACTTCAATAAGGCATTTGACAAAGAAGTTCACACTCTTCTTTTTAGTAAGATAAAGCAATGTGGAATAGATACTACCACCAGAGATGGATTTGCAACCGATTGACCAATCATACAGTGAGAAGTCCTCAATGGATTACATCAACATGGGGTAAAGCTTGCGTTGGGGTAGCTCAAGGTTTTGTTTTAGGCCTAGTACTCTTCAACATCTTCATAAATAATCTAGATGAGAAAATGCAAGGCAAACTCATCAAATTTGCAAAAAACAGCAAGTTGGGGAAAATTGCTAACACTTTAAAGGATAGGCTCAAGACAGAGCACCTTGACAGACTTGGCCTTATCCAACAAAATGCAATTCGGTGATGAGAAAAGTAAGATCCTATACATAGGCAAGAAAAACCAAATGGAAAGTTATAGAATAGGTGATACCTGGCTCAACAGTAGCAATTATGAGAGGAATCTAGGTGTCCTAATAGACCACTACTTAAGAATGAGCAAACAGTGTGCTGCAATTGCCAAAAAAGCTAATGCATTGCTAGGCTGCATCAAGATCATATGAAATGATAGTATCACTTTATATTGCACTGGTGAAACTATATTTGGAATACGGTATCCAGTTCTGGTCATCATGATTCAAAAAATGTTGAGACCTTAAAAAAGTACAGAGAAGAACAATAAAAATGATAAGTGTCTAGAAGCTAAACCATACAATAAATAATTGAGAGAACTAGATATGTCTAATCTAATGAAGAGAAGGACTAGAGATGATGTGATAGTAGACTTCCAGTACTTGAAGGGCTGTCACAGAGAAGAGAGGGTTGACCTATGCTCCAAAGTACCTGAGGTTAGGACAGGAAGTAATGGGTAGAAGATCATTAAAGGGAGATGCTACCTAGAACAAAGCGGAAATTTTCTAACAGTGATAACAACCAATGGAACAATTTGCCTTCAGAAGTTGTGGATGCTCCATCGCTGGAGGCTATTAAGAAGAGACTGGACAGCCATTTGTCTGAAATGATATATATGCTTGAGCAGAGGGTTGGACTAGAAGATGTCCAAGAATACTGATTCTATGTTCTAAGGTTGAATTGTTGCTACAATAAATAAATGGTATAATCTAGATAGTAAATGCCAAATAGAGTATGCGGTCTTTTCCTATAATGGGGAAATCGTACAATGGGCTTGTTCCTTTCACTTCCTGCAGTAAGTAGTATCAGAACTTTCAGCTTTCATCATTATATAAGGAAGAACTGACCTGTTTACTTCTCTCTTCTCTCCTTTCCCCTCCCCTCCTGTGTCACACACACAGAGACACACACAGTATTTCCTCCAATGTTATTTGATGCTGCCCCATATTTATCAGTAATTTTATTATCTCTGCCTTGTATCTGTTTTTCAGCTCCAATTTCATTTTTACGATCAGCTGACCTCACTATAGATAGCCTCTATTTAAGTGTAATACCCCATGTCTCTGAGTAAACTATAATCAATGAAAGTTTAAACTATTTCTTAATCTTTAAGAGGTTATAACACTTATTCCTTCTAGAATTCATAATTCACTAACATTTGTCTTTTCTGCATATTAACATAGGCTGCAAATTGGGTGAGGCCTCTGATTTTATTGTTCGTCAAGGTACACTCATCCAAGTACCATCTTCTGTTGGAGATGTTGGTTGCTATAAAATTTGCACATGTGGGCAGAATGGTTTGTTAGAAAACTGCATGGAAATGCATTGTATTGATCTCCAAAAGTCATGCATTGTTGGAGGGCAAAGAAAAAGTAAGTACTAGTACATGGGGGTGTTTTTATAACAAGGTTTTAAAGTTCTGCAGATTACAAAACTAATTCAAATTGAAGTCCTCCTAGCAATGATCTCCCGTCTATTTTTCACAAATTTTCCATATAAACCAATATTTGTTATATGTATCATTCAATTTTGCTTAGCTTATTTTGTACCAATTTGTTTATTTTTTGCAGAATTGTATAACACAGCTAGTCCTCGACTTACAATAGTTCTTTTAGAGACCATTTGAAGTTAAAATGGCACTGAAAAAAATGACTTTTGACCATATTTCACACATTATTGTTGCAGCATCCCCATGGTCACTTAATTTACAATCGGATGCTGGACAACTGGTTCATATTTATGCCAGTTGCAGTGTTCTGGAATCATGTGACCATCTTTTGCCAACTTTACAAGCAAAGTCATTGGGGAAGCCAGATTCACTTAACAACTGTGCTATTAATTTAACAACTGCAGTGATTCACTTAACAAATGTGGCAAGAAAAGTCGTAAAATGGAATAAAACTCACTTAACAAATTTCTCACTTAAGCAACATAAATTCTAGGCTCAATTGTGGACGTAAGTCAATGACTGCCTATATTTCTACAGTATGTAAATGATGTGTAGACTGATGGATTTCATTAAGCAAGTGGAAGATAATAAAGTTAATCTAAAATAAGAGTATCAATAAAATAAACCTTAGCAAATATGTAGAAATTTCAATCAAAATGATAATCAGTTCAATCTAAACCAGTGTTTTTCAACCTTTTTTGTGCAAAGGCACACTTTTTTCATGAAAAAAATCACGAGGCACACCACCATTAGAAAATGTTTAAAAAAATTAACTCTGTGCCTATATTGACTATATATAAGGTGTTTTTCCCACGGCACACCTTACACTATGTCACGGCACACTAGTGTGCCGTGGCACAGTGGTTGAAAAACACTGATCTAAACAAAGCATGAGAATTTTTTTTAAAAATTTAGCTGCTAATCTGGAAACCCAATTATAATTCCATCCTGAATCATTTAAATTCTTTGGGTTAGGCTGGTCACACCCTGTGAGCATGGTAGAGTTACCATGAAAAATGGAGAAGCGAATGCTATTTACACTACTGTGAACTCCTAGAGAAAAGGATATAAAGATTTAAGTAGTTACATTTTAATTCCAGTATTTAGTAATATATTTCTTTTATTTAAAGGCCATGGAACATCTTTTAATATAGACTGCAATGTTTGTTCATGTTTTTCTGGGAATTTGATATGCTCCACTCGTCAGTGTCTAAATGAATTAAGTTCAGATGATGAACGCCATCTATTTACAGGTAGGGTTTTTAAATTTTAAGAAACTTTGAAACTTAACAGAAGCAATGTAATGCTGAATTTTGGTTTTCTCTGATGATACTTTGCCTAGATATTTCATGTGACAACTTTTTGTACTCTGTTTGCCTTTGTATTTATTCAGATTGCCAATAGTGAAGCAAATGGTTTGGGTTATATTGCAGATTAAATACAACATAAGAGATAAATGAAATTCAGAATGACTTGTTTTTTCCTTCTGTTAGCAAAAATTAAGTGGTTCAGTGTAGACTTTTGTAGACTTAGGCTACAAATATAATAAATCTATTTGTTCTTACTCTGGAACAACAGCTACTAGATTTAACAGAATCTAATAGCTCTTGCTCCCAGATGAGTATGATTGGCATTTCTAGACTTTATCAATTGAATATTTTCATTTCCAGAATACTCCATCCATAGATAAATTGTATTGTAGCTATATACTCCCTTTATTTGAAAAGTAAGTAGAGGCAGGGCTTATCCCATCCTACTTGAAATTTTGTGTTTCAGCCATGTGCTTTCATTATTTGCACACACTCCTTTATATTCATAGAATAGTCCTCGACTTACAACAGGCTGCTTAGCGACTATTTGATGTTATAAAAGTTACTTGTGACTTAACTTCAAATAATGACTGCAGTACCTCCACAACCATTCATTCTTACCACCAATGCTACAGCAATGCTAATCCACTCACCTGTCCCACCCCACTGAGTCCCTGTAACCACTCATCCACACAGTGAAGATCAGGTGGCTATAATGGGTATAAATCTTGCAAGCGCCCCGCTTCCTTCCCACCCAGGAGGAAGGGGAGATCAGGGTAGATGAAATTTCTAAACTCCAACAAGGAAGGGGAGGTCAGAGCAAATGGAATTTGTAAGTCTCCAGCGAATAAGAAGGCAACACACCCACGGAATTGCAGGACTTAAGCCTGCTCCAGGAAATCGCCATCTTACCTTTCTGTTTTTTCAACTTCTGAGAAAAGCAGCTGATCAAATACAGGATCAGTCTTTTTACAGACTCATGTCAAACTCCTGCTATTTAGCAACAGGTTCTATTCTCATGATACTATAGAGGGTTTTTTTTAAAAAAAGAGGCGCCGTAAACTGCACAAACACATGGAGCCTTCTTAAAAAATGGAACATCTTAAAGGTTGCTTTGCTTAATGAATGTCATGCATGCAACTATAATGGATAGGCTCCATTACAGTTGTATCGTGAAGACTACTTGTATATTCATTCAACTGTGTCTACTTCTGTTATGATATTTTTACCCAGTGTATGATAATCCTTCTCTCCGATAATTAAAGGGCAAACACTTCATCCTCCTTCAGAGAAAAATAATGAATGATTTCTATAGCTGATGTATATATAGACAACATCCTAACCGAGGTTTACATTTTTCAGGCTTGCCATGTAACTGCGCTGATCAGTTTGTCCCAGTATGTGGGCAGAATGGACGTACTTATCCAAGTGCATGTATAGCACGTTGTGTTGGGCTACATGATAATCAGTTTGAATTTGGGTCCTGTATTTCTAAGGATCCTTGCAACTCTAATCCCTGCCCCAAAAATCAAAGGTAAACATTTAAAAAAATCTATAGAAATTATTTTACTAGACGAGTTAACTTTTATGAAAAATATTTTTTATCTTAATTTCTGTTAACAGAAATACAGGAATTGTAGTAGTTCATATATTAGATATCAGTGTTATATAAACTATTAGAAATGTTTTATATCATGAAAGTGTTTTATTAAAATTTGAATTTTGAAAGAAAGATACCATGAAAAAATGATATTTAAATCCATTTTTAAATTAAAATTAATTTTTTAAAAAGTTCTTAAACATTACATATGTTTTGCTTTCATGAATTTAATCCTGAATTAAAAAACCATTTCTTCTAGAATGAATCTCTTGTCAATGACCCAGTTGTCTTCTTTATTAAACTTTAAACTATTAAAAAGAAAGGAACAGCATATTGAGGAACCAGTTTAAATGATAATCTGTTCCAACTCTTCAGTATCTAATCACTACACCAACTGGATGAAAGATATTATTAAAATTCAGTTATCTAGATAGTGTTCTAATATCATATTCAGCAACTCCCACAAACCCTCCCCTGGCAACTTAAGAATCACTTTATGTTCCAGTTTAGATATCCAATCAATTACAGCAGAAACTCCAGATAAAATTAGGGAGAAATCAAGAGTAGAATATTTTACCCCTGAACAAAGTGCTGAGAGGCTAGAAAAGATTTAAAGGAAGCTTATGCTGCAGGACTGTAGTATTTATATAAGTGTACTCAATAATCCTATTTGTTCCTTTGTAATTCCTCATATTTATGTACAGACATGTAAATTTTCCTGATCCACAGTATGAAATGGAAAACCTTCTCATTAATACATGGGTTATAAGAGTTTGGCCTAGTGATTAAGATGTTGGGCTTGAAACTGGGAGACCATGAGTTCTAATACTGCCATAACAAATGAAATGGGTGTCCTTGGGCCAGTCACTGTCTCTCAGCTCAGCCCACCTCACAGGGCTGAATCTTACTCCCCGCCCCCCCAACATCCTTACCCATGTTGAGCCAAAGAACTGTTTCCCTTCTTTTATATTCTTCTGATGCAGCAATCATTTCCTTATCACAATCGGGCCTGAGCGTTTTCATATTCTGACCTATAACAACAGAAAGAAGCAACTTCCGGGGTCTTGAGGCTGTTAAAGACTGGATGAGAGCTAACAAACTGGTACTCAACCCGGACAAGACCGAGTGGCTGTTGTGTTTTCCTCTCAACAATTTGGCCGACGTTCCATCACTCAGGCTGGGGGGTCAAAATTTATACCCCTCAGACAGGGTCCGCAACTTGGGAGTCCTCCTGGACCCACAGCTGAGTTTCGACCATCACTTGTCAGCTGTGACCAGGGGGGCATTTGCCCAGGTTCGCCTGGTGCGCCAGTTGCGGCCCTACCTGAACCGGGAGGCCCTCACAACAGTCACTCGAGCCCTTGTGATCTCTAGACTGGAATACTGCAATGTGCTCTACATGGGGCTGCCCTTGAAGAGCATCCGGCGACTTCAGCTAGTCCAGAACGCAGCCATGCGAGTGATTGTGGGCGCACCACGGTTCGCCCACATAACACCGATCCTCCATGAGCTGCGCTGGCTACCTGTTAATCTCCGGGTGCACTTCAAGGTCCTACTTACCATTCACAAAGCGCTCCATGGTAGTGGATCTGGCTATTTGAGAGACCGCCTTCTGCCAATTACCTCCCTCCGTCCCATCAGATCGCATAGAGTAGGCCTCCTCCGAATTCCATCCGCCAGTCAGTGCCGACTGGCGACTACGCGGAGGAGAGCCTTCTCAGTTGCAGCTCCGACGCTATGGAACAATCTCCCCGTGGAGATCCGCACCCTCACCACCGTCCAGGCCTTCCGCACAGCCCTCAAGATCTGGCTATCCCGTCAGGCCTGGGGATAAGACTTTACTCTCGCCCCTCCCGAATGTTGAATGAATGTTGTGTTTTTACCGCTAATTATTTTTACTCACATTTTCTTTTTGTGTTCTGTCCTGCACTCCCCTCCCCTATTATTGTAAGCCGCCCTGAGTCCCCTCAGGGAAAAGGGCGGCCTATAAATGTTTAATAAAACCTAAAACCTAAACCTAAAAAAACTTGTCATTGGTTATAATAAAATTAAAGAAATTGCTTCCTTCATTGTTCCAATCACAATCACAAGTCTTGGAAAATTAATGGTCAAGTTATAATTAAATTACCCTGTTTTCCCAAAAATAAGACTTTCCCAAATAATAAGCCCGCTTGGGCTTTTGAGCGCATGTGCTAAAATAAGCTCTCCCCCTAAAATAAACCCTCCCTGAAAATATTGCAATACAGCAGCAGTCATGAGGTGACCATGCTCGCCGCCTCCTGCACCTCAAAAATAATAAGACCTCCCTGAAAATAAGGCCAAGTGCTTATTCCAGGAATTAAAAGAAAAGAAGACCCTTTGAAGCTCTCCATCCAGCTCTGTTCCATGCAATTAGGGCTTCTGCTTTATAATATTCAGAGGTTACAGTGTTATTTTTAAGCCAAAATGGTTCTGAGAAAGCAGTACACGTAGTCTCATTTAGCAATTGTCTTACGTATACGGCTCACAGTTCACAGTGTGATAATAATGAAAAAGTAACTTTGTGATAAATCCTTGCCTTTATAAACTGGAAGGCAAAGGAAAGCTGAAGTAAGATCACAAGTAACAGTTCCACTTAGCAACCATTTCACTTAACAACTTATTTGCCATTCAGTCCCAGTTGTAGTTGCTGAAAGAGGGCTACCTGTACTACATTGTCTTAAGATTTAAATGTTTCTTTGCCAACTGATGTTCTCATTTGCAGTTAAAACAGTTCACATGAATATGTTCTGTACTCTATTCAGTTATTTAGATCCTGCCTTTATTATTTTCACAAATAACTCAAGATGAGGAACATATCAAACACACCTTCCTCCTAGTTTCCCCAACACAACAACTCTTTGAGGTGGACTGAGAGAGTGTGACTGGCCCAGGTTCACCCAGTTGGCTTTCATGGCTAAGGCAGGACTTGAATTTCAATCAGCCTGGTACCTGAACCACTAGATCAAACTGGCTCTATCTAATGGCTCAAAGGCTTTCAATTGGGGCTAAGATCTGTTCTCATTCAGGCACTTCATCCAATTCTTCAGCAAAACTGACCACAATTCAGCATTCCTAAAAACTGTCTTTGCACAAGAAAAAAAAATCAACCCACTTCTTTATAATTTCTACCATTTCCTTAATTATAAAATACTTACATAAGCATCAAACATATCATTTGTTTCTTTATAATGTCCTAGATTACTGTTAACTTGAGCTACTTTAAAGTTTCTACGTGCAGAATGTGAATGAGGGGTAGCTGCACCACTGATAATATGTGATCTTTGGCTTCATACCTTCAACCTGATAGATTTTAAGAGAGGAGTCCCCAACCCCCAATCTGTACCTGTCTGCAGTCTGTTGGGAACCGGGCCATGCAAGCAGCAAGTGAGCACACATAGCCCCATTTGTGCATGCAAAACCATCCCCTCCCCACTGTTGTCACTACTGCTACCCAGGGTCACCTGCCCATGGAGCTGGAAAGGTTGGAGATTGTTGTTTTAAGAGAACTTGCACAAGTATTAAGAGTTCACGTACAGCTCTTTTATAAGAGAGTCTAGCAAGAAGTCTAATTTCCAGCTTTTGTGTCTATACTTGATGCAATCTAGCTAATTCTCTCTAAGATGTGTATGCCATATGTGGAAACTTTGTGCCTTTTCAGTAAATCCTCCTTTCTTAAAATAAAACTGTTTTAAAAAACCAAATACTACCTTTCCCCAAAAAACTGTTGCATAAACATCCTGCTGGTATTTGTCACTTCTCATTTATAGCCAATTTACTGCAACATTCTCAGTCTTTGAATGCATCATCAAGTTACTTTACTTATCACTGTTTGTTATATAGATCTGAAGAACTTACTAGATTTATTGCAGTATTTTGCTCAGTGTATGATGGTGCAGTATTAATCTATACCACTGATTCTTTATAACAGGGGTCCCCAACCCCTGGGCCCTGGCCCACTACCAGGTTTGGAACTGGGCTGGGCAAGTGGTAGATGGGCACCCATCTGCGTGCAACCCCACTCACATGAGTGGTGGACATTTTCATGCAAAGCTCCACTTACACAAATGGAGCTGTGCACGCGCGCACACTTGCCATTCTCATGGAACTATCCCCTCTCACCCCACCAAGCCGGAAAGGTTGGGGACTGCTGATTTATAATAATCGTTGCTAGTGAAGTGATTTCCATGAACATTCCAAAAAAAAAAATTTCTACATCTGCATCTGTGTTGCAACCTGTTTATTATTTGATCTTTGATATATTTAAGTAACACAAAAATGAATGTTCTGCCCTGTTGATATTTCTTGCAGAACTGATTTATTGCTCCTCCTGGCTTAATCTAGGCAGCTTCGCAACTTTCACATGATAAACTTGCTAGTATGAGTGATGCAGAGAGAACATGATGAGGAATAGGTTATTTACCTATAACTGGTCCTTAATTATTATTTTTCAATTTGCACAACTGGTCTATCTTCTCTATAGATCCCTACAATAGTAGGCAGCCCTGGTTCTGAGAAAATTGCATTATTTCTTAAAAAAAAAAAAGAAAAACCTGAAGTGAGAGTAGAAGTCCTGACTCTGAGCTTAGATGTTGGAAGTAGATTTCCTTCCAAAATTCTCTGTAAAAGTTCCCGTATAAAATATTTTATTCAATTTTCACATTCCATTTGCAATCATTTATATACAGGGTATTTACTATAAGAAAAGAAAAAAAAAAAGAAAAAGGGAATAAAACGAACAAATAAAAAGGAAACACAACTCATCATTCACAACCCCACCTAACCCTTGCATCCTCCATACACCCCATCTACCCCCTCCAACTTTCCTTTCTCCCTCTAACACTCCCCTCCTACTTCCCTTTCCCCTCAAACCTTCCTTCTCCCCTTACTCCCCAGACACCCTCCTTACATACTCCTTACATTCCCCTTACTCCTTCCTTACTCCTCCCTCTTCCTTCCCTCTACCTCCCTCCTTGGTGTATGCCTTTATTCGAGTGTTGTTTGATCTGATAAAAGTAAAGTGAACCAAGGAAAATAATAATAATAATAATAAAAAAAAAGAACCACCGTATATAAATACATTCTTGTTCTTATTAAAACTATATTAACACCCCCCACCCCACCCCCCACAATCCCCATCCCTAATCCTCCCGACTTCCCAGGGCCCACACCTGGCACTACCTTCTATCTAAAATATCTTGTATACATATGGATTAAAAAATAAAAGTAATATATCAAAAAAAAAAAAAAAAAGGGAAAAGCAGAGAAAGAAAAAAAAAAAGGAAAAAAAGAAAAAAGAGAAAAAAGAAAAAAAGAGACCACTCTTTGTGTTGATCTCAGCCCCCCATCTTTATCTATGCTTAAATAGTATAAATCATTCTATCTATATTTTATTCTCATCTCTTACTTCTTTGCTATTTACCCCGACCTTCTGTAGGCTCTCCCGTTCCCTTCCTAAACCTTATGATCCCTTCCAATAAGATTTAAGCAACGTGGTTCATGCCATATATTCAAATATAACTTTACAGACAAGTAATCAAACTTTCCCTTCTAGTAAAATTTAAACAACGTAAGTGATCTTTCTTTACCCCTTTTTCAAACAGTAATTCAAAATAATCTAACCAGATTTCCCCTTCTTAGTAAAGTTAAGCAGCGTAGATCAGATATTACTTTACACAGGAATCAATTTCTATCTTAAGATAATTCCAACCGACTTCCCCTTCTAATAGAATTTAAATAACTTAGTTCATTCCACATGTATTTTACCCTCATCCCCCACTTGTCTGATATTTACCACTATCAAATTTATACTACCATTTGTTTAAAATATAACTCAGAGCGATTTGTAGCATAAATCATTCCACATATTCCAATAATACTTTCAGCAAGAATCAGTTAACCTTCTATTTTAAGGTAGTCGCTTCTAACAAAGTTTAAACAACATAAATCATTCCGCATTCTTTTTACAGTTATCTTAAAATAATCCCAAGCGGCTTCTTATTCTAATAAGCTTTAAACAACATAAATTTTGCCCTCTTCCCTTGCTTGTCTGGTATTTACCTCAAATAACGTAGTTCATTCCACATGCATTTTACCCTCATCTCTTGCTTGTCTAATATTTACCACTATCAAATTTATACTAGCGTTTATTTGAAATGTAACTCAAAACTATTACAACCAACTTTCCCTTCAAATAAAAGTTAAATAGCATGGATCATATTCAAATAATACTTTCAGCAGGAGTCAGTTAACCTTCTATTTTAAAATAGTCCCATCTAACAAAGTTTAAACAACATAAATCATTCCGCATTCTTTTAACCACTATCAAATTTATGCTAACGTTACTTTAGAATCTAGCTCAAAGTAGTTTCACCCAGCTTTCCCTTCTGATAAAAATTAGTCCACTTTTTCTACCGGAGAGAGGTCTCAAACCCCCATTCAGTCCTCAACTTTAGGAAGTCTTTTGAAGTATCTAAATTCTTGATCTGCGTTCTTCTGCTTCTCCGAGGGAGGAGGGGCTACCCCCTCCATCTTGCAGCCGCATGGCCAGCCGTTTGCTTTCTCCTTCCGCTTGTCTCTCCTCTCTTCCAAGCGCATCAGGAAATCCCGCCTTCAGAATCCTACAATAGAAATCTTGAGCCTCTGAAACAGAATTAAGACGAAATCTTTGATTCTCAAATGTAACCGTGATGCCGGCAGGGGCCTCCCATCTGTATCGAATCTGTTGACTCCTAAGCTCTTTAGTTAAAAAGGTGTAGTCCCTTCTTGCTTTCAACATCTGGGAAGGTATATTTTTGAAGACAATCACGTCCTGGTCATCAACTCGGAGACTGTTATTATGAAACTTTTGCACAATCGCGTTTCTAGATTCTTTGGTAGAGAAATGTATAATTATATCCCTCGGGAGCTGTCGCTGTTCCGCTGTCAATGAGTTCTGGCGATAGATTTTCCGAATCTGCCAATCAAAGTTAAGTCCCGGGCTTCCCAGCGCATGGCTGAAGGCTTCAGCAAAGGTCTGTTTCAAATTCTCTTGCTCCTTTTCACGGAATCCCCTGACTCTTATTGAAAATGCCTTCCTATCAAAATTTAGCATCATAAGCTGTTCTTCGTTATTTCTAATTTTTTCTTGTAAAATTTGAATATTGGTAGTCAAATCAAAATTAGCCTTCTCCAGACTTTCCAATTTGTTCTCTATTTCAGCAGAGTAATCCGACAGGGCAGACACGGCTGCAAACGTATTCGCCTTCATTTGATTAACTTTAGATTTTAGATCATCATAAAGTTGCAATACAAATTCCTTAAGTTCTTGCTTAAAGGCATCAAAAATTTTAAAGAGATATTCCTGTGTTAAAACTTCTCCAGTAGAGGGCGTAGGAGACAAAGGCTGTATTTCCAAAAAAGATTCTTTAAATTCTTTAGACACATTTGTAGCAAGACGCTTCTTTGATCTGGGTGCCATAATAAATAAACAAGTAAGCAGCGCTTCGCTCCCCTCTATTTCCAAAGAAAAAGAGTTTATTTTGTTAAGGAGCGGTCTGCAGGAAGATAAGCCCGGCTAAGTACATCCAGTAATCATCCAAGTTCCCAGAGAGATTTTGATACAAGCCTAAATCCAATATGTGCTATCATGTGTGACGCAAGTAGTTCTCGACATATAATAGCAATGAAAAGAGTGACAAAATTCTTTTTCACACTTATTGATGGTGCAACATCCCTACGGTTATGTGATCAACATGGGACACTTGGCAACTGGATTAGATTTATGATGATATCCCAAGGTCATCTTTTGCAATCTTCTGACAGGTGAAATCAGTCGGGCAGATTCACTATTGTGACAAGAAATATTGTAAAATTCAATTAACTTTACATGAACATCTTACACCCTTCAAAGATACTTTAACACCATCAAACAACATCTGTCTATCCCAGGTGCATGGGAAGGACTCAATAAATGGATAAAAATGCCAAATTCAGTTTAAAAGTCTTGCTGAATATACAAATCCATAGATAATACCAATAGTTATAGACATCTTAAGTGCAATTCAAAAATCACTGGAACACCACTTTAACTGATATTACTAAATCAGTTATCCACACTTTCTTCTTTTAAAGAAGTTAAACACTTAAATCTGGTGTATTAGGGCTAAGACTTTATCAGTTTGTATTCAGAAATCCCACAATATTTTAATATGCCCATTTTTGTCTACTATCTCAATTCTATAGTCCAACCAAATTTTCATTTCATTATTTGGCACATTGGATAATTTTTATAGATGTTCCAGTGATCATTTTGGCAAATATGTTAGGTTATGATTTATAATTATATTGGAACATGAAGATGTGTTCCCCTCCCCCCTGTGAATATAGCTGCCTTGAGGAATAACTAAATACCCTAAAGTCCACATGACCTTCACCTTATTTTTGTTTAAGGCCTTAAGCCTTAAATCATGGCTATTTCAGCAGATCATGGAATAGCCTACTTTTTTATTCCATCCTCATGCTGGGATTTTACTCCTCAATCTTCCCTGAAAGGAAGCATTGTAAACTAGGGATGTATCTTATGTGTTGTGTTGTGTTGTTATGTTGTGGTATGGTATGATAGGTACGGTATGGTATATATATGCTGTTTATTATTATTTCATTTTTTAAAATATGTTCTAAATTGCCTAGAGTTGCTTGGATGAGTGAGGCTCATAAATTAAATAAATATTGCCAAAACAATTGGTATTTCAAAACCCCACTCCCCCCCCCCCAAAAAAAAAAAACTAAGGGCAATGGGAAATTTAGCTAATGATTAAGGATAATGAATCAGGGTTTTTTTTTTTTTTTTGGTCTGCTGGTGTCAAATCAGTACTGCTTTCTTTATTTTGGAATCCATAGTATTGCGTCTGATTACAGAAAGGTAGGAATGGAAATATCTTAGAAACAGAAGGTTCCATTTGGGCTGGTGGATCCAATATCGTACTTGGAACAATAATACAAAGTATGCCAGGGAGATGGCTGATATTGTAGGTCCCCACACATTATCTCCTGTCCTTTGTGAGGATTGCAGATTTCATAAATAAGATAACACTTTTATAAAACATTTATATCCATTCTGTATTTGATGCTTATGACCAAAAATATCTATTATATTTATTAACATAATTGTTTACAACTTTTTAAAGAACAGAGCAGAATATAAAATAAATAAATTCTTTGTTATAATATTTCTATTGCTTTTGTTTTTCTTTTGGAATAAATATTTGAAAATATTTTCTCCAGATGTTTACCAAAGCCACAGGTTTGTTTAACAAGTTTTGAGAACTTTGGATGTAACCAATATGAATGTGTCCCAAGACAATTCAGTTGTGGTGACCAGTTGCGAGATCCTGTTTGTGACACAGACAATATAGAATATAATAATATCTGTGCTCTGCATCAAAAAGGAAAAATTATATCATACAAAGGTCCATGTCAGGTATAAAACTACTTTTTTTGTGGAATTCTGTTGCTACATCTACCTAATGCTAATAATTTATGCTATTTAAACAAGTTAAGAAATTATAATCTTTTTATATATATATATATATATATATATATATATATATATATATATAAAGTTTTTATTTTTTCATGTTCATAACATATAACCACATATATACTATTACATAGCCAACATTGCATTGTATCATTAAATGTTTACATCAATTCATCTTACCATCAACTCCCAAAAACAATTATTGGCTGTTCTGCTCTCCATACACCATATTTGTACCTTATCCATCACTTTCTTCTCCCTCTCTCCTCTTCCTCCCTACTTCCTTTCTTCCCTCTGTCACCCTTTTCTTTTCTACTTCCCCTTCCTCTCTCCTTCTCCTCTCTCCCCTTTCCACACCTCCTTTCTCTCTTCCTCTCCCCCCCCCCGCTCTCTCTCCTATCCCTCTCTTCTTCCCTTACCTCTTTCTACTTCACATTCTTCACCTCATTTACTTGGTGTATTTCAGCTTCTGAGTGAGCTCCATTTTATGTTGATGGTATTTATAATTCCTTTTCAATATACATATTTAATTTTAATATATATCTTCCTCCTCCTTTTTAAAAGAGAGAACAAAAAAGTATGTGTATATAGTCATTGTGCTTTTAAACCCCATCCCCACCCCACCCCACCTAATTTTGGCCGAGATGTAGACATGGTTACAATTCCCAGCTATTCTCATCATTATATTTATATAATTGTACATCCTTATTTGCCCCCCCCCTTTGATTCTGTCTTTAAATCTCAATAGTTTCCCATTGTAGGTATGTCTCATGTTCCCTCTCCATTTTTCCATATCTTGATTTAGATTACTCTTAATTGTCTATAAATGTCAATCCTTACTGACCAATGCTAATTAATTAATTCCCTTAATTTACTATATAGCATAACAAGCAGTACACATCTCACTTTGTTCATCATCTTAAAAGTTCTATATACATCCATGTTTCATATATTTTAACCTATGCTTAATTGTCCTTCTATTGTTATATTCAATCAATTATCAACTCAGTTTAATTATCATGTAAAATAGTGAGTCACAAACCTCTGCTTTACAATCTCCCCATATCAGTTTCATATTTGTTCATATTCCATATATTTTAACCTTTATTTATCTTTCCATTATCATATTCAATCAGTTAGCAACACCATTTTATTGTCATATTTAGGAATACACCCCTTATCTTAGCTTTATATTTTCCCATATAACAATTTCTAGTTCTCTGATTTTTTCCTAGCAAGTCTTTTGTCCCACTTCTCTATTCCTGCCTTCTCCCTTTTCTTTGTTTTGCCACATCCACCCTCTTTAATTTTCCTCAAGCCACCATCAAAAATATATTTTATATTTTTCTTTGTTGGGGCATAACTTCCTATTTCAATTTTCCTTATGCTGTCAACCTCCAAAACCTCTTTTGTCTGCTTTTTATTCCCTTTTGTTGGGACACATCCCCCCCTTTACATTTTTCCCTATACCACTGCCAAGCCCAATGGAGTTTTTTGTTTGCTTTTTATTTCCCACCGTTTCTATCCCTTCATTGTCTCTCCCCCCTTCTTTCTTCCCTTCTTTAAAATACCTGCTTTTCTGAATTCAGAATTCTATTTAGGCTTGATTTTAACGATTCATGCATATTTTTTATAATTTCACGTAGTTCTTCAAATTCCCAGGTTTCCATGATGTCCTGTTCCAAAGTTACAGTTAGTTATACAGTTCTTATTTCAGAGTTCTGGTCCACCTTAAATTTATCTACTTCAGCTGCTGTGTAGAAGAGTGACGGGAGCCATCTTGGTCTTTTGTTCTTCCTTAATGTCCAGTTCCAAAATTGCAGTTAGTTATACAAATCTTATTTCAAGGTTCTGGTCCACCTTAAATTTAGTTAATTCAACTATTGTGAAAACGGAAGAGAAGCTGGAGCCATCTTGATCTTTTGCAGGCAAAAAAGAAAAAATAGACTTCGTATTTCCCAGTTCTTGATTTTGTTATTGTTTTTCCTTGTTATTTTTCATCTCTCGTTAGTTATAATTGCTCCAAATATATTACTTGGAACAAACTTGCATACAGCCAATCTTGGGTATGTTTCTCTTCCCTCCTGCTTTTCCAAGTTTTGATTTAGGGCAATTGGTTAATTAAAATTTCCCACACAGTCAAGATTAGGTTATCAGTTGTCAGTGAGTGCTTTTTCTTGATGTTTTTCCCTTGTTGCATTCCACCTCTTATTAATTGGAGTTGCTTCAAATGTTAATTAAAAGACACTCGGACGAAGCAAATCTTCACCCTCCTAGACTCCTTTAAAAACACAATCTTTTCAAGTCCAAAACCGAAGTTAGTGTTTGAGTGGGTTTGTCTCTTCTGTGCTTTCTCCCTTTCTGTCCGAATTGTTTCAAACAAATGGCTTTTTTGGGAGGGGGCTAGTGTTTCAACCCTCCATTTTTCTTTTCTTTCTTTCTTTTGCAAAAATCCAGATCGTCCATTAATGTTATTTGTGCTCTCAAGATTCTTTGCCTTTTCCAAATTTTGATTTATGACTGTGGGTTACATAAATTTCCTTATCGGTCTTTCATCTTGTCCTCACACTCCTGTTCAGTTGCTTTGGCTGGAAGCCAGCTTCTTGTGCAGCCATGTTGCCATGCTGTCGCCCCTACTCCGATTCAGAGGGCAAATCTCTGAACTGTGAGGGATTTGTTGCCTCCCCCGGGTCCGATGAGATGCTGCCCCTTCTTCGCCGCCCCTCTAAAAAGATCTTGGAATAGGTTTGTCAGACAGGGTTCATGTGATGCTCTACAGAGCTCACATCCCCCACATCTGTCCAGCTGGAGAACTTCCGGTCTTAAGAGGCATTCCTTTTTATAGGTTTTGATTTGGCTATTGATTACTGGGGCTAATTCTGCAAATCCCTATGAATAATTCTGTACAGTATACAAGGATTTTCTTTATGGTTTTATTTAGTTTGTTAGAAATTTAAAAGCACAGCCAAGAAAATATATATAAAGAAATAGAAAAGGGATCTACAAGCTTTATAAAATTAAATAAGAATTTTAGTACTACTTAAAAAGTTGGTCATATCAATTTAGCAGTTAAAAAATTGTGAAAATCAAAATGATAATGAATAGTTAGAAAAGACACTCAATATAATTAGAATCATTAATCAAAATAAATAATAAGAGTTTCTGTCTAAATTGAGTCTAATAGTTTAAAGTTTTCAGATGTGTTACAAGTCCATAAGCATAATTATAATATATACTTTCCAGATTACATGAAATTCAATATCTAATATAATTTTAGTGTTATATTTATTGTCCAGAGTTGTAAACTGCCCAGAATTATGTTAGAACAAAGTGGGTGGCATATAATTTTAATAAATTAAATAAATGCCTTTTTTTTTAAATGTGGGAAATTATATTGTCTTCTGATTTTGGATATAATTCCAAATTTCTCTGCTGAAATTTATTTATTTATTTATTTCAGTCCTTTTGCAAATCAGTAGATTTTGTATGTGGCCATAATGGGGAAACTTATAGCAACATCTGCGCTGCTTTTTCTGATCGTGTGGCTGTTGATTACAATGGACTTTGTCAAGCTGTTGGAGTCCTTTCTGGCTACAGTTATCAAGGAGAATGTGTATCTGTTACATGTTCCCATCTTTCAGCCACAGGATACAAGGCAGTTATCCCTCCAGGTGAAAATTCTGACATTAATATTTGATTGACATTTGAATTTTGCACAGAAAATATTGCTTGGGATCATCTTGGAAAACGATACAATTTTTGATTTTTGCATATATAAAATGAACTGATTCTTCATTATGGTCTCTAGATTCACACTGAGGGGATTTGGGGTCTTTGCAGTATCTTTGTTGAAATTCCTGAACTGAGCTTTTGCTCATTTCGCCTTAAAGCCTACCAGCCAATTCGAAATTATATATTCTGGAATTTGGAGATTTGTATCAGTGATAGATATTTTGCCCAAACAAGGATAAACTGATCTTTGCTCAATATTTCTCAGTCTGTTGTTTCAGCCATATATTTGAATACCAGCTGTCTCCATCTTTCTCCTTCTATTTGAGCAATGGCAACTTCAGTAGCATGTTGTATTGTCTCCCTCCCAATCATAAGCAAATCTGCAATGAATTGGTCCATAAATTCAGTTTTCATTAAATATTATGATGTTCCATGTCAAAAGGATGCTCCTTAAATGATGTCCTCCTTTTGGTTGCCTATTAATATTATCTCTTCCCCAGACATTTAGCTGATTACTTTATTATCAATGTGAATCTCAAAGGCTACAATGAAGAATAGGTTATTTGTTTGCATATGTCAACTGTAAATTTATTCTTGGACAATTTTCACTGTCTACCCTCCCTCTATTTTGGACTTCAATTTTCTCTTGATGATGATATATGATTATCAGTGATAAATAGGATTCCATGGATGCTAATGTTCTATATTGGTATATGTTCCTAAATAAAGGTATACTAAAAACTAATTGTAAGCAAGTTAATTGTGGAGGAAAAGTATATGAGATTGTAGAGAATGAATCAGGAACGTGAAAGCTTGGAGGTTAATAATTCTAATATTCAGTAAAAGGGCTTAGTTAAATACTGTGTGCTGCTTAGTAAAGATGAAACAGGTTTTTTAACTATCATACATTATTAGAAAGGTTTTTTTTAAATATATCACAATCTGTCTTTGTGTGCTTGCTGTCTTTTTATTGTGCAGGAGCTTGTTGTCCTTTGTATGCAGGAATATTGAGGGTCTTATATGACAAAGAAAAATTGGATACTTTTGCCAGGGTAAGTAAAAACAGTCTTTTTTAAATAGAAAAGTTAAAGTATTGGGGATGGCCATCTATTCCGGACTTGCAGATATTCAATAAAATATATAGCTGCAAATGGGGGGATAGGAATGGAAAACAAACCATCATATAAGACAAACTCATGTGGCATATATTGTGGTAATTTTTTCAGGGCTGTAATTAGTAGCTGTGATCTAAAATAAATATAGATTATACTGAACAAATGACTATATACATACATCTAGGAGACCACCTCTTCCCAGGTACATCAGCCTTCCCCATCAGATCTCACATAGAAGGCATGCTGCAAATGGCTAAGGACTTAAATCTGATAGATCCAGGACATGTGCCTTTTCTATGGCCACCTACCATCCTTCCTCCTGAATTTAGATTGAATTAACTCCCTTTGATTTTTCAAAATCAAATGAATCTACTAGATTTCTGGGTGGAATATATTTATTAATCTTTCACTGTTGCAGATATACTAACATCTGATTAAGATTTGTTTATCAGCAAGTGATCTGATCATGACAAGGGGATGATGATAATGATGATGATGATGATGATGATGATGATGATGATGAATGATTGTGGGATTTGATTGTGGGATGTCTAGTTAAATGAAGGGAAGTATTGAGGGTGATATGAAAGCAGTCTTCCTTGTTTGAACCCTGCACAGAGAAGAGGGGGTCAATCTATTCTCCAAAACACCTGAGAATAGAATAAGAAGTAATGGTTTGAAACTTTTCAAAGAGAGATCCAACCTAGAATTAAGGAGAAATTCCCTGTCAATGAGAACAATAAATTAGTAGAATGGCTTGCCTCTAGATGAAGGTTTTAAAGAAGAAATTGGACAGCCAATTGTTGATAATATAGGGCCTCTTGCTTGAGCAGGGATTGGACTAGAAGACTGAAAGGTCCCTTTCAATTCTGTTATTCTGTTATAGAGGAAAAAGGAATGATATTTCTATAGGTATGTACCAGATGCACCCAACTAAGTAGAGAAAATAAATGAATTATTTGCTAATCAGGTGAAGAGTGCAAGAAACACACTAGTAATGGGGGACTTTAGCACCCTGACATCAACTTTATAACAAACTCTGCAGCAAATGAGAGATTAAATAGGTTTCTGATGCATTTAGCTGATAACTAGTACCTGGATAAAGTGAGATCTCCCTATGAAAAGGAGAACCTTGATCCAACTTACATTCCCAACAAAGAAACTGCAAGAGGAAAGTTGATTGGATAGGATAAAAGTAACCTCCTTTGCACAGTTAATCAACTACAAAGGTTGTTTGAATTTCACGAAGAGACACCATATGCCAGTTTTGCACTAAAAACTTTTTCTTATCAGGAAATAATATCCACCCATTCATCTGTAGTTTATGTTTTCAGTTTAGGAATTAGAAGTTATCACTCAATCCATACAGTGACAGGATAAACAGTTTTCCTACATTCCAATCCATAGTGGTTTGATAAATCCACATAAAAGAGAGAAATAAGTTAAACTAAAATAAAGTAACTATTTTAACTACCAAGTTACCAAATCCATGTTATGTGCCCCTCATACATGAATCACAATTGTCTTCTGATGGGACTATGAATTTCATCATAGCTTTGACCAAGTGAGGCTTTTCATATTAATAAGAAAGGGATGGGTTATGTACTTAACAGTTACGTAACATTCACTGCTAATGGTAAAGACAATTCCAGTCATATTTTGCACTGTTGGTCAAGTATACCAAAAGCATAGACAAAGTTCAAAGATGCTCATGTTATTTTATGAGGATATCTATTTTGCAGAAAGTAATGCACCTGCTATAAAATATGCACATTGTATTATTATATTAGGGATACTGGAGAAACACAATTTTGTAAAATGTTATAAATTTTGAAATATTTATGTGGGGATTTTCTAGATAACCAACCAAAAGCCAATCACAGTCCTTGAAATACTTCAAAAGATCCGTCTCCATGTTTCTGTACCACAGTGTGATGTGTTTGGATATTTCAGCATAGAATCTGAACTTATAATTCTTATCATTCCTGTTGATCAGAATCCTAAACCTCTTCAGGTAATATTTTAATTTTTTTGCATTTAATTTTACTAAAAAAATAAGTAAATTAGATCACAGCCTAAATTCTCCAAGACTTCAAAATTATTACTGAAAACCAATAATATTGTTTGATTTTCTCCAGATAATGGAATAAACAAACTTGTACTAAAAATATGTCAAAAAGATATTTTTGATTTATTTGTGTTTTCATGAATCTACGAAGTTACTGTACTTTAAATCCTTCACATTTCCAATATAACATAAGAGATTCTAAAGCCAAATTAAAATGAAATAAGTAAAATGTACTTAACAAGTAACATAACATAAATGTAAAAAAAGAGAAAAAAATGTATTATTAATAATCACATATTTGAATAAGGGATTGAATAAAATATGCCAATTAAAATGTCCTAAGGGTTTCCTATAATGAATCAAAAGTTATTTCAGAAATCTCCAAGCTTCATCAGTAACAAGATCTGAAGTATTACAAAAATATGAATCTTTTTAGAATTTCTCCATAATGGCTTCAGGGATGATTTAATCGAATTTCCTTGAATTAATTACTTCTTTAATAAGCATGACAAGTTCTAATAAATATGCCAAAGAGAAGGAGAAATTCAAAAGAAGAAAAATATATTCCTTGCTTCTTGTTTGGAAAAGACCTGATACAAAATAGAAAGAAAAATATAAAAGTATGACTATAAATATAAAGTGCTTTAGAAGTAATTTTGGAATGATAGTCTCTTTGAAAAAGTTAGGAATACTGCAGAATATAATCTGTGGTTCATTGCACAAATAACTTAATCTTAATATCTGGAACCTAATCTGATCCTACCAAAATTGAGATAAAATCATAGAATGGCCTATATAAATGGAGTTTCTGTGAACTTTTTTTCACATTTCTCCTCATATAGGAATCTGGATAATAGACCTAAACATGAGATAATCTTTCCATTGCGTCTTCTCCAATTATACCATTATAGATGTTAACTTTTTTTTTGCATTCCAGTGGAGGGAGGGAGGAAAGGAAATGTGTATTTTGCTGCAGCTGGGATGTTTTAAAAAATGGCTATTTTGTAACTGGCAGTGACAATTCAGAGTGCACAGAGGATCAGTTATTTGCCTGAGGAGTAGCTGTGTCACATTCTGGAGTTTAGCACATCTGAGCCAAGCAGAGGGCGTAAAAGCTATGGGCCCCCTGCCAAGCTGCAGGGAGGGCAGGCACATCCCCGAAAAGCCTGCTGGGTCTACAGAGCCTCAGAAGGGCAGCTGAGCTGTAGGCTTTGTCAATAGAGTGACCAACAATAAGGAAAACAAAATCAGTTCTAATGTGGTTTAACTCTACAACCCTTAAATGCCTTCTACCCTATCCCTGCAGTTCTACCCCCTGGGCCCCACCCCATATAATTCTCACCCCTCATGCGCCGCCACTTTGCCAGCGTCTTTGCAGCTGCAGACCTTTCCATCCGGCATGCCTTGCTTGTTTCTGGCATGCCAGGCTCCCTGTGTCTGCACACTCTCCACTGCCCATCTGTTCTGCTGCACACCAGCTGTTTACAAAGCCCACAGCCCAGCTGGCCTTCTGGAGGCTCCATAGATGCAGCAGGCTTTTTAGGGATGTGCCTGCCTTCCCTGCAGCTTGGCGGAAGGTTTGCAGCATTTACACCCCTGCTCAGCTGAGCTGTGCAGCTTTCAGCAGGTGTGGCCTTTGGCGGGCGTAGACACGCATCCCAGTTGGCAGCTCCTTTTTTGCCTGAATTGCAGCCCTGGTGCGGCTAGCGACCCAAGGGCTGACAACCTGATCTGATCAAAAAGGCTTGCAAACGGAACCACTGAGAGGCAGACGGAAGGGAAATCTTTCTTACTGAATTTATAAAAAGATAATTTTGATCTTATTTCCTGTTACATGAAAGAAGCACTCTGAAAGATTAGACAATAAAGCCAAAAATTGCATATTTTCTGTAATGCCCTTCTTTTTCCTATTCACTAAATTCAGTATTATGTTTTCCTAGATTGAAGCATGCAATAAAGAAGCAGAAAAGATAGAATCACTGATCAACTCTGACAGTCCTGCTTTAGCATCCCATGTACCTCTCTCAGCGCTTATTGCAGCCCAGGTGGAAGTTTCATTCAAGATGTCTTCTTCCCGTAGTCAAGTTATATTAGCAGACTATTTGGTCTTTTGGAACCTTGTGCTAATTTTTTTAGCTATCAAGTATAATACATAGTAAAAATATATGCAAGTAAACTTTAGTATTTATTTTGCGAAAGACATTCAAATCAAGTGAAGTAACAATGTCATAGTCTATGGACCAACTTGTAGGCCCACAAGGTTTGCTTCACAGAATTCCAACTCTGGCATTTTAATTACAAAATTGGATTATTATTTGGCATTAACTTAATTTTTAATATACTGTAAAATAGCAAATAAACAGTGCCGTACAATATAACCAAGTCCTGAATACAACAAAATTTTTCTGTAATGAAGATAGCATAAAATGTCACTGTGCTGCTTCTGTATACACAGTAATTTCTTTTAGCCTTGTTCAGTCAGGCTTGTATGGAAATATCTACTGTAAGGTTTTTGAATGTCCTGGCAAGGGAAGTTAAACTGGCTTCAAGCCTCTGTAAATGGAAAATAATTTTTAGTCAGATAGCTTGCTGTTATTGTGGGTCTTGTAATTTCATATGGGAGTGTTCAATTATTTTTTAAAATTATAATTTTAATGTTTTAACCATGTTTGATCATTAGATGCCTTAATACATATAATTTTAGTGGCAAAGCAAACTATAAATTAAATCAATAAATTATTAAATACTATTGGATATTTTAAACTCACAATATTAATAGGACGCATTAAATGAGTGTATATTTACACTCATTAACAGATATAACTCTAGCATATTTTTCAGTTTTCTGCTGTCAAAAGCCTTAATTTGCACCTCAGCACCCAAATGTCAGTATAAGACAGGCACTTTTTTTGGGAAGCATTACTTTTTTATTAAGCACATGCTCAGTTGCATTTTTACCACCACCCCTCCTGCCTTATATAATAATTCTAAACCTAGCTTATCCAAAGAACGTTATTAAGCAGAATTAGAACTGCGACATAAAAATTAAAAACATAGATGCCAAATAATATATGCTTTCCTCATATTATGGAAGTATGTTTTGCTCTGTGCTATGCAAGGATAACCATACTGTATATGTCCATGACAATTTCTATTTTTTACCCATGCATATAGGTCAAATGATCTATATATAATAAAGATTAGTCCAGGTCACAGTTTTGTGTATGTGAACTCTTTGAATATACTGAAGCAAGGTTGGGTTAAAATAATTGTTTTCATTTTCTTTGAAGATGAAATAGATGTTTGCATATGTATGTATTTTGTGTATAATTTTCACAGTTGAAACATATTTTATAAGGTTAGAATTATTTTTATATTACTTTGCAGAAGGGGTGCAAAAGGTACAGCTGGATGTCACATGCACCCCTCAGTGCAATCGAAATAGCACTGCCCTGGTTTAGAGGTATATTATTCAGAATATCCATTTTAAACATTAGATTTTGATGAAAAATATTGCTGCTACTTCTGCTAAATAAATGTACCAAAAATGAATACATTTTCATGTAGAATCCTAGAATCATATTCCTGGAAGTAAATTCATAATGAAGAATATAGCCATGAGCCTTGTTCTGCAAAGAATGTGAAGTAAAATTATTCGTGCATAGAAGGATTTGCTGAATACTGTTGCCCCATTATCAGTCATGTTTTAAATTAGTTTTCTTTCTTTTGTTTAAAATATATAAAAGCTGCAGATTGAATAAAAAATATTGTTTACACTGACTTTTTTTGAAAATGATAAGGAGCATTAAAATATTTGTGAATGTCACTCTAAATAATGCAGTATTTGTATATTATATTAGATACTTAGGTAAAGATTTTATACTATTTACACTTCTATTTTATGCAAAGTGTGTATTTTAAATCAGACGACAAAATCCAAGAGGAAAGTTTTTGTACAAATCATAAACATAAGCTATTCAGGTGCTAAAAAAGATTTACTACATAATAATCTATTGGATTATACTTTTACACTTTTTGTGCACCTGATCTTTTCTAATATTTTGTTATCAGTATTATTAGAAGTTATTTTGAAGTATGTATGGATAGAATCATCTGTGCCAAATTGTTAAATATTTTAAAAAATGAAAACTTAGCATTTCTGTTAGCAATAATTTGTGACAATTATCTTATTTTGATACTTATAAATAAGAAATCTTTGCAATGTAATATCAAATCTTTTATTTTAATAAAATATTTTTATATTTTATGCCTCATTTACAAATGTATAATTTCATAAAAATGAGACACTTTTATATTGATGGTTTTGTTGGTATACTGAATAATCATATGCATTATTTCTAATATTGTCACGCATTCTCAGGGGGCACAGAGCTGCAACATAACTATGTGTTGTTACAGTTTTGGTTCTGAAATGTCAGCTGCACTGAAGAAATCTCACTGCATGAGATCCTATCAAGATTGAAAATTCTATATGTGAAACAAGCTGCATTTATAAGAACAATATAACTCAGTAAGTTAGAAAAACAGTGGGATAATTTGAAAATAAGAAATATTAAAAATTGACAAAATATTCTAACAGCAACCTTTTTCTTAAAAAGCATTTAATAGATTCTGTTCTAAGCTTGATAGATAAGCAAGTTTGTCAAGTTACAAAACCAGAAATGTGTTATTTAAATTCTTAACTCTGTTGACCCACCAACTGGTTCTGTAACATTCAAACCTGCTTAACTATGACTTCATCTGGGCTTGCTGATACAGTTGAATGAGTCATTGCACTTACACTTTTCAGTATTTTATGCTGCAAAACACATTGCTTCTACTTAATATTTAGAATGAATTAATTTAATATTTTTCAGTTTCTCATCAGATTTAATTCACAGTACAGCATAAGACATCACACATTTGTATGCCACTTCTTTTTTCCATGGGGCTTAAAGAAAATCTTAGTTCAGATTTTGATTGGAGAATTTCTTATAAAAAAAGATCTAATGTTCCGTAACAATTTCATATCTAATCTAGTTAATTTGCCACTTTTAAATATATGTTCAAAGTTTTAATTTGACACATAAAGTAACATAATTCATTTTGAAGTACTTTTTTAAAAAAAATCCTGCCACTGGCTGATATCACAGCAGCTAAGATTGCTTATGTTTCATTATATTAATTAAGTTATGCTGGGTGTGTTCCGGAGCATTTGTAAAGAAATTACTGTTGTTTTCCAAAGTGATTGATGACTTCTCTCCAAAATTAATTTCAAATTCCCCTGGTCCTGTTTGATCAGGAGATAAATTTGAACCATCTGTGGATGCTTCTGTTATTTCACCAATGCTTAGTAATCCTATAGATTCTTCTTCTAAAAAGCTAATCTTATTTCTTTGTTGTTTTATTGGACTTAGTTTATTTCTTTGTTCTTGAATTTCTGTATCACTGGCAATGTTTGCAAATGCTTGCAATCTCCTCTTAACCTGAGATTCTGCTTCTTTTATGTATTGAGCTGCTATTGTTTTTTTGCAGCAATTGATTATGATCCTGTAAGAATTATACAGAAAAAAGTTAGAATTATAAATGAAAATTGATGAACTAGTCATACAAAACCATACCATATAATTTGATTTGGGATTAGACAGAAAGATAAAAACAATGTACTGAAATATAGGTTAGAACCTGATAACACTTAATATTTGTAAAATTGTAGTTTGGCATTATTGTATGAACCCTATTTCCTCACAAAGATTAGTTTTGTGAGCTTCAGGGATATTATATCTTTTTTTTTACTAGACAAGCATTTGATTGTCATTCTTCCTACATTGGAAAAACAGCTAACCAAATTGTGGGAGGATGCTTCAATACTTAGAATAAATTTGCATTTCATAAGTAAATCTGATACAGGATTTAATTTAATTTGGAAAGTTTAACACAGGGACCTGTATCAAATCCAAAATATTGACAATATTTCAAGTTGTAGGATTTTTAAACCCAAATAGACTAAGCAATATGGGGATCATTATTGTAGCATATACATTTAGTGATTTATAATATTTTAATCATAGTTACTGGTATTTATGCTTTGTTTGGAACTTAACAGTGATTTTTAAACATTTGAAATTATATATTCAGTTATCTATAAGGAATTAATGATACATTGGAAGACTAACAAGAAATGTGTAAAATGTTTTCTTATTTCTTTGTATATTATTCTTTTTATCTTTTTCTATTTCTTGTTTGTTAATATATTCACTTTAACAGTTTTTCACTTTAAATGTTTTTCACTTTAAATATTTACTTTTAAAAAGGGCAGGGGACAGAATATAGAATAACAGAATTGGAAGGGACCTTGAAGATCTTCTAGTTTAACCCTCGGCTTAAACAAGAGACCCTATACCACTTCAGTCCAATCTTCTCTTTAAAACCTCCAGTGATGGAGTGCTTACAATTTCTGAAAGGCAAGCCATTCCACTGATTTATTGTTTTAACTGTCAGGAAATTTATCCTTCTTTCTAGATTGAATAAAGAGGTTACATCTTAGTGTTAAGGAAGAACTGACAAAGTCTGTATTAATAAAAGAGATGCCTATCCATTGCATCTTTGGACATATCCCACAGAATCATTCTAGCTATTGATTCAAATGAGAAATAATATCAGGAATACTAGATATAACAGTGATTTTAAATTTTACACATAATTCTGAATAAGATGGCATATTGATTTGCTCATCCTCCTAGCATTTCTTCTGATTCAACTTCAACAGTTGTTTAGATGCTTTGTGCATGATTTATTCATACCACTTAATAGACTAATGATATTGAATTCAAGATGGAAGCAAGCAACCTGTCACAGGGAAGCAGGATATGGGTATTGGGTAACAAAGGGATTTTGGGAAGCAGCTTAGTCTTCCATTTTATATTTTCCATTTTATATTTTCTGGGCTATTTTGTCCTTGACATTCAGATGAAGTATTCTCAGATTGAGAAATGTGTTTGCCCAAGCAGAACTGCAAGGTACTAAAACTGTCAACTGTTTTTTTCTGTAGTATCTGTAGAGGCCTTGCTTATCTAGTGACTTGGAAGAAGAGAAACTTGTATTATTTTACTTTTTCAAACTTAAACTTTCTATAAAACAATAGCAAGCTATTTGCAATGGCAGTGAAAATGAGAGACCAGCTGTCCCATAGTTATATCTCCACTTACTTAGAATCATAGGACTAGAAGACACTTTAGAGATCTTCTAGTCCAACTCTTGTTCAAGGCAGGAATTTTATGTCATACAAGCCAAAGCATTGTCCAGTCTATTTTTGAAAATTTCCAATGATTTTCAATGAAGAAACCTATTTGCTCCATATCTTGATACTATTCAATGGGCTGTCTTGTCTTTAATAGTATTTTCTGTCTATATGTTTTATATGTATATGTATGAATGTATGTACATATGAAACAGGATGAAATAAGCCAAAATAAATACAGAATATAGATAAACCACCTATATAGTTATCTTCAAACTGAACCACAAGCCAGCCAGCCACCTTTTAGCTTAATGTGTTATATAAAATTGTCAACCAAGAAAATTGGATTGAATAATGAAAACAACTGTAGGTAATAGTTTGGTATAAATGTTGCTGTATAATTTATGAATAAAGATACTGATTGCAATTGTACAGAGATTCAGTGGATTATTTTACTTTAATTGAGTTTAGTCAAGATATCCAAAGAGAAGCTTCTAAGCAACAGTCAAACAATTCAGTCAAATAAGCGTTTTTGCACTTGCACAGAACTACTTTTCTTGCCTTAGCTAGGTTTTTCTGTTTTTATTTTACCATTTGTATTCATACAGCATGGCAAAATTCATGAGTAAAACATGGACATATAGTCATAGAGGTAATAATCAGTATTAAGTTTGATAGCTATTTTTTATTTTTAACTATAAGATCCATCAAGAACATCAAGCTTGCATTTGTACTCCTTATATGAAGAGAAGTTAGAATTATTATTGGGTATCACATTTGTATCCCAAAATATTTCCAGAATACAGAGTAGGTATATATGTTTTCATATTGATACCCTGGGTTTGATAAAATTTGATGGAATCTATGAAGTATTAGGAGTACATAAAGTAGGCAATTTGCACCACAAAGATGACACTGCCTATCTCAGCTAATCCTATCAATTCCAGCCCAAAAACACTGCAGCCACTACATGGCAACTAGGAAAAAAGTGACTTACAGCAATTTTTCACACTTGCTATCGTTGCAGGATCCCCCATGGTCACCTGATCAAAATTCAGATGTTTGGCAATTGACTCATATTTACGACAATTGCATTTCCCCTGGATCATGTGATCACATTTTGCAATTTCTGAACAAGCAGTCAATGGGAAAGCCAGATTTCACTTAACAACCATGTTACCAATTGAGCAACTGGAATGACTCATTTAACAACTGTTGCAAGAAAGGCTGTAAAATGAGGCAAAATTTCACTTAATAAATGTCTTGCTTAACAACAGAAACTGGTCTTTAGGACTACCTGTAATAGGAAACATTGTATCACTCAGCTTGCTATGTAAATGTTCTTAAATTGTGGATGATGAAATGGTATAAAATTCTAAACGTGGGAATTAAATAGAAAATTACTAACTACTTTTACATAGTTTTGTGGTTTGAATTTACTGAATTCAATTTACCAAATTCAATTCAACAAAACTGGCTTTCTTCAGCTGCTAAAATGTGGGGATGCAGAGGTTATATTGATAAATAACATTTAAGATGTTTATCAACATTCAAAATAGAATAAGTTACTTACATCCATGTTACCCCAAGAAAAATACTAGTTGCTGTGGAAGATATTAAAAAGGCCATCCACATTGGTAGAATTTCTGAAAAACAAACAAAAAACATTATAAGTCCTATTTTATTAATGCAAATTCAAACTTGTCAAAGGAATCTCAGAGACAACTTAGATTATGTGAAAACATTCAGTGATCAGCAACAGGAATGCTACTCAGCTAAACTGCAGAATTCTCTGAAGCAGTAATTGATCAATTGAAATGATCTTAAATATTATTAGATAATGAACTGAGAGCCAGTTTGGTCTAATAATTAAGGCACCAGGCTAGCAAGCAGGAAACAAGTTCAAGTCCACCTTAGCCATAATAACCTATCTGAGTAACTTTGGGTTAGTCACACTCTCAGCCAAAGCCACCTCTCAGGGTTTTTGGTGCGGGGAAAACTGGTGGTGTGTTGGATATATTAGTTGCCTTGAATTATTTATAAAAATAATAAAGGTAGGATACAATTACATTATTAAGTCATCTGTACTTCTAGAGTGCTCTGCAAATGATCTGGACAGTAAAATAAAACAAAGCAAAACTTTGGAAGATAGTACAAAAAAAGCAGATGTGCAGAAATTCCAGTTCATGGAAGAACTTTCTGCATCTACATTATTTTAATTATCTTTAAAATATTGTACTTCTTTACCTGCTATAAGATATCCGATTTTGCCATCTTAACAATGTTTATGCATCTTTAGGTATCCTGATTGTGATATCAACATATCCAATGGGTAAGTTTTTTTTTTAATAATTAAAATTATACACATGTCTTTTTGTCAAAACATACTAGATTGCATATTGTAAATGACTAATACCTTACATTATAAACATACTATAAATATCTATGAAATTTTAATTTCATATTACAAGGGATTATTTTAAAAAGTCAAAACAATTGTAAAGGACTAGAAAAGGGAAAGATGAACTACTGCTTAATATACCGGTAAGAGAAATTCGGACATTAGGAGAACAGACCAACAGTTAAAAAATTTAAGAAATACACAGTATATCAATCCCACACCCACAGTTCTTTTTTTAAGGTGGAGACCATTTTATAAGGAATTGAGATTGCTGCAAAGAAGAAAGCTTTTACCTAAAGTAGGCTTATGCTTATGGCAGAGATTTAGAGAATTGAAAGCATTCTAGATATAAAACTGGCACAAGATTAAAACAGCAACAAGCTTTATCCAAATGCTGTAATTGGGATTATTGTAATACGTAAATAAAGTTAAATCTATGCATTCAAATGAAAAAAAATATTGAAAACCTTAAAAACTGGAAGGTTTGCAATTCGACCAGAAGTTCTCCAGCTGAACAGACCAGGGGTGAGGGAGCTCTCAAGAGCTTCACATGAACCTTGTCTGACAAACCTATTCCAAGATCCTTTCTGGATCAGAACCCCCCTGTACGGAGGGGGAGGCAAAGAAGGGACAGCATCTCATCAGACCCAGGGGCAACAGGTCCCTTGCAGGTTGGAGATTTTCCCTCTGAATTGAAGTAGGGGAGGCAGCATGGCAACATGGTTGCACTAGAAGCTGGTTTCCAGCCAAAGCAACTTAACAGGAGATGAGATGAAAGGTGCAGAAGACGAGATGAAAGATCGATAGGAAGATTCATTTAACCCACAGTCATAAATCAAAACTTGGAAAAGGCAAGAAATCTTGAGACTACAAATAATATTAATAGACATCTGAATTTTGGCAAAAGGAAAGAAAGAAAGGGAAAATGGAGGATTGAAACACTAGTCCCCTCCCAAAAAAGCCATTTGTTTGAAATAATTCGGACAGAAAGGGAGAAAAAACAGAAGTGACAAACCCACTCAAACACTAACTTTAACTTTGGTTTTGGATTTGAAATAGAAACCAAACATTCCGAGGGATTTACTTTGTCTTAACTTCTTTCAACTAATATGTCTTAAGCAACTCCAATTAATGAGAGATGAAATGCAACAAGGGAGAAAAATCAAGAAAAAAACACTATCTTCTCACTGATAACTGAAAACCTAATTTTGACTGTGCAGGAAGTTTTAATTAACCAACTGCCATAAATCAGAATTTGGAAAAACAGGAGGCAAAGGGAAACATACCCTGGTTTGACTGTTTGCAAGTTTGTTCCAATTAATATATTTTGAGCAGCTATAACCAACCAGATGTGGAAGGTAGCAAGGGAAAAAATAATAACAAAATCAAGAACTGGGAAATTACGAACTTTTTCTTCTTTTTTTCTGCAAAAGATCAAGATGGCTCCAGCTTCTCTTCCATTTTTACATTAATTGAATTATCTAAATTTAAGAACCTCAAAATAAGATCTGTATAACTAACTGTAATTTTGGAACTGGACATTAAGGAAGAAGAAAAGATCAAGATGGCTCCCGTCACTCTTCCCCACAGCAGCCAAAATAGATAAATTTAAGGTGGACCAGAACTCTGAAAGAGGAACTGTATAACTGTAACTTTGGAAGTGGACATCATGGAAACCTGGGAATTTGAAGAACTACGTGAAATTATAAAAAATATACATAAATCATTAAAATCAAGCCTAAATAGAATTCTGAACCCAGAGAAACAGGTATTTAAAGAAGAAGGGAAAGAAGAATGGAAGAAAGATAATGAAGGGGTGGGAAATAAAAAGCAAACAAAAAACTCCATTGGGCTTAGCAATGGTATAGGGAAAATGGTAAAGGGGGAATGTGTCCCAACAAAAGGGAATAAAAAGCAGACAAAAGAGGTTTTGGAGGTTGACAGTGGCATAAGGAAAATTGAAGTAGGAGGTTATGCCCCAACAAAGAGAAATATAAAAGATATTTTTGACGATGGAGTGGGGAAAATTGCAGAGGGTGGACCTGTCAAAACAAAGAAAAGGGAAAAGGCAGAAACAAGTGGGACAAAAGACTTACTAGAAAAAAATCAGACAACTAGAAATTGTTAAATGGGAAAATATAAAGCTAAGATAAGGAGTGTATTCCTAAATATGACAATAAAATGGAGTTGCTAACTGAATATGATAATTAAATAAAGGTTAAGATATATGGAATGTGAACAAATTCCATTAATTATTAATGCACCTGCTCTGGGAAGATGGCTGCCTGAGCTTTTCGCTCCGGCTGAGAAGAGCTTCAAACTGTCCCGAATTGAACTCCCCCACTGTTTACCAGACTTAAACAGTGAGGGGGCTAAGAGAGGAGCTTGAGCTGAGCCTGGGATGGTAAATGAATTTATCAAGCGTTACCCGGAGGCTTAGTCGAAGGCTCTGGAACGGACTTCAGCACTCCGGTTTTCAGCGTTCTCAGATGATTGCGAACGAGCTCGGCTTATTGGGCGTCTTTCCTCCCCCCCCTCGCACGGACGAAGGGAAGCAGTGTTTCCTGCTTTTTAAGGTGGAGAGCACTCGGAGCTTAAGGTGGAGAGTGCTCGGGGTGCTTGGGGCATGTGAGGTGATATTGCTTTCGAACTGTTGTGTTTGAAGGCGTTAAAGATGCCAAAGACGCTGAAGACACTGAAGCCGGCATTGTGGAAATTAATGTGGCTCAGCTGACTGGGAGACCTGCCGGAGGTGCCATCTGCTCACTGGGACTCTAAGACCAGCTGGGAGCGTCGCGATTGATGTGAGCGGTGCCTGAAAGATCATTATAGCCCATTATAGCCCAGGTGCTGGGAGGGGGGTCCCCTCTGTTGACTTCTCTCCTTTGACTGCTACAACCATCATGGCTACCTGAGAGCGCCGTGGCTGTTAGGAGCACTGAAGCCTTTCCGTGTGAGCTGCTGAGAACTAAGCCTTCTGTGTGAGCTTTCTGTGTGAGCTGCTGAGAACTGCTAGAACTATTGAGGCCACTTGAGAACGCTGTGGCCGTTTGATAACGCTATTGTTTCTGGATGCGGTGGAGTTTGTGGGCTTTATCATCTTGCGAACCTTGTTGGGCCACCTGTGGTGAGGGGCAGGCAGTGGCTCCCCCGACCACCGGGGCCGAAGACATCTGTTGGAACCCGGAAGAGCAGGCTGAAAACCGTCTGGCTGCTGTGGAAGCGGCTATCAGTGACTGCTGGGGGGGGCGACCCCCCCGGGATTGCCTGACGCCTCCTCTGCTGTTTGTGCCGCTGTAGGGTCAGGCTACGGACAGGGTAGGGTTAGGTTAGACTTTAGGGTGGGTTAGTTTAAAATATAGTTAGGATAAGGTTAGGATTAGGGCGAGGGAGGGGGTGGGGTCGCTAGCCTGATGGCCTACCGATGGGCTGCTTCCACGGGTAGTGTCACGGTACAGCCAGGAGCGGGGTTCCCCCCCCTTTTACCGTGGGGTTATCCCTGGCTCCCGGGTGTTCTTTGCCCCCGATGGGAGGGGGTGCTGCTGGCCGCCGTCTCCTGCGGCTGGCCCTACAACTTTCGCCGTTACTTTTTATTACCCGCAGCCCACTTGACTTTCAGGCCTGCCTGGTTTCGCTCTGGAACTACTATTCTATGCCCCACTATCCTTGGACTTTGGATATCTGTTCTTCGGGAGGCTTGGACACTATCCCCCGGCCTCCTTGGACTATACAATTGGCTGGACTGCGCAGGCTCATAATCATAATCTTAATTTTTATATATTGGTAAATTTTATTCAAGTTTATATTTTATTGTATGGGGAGTGCATGGTATGACTGTAACTGACTGAATGTCCCACTTTTATTATTATATTGCTGTTTCTGTTTTTAACTTGTATTGTGGGGGAGTGATTGGCTGTATGTATGGGTTTGTCTGGTGGGCCAGTAGTTTAGCCGGGACCTCCTGCACTGAGTGCTTTGGCAGAAGTGCTAGGGGGGCCTGGGCCTGGTTCCGGCCCTCGGTTGTGTGTGTCGAAGGGCCTGCCGATGAATCCGGCAGCTGGGGGAGAGGGTGAAGGGACCACAGATGCGGGAGTGGGCCGGAACATAGGGGTCATAATGGGGAGGGGCAGATATGGCGGGAACTTCAGGGCAAGCCATTACCGGGGAAGGAGGGTTCCCTATATTAGAGGGATTCCCCCTTCCGGCCCTGTGAGTTCCACTCCAAGGCCAGATGGCGTGAGTAGTCAGGACCCTGGTCTCAGGTTGCTGTTGCTAAATGCCAGATCTGTGGTTCATAAAGCTCCCCTCGTCCAGGACCTAATTATAGACGAGGGGGCAGAACTGGCATGTATTACTGAAACCTGGCTGGGCCCGGAGGGAGGAGTCCCCCTCACAGAAATGTGCCCAGAGGGTTTTCAGGTGCTTCATCAACCGCGATCCCAGGGAAGGGGCGGAGGAGTGGCCATTGTTATCCGACAGTCTTTAGTTCCTCGTAGGATCCCTGCTCCAGAGCTTGTTGGGTGTGAGTCCTTGCTGGTAAAGGTGGACCTTGCGGGTCAAGTGGGCTTGTTGTTGACGTACCTGCCTCCCAACAGCGTGACAACAGCCCTCCCCTTGCTCCTCGAGTCAGTAGCCGAGCTAGCAGTTGAGTTCCCCAGACTTATGATACTGGGGGACTTCAACTTGCCTTTGCTCGGTGAACACTCTGATGGAGCACAGGAGTTCATGGCTTCCATGACAGCCATGGGCTTGACCCAAGTAATCCAGGGTCCGACTCACTCAGCGGGTCACACACTCGACCTCGTATTTCTCTCGGAGCAGTGGAGTTGTGATCTTGGTTTGAGGGGTAGTGAGATCTTGCCCCTGTCATGGTCAGACCACTTCCTACTGAGGCTTGACTTTCGGAGACCAATCCCCCGCTGTAGGGAGGAGGAACCGATTAGGTGGTTCCACCCCAGGCGTCTTATGGATCCTCAGGGTTTCCAGACGGCACTTGGCGTTATGCCTGATACTCTCACCCACAGTCCGGTGGAGACCTTAGTTGCTACTTGGAACTCGGTAGCGTCTGAGGCTCTCCACCGGATTGCGCCTTTACGGCCGATCCGCAGCAGTGGATCCAGGAGGGCCCCTTGGTTCACCGAGGACCTCCGGGAGATGAAGCGCCAAAAGAGATGCCTAGAGCGTCGCTGGAGGACCAGTAAATCCGAGTCAGACCGAGCACTTTTGAAAACCTGCATCGGAGCATATCTATCGGCAATACGGACAGCTAAGAACAATCACATTGCCGCTCTGATAGCGTCCGCTGAGTCACGCCCTGCCGCCTTGTTTAGGGTGACCCGCTCCCTCCTAAATACGAGGGTTGCGGATAACCCCTTACAAGGTAGAGCAGGGGAATATGTCCAGTTCCTCGTGGACAAAGTTGCTCGGCTTCGGATGGACCTGGACTCCAATTGCACAGAGCCAGCTGGGGTATCGGGGGAAGGTCTTGAACAACATCTCTGGACTGACTTTCAACCTGTTGCTCCTGATGAAGTGGACAAGGCCATCGGAGCGGTGAGTACTGCCACTTGTGTACTGGACTCGTGTCCCTCCTGGCTGGTCGCGAACAGCAAGGAGGTGACGCGGAGCTGGATCCAGGCGATGGTGAGTGCTTCTCTTCGGGAGGGCTTCTTCCCACTGGCACTGAAGATAGTGGTGGTGAGACCCCTCCTGAAGAAGCCATTGTTGGACCCAGCTAGTTTGAACAACTACCGGCCAGTCTCCAACCTCCCTTTCATTGGGAAGGTTGTTGAAAAGGTGGTAGCCTCTCAACTCCGACGGTCCTTGGAGGAAACCGATTATCTGGACGCCTTTCAGTCGGGATTCAGGCCTGGCTACAGCACGGAAACCGCTTTGGTCGCACTGACCGATGATCTCTGGAGAGCCAGGGATGGAGGTTATTCCTCCATCCTAGTGCTCCTTGACCTCTCAGCGGCCTTCGATACCATCGACCATGGTATCCTTCTGCGACAGTTATGAGAGGTGGGAGTGGGCGGCACTGTTTTTCGGTGGTTCTCCTCCTACCTCTCAGACAGGTCGCAGTCGGTGTTAGTTGGGGGAGAGTGGTCGACCCCTAGGCCCCTGAAATATGGGGTTCCTCAGGGTTCGGTCCTATCCCCCCTTCTGTTCAATATCTACATGAAGCCACTGGGTGAGATCATTCGACGGCACGGGATAAAATACCATCAATATGCGGACGATACTCAGTTGTATCTGTCCGCCCCGTGCCAACTCAGTGAAGCGGTTGACATGATGTGCCAGTGCCTGGAGGCTGTCAGGGTCTGGATGGGAGTTAACAAGCTTGTACTCAATCCAGACAAGACCAAGTGGCTGTTGTGTTTCCCTCCCAAGAATTTGGCCAGTATTCCATCACTCAGGCTGGGGGGGTGAAAATTTACGCCCCTCAGACAGGGCACGCAACTTGGGAGTCCTCCTGGACCCACAGCTGACCTTAGAACATCACCTGTCAGCTGTGACCAGGGGGGCATTTGCCCAGGTTCGCCTGGTGCACCAGTTGCGCCCCTACCTGAACCGGGAGGCACTCGCGACAGTCACTCATGCCCTCGTGACCTCAAGACTGGACTACTGCAATGCACTCTACATGGGGCAGCCTTTGAAGAGTATTCGGAGACTACAACTCGTCCAGAATGCAGCCGCGCGAGCGATTGTGGGTGCACCTCGGTACACCCACGTTACACCTATCCTCCGCGAGCTGCACTGGTTACCGATCGGTCTCCGGATACGCTTCAAAGTGCTAGTCGTAACTTATAAAGCCCTTCATGGTATTGGACCTGGGTACTTGAGAGACCGCCTTCTGCCAATTACCTCCCACAGACCCGTTAGATCGCACAGGGTCGGCCTCCTCCGGGTTCCGTCTACCAGCCAATGCCATCTGGCTACCACCCGGGGGAGGGCCTTCTCTGTTGCAGCTCCGGCCCTTTGGAATGAACTCCCCGCGGAGATTCGGACCCTCACCCCTCTCCAGGCCTTCCGGAAAGCCGTCAAAACCTGGCTATGCCGGCAGGCCTGGGGTTGATGAGTTCCCCTCCCCTCTCGACTTGTATGGCTGTATGACTCTTGTGTATTTTAATTACGTGTATTGTGTTTCTATCCCCTTTCCCCTTTTGAGTTGTTCACCGCCCTGAGTCCCTCCCGGAGAAGGGCGGCATACAAATAAATTAAATCTGAAATCTGAATATGAATATGAAACTGATATGGGGAGATTGTAAAGCAGATATTTGTAACACTATTTTACATGATAATTAAACTGAGTTGATGATTGAATATAACAAGAGAAGGACAATTAAGCATGGGTTAAAATATATGAAACATGGACATATATAGAACCTTTAAGATGATGAACAAAGTGAGATGTGTACCACTTGTTATTCTATATAGTAGATTAAAGAAATTGTAATGAACATTGAACAGTAAGAATTGCCATTTATAGACAATTAAGGGTAACCTAAACTATTGAGATTTAAAGACAGAATCACAAATTGGAGACATGTAAGAATGTATAATTATATAAATATAATGATGAGAATAGCGGGGAATTGAACCAGGTCTACATCTTGACCAAAAATAGGCAGGGAGGTGTTTAAAAGCACAATGACTATATATGTATACTTTTTTTGTATTTGGTAACTTACTATGACATTTCTTTTCTGTGACTGCACCTTTTCCATCACTGCTTTGGTGTTTTGGACAATTTTCACAAGCCACCTGGCCATATCTTCCATTATAAGATCCAGCAGGACACAAAATACAGTTTGTTCCATATTTTGCACTGAATCTACCTGGTGGACATGTCACTATTCCATTAAAAACAAAAACAAAATTATATAGCATATAACAAATTATAATTTATATACCTGTCTTCCATTGAGGACATGTATACTGCATGAGTCAGAAAGAGAGCTGTGAAAGTATCTACAGTACAGACCCCTCACATTCTGGACATAAACTGTTTCAACTTCGCTCAAGATGATATTGTAATATAGGGCATTGCACACCAAAGCAAATAGACACAAAGATAATCCCCCCCCCATGCCATTACTCTGCTAAACAGCTAGTTCCAAAAAATTGTTTTATGCCCTAGGATTGCAAGCTTTGTAGCTACTATTATTACTGTTACCTATTCCTTTAGAATATTATGATACTTTATGATACTTTATTGTTTGCACCTTATGATTATGTTGATTGCTTTTATTTTATGACTATCACTGAGTGTTGTATCTTATGATTTATGATGGTTGTATTATAATTATAATCATGATTTATCATGTTGCTAGTGTATATAATGAGTGTTTATGTATCAGAGACAAATTCCTTGTATATCCAATCACACTTGGCCAATAAATAATTATATGCTCTGCTCTGCTCTGCTCCGCTCTGCTTTGCTCTGCTTTGCTCTATTCTATTCCATTCCATTCCATCAAATTGCCATAAATGTGGACCAGCTATTCATCATCCAAAATATGGTCATAAGACTGGTGGGAGGTGACATCAAAACATTGAAACCAGGTTGCCAATTGCTTTTGAGGGTCTGTTGTAACTGAACAGTGGCTAAGTTGGTTATTAGTGAAGAACTATTATATCAATCATTATATTGAAATGTAAAATAGGTAAGGAGATATATACTCATATGATATGGGCTTATCTCAATATCACTATAATTTTTGTTTAATATTTATAACCTGTTAATATATAGCACAATAATCAAAGATGTGAATGTAATTTGAATTATATACTAAAATATGCTTGCTTTCTGCTCATAAACTAGCTTTAATGAAAGGATTAATAAAAACTATTAGTTTGTAAATACATCATTAATTTATTGCCAAGTTAATGATGTGTTTCCAAATGAGGTTGAATGATTTTCTCTATAAACAATATGTTTTTGTGTTTTTATTGCTTTTTTATATATTAAAGAAATATTTTTTAAATATAGCAGGCATAGAAATCTGCAAAACAAAGCAAAAAACAAACAAAAACCAGACAAATGGTAAGACATGACAGAAAACATAAAGAGGAATCATTTGAAGTGCATTGGAGAGCAATTTCAAAGGCTAAAAATTACACTGAGAATCATGGGTGGGTTGCTGCCAGCATTGCTGTCAGTTCACTTCGCATGTGTGTGCGCAGTTGACTATAAATTGTTCTGCGTATGCACAGAACATTAAAAAATTACTAAAAAAGATACTGGCAATGGCATCAGCAATCGGGGAACCAGTTTGGGGGTGTGGCCAGCTTGGGCCAGTGCTGGTTTGGGCAACCAAGGCCAAAGTACCACTACCAGTTTGCCTGAACTGGTGCGAACCAGTAGCAATCCATCTCTTCTGAGAATGCTGTAACACAACTTGTCGTTTCTTGTAATTTTTATCAGCAGCTAGATTTTCTTGCCAAACCTTTTGCTCTCTTCCTAGTCTTTGTTCAAATAAATAGTGTATTTGAAGTCCCAGATGCAAAATGCAATTACCAGATGGGAGGCTAGTTGTTAATTTGCCATGAACAAGTTATCTTTTTCCTTCCCTTTTAAACTTCTCTCTTTATAATTCTACACCAAACCTTGGAAACTCACCACAGCATCCTGGACATATTGTATTGTTGTTCATGATACTTGTATTTTTCCCAAACCCTGGTTTGCAATGATCTATTTTAACACCAGACAGAGTACCAGGAACATAACTTAAAAGATCACCAGGAAAAGAATCTGTGTTTAGCACTTCAAAGAATTGCTTGATTTTGACATACGCCTACAATTTAAAAAGATTGCATTAATATTTGATTGTCAATTGGCTCCCAAGATGGCTTATACATATATAGAACATAATGCCAGATAATCCTTTTTGCTAGCTAACATCATAAATCATAGTTTCCATAAAAACAATAATTAGTCATATGCAAACTACATTCCGGGTATGAACTGGTTGCAATATCTTCAGAATGTATTAAGTTTTCTTGGGGCATATGTGTGTGTGTGGGGGGGGGAGACAGGCCTATCCAGCCATTCTAGAAAATTCTGAACCATCAAAGGAAACAAAAGTTTCAGTATATAAAATGGTTCACAAATTTGTAAACAATGTTGCACTAAAAGTTGATGAGATCTGTGGGTAGCAAAGTCTGATAGGTGGGGCAGACCTTAATATTAAGAAAAATGTATTGATGTTGTGGATTTACATGATTATCTTTTTTGGGGGGACAGACTCATGTCTTGAAGCATATTATTCCCAAATATGATAGTTTTTAAATCTTTTAGAATAATTCTACATTACCTTTCTGATGTTGCTTTTGGAATGTTCACAATGAGAATTTTGACAAAAATCTTCTCTACCTAGTACAAGAGGAAACACTGCAAAAAATGAAAAAGAGAGAATTACATTTTTGCAGATGATTTTAGATCATATCTTAATGTAATAATTTCATGTATCAGAATACAGTAATGTTACCACAGATAAAATCAGTCTGCATTATCAAGTGGCAATGGTGATGTATGAAAAGATAGTTAGTTACTCAGATATTGGTTTTATTTAATTATTGATTAACAACAAAAACTAGCACACAATTTAAATCTATTCAGGATTTAGTTCTGTATCTATTTTAGAGAGTAGACTTTAAAAAAACCCTTTTCCTTGCATATAAAAATAATAGTTAGGATTTAATCAATGTTTTCCTTCTAGCCAATACAGCTGTGCAGTTGGGGAACCCAATGCAATAGCAATTTTTGGGAGGGCTTTGAGGAATAGAGAAATGGGGAGTTACCAAGGAGAAAGAGAATTTTGGAAGTGGCAAAAGCTCATGGTTTTGCACTCTCAGAATACAGTATGATCCCTGAACTATAAACAAAAGTCAACTGAATGTTGACCATATTCATTTGATATGTCAACTGAAAAAGCAATGTATTTTTAGATTTGGTTATTCCTTGACATATGATGGCAATTGGGACCAGAATTTTCCTCACTAAGTAATGTGATTGTAAGGCGTGACAGCATTACTTAGGGATGGCAAGCCCTATAGTCCCAATTGTTGTTGTTAATCAAATCTGACAACTGTTAGGTAAGGCAACTTCTTGTCAGCTTACCACAAAAAGTTGTGTGAGGGTGCAAGGGAGGATCAGGAGAATACACAAAGGTGTAAGGGTGTGTGTAAGAGGCAAGGCACAGGTCAAGTATACAAGGGTGCACCAGGATACAAAAGTTGTGAAACAGATCAGGAAAGGTAGCCAAGGATGCAAGGGGGCATGAAAGATGCAACATGGGCTGAAGAAGGTGCAAATGAGTTTTAGGGGATGTATGAGAAGTGTGGCATGGGTAAGGAAAGATTTGCAAGGGCATGGTGTAAGTTGGGGATATTGTGCAAGAATGTGAGTGAGGCACTGCTAGGGCCAGGGAAGGTACGCAAGGGTAAATGAATGGTTGGTGTAGCCCAAGTACATACGAAGAAAGAGTGTTTTCTGATGAGGGATATTTAATCCTGTCAGCATTCCTGTTGACTTCCTGGGGAAAACAGCAGAGAAAATTGCAAATGGCTATCATATGCTCTCAGAGCATTGCAACCAGTTGTAAGTGTGACGTGGTTGTCAAGATTACAGTCATGTGACTGGTGATGCTGGAATATCCAGATTTTGTGGAGTGATCATAACCATTTGATCATTACCATTATAACATCTAGCAGTCTCTGAATGAATGGTGTTAGGTCAAGGACTACCTATATAGTGATTTCATGGTTGCATTGAGAGGCGTGGTGAATAGCTTAGTCATTGGAGATGGTCTTTGTTTCAGTGGTTTGAGTCCTAGCATCATGTGGCAGAGTAAGCCTCCGTCATTACCCTTGGCTTTTGCTCACATATCAGTTTGAAAGCATGCTATATGCAAGTAGATAGATAGGTATCACGTTATTGGGAAACAGCAGTATTTTGTGCAGATGGTTGGACTCCCCCCCCCCCCCAGTACTGGATCTGCCTGGGTTGATTTGGAGAATAGTTGCTCATGTATTTTTGACACCTTTTTAATGATCATATATACTGAAATAGGCTCATTATTACTTTTACATTACACATATTACTATTATCACTTGTATTACAGAAATAATATCTGCAATATTTCCATATTTGTGGTATTGTAGAATATTGTATTATAATACACACAAACGCAGAAGTAGTGAACAAAAGTTTCACCTTACCTATAAACTGAAAAGTAAATTTATGTGTTATTTTTTTCAGAGTATCTGTAGCAGTATGACACTGGGTGTTCCATTGCTTGATTTCACAGTTAAGCTTGTAAATTAAGCTCTCTAATTTTTCTAAGAGATATTTTATAAATGAAGCCACTGTGCTGGTTTCACAGGTTCCACTTGTGAATTCTGATGTCATGTATATGCTCCTCTCTGGCACATGATATACTGTTAAAAGTTAAAACAAATTATTTCTCTAACAGCTCACAATATGCAAATTACCAAAAGGTAACACACCAATGCATTATTGGTTCTATTGAAAAATTTATTCTCTTCTTTTGATAGTAACATGAAACAATAGGAATCATTGAAAATTGATTACAGGGTTTCAAATTGGTTATCACTGGTTGAATCTTATTTGAAACATAGACATATAGACTACCACTTGGCCTTTCACTTTTTCTTAAACTAGTGACTTTGATAGAATGACCTACAAAATAGCAAGTTCAATATTTTCTATAGAATATGTCTCCTGTAATAGAATGATGTTATATAATCCCAAAATTAGTTATATTTACACTTAGAATGCCAACTCATAATATTTCATGACAGGATATTCACTGCCTGTGAATGCCTCAGTTATCAATTATTAGGCATTAGTGAAGAATTTATTGGATAATACTTCTTGTGTAGTTCTTCCAAATCTGGTCCATCACAATCCACTGGGCCTGAGGCAATTACTCTTTGGAAGGGCTTGGGTAGGATGGGGGTTCTTTTTCTGAAGATGTTATTATATTCTTGGAGGTTGTCTCTGTTAATTTTCAACTTCCTGAGTTTCCCAAGTTGTGTGTAGCACAGATGTGATCACCAAAGGGATTGAAGTATGTTTTCTCAGATACGGGCCTGTAATATAATTAGTGGGATTCTCACTGTAACGTTTTCCATATCTCTTTCTTCCAAATGCTCTATAATTTTCCTTTCCTTACTGTCTTTGGGGTCCATCAGGATCCCTTTTTTATGTTTCTTACTTGGTGATTGTGCTTTCTTGCATGCTGTCTTGTTTTTGTCCTGCTGTTATTCGAAGGCTCTTTAAGTGTAATGTTGTAATAATTAATTGTAGTAATTGTGATAGTAGCTTATAAATTGATTATTTCTGGGACAAGCAATTATACAAAGTTTCAGCAATCTTTTGAATTAAATACATAGCTTGTCTGAACTCAAGCAAGCAAGACTCTTTTCAGCTGCTAGAAAGACCATTGCTCCAACAAGACCATAGATGAAGTGGGGGAAACTGAATAGCTTCCAGTATCTGTTACTCCAGACTGAAGTGAGTGATTATGGCTAGTATTCAAAGTTGATACTTGGACTTTAACTTGCCATAATGACTTGAGATTTTCTTATTTAAATGTACATGTATGGTAAATATCAAAGATTGCCAGAAAAGCCCTCATTTTCTGCAACATGGATGGAACTGTATTTTTAAAAAATTAACCGAATCCTTAGTTTGTTTTCCTAGATAGGAAGCCAGTTTCTTCAATGCAGGAATTACCTTAAGAAGTACACAACAGATCAGGTATTGTTAGATAAAAAAATTCTTCCGCTTTTCTTCAGGAATATGTTGATTTCTAATCATGGTATTTAAAGCTTGGGGATTTTTAAAACAGTTTTTGGATTTTTATTTTTTTGGAGGAGCATTCCAAATAGGACTGGCTAAAGCTGTTAAATATTATATTTCATCTCAATCACTTTCTTGCTGATCGTTGCCATCTGTTCAAATATTTCTATTACAATTCCATGAGTCAAAGGCATTGTTTAGCAAGATTGTCTTTAACAAAATTCTTACATAGTGACTCACTTTGTCTCTTTTGGAATATTTCATTTAAATCTGTAATCTACCAAGAATACAGAATCTAGAGGGGTCATGTCATTGAACCATGAATCATTATCTCGCAAATATTCTTAATGTGGGGGTGGAGGTGAAAAGGCTACAGATCATCATGTGAGTTTGGGTGGGAGACAGATCATTGTTGAAATATTCTTATCAGACTTCCAAGAATTTGAGATATTTATTTTATTTGGATTACTCATTGTTCCTATGCCAAGAGCAGCTTGTCTAATTTAAGATCTTTGGTACCTTCAGACATTATGGAGAGCAGGGGCTATTCCTGGTTCACTTTTTTTTTGTTCTAATAAAATGGACTATTAAAGGCTATTAATATTCCAGAGAGTGTAAGGAACTTTTTAGATAATATAAGTTTTTGTCTGTTTTAATGATGCTTGCTCAATAAATGATGAATGGCTCAAAGAGAGAGGGAGCAAACTGTTGCTGCTAACTTCAAAATAGACCATATCATGCAAGAATAGGCCTGCTAAATTAGCCCCCAAACTAGCATGCTGGTTCTGCTTCCATAGTACGCTTAAGTAGATCATTGATGGGTTTAACATGTTTGGGAACACCCAAATCGGCTCAATTAACCAAATTAACTAGCTAACCATGTGGATTAAATTTAATCCCAAAGTTTTAAATTTGCTGATGTGTATGGTTTTCTTTTTTTACTGTTTTATTTTTTTTAATATTGTAGACAAATCTTGTGAAATTTGACAGTCTTCTAAATCCAGTAAATAAACAAATCCTATTAAAATCCTAAGGTTATCAGAGATAGATAGGACAATTCGAGCAAAAGCTAATAGCTTATACACCTCATATATTTTACAGTGTTAATATAAAGTCAGTGCTTTAAACAAATATGATTTATTCAATACATCTGAATTTATTGTTTTATTAAATTAATAACAGAGTTGGAAGGGACCTTGCAGATCTTCTACTCCAACCTCCTTATCAAGCAGGAGACCCTATACCATTTAAAATAAATGGCTGTCCAATCTCAACCTTAAAACCTCCAGTGATGGAGCACCCACAACTTCTGAAGGCAAGCTATGCCACTGACTGACTGTTCCGTCAGGAAATTTCTCCTTATTTGGTTGTCTTTTTGATTAGTTTCTATTCATTGCTTCTTGTCCTGTCTTCAAGTGTTTCAGAGAATAGGTTGATTCCCTCTTCTTTGTGGCACCCCCTAGATAGCAGAAGATGTCACCCTAATCCTTTTTAAAATTAGACTAGATGTACCCAATTCCTGCAATTGTTCTTCATTCCAGTCCCCTAATCATTTTTGTTGCTCTTCTGTGCATTATTTCTAGAGTGTCAACATTTTTAAATAGCATCCATAGTACCTGGATGCAATATTCCAGGTGTGATCTAACTAAAGCATTATAAAGCAGTACTAACTTTTCATATAATCTTGATTTTATTCCTCTGTTACTGCAACTTAGGATGGCACTGGCTTTTTTTGGCAGCTGCAGCACATTGCTTGCTCATATTTGAGTGGCTGTCCACTAGGATTCCCAAATCCCTCTCACAGTTATTGCTATTGAGTGAGGTACAGAGGTGGGATTCAGCTAGTTTGGACCAGTTCGTGCAAACCAGTTGTTAAGCTTCTGGGAAGTTTGGCAAACCAGAAAATCCCACCAATGGCTGGCACCACCCATCCCACCCAACCAAACCCTTTCTCGCCTTGGCCGCCTTGGCCAGTGGCTAGAGTCACGCCTGTGTCCAGCTATTCTCTGGCTCATTTGCTCACTCGGCCAGCTGATCTCCGTGCCTTGCTAGCTCTGCTCATCGTGGCTACCCATGAAGGTAAGGCACTCAGCTGAAGGGCTACCTCGGGTTGGACACAGCGAGGCTTGGCTGCCTTTCAGACCAGGCTCTCGCCATCCTTCCGCACATATGCCACCCACCTCGAGTTGGGGGATGTGCAAGTCTTTTGCTTATCTCTAGGTGTTCACAAATTTGTTGCTTGATTGTCTTTCCAGTATCTTCCAAGATTGCTGTCAGGGTGATTAATCTGTAGTTTCCGAATCCATATTTTTTTTTGAAGATGGGAAACACATCAATTCTTTTCCAATCCTCTAGTCATTCCCTGATGCTCCAGGATCTTTGAAATATATGATTTAATGGTTCTGAGACCATGTTTGCCAGTTAGAACTTTGGGGATATAATCCGTGTGAACCTGGTGCTTTGAATCCATTTATGAAATAATTACTGAAATATATAATACTTAATACTTCAGTATTCTCAGAAATTTGTTATATTGAAAAGCTTAGTTTACTGAATCTGAGAGACCGATTTTTAGAGTTTATAATCCATATGTGATAAATTTTATATCCAAACATATTTTATTCTTTATACTGTTTCCATCTTCCCTCAAAATATTAACAGAATCCACAATGGTCTGAGAATCATTAGATAATCCACTAGATCAGTGATGGCGAATCTTTTTTGGCTCGTATGCCAAAAGTGGGGGAGCGTAGGGGGGTTGGGCACCGATGTGCCACACCCAGCGCACATGTGCACACTTCCCCCCTGCACACATGCATGCCTGACTAGTGTACCTTCCCCCCCCCCCGCTTTTGGCACACATTTTTTTGCCCTCCCCAAGCTCTAAAGGCTTTCTAAGAGCCTGGGGAGGGTGAAAACAGCCTCCCCCCGAGAGGCCCTCTGGAGTGCGAAAAACAGTCCTACAGACAAACCTCCTGAAGGCTCCAGAGGGCGAAAAGTGGCCTTAAGGCCAAACCGGAAGTCACTTCTGGTTTCCTTGTAGGACCAAAAAAGCTTCGCCATCACTGATCCAGTGGATTATCTAGTGATTCTCAGACCATTGTGGACACAATAGTCACTTCTGTTTTGTCACTTCGGTTTGTCTGTAGGGCCATTTTTTGCCAACTAGAGCCTTCAGGGAAGCCTCCTGAAAGCTCCGGAGGGAGAAAAACTGTTCCCGAATTTCTGGTTTGTCCATAGGTTTGTTCAAGGAAGCCTCTGGAGGGTGAAAAACTGTCTCAAAAGAAATGGCCACCTGTGGCATGTGTGCTATAGGTTCACTATCACGGCATTAGATAATTGATAGTCAAGCTGAAACTGAGTTAATCAACTAAAATCAGCAACTTTCTCAAACCCCCAAACAAGTTACCCTGACCTAATCCATATATCAAAGAATAAGGTCTGAAAATATAAACAGAGTTAATTAAATTAGATGTCCCAGAGGAATTGCATGTTCAGAAGAATAAACATACCTACACACATACACCCCCCCTCAAATGTCATTAGAATCAGCACCTAGAGACTTCCACACCCCAAATAAGCTCCCCCTATAAAGATGACATGCGTGCCAAAGAGCTGCATGTAGTCCTTCATTCAAATAGTTCTAATCAAGTAGCTCCTTTATTCTAGTAGTTCTAATTAACTCTAAAGAGCTATCTTGCAACTCAATTTGAGCTAGTATTCTTCAGATGCTATTTGGGTTTATGGGGAGATAGTTATTATTTAACAGAAACATTTAAAAACATATTGTAAGTAGGATGAAAGGGCATAACTCTTTTGACAGTCCAGTCCTTCATGAATTGGTTTACCATTTAAACTATTTTAGCTGTTTATCATAACTTCTTAAAATTTTAATTATTGTGTACAGAAGCTTTGTTCATAAATCTCCCTATATTTAGGCTGTAAGATTATAAAATGTAATTTATTACTTTATACTATTTTACTTGCATTTCACTATCTACACCTGTGTAGTTTATAAGTCAATATTGTAGTTAGAAAAAGATTGCTAAATCCTTACTTACCATAGAGCATAAAATGGATTTTTGTAGTCAGTTGATCATTATTGTACATATAATTTGCTTTGCAAGTATAACTCCCAGCATCACTGCCTTTAATTTTATAAATCTCCAAGCTTCCATCACTATTTAAAACAAATCTTTGAGATTCTATAAACAAAAATAATTCAAAATATAAAAATGTGTCATTAAATTATCACAGACAATAAGTAATCCTAAATTTCTAAAGCCCGTTATTTAGCAATAGGACAGGCTTTTTTACCCTGATTATGTATTTTTATACAAGCCTTAATAAACCATACAGTAATGTATAAACAAGCAAAGAAGAAAATGTACAAAACCACGTAAGAAAAGTATCGGTAATATGTAGTCTTAAGTCATCATGCCTCGAGTCACCCAATTTCCAACTTATTCCATGGATACAATGGTAGGAAATTGTGAGCCTAATTGTTGGTACAATTTCTATCATTCTGAGGCAGGAAGCACCTGGATATAAACCCTAAAAATAGAGATAATCCCATTTGAGAAACCCACTGCAATATGTGCTCTAAAATAGAGATATTATTATTATTTTTAAAAACCCTAATCTTGTAACTGGGATTTCCATTATTTCCATCATTCTCTACTTCATTATGTTTTTATTTTTTATTTTCTTATCTTTACTCTGTTACTCCCTTCCTCCTTATGAATCATTGGTTATCTAGTGGTTTTTGCTTGGAATTAGATTCTAAAGCATGAAGATTTTTCCCCCTCCCCCCTCAATTTTAAAGTTTTCTCAAAAGATGACCCATTTTTTTCTGAATATATTTTTCCCAATTCTTGTGATGTGCAGTCCATCCCTTGCCAATAGCCCTTTCTGTAGGTAATGCAGGTCATGATTTAGTAAGCTAAAATTCTATTGATGATGGCAGTTTTTAAGACAGTGGTTTGCTTATAAAATCCTTTGCTCCCTCATTGGATGTTGGTCTTTTGTTGCAAATATAGATGAAAACATCACGTGTGCTCCTAATTTGTTAATTTTCTTCCCTAGCTGTTCATAATCTCATGTAATTGTTTTCAGATTCATTGTTGTGTCATTGTTCCCCATGTGTAGGAGAAGACAAGAGTAATAATCCATGGGGTTGATTATTTTAGTAATACTTAGTTACATCTTACTTTAAAGCGGGGGCAAGCAATCATTTTGTGTCCAGAAATTTTACTTATTCACCTGCAAGAATTGCAGAGTTTTTGTCATTAATGCAATTATGTTCTGAAAGTAGAGAAAGTATATTTTCTTTTACTATTTCAGGCTCGTAAAAATTTGAACATTGTTCCTTCTTTTATTCCCCCAAAGGAGAAAATTCATCAAAAACCAATGTTCTGCTGTCAATTTTAATGGCACAATATTAAGATGTTGGAATTGGAATTGCCCCAAAAGATCTGGTTGCTCACCCCAACACACACAAATTATATTAAGAGCAGCATTTCTAATTTTACAAATAAATCAATAATTACCTTTGGTTATTCCTCCTCTGGGACCAGTCCATTGATATTTTGGATCAATGATTCTTTGCATTAATAGTTTTTCAGTTAAACAGTTTAGAATTATTTTTTTTGAATCAATAACAACATATATTGGAACTAAAGTAGGAAAATCACATGAGATACAAGATTATATACAATTTAACAAAAATAATGCAAATAATATTTTATAAAGGCTTATTTCTGTAGGGTGAATAAAAAGAATGAAGAGGTTTGATGAATTACTTCATATTATCCTACTCCAGTTAAAGTTTTGTTTTTTCCATTAAAATAAATTACTAGAAAAATATTAATATATTTTTGTTGCATGGAACTGAGGCTTAGAATTTAGAGGTTTAAAATTTAGAATTTTTCTTTCTGTGAATGATCTATATATTAAATGCATAGGCATTTGGCTATTTGCTATGATTAGAGAGAAAAGTAGAGAATGCAATATTTTTCTGAATTTCTGTTTTCTCAATCAAATGCATATTTTCCACTCAAAGGTTTTTTTAAGTATGCAAAATTACACTTGAGAAACTAGGCTTAGAATGAGAGAAGAGGACAATTCTGGAATTAGAAATTGGAAGAAAGAAGATAATCTTCAATCAAATATGGAACCACTACTCTGGCTGCTATAAAAATGGGTCTAGGAGTTTAGTACTCTAAACTAGAGAGAACAATTATAAATTCTGAGAAAAATGGACTCATATATTTTTCTCATATAATAGATCAGAAAGAGAAGAACAGAAAAAAAAGCACATGGCCAATTTTGAGCAAATAAAAAGAAAATGAACCTTCGGCAAAGTTTTTTTACTTGACATTAATTTAACTTTTCAGATGATAAAAAGTCCCACCCGTGGCCCCTTTGTTGGACCTGGCAGCCTTGCCTGCCAGCCTTTCAGGGAAATGCGGGATCAGGAGGGATCGTCCCTTTGTGCCCGGTCCCCGTGACACTGGCCAGGAGTGCCTGGCAGGCTCACAAGACAGTGGTGAAAGCTGGACCAGTGCTGGGATCGCCACTCGGGATGAAGCCTGGACTGGATTCAGTGGGCTGCTCTCGCCTGGGCAGCTCCAAAGTTAAATGCTTCCTTTTCTTTCAAGTACATACAAACAAAATTAAAGGGGAAAATGATGAGTGAAGGAGAAGGGAAGTTCTGTAATCAGAAGAACTGAGAATGAAAACAGTTTGTTCCAGTTAAATTATAAATTGTTCTTTGTGAAGGATCTGTGAAAGTTTTGGAATAGTGCAATAAGGCCCAAGAAAAAAAATAAAACAGAAAGATTTAATTAAAAGAGAAGAGAAAGAATGGTAAGACATCCATTAACTGACTGCTTTGAAAATGCCTTTCAAGTGTGTTTTCATTTACAATGGATTGCAAATATTTGCTTGAGTATATGCTTTAATGTTCAAAAAGAATAATCTTTATCAGTATAAGCAGATATATGTTCTTCAAGTTTTAGTGCATTTTGTAAAAATCATGAATGCCACCGTAGAACATCATTTCTTACCAAAAATGCAATTTAATGGAGAGTGAAATAAGATTTTACACTTAAGGCAAGAAAAAAAATCAAATGCACAGGTATAGAATAGGTGGTGCCTGACTCAACTGAAATAACTGTGAGGGATCATTTCCTGACAGTGAGAACAATTAATCAAAGGAATGGGATGCCTTCAGAAGTTGTGGGTATACCATCACTGGAGATCACTCTTATCACTCTTATTATCTGTTAAAAGTCTATAAATAGTATCCCATTTAAAACCGAGGGGAGCAGAGACTTTGTTTGTTTGTGCGTTTTTTTATAATGGCTCCCAAATCGAAGCAGTCTAAGCGTTTCCTTAATAATACATCTCAAGAAATTGTTACCAAATCGCTGCCCTTGCCTCCCACGCCCTCTACTGGAGATCTCTTAACGCAAGAATTTCTTTTTGAAACCCTTAAAGAGTTCAGACAGGAAATTAAACAACTTTTATCGGACTTATATGATAAACTGGACGCCAAGATTGCTCAAACAAGGGAAGATACGATCAGAGTTATGACTGTTATGACAGACTATGTTTCTGAAATGGAGGACAAATTGGAACTTTTGGAAAAAACTAATTCTAATTTGACATCTAAAATTCAAACGTTACAACAGGAAGTTGAAAATGCTCAAAAACAACTTGTTATGATAAATTACAATAAGACTGCGTTTGCAATAAGAGTCAGAGGATTGCGTGAAAAGGAACAGGAGAATTTGAAACAGACCTTTTTTGAAGCTTTCAGACGTTCGGTGGGAAGTCCTGGATTTAACTTTGATTGGCAGATTCAAAAAATTTATCGCCAGAACTCGTGTGTAGCAAAACAACGACAGCTTCCGAGGGACATAATTATATATTTCACCACAAGAGAATCCAGAAATGCGATAATACAGAAGTTCTACAATAACAGGCTGCGAATCGATGGACAGGACTTGATTGTTTTTAAAGAAATACCATCTCAAATATTAAGAGCAAGGAGAGACTACACTTTCTTAACTGAAAAACTCAGAGATTCTCAGATACAATATAAATGGGAAGTGCCATCTGGTATTACAGTCACATTTGAGAACCAAAAATATCGTCTCAATTCTGTTTGCGAAGCCCGAGATTTTTACTACAAAACTCTGAAGGCGGGACTTCCTGATTCACCCGGACTTGGAGAAAGACAAGGAGAAGGAGAAGATAAGCAGCGGGACACGTGGCTACAAGGCGGAGGGTGTTGCTTTCCCTTTCCGGAAGGGCAGAAGAGTAAAGAATAAAGATCCAGCTATGCCTTTAAAATACTTCTTAAATTTTTAATTTGAATAAAATTTCAGGACTCCTGTCTGGTATAAAATGACAAAGCTGAAGAGATATTGAGACTGAAAGAAGCGGTGCTGAATTTGGACATATATTGTATGGGACTTATATAAGACTTGTTTGAATCTTAATTTAAACTGCGCATGATCTATTCTTTGGGGCGAGGAGAGCGGAGATCATAGTTTTCTTGGATTGTGGTTTGGGATGAATGGAGTCGGGTGCGTGGGGTAGATGGAAGGGTAGTGAAAGTTCAATTAGATTACCTTGATCCAGAATGTAAGCTGATTTTTGTATAAATTGTTATTTGAATACAAGGTTAAGAAAGATTATCTGGAGAGTCTACACGAGGGTGGAGTAAATATGAGAGGAGCAATGGATGAGGATAAAATATATATGTAGACACGGGTAAAGGCAGAATGGGAGGTATAGAATTTATATGCGGAAGCAGGTAAGACATTGTTTAAGATTTTAAAAATAATGAGAAGCTGAGTTTAATGTTAGAGAGTATATTGACTTCTCTTTCTTGGGGGGGGGTTCCCCCCCTTTTTTTCTTTTTATTATTCTTTTCCTTTTTTGTTCTTTATTTTTTATTATTTTTTATTATTTTGTAACTTCTAATCTATTTGGTTTCAATATACTCCAGACTTTGCTTGATAAAGAACGATGCCGGGAATGGGACCTGGGAAGTCGGAAGGGGGTCAGGGAGGGGGGTTCAGGGGGTGGGTGGGGGGGAGGGTGGAAACATAGACTCAATTTTTAGAACAATGAATGCACTTGGATACTGTTGCTTTTTTTTCCTTTTTTTCTTTTCTTCTTTCTTTTCCTTTTATTTTTCTTTTGTTTTAGTACAAAACAAATAGACCAATGAATACTAGAAATACACCGAAGCGAGGTGTAGAGGGAAAGAAGAGGGGGGAATTAAGAGGGAGTGAGAAGGGAATGTAAGGAGGGTGAGATGGTGGGAAGGGGAGAAAGGAATGGCTGAGGGGGAGGGGAAGTAGAAGAGGGGATTGTTGGAAGGGAGAAATGAAAGTTGGAGGGGTAGAAGAAAGGGTGTATGTAGGATAGAAGTGTTATGAGTTGTTTATTGCTTCTTTTTTTTTTTTTAACTGCACAGTATTTAAGTGATTGTATAAAGGAAAATGAAAATGTAATAAAAGAATCTTTGATTATAGAGCAGTGATGGCAAACCTTTTTTGGTTCGTGTGCCAAAAGCAGGGGGAGCACGGGGGTGGTGGTGGTCGTGCACGGACATGCACACCCATAATGCTATGGCATGACCACAGCACTCATGTGCGCACGACCAACACTCCCCACCATTTTTGGTGTGCTTTTTTCGCCCTCCCCAGGCTCCAGGGGCTTTATAGGAGCCTGGGGAGAGCGAAAACAGCCTTCCCCCTCACCCCCTGGAGGCCCTCCTGAGGCTTCAGGAGCTTGCCTGAAGCCTCAGGAGCGTGAAAAACTGGCCTATGAGCAAACTGGAAGTTCGAGAATGGACTTCTGATTTATCCGTAGGGCGGTTTTTCATCCTCCAAAGCCTTTAGGGAAGCCTCCTGAAGGCCCCTGAAGGCTCCGGAGGGCTAAAATCGGCCCTATGAGCAAACTGGAAGTCCATTCCCGAACTTCCAGTTTGCCCATAGGACCGTTTTTTTGCCCTCTGGAGCCTTCAGAAGCCTCAGGAGGGTGAAAAACGGCCTCAAAAGAAGGCCGAAGTCAGCTGGCCAGCGAGCGCATTCCACAGGTTCGCCATCATGGCTATAGAGTCTCATGCTTGAGCAGAGTTGGACTAAAAATCCTCCTAGGTCCCTTCCAACTCTGTTATTCTCTCTCCATTCAGACATACCAAGAGAATGGTGACAAACAATATTTGGAAATGTACATCAGGTCCTCTGATCGCAAAATCTCATCTTATTGGCTAGTATCAAGGGGAAGATGACTTTGAAAAAGCTTTCTCTCTTACCATAACATGCAAGACAAGATGAGAACTGGCTGGGAGGAGAGGTGTGAGGAGAAGCCAGGCAAGGCACCCCTTCATGTGAGTGACATTGAGTTGGCCACACCCACCCAGTCACATGAGCACCCACCCTTCATTAGGACAGAGAACCGGTTGTTAAATTATTTGAATCCCACCAATTGTTTTATGGACTCCAGTCATAAGAGCAATAAAAAGACAGCTTTTAAACAGTTGTCTTAGATCAACAAATGAAAAAAACCATGTTACCAAGTCTTTCTTCTGTTCCAACTATTTGGATAGAAGTTTGCTGAGTTCCTGTGGCAGAAATAATGGATTTGTATAGAGTTTCTGTTTTTTGTGATATGCTTCTAGTTTCTCTCTTCAAATATATAGCTTTTTTCCTTAAGTGGCACATTTTATTCATAAAACATGGACTTCCAATTACTGCAATAAGAAATAACAAAGAGAGAAAATAAATCAAAACACAATTCTACAAAGTATGATTTTTATTAAAATTATTAGGCATCCTCAGACACATTATTAGTATAGGTGTGTATATATGTGTGTGTGTGTGTGTGTGTTGCATTTGTGCTGATAAATAAATAAAGGGAGACTAGTATAGATCTATTTCAAGCTATTTAGCTCTCATCAGCTAAATCAACCCTTACTGGGATTCGAACCTGTGCTGTATTGCATCTTAGGCAGATGTGTTAACCATTAAGCCACAAGGTTCTTCTCCTTATCAGCTGAGCCAGGGAGAAAGGTATATATTTAAAGTCACAACCCCTGGTATGCCCAAATATGGGAGGAAGTTCACTGCTTCCATTCTCTGTCCATCTTTGTTACAAATGTAACAAAGGCAACAGTAAAAATATTGGGTTTCTGTCTGGATGGTCTCTTGTGACGAGCCGATGGACAGAGAATGGAAGCAGTGAACTTCCTCCCATATTTGGGCATACCAGGGGTTGTGACTTTATATATATGTATGTATGTATGTATGTATGTATGTATGTATGTATGTATGTATAATCTAACAAAACATTGTAGACTTCTGAAATAATATGCTCACTTTAGCCAGTGGAAGACATATTTTCTTAGTTATATTTCTATCAACTAATGTCTACAAAATAAACAAAACTAACAAATACAGTTTCCCTTCTCTTTCAATTAAACACTAAGAAATAAAAGGCAACTTAAAAACAAACAATTCACAAGATAAAAATGCTGCTATCTTTTGGTATGAAGAAAATTAATGGAATACAATAAGAAGAAAAAGAGTGAAGTAGTTCAAGAAAAGGCATGAATGTCTGAAATACTGAATAACAGTGTCCTTGTCAAATGCCAAGGAAATCAGGAAATCCAGGAAGCTCAAATGAATATAAATATTTATTGCAAGCTCTCTGTAAGAATCTGAACTACTATGGTCAAAGCAAATTGGCAGTAGAGGAGAATCAGTAGTATTCAAAGTGATCTAGACTTAGGTCTCTTCTGGGTATGAAGGGACTCGAGACTGATGAAGCATTTGGCACATCCCTTGGACTCAGCCTGGTCATTTCCTACAGTACAGTATAAATCGTCAGCATAAACAATCGCTGATCAAACAGTAGGAGGGAGGAGGGAAGACAACATGACTATTGTTCTGTAAGCACAAGTATCATGAAGAAAGGATAAAACTAAAGCATAGTTAGCTCCACTAAGAAAGTTTGCTCCAGTGGTGGGATTTAACAACTGGTTCTCTGACCAGTGGATGTGGCTGGGTGGACGTGGCCATGGGCAGGACAGCACTCAGTCTTCTGCAGCACTCTGCCAGTCAAAATGGGGTGCGGGGATTACTTACAAAATGTGGGCTTTGCTTTGTGACATCCAGATCCAGCAAGGGGTGTGAACTGCCCAGAAAATACATTTTCGTTGGGTTATGAAGAAATATCCCCAAAGTCAGATGTACATTAAATGTAGACTGACTTTTAGCTACACACCTCCCCAGCAAACAGCAAAATTTGAAGCCTCAGGTAAAGAGGATTCATTTTAGGATGAGTAACCACAGTTTACATGTTGGAGGTTCCTAAAGAAAAAGCTGGGAAACACTGTATTTTAAAGGACATTTGAGGGAGAGATGCAGAATAGCCCTTCTCTGCCTGAGACTGTAGAGCAGTGGTCCCCAACCCCCAGTCCGCGGACCGGTGCCGGGCCGTGGAGTACCTGGCACCGGGCCGCGCAGCGGCCGGGGGCCATGATCGCTGCAGCGGCCGGGGGCCATGATCGCTGCAGCAGCCGGGGGACATGATCGCTGCAGCGGCCGGGGGACATGATCGCTGCAGCGCAAAGGCTCCTGGGCTGTGCGCAAAAGCTCCTGGGCCGTGCGCAAAGGCTCCAGGGAAGAGAGCCCCGCGCTGGTACGCACGTGATATATAAACAATCAATGTGTCGTCGCGAACAACGCCCCCCCATCCCTGCGCGCGCTCAGCGGGCCACGGTAAAATTATCAAAGGCTGACTGGTCCGCGGCGATAAAAAGGTTGGGGACCACTGCTGTAGAGAACTGGCACCAATCAAGACTTTTTGTGAAGCGTCTGATAGAGTAACACTGACAGAGTAAGTCATTAGTATATGAAAATAAGAGCAAACACTAGGTAACATCAAAAACTGATGATGTTACCTAGTTTGGTAATAAAACATCTGCAAGACAATCATCAAGCTCAGAGAGCATGAAGAAAACCACAATTTAACCCTAAGCTACAAATGTTCTCTTCTATCAATAAACACTTTTTGGTTAGAGGGACTCAGAGCCTGCCTTATGAGATGGCTCTCAATGGATTTCATTCTAAATTTTGATATGATTTCTTTAAATAAGGAATGTAGAATTATATTGGCTGAATATTTGATCCTTCATACATTAAAAAAAATGCAAAGCTAAGGGATAAACAAATAAAAACAGATTTGAAAAAAAAAAGGCTCAGAAAAGAAAAAGAGTGAAAGTATAAGAAAGAAAGAGGAAAAGAAGGAAAACTGAAAAAGAATGACTTCCAACTTTCTTTAGTACAGATACTAGTAGAAATATATATCAAACTCTTACTCTAAGATTAACACTTGTCTACATTATTTCCATAATCCCTTATTTAATCATCAAAGCCTAGATCAACTTTTAATTTGTTTCTCACAAAAAAATTCAGTTCATATGAACTCAATGGTTCATATCACTTTAATCACTATTTGTTAACGAAACCACAACTGATTTATTTAATTGCACCAAACTCTAAATAAAACAGGAATGGAAAATCCTAAACACTAATATAGAGCCGTGCTTCTCAACTTCAAGAACTTTAAGGTGCATGGACTTCAATTCCCAGAATCCCTCAGGCAGCATGAAGTTCACCCATCTTAAACTTGCCAAGACTGAAAGACGCTGATCTACAGATAGGGATTTTTCCATTTCTCTTTTACTGGTTCCTACTTACTTATGAGCAATCATAATGTAAAATCTCCATTCCCAAGTAACCCCACAGTAATGATCATACAAAATTTCCATTCCCAACTCACTCTAGAGCAGGGGTTTGGGGCCTGAAAGGCCTTCTGCACCACCCTTGAAGCCAAAATTCCCATAGGGGGATGCTTCAGGATGCCCCCCGTGCTCCATTTTGGGAATGGAAAGCCTCCTGCACCAACCTGGAAGCCAAAACGGGCATGGGATTATCCCCATGCTACATCAGTGGTGGTTCCTACCAGTTTGGACCGGTTCAGCCGAACCGGTAGTTTGGCGGCTTGGGTTTGGCGGCCTGGGTCACTGGAACTGGCAGTGACACAGGCCTGCTATGCCCCTGAACTGTTATCTGGGTGGCATATTGTTTTTACTTTTGTGCATGAGCGCGCAATGCAGCGTGGCCACAAGCAAACCTGCAGTAGAGACTGCCAGAACCTACCCCTGGCCTGCATAGCCTCCTGGAAACCAAAATGGAGTGTGGGGGGGAGACTACTGAAAAGGGTAGGGTGGGGAGGGCGGGGCCATCCAGAGGTGGGATTAGCCAGTTCTCCAAATTGTGCAAAAAATAAACAACCGGTTTGCCAGAATTGGTGTAAACCAACTGAAGCCCACCTCTGGTTTGTTCCTTCCTTCAGATCTCACGTAAAGTATAAATTCTTCATACAGTTTCTCTCAGATAGAACATAGAACATAGAATAACAGATTTGAAAGGGACCTTGGAGGTCCCACCCAGAGTCCTTAGGGAGTGGGCGGCATACAAATCCTATTAAAGTTTAAAGTTTAAAGTCTTCTAGTCCAACCTCCTGCTTGAATAGGGGATCCTATACCATTCCAGACAAATGGCTGTAGTCTTTTCTTAAAAGTCTCCAGTGATGGAGCTCCCATAACTACTGGAATCAAGCCATTCCTTGGTTGTTCTCACTGTTAGGAAATTTCTTCTTAGTTTTAGGTTGTTTCTCTCCTTGTTTGGTTTCCATCCATTGTTTCTCATCTTGCCTTCTGATGATTTGAAAAATAGGTTGACTGCCTCTTCTTTGGGGCAACCCATCAAATATTGAAACACTGCCATCATGTCTCCCCTAGTCCTTCTTTTCACTAGACTAGACATACCTAATTCCTGAAAAATCTTCCAAATCTTCAAAAGCAAAGATTTGTAAGAGAGAAGAATCAGAAGGCCAGCCAGGAAAAGTCAAAGAAAAGGTAAATGCTGATCGAATAGGAATAGAAAATAGAAATGGAAAAAAAATCAAAGTTCAAAGTTTATAAAAAAAGCTCTTTTATATAATACATTTTTATTCTGTGGTAACCCAAGCAGATTATATTAATGGTTTTCACTCTTGATTGAATTATACTGATATCTCGTGAATTAAACAAATAAGATGGAAGGAAAACAGGATTTGATGCAAACATGGCAAGCTTTGCATTCTGGTGGTTGTAAACCTCAAATTAGGACTAAAATTGCCAAAGGAAGTGAAAAATAGTAGAGTCCATTAAGGTATTTGTTCTAGCTGGGAGAACGCGGGCGGACAAACGGAGGCGAGCCAGGACTTCAAGTAGCTAACAGTTTATTTCTAACAGGTTGCCAACACGGCACTTCACATTCCGCGCGTATCAGTTAACCGACAACAGCTGAGCCCTGTTTGACAGCTCTTTATATATGCCGGCTGTCAAACAGGTAACCAATCAGTAACGAAGGACACGCCCCCATAGTCAACGGACCAGAGAGGAAACTATAGTACACAACACTCCTTCACACTTAGAATGTGCATGTATAGTTGTCTAAATAACTTGATCGACGCCGGACCCGCGGCACTTCTGCTGGTGGGACTGGAACTGTGCTTGTCCTGGGTGGAGACTCGACCTCCTCGGATTCCGGCACTGCTGGAGCCTCATGGGGAAGCACAGGTAAGGTTATTGGTGGATTCTTTATTGACTTATTTGGCCCTTCTGGAGAGATAGACCGGACCTAGAAATACACTCTTGACCCCTGGCCACCTGCTTTTGGGTAGGCCCTGCGACTGTTCCGCTATGTTGGAATCAACTTGCCTGTTTCTTAACTGGTTGGTATGGTGCCTCCATACCTTGCCGTCCTCTACTCTACCAGGTACGAGCATGGACCTGTTACCTTCCTGACTATGCCGGGGAGCCATAGTGGATGGCCAGAGTAATTTCTCACATAGACTGGTGTGTTAATTGTGAACCCCTTGAGTTGACTGTGGGAATCTAAAGGCTGAACCGGGGTGTATTCCGGGTGCAGCCTATCTAATGTTGTTCTAAGGTGTCATCCCATTAATAGCTCAGTCGGGCTTTTGTTCTTTGTGATACATGGGGTGGCATACTGCCACAGCAAATATTTATCTATGTCTTCCTGCCAGTTTACGGGGCCAAACCTAGCTAAAGCCTCTTTTGCTGAATGGACTGTACATTCTGCCAGGCCATTCGCCGCTGGGTTGAACGGGACTACAAAGGCATGGCAGACCCCTAACCGGGCAAAAAAATTGGCTAGCACAGCTGTAGTAAACTGGGGCCCATTGTCGGACCACTAAACCACTAAGTCCGGTAACCCATGAGTGGCAAATACCCGCTGTAATACCTTGATGATGGCAGAGGCTGTTGTTGTAGACAATAAAGATATTTCAACTCATTTAGAGAAAGCATCAACAATGACAATAAATGTTTGGCCCTTAACCTGGCCAGCCAAGTCCATATGAACCCTGGATCATGGAGCTCTTGTCTGTTCCCAATTTTGAATAGGGGCTTTGGGACAAGCTGGCCAGGATTCCTGGCATTATGAACAGCCAGCAACCCACAAAGCAATGTCCTGGTCCATGCCCGGCCACCAAGCATAGCTCCGGCCCAGTGACTTCATCCAGACTATGCCCTGGTGGCTGTCATGAAGCGTTTTCAACACCACTTCTTGGAGGGAGGCCAGTATTACAACTCTGCCACCCCACAGAAGGCAACCCTGCTGCGAGGATAGTTTGTGTTGCCTGAGGGAGAAGGGTCGCCATTCGGTGCCCAGTGAGTTGGAAGGCTATCCCCGTTCGGTCCACCCAAGCACCTTGGCGAGTATCTTGTCCCAGCTCGTATATGTAGCCACATCAGCTGCGGTTATCGGTAGCTGCATGTCGTCGATCAGCAACACTGTAAAGGTAGGCGCCGAGTCTTTGACTGCAATTGGCAGCGGGCATCTACTTAATGCATTTGCATGGCTGATGTGTTTGCCAGGTCTGTAATGCAATGTATAGTCATAGGCAGCCAAAAAGACCGTCCATCTTGTGAACCTGGAGGACAGAATCTGGGGAGTCTGCTTGTCACCTGCGATGATGCTTAGCAAAGGCTTGTGATCAGTCACTAAGTGAAAATGTCGGCCGTAGAGATAGGAGTAGAACCGGTTCACCCCGGCCACTATAGCCAACGCCTCCCAGTCCAATTGGCTATAGTTCATCTCAGGCAAAGACAGTGTGCGAGAGAAAAAGGCCACTGGAGCCTCCAGTCCTGATGACAGCCGGTGGCTCAAGCCTGCTCCAACTCCATACGGAGAGGCGTCACAGGCCAACACTACAGGGAGGGACTCATCGTACTGTAGGAGAACACACTCGGATGTGAGGAATTTTTTAACAGTCTCAAAAGCAGTGGCTTCCTGACGTCCCCAAACCCACTTCACCGAGCGATCTAATAATCTGTGCAGGGGTTCCACTATAGAAGACTTGTGCAGTAGGAAAATGTTATAAAAATTAAATAGCCCTAGGAAAGCTTGTAACCAGTACTTTGTCAGGGCTAGGATGAATCCCCATTTTATCAATTAAAAATCCTAAAAACTCGACTTGTGGGACTGCGATCCGGCACTTGGTTGTTTTTAGTTTCAAACCAATGCCAAGGAACCGACCAAGTACGGTATGCAGGCGGGCCAGGAGAGAGGTTAGAGAGTGGGTCAAAATAAGGAACGATGCCCGGTATACCCTGTAGCAGCCTCTCCATTAAATTTTGAAAAAGTCCTGGTGCCACGCTGACTCCAAATTGGAGCCGGTTACACTTAAACGCACCCCTATGTGTGACAATAGTCTTCATCCAGAGCCGTTTTTAAGTCTAACTCAGGTTTGGCCAGTAGGTAGCGCTGTATACGGAGGTCTCTAACACCCCACACACAAGCTGATCAGTAATGGACTCATCCAAGACTTTGAAGCGACAGTGGAGTGCTGTGGCTCGTAAGGCAGCCACATATTCGTTAATAGTCTCCCCCTCATGCTGGAACCTTCTGTAAAAGGCAAACCGGCAAGATGTACGAGAAAGGGATGGGGTGTAATTATTTTTTAACTTTGTCATTAAAATATCTCAAGTAACATCGTGGACGGAGTGTAGAGCTACTAAAGATTCTGCAAGATTAAATATCTCTGTATTACACAAATTTAGAAAACACAACTTTTTCCGCTGTTCAGTTAGATTAGTAAAGCCGTTGGCTTCTAAAAAACACTCAAATCGGGAAATATAAGAGTCCCAAGTCTGCGTGGCTGGTTTAAAACTGGCTAATGTATTCATTGAAGCCATTCTGAGGTAACTTCTCTTCCATTGAGTAATCCGTAACCAGTCTTTGTAGTTAATATGACTTGCTCAATGTCTCATCGAGTGATTCCCTGAGGGAATTCAGCTTTAGTGACTCAGCTCTTCGATTAGTGACTTTCTTCAGCTCTGCCTGGGCTTCACCTCAGAGGAATCCCATCCTCGTCGCCAATGTTCTAGCTGGAAGAACGCGGGCGGACAAACGCGAGCCAGGACTTCAAGTCAGCTAACAGTTTTTTTCTAACAGGTTGCCAACATGGCACTTCACATTCCGCGTGCATCAGCTAACCGACAACAGCTGAGCCCTGTTTGATAGTTCTTTATATATGCCAGCTGTCAAACAGGTAACCAATCAGTAACGAAGGACACCTCCCACTAGCCAACGGACCAGAGTGGAAACTATAGTACACAACCACAGTATTAAACTGAAAATCAGAAAAAAAAATTGGCTTAAAAAATTCATTGTTGAATTTGAGGTTTAAGATTTGAGGTTTTATTCAACTTGTATGCTGCCCTATTCCCGAGGGACTCAGGGCGGCTAACAAAACCGAAGGGGAGGGGGGGACAATACAAAAGGGAAGGCAACAAAAATAAACAACAATACAAAACCAATTTAAAAGGTCTCAACAAGCACACCAGTTCAAGTGGGGATGGAACTCAGCAGCCCCAGGCCAGCTGGAACAGCCAGGTCTTAACGGCTTTACGGAAAGCCTGAAGGGTGGCGAGGGTCCGAATCTCCACGGGGAGATCGTTCCAGAGAGCCGGAGCAGCCACAGAGAAGGCCCTCCTCTGGGTAGTCGACAGCCGGCATTGGCTGGCAGATGGAATTCGGAGGAGGCCTAGTCTGTGGGATCTAATGGGTCTTTGGGAGGTAATCGGCAGGAGGCGGTCTCTCAAGTACCCAGGTCCAATACTATGTAGGGCTTTATAAGTGACAACTAGCATCTTGAAGCGTATCCGGAGACCAATAGGCAACCAGTGCAGCTCGTGGAGGATAGGTATAACGTGGGTGTACCGAGGCACACCCACAATCGCTCTCGCGGCTGCATTCTGGACAAGCTGAAGTCTCCAAACACTCTTCAAGGGCTGCCCCATGTAGAGCGCATTGCACTAGTCCAGTCTTGAGGTCACAAGGGCATGGGTAACTGTTGTGAGAGCCTCCCGGTTCAGGTAGGGACGTAATTGGTGCACCAGGCGAACCCGGGCAAACAGCCGACAAATGGTGATCTAAAGTCAGCTGTGGGTCCAGGAGGACTCCCAAATTGTGAACCCTGTCTGAGGGTCATATAATTTCACCCCCCAGCCTGAGAGTTGGAATACATGGCCAATTATTGGGAGGGAAAAACACAAGCCACTCGGTCTTATCAAGATTGAGAGCAAGTTTGTTTACCCCCATCCAGACCCTGACAGCCTCCAGGCACTGACACATCACGTCAACTGCTTCACTGAGTTGGCATGGGGCGGACAGATACAACTGTGTATCGTCCACGTACTGGTGATATTTTATCCCGTGCCGCTGAATGATCTCACCCAGCGGCTTCATGTAGATGTTAAACAGGAAGGGGGACAGGACCGAACCCTGTGGCACCCCATACTTAAGGTGCCTAGGGGTCGACCTCTGCCCTCCAACCAATACCGACTGCGACCTGTCCGAGAGGTAGGTGGAGAACCACCGAAGAACGGTGCCTCTCACCCCCACCTCTCGCAACCGTCGCAGAAGGATACCATGGTCGATGGTATCAAAGGCCCCTGAGAGGTCAAGGAGCACTAGGACGGAGGCGTGGCCCCCGTCTCTGGCTCTCCAGAGATCATCGGTCAGTGCGACCAAAGCAGTTTCCGTGCTGTAGCCTGGCCTGAATCCAGACTGAAAGGAGTCTAGATAATTGGTTTCATCCAAGGACCGTTGGAGCTGAGAGTGACATATCAATCTGTGTATTGATATGTCAATACACAGAGTATAATAGAGTGTAATTAAAATTGCAGTATGTTAAAAGTATTCTCATTTGTTCAGAAATCAATAAAAATGAACTTAATGGTGCAGTAGAGCATTGAATTAAAATAAGTGGAAGAATAAATAAGAAATAAAACCAGTAATGTTGCTAGGGTCTGTTACAGGGGTGGGTTTCAACCGGTTTGTGGCGGTCCCCACGAACCAGTTGGTCGGCGAACCCGGAAGTAAGCAACTTCTGGGAACGGCGAAGGGCCTGTCCGCCCGCCCTCCTTACCCGGTTTTGACGAGTTCTGTGCTTCCACGCATGCGCAGGACGCACAGCGCCTGCGCGATCCTCCAGGAGCAGCTGGAGCATCACACAGACGCTAGTACGCATGCATGCACTGCGCACGTGCACAAGGACGCCGCCGGCCCCGTTCTGTTATTTGGGATAGTTGATAACAGACCACCCCTGGTCTGTTATCAACTATCCCAAAACAAATTGCAGAAATGTTGGAACCATGAAGTAGTATTAGGGAATTTAATTTAATTACAAATTCTGTCAAGCATACTTTTTTCAGAAACTTTTAGTTTGCTGACAACTTGCTTGACAACCCTTTTTATCAAAGGGTGAAAAATGATATATGGGATTTGGCTATCTTTGATTATTTTAATCAATAGGAAACGTTAAATAGGTAAATGGAAATAGTCTGGACTTCCTGGGGGCGTGGCCTGTTGCCGAGGAGGGCTCCACCGAGCTCCTCAGAGATCTGGTCTGTATATCTAAATAAGATCATAGATAGCACCCCTTTTTGGCTAAGAAAGGGGCAGGGAGTAGCTCTGTAGGCTAGGGTCTATTCATAAGCCACAGCCTTTTTCTTTTTTTGGCTGTGGATAGAGATTAGATCCAGCCGGAGCGGAGCTTTTATCTCCAGCCAGTTCTTCTCAGCTGCCTTTTTTTTTTTTGGCAGCCCCAGACAGGCTAGCCCCCCCCAGGACAAAACAAAGTTTTTTTCAAGCTAGAATTGATACGGGCGAGTCCCACCCCTGTGAGATTTATGTTTCTATTACTATCTTAAATACCAGCACCATTTGTCTTAGAGACTTCTTTGTCTAAATGGATTTCAAAATGGCGATTTCTCTCCGTGGATGATTGATAGTGGATATACTTAGCCGGTTTTACCTTCCTGCAGACCGCTCCTTAACAAAATAAACTCTTCTTCTTTGGAAACAGAGGGGAGCAAAGCGCTGCTTACTTGTTTATTTATTATGGCACCCAGGTCAAAGAAGCGCCTTGCTACAAATGTGTCTAAAGAATTTAAAGAATTTTTACTGGAACCACAGCCTTTGTCTCCTACGCCCTCTACTGGAGAACTTTTAACACAGGAATATTTCTTTAAAATGTTTAATGATTTTAAACAAGAAATTAAGGAATTTGTATTGGAACTATATGATGATTTAAAGTCTAAAGTTAATCAAATGAAGGCGAATACGTTTGCAGCCGTGTCTGCCCTGTCAGATTATTCTGCTGAAATAGAGAACAAATTGGAAAGTTTGGAGAAGGCTAATTTTAATTTGACTACCAATATTCAAATTTTACAACAAAAAATTAGAGACACTGAACAACAGCTTATGATGATAAATTTTAATAGGAAGGCATTTGCAATAAGAGTCAGAGGATTCCGTGAAAAGGAGCAAGAGAATCTGAAACAGACCTTTGCTGAAGCCTTCAGCCATGCGGTGGGAAGCCCGGGACTTAATTTTGATTGGCAGATTCGGAAAATCTATCGCCAGAACTCATTGATAGCGGAACAGCGACAGCTCCCGAGGGACATAATTATACATTTCTCTACAAAAGAATCTAGAAACGCGATTGTGCAAAAGTTTCATAACAACAGTCTCCGAGTTGATGACCAGGACCTGATTGTCTTCAAAGATATACCTTTCCAGATGTTGAAAGCAAGAAGGGACTACACCTTTCTAACTAAAGAGCTTAGGAGTCAACAGATTCGATACAGATGGGAGGCCCCTGCCGGCATCACGGTTACATTTGAGAATCAAAGATTCCGTCTTAACTCTGTTTCGGAGGCTCAAGATTTCTACTGTAGGACTTTGAAGGCGGGACTTCCTGACTCACTTGGAAGAGAGGAGAGACAAGCGGAAGGAGAAGGCAAGCGGCAGGCCATGTGGCTGCAAGATGGAGGGGGTAGCCTTTCCTCCCTCGGAGAAGCAGAAAAACGGAGATCGAGAATTTAGACATTTCAAAATATTCGCCAAAGTTAAGGACTGAATGGGGGTTTGAGACCTCTCTCCGGTAGAAAAAGCGGACTAATTCTTATCAGAAGGGAAAGCTGGGTGAAACTACTTTGAGCTAGATTTTAAATTAACGTTAGCATAAATTTGATAGTGGTAAACATTAGACAAGCAAGGGATGAGGGTAAAATATATGTGGAATGATTTACGTTGTTTAAAGCTTATTAGAACAGAAAGCCGGTTGGGATTATCTTAAGATAGGTGTAAAAAGAATGCGGAATGATTTACGTTGTTTAAACTTTGTTAGAAGGGACTATTTTAAAACAGAAGGTTAACTGACTCTTGCTGAAAGTATTATTTGAATATGTGGAATGATCCATGCTATTTAACTTTTATTAGAAGGGAAAGTTGGTTGAAATTGCTTTGAGTTAGATTTTAAACAAATGTTAGCATAAATTTGATAGTGGTAAATATCAGACAAGTAAGGGATGAGGGTAAAATGCATGTGGAATGAACTACGTTATTTAAATCCTATTAGAAGAGAAAGTCGGTTGGAATTATCTTAAGATAGAAGTTGATTTCTGTGTAAGTAATATTTGATCTACGCTGCTTAACTTTACTAAGAAGGGGAAGCTTGGCTAGATTATTTTGAATTACTGTTTGAAAAGGAGGTTAAGAAAGATCATTTACGCTGTTTAAATTTTACTAGAAGGGAAAGCTTGATTACTCTTCTGCAAAGTAATTTGAATATGTGGCATGAACCACGTTGCTTAAATTTTATCGGAAGGGATCATAAAGTTTAGGAAGAGGAACGGGAGAGTCTACAGAAGGTTGGGGTAAATAGCAAAGAAGTAAGAGACGAGAATAAAATATAGATAGAATGATTTATACTATTTAAGCATAGATAAAGATGGGGGGCTGAGATCAACACAAAGAGTGGTTTCTTTTTTTTCTTTTTTTCTTTTCTCTTTTCTTTTCTCTCTTCTTTTTTTCTGTTTTTCTTTCTTTTGACATATTACTTTTATTTTTTTAATCCATATGTATACAAGATATTTTAGACAGAAGGTAGTGCCAGGTGTGGGCCCTGGGAAGTCGGGAGGATTAGGGATGGGGATTTGTGGGGGGGGGGTGTTAACATAGTCTTAATAAGAACAAGAATGTATTTATATACGGTGGTTCTTTTTTTTCTTTTATTTTTTTTTCCTTGGTTCATTTTACTTTTATCAGATCAAACAACACTCGAATAAAGGCATACACCAAGGAGGGAGGTAGAGGGAAAGAAGAGGGAGGAGTAAGGAAGGAGTAAGGGGAATGTAAGGAGGGTGTGTGGGGAGTAAGGGGAGAAGGAAGGCTTGAGGGGAAAGGGAAGTAGGAGGGGAGTGTTAGAGGGAGAAAGGAAAGTTGGAGGGGGTAGATGGGGTGTATGGAGGATGGAAGGGTTAGGTGGGGTTGTGAATGATGAGTTGTGTTTCCTTTTTTTTGTTCGTTTTATCTCCTTTTTTTTCCTTTTCTTATAGTAAATACCCTGTATATAAGTGATTGCAAATGGAATGTGAAAAATGAATAAAATATATTAAAAAAAAAAAAAAAAGGAAATAGTCTGAAATAGCAGTCTTGAAATTAATAAATTAAAATCAATACAAAACATATACTGTGGACATCAGATCTTAATAAATTTAGAGAAGTAGGGGTTTTTTTTGACAAGGAAGCTAATAGGAAAATGATAGAAGGTGTTCCACCCCCTAAAAGAAGGGAGCAATTGCAAACAATTCCAATGATGGAAAATAGAAGTTGGCAGAAGGAAATGTGACTGAATGCCTTGCTGATCATTGAATATTAAAGCACATATAGAAATTAGACAGATAGTAAAGACATCAAGTCATCCAGAAAGAATGCACTGTCGTGTTTATTTAAAAAGATAATGCCATGAAAGTAAACGTTCGGAATGAACAGAGATTAATGAAGTATAAGAAGAAGAAAAAGACTTTCTAGTATATTCAATAAAGGGTATAATTAATTATCTTTCTGATTCCTTTCTGATCACAAGACTGAAAATAAAACTGTTAGGATTTTGGAAGAAATTCAAAATGCATGCATTCCTACATTGTTTAAAAGTTACAGTACTGAACAATACTGAAAGTACAACCTTAGTTCATCTTCCCTAAAGCCTTGGGTACACAGAATCCCCCAATCCCCAGGCTAAGGGCTGCTACTAATTTGTACTTTTAATGTAACAGAATATAGGGAGCAATCATTCTAAATATACTTAAGCCAATTTTAATATTTCAATTAAGTTATATTAAATGAAATTTAATTTTTAATTTGCCTAATTCTTGGTTTGTGGCTTCAACTCATCACTCAATTCTGTAATACCATGAAGTATTCATTTCTAGATACCTTTTCCTACATTCCTCTTCTTTCCTCAAGTAAATCAAAATGTATACAAAGTTAAAAAAAAGATATGATCAAATAACTGCGTTGTCTGTCCTGTGATAATATATGTCATTTCAAGATAGATAGATGCTCCCTTTGAATATTATTATGGAGACGTTTTGTGACTAAGGAGAAAAGAAATACTGGTTTGCTTCAGGATTTGACTTATTTGTCTCTTCTCTATTTGCATTACTTACCAGTGGTTGGAGAGAAAGGGAGAAGCGGTAATGATGAGAGTATGCAAAGAAGCTGTATTAGAGAAATATCATGTTGTAAAGGAATTATTCCTGGCACCATGATCTTCATTCTTCTCCCTTTGACAGCCTCCCACTTGAAAGCAATTCAGAAAAGGTAAAAGAAATCAGAGAAACATAGGCAAGAACTACCTGACTTGGAATGTAAACTGAGAAAAGTAGGCGGGGCTTGGAATAGAGGGAGGGAAAGAAAAGGATTGTTAGTTTTTAAAATAAAACTGTTGCTGATGAAATGTGGCAGGAAAGAAGGAAGAGACACAAAAATAAGAATCAAGAAATTAGAGTAACCCAATGTGGGAAAATTTTTAAAGTTACAATTGAATGTTAGCAAACAACGTAATATTAATGGATGACTGTTAGAGAAGTATCACTTCTCTCCCCCCTCTCTCTCTCACACACACACAAAACTGTGTTTTGGTTTTTTTAAGTTATAACTTTAAATGAAAATCTAAAATACACTTTTGTAAATATACTTTATTGCAAAAAAAAAATTATCCATCCTCCCCCTGCATAGAAATACTACAGCATGAGTTCTAAGTAGTAGAAGGACTAAGGCAGGACCAAATCATTAAAGAAAACAAAATAGGGGAGTTTTGTATTCATATATTATTTTAATCCCACCTTTTTAAATATATAACTCAAGATAGTGAATGTACCTGCATCCTCATTCCCCATAATTATTCTGTGAGGTTGATTGGGAAAGAGAGAATAACTGGCAAAAAGTTATCCAGTTGGTTTTCATGCCTAAGGGAATCCTAAAACTCTCAGTCTCTTGGTTTCTACATCAACACCTTAACTACTGTATCAAAATTGGCTCATGACTGTTTCTTAACTGGTGAGCCCCAGAAATATCTATCTATCCCTTCTGGAACTGTATTGCTGCTCCAGAAGATGGTTTAACATAATGTAATGAAGTAATTATGAAAAGACAAATGTTTGTTTTAAGAGGCAATGTTTGCTGTTTGGAAACCTTTGGAAAGTCTGAATCTCTGGAGCATCCAGTTTCAGCTGCAGCCATTTGCTACATATGTTGTGCTCTTTTTCTTTTAAGGGAACCTTTTCTTCAGTTCTTCAGTGCAAATAAGTTGCAGAAAGCTTTTATTTGGTTTTCTCTATTACTCAGCTTGGCAGGCACTTAACAAAATAAGTAATTTACAGATTTTGTCCCTCTTTTCCAGGCATGGAGTAAATTTAGCAAATGAAGGGGTTAAAAGTAATTGAGATTGGAGGTCAGAGGTTAAAAGAGTTTAGTTGCAGCACCTACCAGTAATTGAGGGATGGAGCTCAAGATGGCCATGGGTGAGTAGCTCTGAGTTTATGCTCTCCATGTTTAACCTTAACTTTGGTATTTTTATTCTCTTTTTCTCATTTTTAGATTATTTACATTGTATCATCTAACAGGCCATCTATCTTCTCCAGCCATCATTTCAAATCAATCAACTTTATTATAGTCATTAACTAGCAGAAAGAAAGAAAGAGGAGAAAATAGCGTTTGAATATCCAGAACATTCAATAATTAATAAAGAGAGGAGTGATATATAAAAAAGAAATGCTAAAACACATCATTCTTATTAGTTGAAACTAATCTAGAATTATAGAGCCCTTCCCAAATTTGAGGAAGGTGCCATACAATAGCTGACATTTTTAAAAAAGTAGTTATGCTACCAAACATAATTTAATAATCTTTACTCTGGGATTTAAGAATAGGAGAAAGGAAAAAGAGTCAGCATATCCACTCTGCAACACAGATTTCAATCAAGTCTCTGAAGCCATAGAAAATGAATGAATTCACAATAATTAAGTGGACTAAGTCATTTAGAATCTACTCTCTCATTAGGTAGATGTAATTCATTGAGTGGCATATACAGGTGGGAGTAAGAAGCCAACGGTTTACAGAATTTTCTACTTCCCTGATAGAGGATGCCTGCCTCCCGATGTCTGTTCAGCAGCTGTCTTGCTTATGCAGGATGGAAATGATACCAATTTAAAAAGGGAGATGGTAACAGACTTTTAGGCAATGTCTGCTTATAGCAAAAATAGTGACTTCAAACTTTGAATCTTTTAATGTTTTATTAGTTTATCAAAATATGAAATACAGAAGTACAAAAAATGAGAATAATGAAATGGGGGAAAGGGGTGGAAGCTAGGAAAGTGTAAGGGAAAAGGGAAAAGAAAAAGCATTGATTTCCGACTCCTTTTAATGCAGTAGAATAAGGTAGCAACATAAAACTTCAACTTTTTTACTTTTATATAATATTTGCTAGCTGTTTCCATAACAACACACTTATCTAATCAGCAAAACCGCAAATCTATCTCCATTACAAAGTTCAAAAGCAGTTTCCAAGCAGAAACAAAATGCTTTTGCTCTTTAATCAAAAGCAGTCAATTAAACCATCTCTGCTAGCCTTTTTGCAGCCATTTGTCCATGGTGGGAATCAAAGTACGCTTCCATTTTTGTACATAAAGTATTTGTGGTGCCATCAACATATATAACATACATTTTGTAATTTTTTTAATCAATTAAACCTAAAAGAAAAAGAAATCTTTGAACTTTTAATTTCAATTTAAAATAAAATTGACTCATTAAAAGGGGCCTTATAAAGTATGCTAAAAACAACTAACAGCAGAAACTACAAAGACATCTGTTGCTCACACCAATAAACAGCATGAGATTAACCAGGAATTTAGAACTAACCGCGTTTCTGAATCAATTAGGAGAAAAAGCAACAACTGTGGTAGGCTTAATTCTAACATAGCCTAGCATAGTACTACTTTTAAAGAAACATACAGAAGAATCAGAGAAGTGAAACTTTTACTTATAGACCAACCAGATCACTTTGCAAATCTCCAGAATGAATTGGGGGGGGGGGGCTTTAAAAAGGTGATTATTCTGACTTTGAGCCAGCTGCTTCACTGCAAAGGCTCTGATAGACATTATTACTTGCTGAATTGCTGCCAAATGCATGTGATGCAGATAACGCTTTAGAGAAACAAACACTGCTGATAAAGGACAAAATTGCACCCAATAAAGCACAGACAATGCACAGAATTGCACCCACAAGGGTGTGGGGGAGGAAAGAAAGACAGGATTTGGAGAGATGAGAAAATGTTTTGAAATCAAACATTTATTTGGATGCAAAGTTTATTCTGGTGAATTCTTCTTTGCAGTATGGGCTCTCTGCAGTTTTCTTTGTTATATTTTGTTATGACAGATAGGCATGGCATGGCATGGCATCTCAGCATTTTTCTCTTTTTCCCTCTGCATATTTGTAACTTTTGTAAACTATTGTAAACTAACACTTCAAAACAGGGAAATATTTAAAGTTTTAAATTTGTTTTAATTTTTAACAAAAAAAGTAATGGAAATACAGATTGATATTATGGTGGCTTGCAAATATGTCATATCTTTGATCTCATGCCAACACAGACTCAAACTATGTATAAATCAAATTAAATTATCAGAATTATCAGAATTATCAGAAGACAAAGTAAGAAGTCTAGACTTAATATAACAATGTTAATCTTCCACTCCTTGCAAAACAGGCCAAAGGAATTTTATATCAGTAGCAAAATAGTTAAGAGGAAAGACAATAGTAATAAGAATAATATATCAAGATATAAAAATAATAAAGATTATCAATAATAATGAAAAAAGACAAGATTAAAATTCCAAAACCCTCTGTTAACAAACTGTTAGTGTAATCAACTTGTAGAAAATTTACCATAGCTTCAATCCAAAATCATCCCCCCAAAATAAACCTAATTGATTCAGGCTCAAATATTCATGTTTGTTTCTCATTGCCATCTTTTTATCAATTGCTGATTAGTTAGTACAATAAATCCATTCTCCAATGCCAAACTACCTTACCCCCCAAAAATCCAAAGATCGTTTCCCAATTAAATGTAGTAGGTTTCCCCACTCACTTTCAAACTCCTTTGAAAAATCCATATATCACTTATCCATTCAGAGAATTTTCTACTATTATATAAAAACACAAAATTGGGCTTCAGAAAGGTGTGTGAAGTGAGCCCTGACTTTTCTAAATCCATGTTTTTTCCCAGCCACTTTGCTGCTAGAAAGCAAAACTCCTCTTGGCTTTGATTTTCAACTCCCTGAGTCGTTTCTGAGTCCATATTGCTTTCAAACTTTAAAACAGGGTCTTCTTGTGAGATTAAAATATTTAAAGTGGGTTTTTCCAAGATATGTTCCACTGATTTTATAAATTCATCAAACAAATTCAAGTGGAGATTACATGTTTACCCTTTTTTCTCCCCCATCCCATGTCAACCTCTTCCTTCTTTCTGTAATCTGATCTTTTATTCAGTGAATAAAATCTACAGCCAATCCACAGAACTGGGGAAAATAAAGAGACAGAGAAAGAATAATTTCTGATTGTTTTGATCCGAGTTAGTAAAATACCAGATTCCCTGTGATGAATACTCAGTAAAATATATTCCAATATAGACAGTTTCTCCATCCAGAAACGTGTGCTATGTTTCCATAAATAAATTTGTCAAAGCAACCCAATAAATTAAAAAGAAAACAGAAATAACAGATAAAGTCTAGCAGGACGTTGAAATTAAACAGCATTCAGCCAGTCAATTGACATTTAAAAATAAAAAGCAAAAGTATGGAAAATGAAAGTTAAAGGTTTTGGCTTGCTTATGAAAATGTCTGCTGGTCAGAAGAGATGTAAAAGGTCCTTCACTTTTCAGCTGCACAGGGAGTTGCATTGTTCAAGATTCACAGGGAGTTGCAATGTTCTCACAGGGAGTTGCAATGTTCAAGATTCCCCCTCCCAGGTGGGCCCACAGCCATCCAAAAGCCTAAGCCTTTGGATCATTCCTAAGGCCCCCATCAAATCCTGGCTGCCAAAGAACCAGCTCTAGTAGCAAACACAGCCGTTTTTATGGGTAAGAGAAAGAAAGGTGTTCACTCTACAGCAGACATTGGGGAGCAGTCTATGAAATATGATACTGATAATCAGTTAAAACCTGGTAAACGCAAAGTAATGATTTTATTATACTTGAAATGCTATGAAATAATCTGGAATGGTGGACCCCTATTCTTGCTTCCTGGTTTATTTACATTGATCGCACTGCACAAGCTCAAAGAGTACTGGGGCTTAGCTGTTATTGTGCCCATTCACAAAAAGGCCACACAAGGCCTGCTTACTAATTATGGATCTGTCAGCTTCTTGAATATAAGTAAGCTCTATGTTAGATATTTATGCAACCAGCTAGTTAATTGGATTTACTTAGAGCATATATTGGCAGATGAGTAGTTAGGCTTTAAATTTGGACATTCTATTTATGGACACCCCATTATTCTTCAACAACTATTCAAAAAATATACATCTAAACCAGATTCATCACTAGACACACTACATTCATTGATTTTAGGTCTGCATTTGATATAGTTCCCAGAGAAAAGCTTTGGTCTAGATTCTATTTGATAGATGCTTTTTATTACTTATGCACAATCTTTATAGGAACTACAGAATCGAAGTCTGATATTCCCCCCTCCCCAAATAGCTATTGGACATATATACATCCTTGCTGTATGCAGATGTTGCTGTAATTTTATCACAAACACAAATTGGACTTAGATGAGCCAGGAATGCTCTGTTTAATTATATGTTTAAACATGAAGTTGGTTATATAAAAAGCAACAGCAGGCAAGATCAAATCGAGCTTTGAGGAACAATGAAAAATGCAGTGAACTTTCCTAGTTGCATTTCATTACTAGCAAGGCTGAAATAGATTTTTATTTTTGTGTACAAGTTGTATTGCAGCCAGCTTACATATTGAATCTTTTAGCAAATCATGGGTGGAAATGGAAATAGTAGAAATTTCAGAAGAAAATAACTTTTTAATGAAATATCCAGCATATTTATATCCAGAATATTAAATGCATATCCACAGAATAGCAGAATTGGAAGGGACTTTGAGGTTTTCAGATCAAACCCCCTGCTCAAGCAGGAGACCCCATACCACTTTGAATGAATTGCTGTCCAATCTTTTCTGAAAAAAACACAAAACCCCTGCAGTGATGGGGCACTCTCAACAATTTGAGACAAACAATTCCACTGATTATTTATTCTCAGTGACAGGAAATTTTTCTTTAATTCAAGATTGGAGTACTCCTTGATAAGTTTCCATACATTGCTTCTTGTGCTGCCCTCGGGTGCTTTAGCAAATAGATTGACTTCTCCTCTCTTTGTAGCTGCCCCTCAAATATTGGAAGACTGCTATTATGTCACTTCTAGTCCTTCTCTTAGATTAGACATTTCCAGGTCCTGCAAAACTTTATGTTTTAGCCTCCAATTCCCTAACCATCTTTGTCGTTATTTTCTGCACTCTTTCTAAAGTCTCAATATCTTAGTGACTGGAACTGGTCACTTGATTCTATCCTGTGAAATGTTGGTAACTTGATGTCAATAGAAAATTTGATATGTTTCTCTTCTATCACTTCATCTAAAATGTTTATGAAGATGTTGAAGAGTACTGGATTTAAAACATAACTCTGTGGTATGCTACTAGTACACATACTTCCCTCTATGTAAATGTAGTTCCATTGAAGATTATATGCTAAGTATTGATCAGCTAATTGCAAAGTATCTGGTGGTGGCACTGTCTATATCCGTGATGGCAAATCTATGGCACACATACCAGAGGTGGCACGCAGAGCCCTTCCTGCGGGCACATCAGCTATCCCCCCAGCCAGCTCCACTGTGCATGTGCGTGCGCCTCCCACTGCCTAGCTGTTCTTCGGGTCTATGCTGCGTATGTGTAGGGGCGGGGGACTGCTCGCATTGTATTTTAGGGGTTTGTGTATGGGCGCCTCCCACATACCATTTTGAGGCTGAAAGGCTGCCTGCACCAACCTGGAAGCCAAAAGCGGGCACTGGGGGGGGCACATGCACAGGGATGAGTGTGCATAAGCGGGGGCGGGGGACGCTCGCATTGCATTTTGGGGGTTTGCATGCACATGGTTTGGGCACTCGGCACCAAAAAAGTTAGCCATCACTAGTCTATACAAACAATAGGAAAATGTCCATAACATTTTCCTACTGTTTTATGCTTTGAGGGCTGCTTTAGTTTTCTGAAAGCAAGACCTTTGTATTAATTTTGTTTTATCCTGCAACACTTGGTGGAGCTGGGGGAGGGGGAAGCATTCTTTTGTCTTCTCAACTATCCTATTGCTTCCTTGCAGTGCTGCCCCAAGAGGGATTTGAACATCATCTGCCTGACACAGAAGCATTCCGGAATTGTTGGCATCATGCTGGTCAGTGAAACCTACATTTTTTTACCATTAAAATCTTAAATGGGTTGTGATAACAGGTTTACTGGGTGCCATCTTTGTCCCTTAAAATGGCATCTAATAAATAGAATGGAAGAGGGGAGGAAAAGTAAAATTTGCAATATTTGATAGAGCATCCATGGACAAGTATAGTCTATTTGACACAGGAAAAAAAATCCAACTTTTCCTTTGGAAACAATCTAGTTTTCCAGCTTTGCAAGATCTTTTTCTGTGAATTATTAGAAAAATGGAAATTATTAAATACTTTTACAGTAGTGTCCAAGTCTTGCCTTAGGTTATAGGTGGGTGTAAATAGTCCTATCACAATGTGGGGGCCTACTTTATATTGTTATACTAATCTCCCTTGATTTATCTTATCTAGAGAAGAAAAGGGGGGAAAAATCTGTCTAACAGCTTTATATTACATTGCTTGATTATATAATTAAGCCTAACAAGATTTGGGAGCCAACAATGGCTAATTGAGTTCAACTAGATTTTGAATCTCTTCCATACTTTGCTTTGTAAATTCACTTGTTTTTTATAGAATGTGTTTGTACTTTGGAATTGAGATATTTTACTAACAATGAAAAATATGTGGAATTATGGCCAAAAGAAAGTGGGCAGTTTGGGTTCTGGTGGAACTGTGGCACATACTTTCTTCACTCTCTGTAAATTTTTTTTAGGGACCTATCGCAAGAGGTTGATATCCAGATAACTTACCAAATTCAGAAACTGGGAGAAACACAAATCAACACGCATTTTTAAAGTCTCGTTTTAACAGCTGGTTTACCTCCTTTCTAGCTATGGGAAGCCACTCATCTAATCTATGCAATGGAAATGCCTAGGAGAGAAGGCTCCATTCATACCCCATGTGTGGAAAAAAATGCCTGCTTTCCTGGTGACAGACACAACTAAGTATTATAGCAACAGACCTGGAAAATGCCCAAAGATGCTTGAATGGGTAATCAATAACAATAGATATATGGTTAGCCCCACAATGATGGATATTGGCATTCTTTTGATTCAGTAGACTTGAATAGGAACCTGTCAGGAGAAACTACAGCCACTTTGGGAATAGTCATCCATAATACTGAAAACTACATGGAAATGGACTTGGGTAGCCTTCACCAACTGCAATGCCTGTTTTTATTATTATGCCTTTCTTGCGGATCACTGTAGATGCTGAAAAGACCAATCAACATTTCAACTACAAGTTTACCATCACTGCACTGCCATATACTGTATTCAACCTCCAGTGAATACTTGCAGAAGACTGGGCATAGCACCAAAAAAGTTAGTCTCTATACAAACAATAGGAAAATGTCCATAACATTTTCCTACTGTTTTATGCTTTGAGGGCTGCTTTAGTTCCCTGAAAGCAAGAGCTTTGTATTAATTTTGTTTTATCCTGCAACACTTGGTGGAGCTGGGGGAGGGGGAAGCATTCTTTTGTCTTCTCAACTATCCTATTGCTTCCTTGCAGTGCTGCCCCAAGAGGGATTTGAACATCATCTGCCTGACACAGAAGCATTCCAGAATTGTTGGCATCATGTTGGTCAGTGAAATCTATATTTTTTACCATTAAAATCTTAAATGGGTTGTGATAACAGGTTTACCTGGTGCCATCTTTGTCCCTTAAAATGGCATCTAATAAATAGGATGAAAGAGGGGAGGAAAAGTAAAATTTGCAATATTTGATAGAGCATCCATGGACAAGTATAGTCTATTTGACACAGGGAAAAAAATCCAACTTCTCCTTTGGAAACAATTCAGGAAATAATAATTTTCAGATAGCATTCCAGCTTTGCAAGATCTTTTTCTGTGAATTATTAGAAAAATGGAAATTATTAAATACTTTTACAGTAGTGTCCAAGTCTTGCCTTAGGTTATAGGTGGGTGCAAATAGTCCTATCACAATGTGGGGGCCTGCTTTATATTGTTATACTAATCTCCCTTGATTTATCTTATCTAGAGAAGAAAAGGGGGGAAAAATCTGTCTAACAGCTTTATCTTACATTGCTTGATTATATAATTAAGCCTAACAAGATTTGGGAGCCAACAATGGCTAATTGAGTTCAACTAGATTTTGAATCTCTTCCATACTTTGCTTTGTAAATTCACTTGTTTTTTATAGAATGTGTTTGTACTTTGGAATTGAATCATTTACAGATATTTTACTAACAATGAAAAATATGTGGAATTATGGCCAAAAGAAAGTGGGCAGTTTGGGTTCTGGTGGAACTGTGGCACATACTTTCTTCACTCTCTGTAAATTTTTTTTAGGGACCTATCGCAAGAGGTTGATATCCAGATAACTTACCAAATTCAGAAACTGGGAGAAACACAAATCAACACGCATTTTTAAAGTCTCGTTTTAACAGCTGGTTTACCTCCTTTCTGGCTATGGGAAGCCGCTCATCTAATCTATGCAATGGAAATGCCTAGGAGAGAAGGCTCCATTCATACCCCATGTGTGGAAAAAAATACCTGCTTTCCTGGTGACAGACACAACTAAGTATTATAGCAACAGACCTGGAAAATGCCCAAAGATGCTTGAATGGGTAATCAATAACAATAGATATATGGTTAGCCCCACAATGATGGATATTGGCATTCTTTTGATTCAGTAGACTTGAATAGGAACCTGTCAGGAGAAACTACAGCCACTTTGGGAATAGTCATCCATAATACTGAAAACTACATGGAAATGGACTTGGGTAGCCTTCACCAACTGCAATGCCTGTTTTTATTATTATGCCTTTCTTGCGGATCACTGTAGATGCTGAAAAGACCAATCAACATTTCAACTACAAGTTTACCAACACTGCACTGCCATATACTGTATTCAACCTCCAGTGAATACTTGCAGAAGACTGGGCATAGCACCAAAAAAGTTAGTCTCTATACGAATAGTAGGAAAATGTCCATAACATTTTCCTACTGTTTTATGCTTTGAGGGCTGCTTTAGTTCCCTGAAAGCAAGAGCTTTGTATTAATTTTGTTTTATCCTGCAACACTTGGTGGAGCTGGGGGAGGGGGAAGCATTCTTTTGTCTTCTCAACTATCCTACTGCTTCCTTGCAGTGCTGCCCCAAGAGGGATTTGAACATCATCTGCCTGACACAGAAGCATTCCAGAATTGTTGGCATCATGCTGGTCAGTGAAATCTACATTTTTTACCATTAAAATCTTAAATGGGTTGTGATAACAAGTTTACCTGGTGCCATCTTTGTCCCTTAAAATGGCATCTAATAAATAGGATGGAAGAGGGGAGGAAAAGTAAAATTTGCAATATTTGATAGAGCATCCATGGACAAGTATAGTCTATTTGACACAGAAAAAAATCCAACTTCTCCTTTGGAAACAATCCAGTTTTCCAGCTTTGCAAGATCTTTTTCTGTGAATTGCAGCCACTTTGGGAATAGTCATCCATAATACTGAAAACTACATGGAAATGGACTTGGGTAGCCTTCACCAACTACAATGCCTGTTTTTTTATTATGCCTTTGTGCAGATCACTGTAGATGCTGAAAAGACCAATCAACATTTCAAGTTTACCATCACTGCACTGCCATATACTGTATTCAACCTCCAGTGAATACTTGCAGAAGACTGGGCATAGCACCAAAAAAGTTAGTCTCTATACGAATAGTAGGAAAATGTCCATAACATTTTCCTACTGTTTTATGCTTTGAGGGCTGCTTTAGTTCTCTGAAAGCAAGAGCTTTGTATTAATTTTGTTTTATCCTGCAACACTTGGTGGAGCTGGGGGAGGGGGAAGCATTCTTTTGTCTTCTCAACTATCCTATTGCTTCCTTGCAGTGCTGCCCCAAGAGGGATTTGAACATCATCTGCCTGACACAGAAGCATTCCAGAATTGTTGGCATCATGTTGGTCAGTGAAATCTATATTTTTTACCATTAAAATCTTAAATGGGTTGTGATAACAGGTTTACCTGGTGCCATCTTTGTCCCTTAAAATGGCATCTAATAAATAGGATGAAAGAGGGGAGGAAAAGTAAAATTTGCAATATTTGATAGAGCATCCATGGACAAGTATAGTCTATTTGACACAGGGAAAAAAATCCAACTTCTCCTTTGGAAACAATTCAGGAAATAATAATTTTCAGATAGCATTCCAGCTTTGCAAGATCTTTTTCTGTGAATTATTAGAAAAATGGAAATTATTAAATACTTTTACAGTAGTGTCCAAGTCTTGCGTTAGGTTATAGGTGGGTGCAAATAGTCCTATCACAATGTGGGGGCCTGCTTTATATTGTTATACTAATCTCCCTTGATTTATCTTATCTAGAGAAGAAAAGGGGGGAAAAATCTGTCTAACAGCTTTATCTTACATTGCTTGATTATATAATTAAGCCTAACAAGATTTGGGAGCCAACAATGGCTAATTGAGTTCAACTAGATTTTGAATCTCTTCCATACTTTGCTTTGTAAATTCACTTGTTTTTTATAGAATGTGTTTGTACTTTGGAATTGAGATATTTTACTAACAATGAAAAATATGTGGAATTATGGCAAAAAGAAAGTGGGCAGTTTGGGTTCTGGTGGAACTGTGGCACATACTTTCTTCACTTTCTGTAATATTTTTTTAGGGACCTATCGCAAGAGGTTGATATCCAGATAACTTACCAAATTCAGAAACTGGGAGAAACACAAATCAACACGCATTTTTAAAGTCTCGTTTTAACAGCTGGTTTACCTCCTTTCTGGCTATGGGAAGCCGCTCATCTAATCTATGCAATGGAAATGCCTAGGAGAGAAGGCTCCATTCATACCCCATGTGTGGAAAAAAATACCTGCTTTCCTGGTGACAGACACAACTAAGTATTATAGCAACAGACCTGGAAAATGCCCAAAGATGCTTGAATGGGTAATCAATAACAATAGATATATGGTTAGCCCCACAATGATGGATATTGGCATTCTTTTGATTCAGTAGACTTGAATAGGAACCTGTCAGGAGAAACTACAGCCACTTTGGGAATAGTCATCCATAATACTGAAAACTACATGGAAATGGACTTGGGTAGCCTTCACCAACTGCAATGCCTGTTTTTATTATTATGCCTTTCTTGTGGATCACTGTAGATGCTGAAAAGACCAATCAACATTTCAACTACAAGTTTACCAACACTGCACTGCCATATACTGTATTCAACCTCCAGTGAATACTTGCAGAAGACTGGGCAGAGCAGGTTTTGAGGGTTGTAACCTATAGGGATAATTGGCCTTATTTACATTTACATTTTCTTTCTAAAAGAATTCCCTGCTCCATAGAACAGAGGGAGTACATCACATAGAACATGATAAATAAAATAGTCGATGTTACATCATGATCACCTATTGAGGAACTTATGGAATGCATCCCTTTGTTGGAAGTTCCTTAATATTTCATGACCCTGTCTTTATTGATGCATCTTTTGTTCAGCCTATTGAGGAACTTATATAATGCATCCCTTTGTTGGAAGTTCCTTAATATTTCATACCCTGCCTTTATTGATGCATCTATTGAGGAACTTATGGAATGCATCCCTTTGTTGGAAGTTCCTTAATATTTCATGACCCTGTCTTTATTGATGCATCTTTTGTTCAGCCTATTGAGGAACTTATATAATGCATCCCTTTGTTGGAAGTTCCTTAATATTTCATACCCTGCCTTTATTGATGCATCTATTGAGGAACTTATGGAATGCATCCCTTTGTTGGAAGTTCCTTAATATTTCATACCCTGCCTTTATTGATGCATCTATTGAGGAACTTATGGAATGCATCCCTTTGTTGGAAGTTCCTTAATATTTCATGACCCTGTCTTTATTGATGCATCTTTTGTTCAGCCACTAGAATGACTCGTGAAGATCTAAATGTCTGGATGTTTACTCTTTTTTTTCTTGATATGGTTGACACTTATTGTTTGTATCACAAGTTTCCCCATGTCACAAGCAATTGTGTTGATTTTTAAAGTCTCTGCTATGCTACAAGGCAGACAAACTCTGAAGGATAGTTACTTTTAGATGGTGTGGGCCTGCTGTTTATAAAGTGTTACTTTATACATGGTATGGTATGTGTACTCTGGGAGTTTTATTTCCAGTAATATGCATATATACATATGCATATTCTCAGCTTTTAAGATGGCATCACAACTTCTGTTATTGCATTAATCAACATATTCAAATCCTCTGATTAAATGGAAATACCCCTTCCATTCTGTGTTGTGTTAGTATTTGCCTAGTTTAGGGTTGCTGAATTAGCACTTGTCCTTCTCAATATTTCTGCATCATTTGAAATCTATGCCGATATTATAGCCAGTGCCATTAGGAGACTACAAACTGAAGTCTAGATCCGCCTATTACCAGAGTCAAAGTTTTTTTTGGGGGGGGGGGGGTTGTTTTGTTTTTTGTTTTGGGTGGATTTTAACTCATGCTGTTTTTTATATTGTGTATGTTGATATTTTTTCCCTTCATTTTAAAAATTGTATTCCTTTGTGGTTACCAACCTGACATGTTTGAAATAATTTTGGTGTTTTATTTTGATATATTAGTGGTTTTGATTTATTTGTTATTACTCCTAGTGCCTGCATGTATACGGCAACTTTCGAAAGCTGCTTTCCACAAGAAATCTAATACTTCTTTTCTAAAGTAAAACTAATGTGCATTCAGTCTCTGCTACTGTTGATCCAAATTCCTTAAGTTTTTGTTTGCCAATATTTTCTTTTTTGATGATGCTGAAAGAGTTAATTTTGTTTCACCCTTTAACCTTAAAGGGAGGAAATGAAGACCACACAGAATGGACTTTGTAGTACCAACAACATAGACTTTGTAATATTGTACTTGTTGATTAACTTAGGTGTATTTTAATTTGACTTATTGTTCTCTCTTTGTCAATGATGTTAATAATCTGTTTGATAACTTCTAGCATTCCTAAACTTCAAGGTAATCTTCTATCTTTGTTCCCCTGGTCAGGATAGGATGGGCTGTCTGATGTTTGTCTTCTGATAAGAGAAAAGTTGTTAGCATGAATTAGTATTTAGTTTGTCTCTCCATAAACTTCAAACAACCTTATGACTTTTTTTTTCTTTATTAACATTTTAAATGTAATGCCAAGATCTGCTTTAATAAGACTTGTTTAAATGGATATATGTGCTGTCAGATTTAGTATGTTTAACTCCTATTTAACTCCATGTAGCTGATTTACTATGAAGAGGAGAAGTTTTCCCTTGCATTTTTATTGATGTGTCAACTGTAAGAAGGACTGAAAGCCGATGATCTGGGTTCCCACTTTGAATGAGAGGAATTATTTTTAATCAGAATATTCTAAATAAATCATAATTAAATGATGTTGCTGTCTCAGTGCATTTCATTGCAAAGGTTTAGGCACAAGTCTAGGAAGACATATTTGGCAATTACTCTATCTTTTTTTCTTTCCTTTGATTTTTAAAGTTTACTTAACTTTATTGTATCCATCTTCTTTTTACTTCTGCACTTTTCCGTTCTCTTTTCCCCTCTGGTCATTTGCACCTACTCGTGTTTCTCTGAAAATTACTATCTACCCCAAAAACAAGCCCTAGCCAGATTTTCACACCACCTAATATAAGTCCTGCCCTCAAAATAAACCTTAGTTAAGCCCCACCTGCCATCTGGTTATATGAGGTGGGGTGAGGTGCAGGCATAAAAATCAACGAGCTGCCCCAAGTGACCCACCCCAGCTTAGGCCCACTGCATCCAGGCCTCCCACACCCGGACACGTATCAAACTGCTGCTCACCTTCTGCAGCCACTGGTGGCCATTTGTGGCAGAATGCTGCAAGGTTCATCATGCAGGTGCTGCCACTTGTGGGAGAATACCACGAGGCTTATCACGCCGTTGTCATGACTCATGAACACAATGGCACAATGCACCATGCAATCTCCTGTCGCAAGCAGTGGCACTGGCGCACTGAGCCTCGCAGTGTCCAGCTATGAGCGGCACCACCAGTGTACCGAGCCTCACAGCATCCTGCCATAAGGGGCATCATCAGCACGAGCCATGCAGCATCTTGTCTGTGAGCGGCCACGAGCGGCCACAGAATAAATTGGGCATAGTTGCAGTTAGGTTGAGTTTTAAACAAGCTATTTGTGTTCTTAGACCTGCCTATGGTCACTTCCTCATAGCTATTTTATTGTTTTTAATACTTTCCTTGAATTAGCAGAAAATTGTGTTCAGATAATTTGAGCTGCTGTCATTGCTAAGCAAGCCCTCTACATTTATTTTGGATAGAATTGCAAGAGACACAGCAAATAAGGTGCTCTGTTTGGTAAAATGTGAGGAGTAGCCTTAAATCTATTTACTTGGTTACATTATCAGGCAGCAACAATGATATATAAGCATGACAAAACCCTTTGAGTACTTTGCTTATGTTTTGCTCTATTACATCTTGGAATTACAGAAATGCATATAGTAAAAGTTTACATTGTTAAAAATTCAACATGCAACAACTTCCTAGATCAGTAGTCATGCACACAGTAACATTTCAGGATTATAGCATGGAAGAGACAACTCATTTGCAGAATCCCGTTCTTGCTAAAATGTGCATCACTGAATTCCCTTAGCATATTTTGCTTAAATATTTTTTCTCTTGATTTCCTCTTGCTTTCACTAATACAGGAAATCATTCTGTATTTTCTTGTGTTGCTATGTTACTTGCACGATGAAGAATCTTTGATTACAAGGGAGCTTCAAGTTTAGAAGAAAAAAAAAACTTTACTCCTTATATGGCATCATTAGACTATTGAGCACTGTGAATGGGCGGTTGCATTTTATTATGCATGGTTGTTTCATGCAGTCAAGGAGCTTGAAACATTACCAGGAAATTACAGCCAGTTTCTAGCAAAAGGGAGCATTTAAAGGAGAAGCAGATTCTTTGAATCCACTACCAGGAAATTGCAGCCAGTTTCTAGCACAACGGAGCATTTAAAGGAGAAGCAGCTTTTAAAATCAAGAGCATAACTATGGGAAAATCAGGTAGGTAAATGATTATATTTTAAATTGTTCATAAATTTGTTTGTTTTGCCCCATATCTTCATATGTACTTTACATTGTTAAAGATTATGCATTCAAATTTATGGAAGGAATTTCTAGCAAAGAACATAGACCATACTGTAGTTACATTTAAAAACATGGTAGCATTTGAAATTCAAGAATGAGTAGTAGTTAAAAGCTCATTTGCAGAACCCTACCAACCAACCAATCCCCATTTTTCTCAGAGACACATGATTAGTTTTGTATTAATTATTGTTGTGGAAATATTTGATTAATGCTGAAAGAGAAATAGTGAGTAGTAAGAATATCTTTCAGTTCAGAAGCTTGCTTTTGTATTGTTTGTAGAAGAAGCAGCTGTTCTGGATGATGAAGCAAAACATTCTTATCTCTGATTATGTTGTTTCAACAAATGGTAACCTATTTTTTTAAAAATATTTTATGACCTATGTATTTATTTGCAGTTTTATAGCCCATCTTACTCAGACAACTTTAAAAATTCTGAGCAAGTTACACTGTGAATAAAATGAACACATTAATCTATAAAAGTAATAATAGAAAAAAAAACAAAATTATGAAACTCAATAGTAATAATAAATTAACCCCTACCTCTATCAAGATGAATTACAAAATTTTTAATTAGGGTTGAAGGTCCAATGAAATAAAATTGTATTTTAAGGACCCCCTAAAATCATGAAAGAAGAAACTTTACAGAACTCTCAGATTCTGGAAACAATGTAATAGCAGTAGACTTATATACCACTTCATAGGCCTTTCAGGCCTCTCTAAGCGGTTTACAGAGAGTCAGCATATTGCCCCCAACAATCTGGGTCCTCATTTTACCCACCTCGGAAGGATGGAAGGCTGAGTCAACCCTGAGCCGGTGAGATTTGAACCGCTGACCTGCTGATCTAGCAGTAGCCTGCAGTGCTGCATTTAACCACTGCGCCACCTTGGCTCCTTGTTTATAGAAGCTGCTCTAAATTTAACATATTTTGTTAATTAATGTTATCATGGATTAAACATACAACGCAAAAGACATTTAATTCCCTGAAAATGATTACTAGTCCTGACTGCTAATTTTGGGCTTTGTCTGATTATCACATTTAATTTCTGACAGGGCTTTTAAATATTGTTAAAATGGCAATATATTGCAGCTGGCTTTTTCATCGTAAGAAATTTTGTAATAACACATTTAATAAATTTGATTTGATATGCTTGCCATTCCAGAAGACATTAACACATTCTCTCCAACAATTAAAACAGTTAAAACTGACATAAACAGACAGCCTTCTTGACCAAAGACCAAAACCTGGTTACCTATAGAGACCAAAACTTCTAGAACAATAAACAATACAACAGTGCCTCCACAAAAACTAAACAAATGCATTGACCCCATTAATTATGATGCTTTCACAATCTCTCAGAAATAAAGATTATGGTCCTTAATGATTCATGGCCAAACAATGTGATTTCAGTTCAACAACATCTAATATTATTTGGCCATACAGAAGATTTTTGTAAGAATTATAGTTACTGAAATTTGATAGGCATAAGAGGGGGCTGTATGTATCAATGCCATCTTAAAGCCTACATTAGTGGAAAATATAGTTTTTTTCTGATAAAGTACTAAATGGGCGATACATGTAATTCATTTTTTGAAGGGAAGGGAAATATGTATGAGTTCAGCAGAGAAATCCAGTCCATATTGCCTGATAATTTTCCTTCAGTTTCTTTCATTACTCATTCCCATAAACCCGTGATGGAGAACCTATGGCATGTGTGCCACAGGTGGAATGCTGAGCCCTCTCTGCAGGCACATGAGCCATCACCCAAGGTCAGCTCCACCACACATGCATCTTCTGCTGGCCTGCTGGTTTTCATGTTCACCTTTTCAGTTGTAGTACTTTTCAACTGAGGATAGTAACTCAGGAATCAAAATGGTTTACAAGTTGTCCTTGACTTACAACAGTTCATTTAGTGACCATTCAACTTTATAGTATCACTGAAAAAGCGACATGACCATTTTCACACAACCATTACAACATACCCATGATCATGTGATCAAAATTCAGATGCTTGGCAACTAACTCATATTTATGATGGTGGAAGTGTCCTTGGGTAATGTGATCACTTTTTGCAAACCTCTGACAAGCAAAGTCAATAGGGAATCCAGATTCACTTAATAATCATGTTACTATTTTAACACTGCAATAATTCACTTAACTGCAGCAAGAAAGGTTGTGAAATGGAGCAAAACTCACTTAACAAATGTCTTACTTAACAATAGAAATTTTGGGCTCAAAGTTGAAGACTACCTGTATTTGCCCAGTCTAAAGGTAAAGGTAAAAGGTCTCCTTGCACATACCGTATATTCCGCCGTATAAGGCGGCTGGGCGTATAAGATGACCCCGTACTTTCAGGCTCCTGCGAGCCAGCTAAGAGCTTCCATGCTGCCGAGCTTTTGTAGTTTGAGCTCAGTGCCTTCCTTCTCCAGCCTGCCAGCCAGACCTTACTAAGCCATCCCAGTGCTCATCCATCCCAGGTGAGGACCGCCGAGGTTATCAATTGAAAGGCCGGCATCTGCACTGGTGGCAGCGCGGCTTTTTGTTTGGTGGTGTCGCTTTTTCTTTTCTTTTGGTTTTTTGGTATACCCGGCATATAAGACGACCCCTGATTTTTGAAATAATTTTTTGGGGTTAAAAAGTTATCTTATACGCTGGAAAATACGGTATGTGTTAGTCGTTCCTGACTCTAGGGGGCAGTGCTTATCTCCGTTTCAAAGCTGAAGAGCCAGTGCTGTCCAAAGACAAGTCTCCATAGTTATATGGCCGGCATCACTAAAGGCCAAAGGCGCAGGGAACGCTGTTACCTTCCAGCCAAAGTTTTTTTCTACTTGCATTTTTTCATGCTTTCAAACTGCTAGATTGCCAGAAGCTGGGATAAGTAACTGGAGCTCACTCTGTTAGGCGTTGCTAGGGATTTGAACCATCAAACTGCCAACCTTTCTGATCAACAAGCTCAGCATCTTAGCCACTGAGCCACTGCATCCTTTGCCTAGTCTAGACAATGTTTAATGTACGTCTGGGTCTTCCTGAATTGATGAACATGTTGAACCTCTGAATACCGTTATTCTTTTAGTTTGGATAATGTCCCCCCTTACTGTTTTGTATTCTAGTAGTGTTCTTAATTTAGCACAAGCAAAATGCCACTATTTACCTTCAAAAGAACGGAAGTACAATTCCTTTTTAAAATTAAAATCCATAAAAAAATGAAATAAACTATTACATTTATATTTTAAGTGTGCTACTTTCTTAAATAAAATATAAATTTATTGTACAAATTTAGAGTATCCTTTAAGAATATTATATATACTTTCCTGAAACCTCAAACCCACTTTGCAGAAGTGCAAAGTTTAGGAGAAAATGTACACAATAATTTCATGTCATTTTTTTGCTTAACAAATAAAAACAGGATAGAACATATAACTAAGCTCATGAAAACTAAATAGCTAAATTTAGAAAAATTAATGTTTTAAACTAGAAATGGGAACAGGAACCTCATTCTCATGTTTTTGGCTGTTGGTTTTGATGTTGTAATCTTAAAGCATTCTTTCTTCAGTTCTGCAGATGAAAAAATGACTCTTTTCCTTTCCCACTTTCCCCAGCTGCACTGGGTTGTTTTTTCAGAACCCACAGAAAGCTTTGAAAAGTAAGTTAATTTAATTTGCAGTGGGTAGCTAATAAATAAGCTAACAAAATGAAAATAGCACCAGGACTACCAAGAAATAAACACATCTGCCTTTCTAAATTGATTCTGGCTGAGTGGAGAGAGCGGCCTCTGAGTCAGCAGAGAGGAAAATGTATCTTATGACTGCAGTGCAGGGAGGGGCAAATTGTGCCTCCGTTTCCAACGAATACACTTTGTTGTTTAGCAATATCATGTTTGGCTGCATGAAAAGAAACACATTTTGTATTTTGTTATCGAGCTTGTTATTTCAAGCACAATTGAAATATTAGAGATGTAAACTGGATTCTGCTTTCTATAACTGAAGAAACGTGTTTCATAGAGAGAGAATAAAGGGATCTCTTTAGGAACAAAATGTCTCCAGCTAGAGCATAAAATTGAAAAAAAGAAATTTAAAAAGTGGGTCTGTAGCGAAATTGGAATGGGAAAAAAATTCCATTGGGAAATTTTTGGCAAGCCATTGTGAGAAGCTATTATTTAATCTTACTTATGTTGTCCCCCATTATTATTTGAAAGGATGCAGCATGTTATTAATTAATAGACAGATTTTTGCAGAGGATAATATGCCACAGTTAGGTCTATGTACATGGCCATGGTTTTGAGGCCTCATTAAAATCCTGCATCAATAATGCCTGTTTAGCTTAGCATCTGGTCTACAGAGCTCATGTTTTATTGGAAGCTGGCTTTTTTCATGGGCAGATATTCAAATCACTAGGATGGATTACATCCTAAAGTACTGAAGGAGATAGCAGAAGAGATATTGGAACCGTATCTTTCAAAGATCTTGGAGAACTGGAGAATTATTAGAAGACTGGAAAAGAGCTGATATGGTTTCCATCTCCAAGAAAGGGGACGGGAAACTAGAGGTTAATCAGCCTGACATCAATACTTGGGAAGATCCTGGAAAAAATAGCCAAGCACCAAATCTGCAAACAATTACAAACAAGCAAAGTTATAACCAGTAGCCAACATGGGTTTGTCAAAAACAGATCACATCAAACAAATCTTATTTCATTCTTTGACAAAGTGACTGAATTGGACCAACAAAATGCAGTGGACATAGTATACTTGGACATAGTACACTTGGGGATAGTAATATTCTTGGATTTGACAAAGTTGATCACAACTTATTTCTTGCTAAGCTAGAAAAATGTAAGATAGACAGCATCAGCAGCAGATGGATTTGTAACTGGCTGACAAACACATTCAATATGTAGTCCTTAGTGGAACTATAATGGTCTTATGTTAGGCCCAATACTCTTCAATATCTTCATAAATGGCTTAGATGATGAAATAAAAGGGGAACTCATCAAACTTGCAGATGACACGGAGCTGGCAGGAATAGCCAACACCCCAAAAGATAGACTCAAGATCCAGATGGATCTCGATAAGCCTGTTTACTTGCCCCTATCCAACAAAATGAAATTTAACTAGAGAAAAGCAAGGTGTTATACTTAGGCAAGAAAAACCAAAAGTACAAGTATAGGCTAGGTGAAACATTATTCAATCATAACTGCAAGAGTGATCTTGGAGTCCTAACCATCTAAACATGAGCCAACAGTATGTGGCAGCAGCTAATATAATACTAGGTTGAATTCAGTGACATGTGGTGAGGTTTATGGCTGGCGAGGCAAAAAGAAAGAAAGCGGCTTTTGCCCGCCCTGCAACTATGTCTGACATAGAACTATGTCTGACATCTATGTCGGACAGAAGCAGCGGGGCACTTTTTTTCGGCTTTTGCCCTGAGGGGCGGGCAAAAGCCGAAAGAAAGTGCCCTGCCGCTTCTGTCCTGCGGGGCGGGCAAAAACCAAAAGCAAGCACCCCACCACTTCTGTCCTGCAGGATGGGCAAAAGCCGAAAGAAAGCGCCCTACCACTTCTGTCCTGTGGGGCAGGCAAAAGCTGAAAGAAAGCGTCCCGCCACTTCTGTCTGACATAGAGGCGCCCCGCAGCTATGTCTGACCCAGCTGCGGGGTGCGGGACGCCTCTATGTGAGATAGAAACGGCGGGGTGCTTTCTTTTCGCTTTCACCCCACCGCTTCTGGCCTGTGGGGGAGGCAAAAGCCGAAAGAAAGCGCCCTACCGCTTCTGTCCTGTGGGGCAGGCAAAAGCCGAAAGAAAGTGTCCCGCTGCTTCTGTCTGACATAGAGGCATCCCGTGCCCCGCAGCTATGTCCGACCCAGCTGCGGGACGCGGGATGTCTCTATGTCAGACAGAAGCGGCGGGACACTTTCTTTCGGCTTTTGCCCTGCGGGGCGTCCAAAAACCTCTATGGCAGACACAGCGCCGGGGCTTTTGATCGTCCCAAAACCCCAGCTCTGTGTCCGCCATAGAGGCTTTTGGACGCCCTTCTGCTGTGTCCACCATAGAGGCTTTTGGGTGCCCCAGCGCTATGTCCACCATAGAGGAAAAACTTCCTTAGACCAACGGAAGACTTTAAAAGCAGAGAGGACCTATGGAAAGCTTCAAAGAATCAATGCTCGATAGAACCAATGGAGGACCTATGGAAAGCTTCAAAGAATCAATGCTGGATGGAACCAAAGCCACCCCGCTGCCCCAGCCCTAGAGGCGAAAGCCACCCTGCCGCTATGTCCAAAAACCCTGCTGCTATGTCCAATAGCCCTGCCGCTATGTCCGACATAAAAAAAGTGCCAGCCCGCGCGCCAGCAGAGCCGGGTAAAACACACACACACACACACACACACACACACACACACACACACACAAACACAAATTAATACAATTACTTACAAATTACATTAATTTTGAATTCCTCCCCCTTCCTCCGACCCACATACCTTTTCCAGCTGTTTCACAGAGGATTTCAACTCTGCTCTTGTCTGCCATGATGAAAATGTAAACATGTAAAAGGAAAAAGGCAAGAGCTGCTGAGGTCAGGCTGGATTAGCTGCTGCCAGAGTCCCCAATGGATGACTCTGCTTAACTGCTTAAAAAAGCCTCTAAAAAAAGTGCCCTCAACAGGAGGAGGCGAGAGAACCAAGTGCTTCATTTACATAGGAATTTTTTGGCTTTTAACCCTTGCTTAACTCTGCTCGAGTGATCATAAAGATAGACTAAATGAGGCACGTGGTTCTCCCGCCCCCTCCTGTAGAGGGCACTTTTTTAGAGGCTTTTTTAAACAGTTAAGCACTAAGCAGAGTCATCCACTGTGACTCTGGCAGCAACTACCTCAGCCCTTTTCCTTTTATTTATTTTTTCTTTTCATGATGACAGTGGTGAGGCCCTGCCTCCCCTGCCTCCCCTGACTTCATGTCACTGGTTGAATTAACAAAGGGATAGAAGTAAAACCACATTTAGAATACTGCATCCAATTTTGGTCACCCCAATACGAAAAAGATGTTGAGAATTTGGAAAGAGTTCAAAGAAGACCAGAAAGATGTTTAGGGGCCTAGAACCAATAATGTATGAAGAATAATTGCAGGAATAGGATATGGTCAGTCTAGTGAAGAGACGGTCCAGGGGTGACATGATAGTAATCTTCTAATACTTGAAGGACTGCCACAAGAAAGAGAGGGCCAGCTTTTTTTAAAAAATAAATAAATAGAAAGAGCAACATATTCAATATTCATATAAACAGTTTGTTGTCTGGTTATAATTCTTTTGAGTAATAGTCATGATAGTAATAATAATAATAACCTCTAATAGTAAACTTGTAAAGACAGTGCTTTTCCCTCATCATATTAATACATATCAATTATTAATTCTAATCAAAATTAATAAGTTACAATAATGAACCCTAATAGTGAAATTAATCTTTCTCTTGTAATTTTAAAAGTTCTAACTTCTGTTTCTCTTATTATTATCGATAAAACAGATCTCATATCTCAAAACATTCAGTGTCTTCCTTTTCTTTAATTTCAGGTATTAGTTTATTTATTTCTGCACATTCCAAGATTTTTGTTATTATCTTTTCTTCTGTAGGAATCTCCTTGCCCTTCCAGTGTTGTGCAAATATAATTCTGGCTGCTATTAATACATTAAATATACATTCTTTTTACTGTATTTTTCTGGTATAATGCCCAAAAGAAATATTTCCAGTTTTAAATCTATATGTTCCTTTATCATATTTTCTATCCAGGTGTGTATTTTGCTTTCAGGCATGCCCACTGCTTGTGATAGTTCAAGTCCGGGGTTAGGTTGCACTTCCCACACTTGGCAGACATATTCTTAAACATTCTAGCTGATATTGTTAGAGCAAAATGTCTTCTCTAAAACATTTTGGATAGGTTTTCTTTGTGTGCAGTGGACATTGTCAATTTATAGTTTCCCAAAACGTTTGGCATTTGTCCAATTCTATAGAATAACCAACGTTTTAGCCTATGCTATCATGGTTTTTTTTAACTTGCTTCTCTTCCATTCTAATAGTCAATAGATAATTCTAGAATTTTTTAATTACCGTATTTTTTGGACTATAAGATGCACCGGAGTATAAGATGCACCAAGATTTTGAAGAGGTAAATTAAACAAAAATGTTTTTGCATTTTGGAGGCTCCCAAACCCTCTACAAACCTCATTTTTTGTGAAAAATGGGGCACACAGAGAGTTTGAGAGGCCTGCAAAGTGCTCCTGGAAGCTGGGGGGGGGGGGGAAACCGAGCAAAAAATTGACCCATTTTTTTTGCAAAAAAACAGGGTATGCATAGGCTTTGGGAGGCTTGTAGAGTGTTCCTGGGGGATGGGGGGGGGCAAAAATGAGCAAAAAATGCCCCCTTTTCCTCTTGTTTCTGCCCTCTCCAGCCCCCAGGAGCACTTTGCAGGACTCCCAAACCCTCTGCATGTTCATTTTTGGGAAGGTGTGGGGTTTTGGGAGGTCAGAAATGCTGTATTCTGTGTATAAGACACACCCAGATTTTCACTCACTTTTTGGGCGTGAAAGGGTGCATCTTATACTCCCAAAATACCGTAGTTTCTTCTCCGGTTCCATTAAGATTTGATCCAATTCTGTTAGTTCTTTATAAAAACCATATGTTTTAGCATCTTTATAATATCTATATTATATCTGTATATGCGGCCAATATGCTAAGTCTTTCCCTTGGCCATTCAATTCCTGTTTATTTTTCAATTCCCCCTTCTCATTCAAAATATCTTTGTATATTACAATTTGTCCCATATCCATCACATTTGGGTGTATTAGTGCCTCCATCGTGGAGTACCAGACTGGTATTTTCAAATACTGTTTTCCTTGATTTTTGCCCATATTAAGAACAGAGAATTTCTAATATAGTGTCCTTGAAAATATTTGTACCATAGGAAGGCATGTCACCCTAGTTGCAAATCATGTCGGTCTAGTACAAGTAATCGTCTCAGAGTTATTCATTCTTTTAGCCAAATAAGGGCAGCTGCTTGGTAGAATAATTCTCAGTTTGGCAACCCAAAGCCTCCTCTATTAGTAGAGACTTGTAGTAATTCTTGCCTTTCTACCTTGCCAGATAAATTTGGATACTATTCTATTTAGTTCTTTGAAAAATTTCCTTTCCAGCTTTATTGGGGTTGTTTGGAACAGTTATAACAGTCTCAATAAGATATTCATTTTGATGGTGGCTATTCTTCCTGAAATTGATGTTTTGCATGTTTTTCCAAATCCAGTTTAATTCACCGTATTAATTTTAAATAGCTGTCTTTTTTATAGCTACACATCTTGTGGATAGGTAGATTTCCAAAATTTTACTTTTGTTACTATCTGAATGTCTATCTTTTCCATTAGTCCTTTTTTCTGTTTATCTGTAAGGTTTTAACTAAGATTTTAGTTTTCTTTCTATTTATTTTTAATCCTGCAACATCACCATAGTCTTCTATTTTCTTTATTAATTTGAGTCCCATTTCTTGTGGTTCCTCTATGATGAATACCAAATCATCTGCAAAAGCTTGTAATTTGTATTGGAGGCAGAGCTGCAGCAGGTGCAGCTGGAGAGTATTTTTTTTAGTAGTGCCTCCCGGTTTTATTTTATTTTATCAATTTTTAGTACTCCCATTGGATCATTTTTTATTTAATTAACATTTTTTGGTGATAACAACATAGAACATAATACAAACAAAAACTTTTGTTGCTGCCAAGAATTAAAAAAGCATGGGAAAAAGAAAGAATCGCCATGGCACCAGCCCAGGATCTCTCCCTCCAGTGAAGACAGCAAAACAACCAAGAATCGAGGAGCTCTTTGTTGGCAAGAGATCTGTAAGTAAAACTAACCCCCCCATCTCCAACAATCTGGAGAGATTAGAACAAGACCGCAAAAAGATGTGACAAAACAGCATTTACTAAACTGAAAGCCAGCTCTTCTCGCAAACAACTAGCCCAGTAACTTCCTATATGGAGGCTGAGCTAAAGGCAAAAAAGGCGACCAACAACCAGATAATTCGGAGTATGGAAAGTTTACCGTGGGAAAATTCAACTGAGTTTATGGCAAAGCTTCTCACAGCGCAAACGTGGTTTCAATATTTGAACAATTAATTGCCATCCAACATGATGTAGAGACATTGAAAAAAGGTTTAGCTGTTTTTCTTCAAGTACAATATCGGGCCCCAGGTACCCCCACTAAAGTTCTTGCAGAAGACTTGATTAACTCCCATTCGCAGGAAAAGGAAAAAGAGCAAAGAGCCAGAGAAACAGCTAAAGAGTCAGATAAAAGATGGCAGTCCTCTCAGAAAAACACCTAAATTGTAAACTTCAAGATTGGCTAATATCAGGGGGGATCATCAAAGACGAACAAGCCGGTTTTAGAGAAGGAAGATCTATGGTGGATCATATCTTGGTACTCCACCGTTTAGTACAAAAATACACATATAAAAAAAATCCTCTCTTTTTGTGGCCTTCCTTGATTTTAAGCAGGCCTTTGATTCAATATCCAGGATCACCCTCTGGGAGAAATTAAAATGCACCACAATTAATAAATGCCTCCTCTTCCTCATACAAAAATTGTATGCCAATTCAACCTTGAAAGTGAGGTGCAATCCCCAAGGGAGTTTAACTGGCTCAGTAAGGGTACAAAAAGGGGTATGGCAGGGTTGCATCCTGTCCCCCTCCCTCTTTAACTTCTATATTAATCCCTTATTGATCTCCTACAGAACCCTGATCTCCATCCTCCTAACCTAGCACAACGCAAAGTGCCAATTCTCTTATATGCTGATGATGCCGCTATCATTTCACAAACCCCTGTAGGACTGAAGAGAACAATTAGGGCAACACTCGGCTATTGCAGGCAAAACAAGCTAGTCCTTAACTTTGATAAATCAAAAATTTTAGGTTTTGCTATAAGACCAAGCCAATACTCCTTACCAAGGCATTATAAAGTGGTATTAACACTTCACATGATCTTGATTCTATCTGCCTCCTGGAATACCACCTATCAGTTTTTTCAGGCTTTGGGGATCACCACCTTCCATCGCTGCTGTCACTGCCCATCACTGCTGCTGCCTATTGCCACCTCCGCATTGCCCCATTTTTGGCCATGGCACATCCCGTTTTAAGCCTCCATGTTCCCCAATTTCGACATCCTTGTGCTCCAATTTTGGCCTGTTCCAGGCGGCGGGGATCCTCACCACTGCTGCCTATTCTCACTGCCTGGAATGGGCCAAAAATGGGACACACAGATCTGTCACTCAGGTCTGTCAGCGACTCGTGTATTTGATTGCCACCATTTTTGAGAAGTGATTAAAAACCACCTCCACTCTTTTAGAGTGTCATTTTCAGGAAAGTGTAAATTTCTGGGGCAAATTCCTCAACAGAAGTTGGAAATTAAGAGTAGCTCACCTAGATCTTGCATGCTGTTTTCCATTTGTCTCCTTTACTGCTCTTTCATCAGAGCTATCACAGCCTCAGTCTGGCCAACTTAATGGCCATCTTTTCCTCTGTTCGGATGAGGAGTTTTCTCTGATCGAACAGAGAGTTTACAGGCTCCCTGTGATCAACAGAAATTGGTCTCTCCAAGGTGTCTTGGGTAGAATACAGTGGCTTAACATGGAGCCCTGTGAAAGCTCACCATTTTTGCCGCAACATCAGTTCCATCCCTGAAGTGCGGGCCAACTTATTTACTGAAGCACATGGAAAGCAGGACAAGAAATAATGGATGGAGACTAATCAGGAAGAGAAGCAATCTAGAACTAAGGAGAAAATTGATACAGTAAGTACAATCAAGTAGTGGAACAAATTGCCTTCAGAAGTTTTGGGTACCCTATCACTAGAGGCTTTTAAGAAGAGACTGGACAGTCATTGTCAGAAATAGTATAGGACTCCTGAATAAGCAGGAAGTTTATGAATCGAGGGCCTTTGCTGATGTTTTAATTATATTTCTGCAAAAACCCCAAACGAGTATACAATACTTGATGAAGACCTTAAATCATTTTAGAGCTTTAGTGGGCTTCAGAATAAATAAACAGAAAGTAACAATGCTTATGAAAAATATGATTTTTCAGGATTATGAAAAAATGACAAGAAAATTGTCCTAGAGAAAAAAGTTATGTATCTTGGGCTGACATTTAAAAACAGAAAAAAATGAGAATCAGATACAAACTAGTACAGAAAGAGAGTCTACTGGATTTGAAAATGTATTTTGATGTCTACTGTTTGATCTGGATAAAAGAATTTGATGATCCAAAATAAGATTACTTGAATTATAGGTAATGAACTAAGATTTGGATGGCATGTTGATTTATGGTATGACAGTGCTAAGATAAATGTGATTTTTAAGAATGATTTTGCTATGAGTTCCATCCTAAGGCTCTGGAACAAATACAAAATAAGATAACTCTATGGGTGTCACTGCAGGAAACACTGCAGTACAAATTTCAATGGAAATGATGTAAATGTCTTAGTCATATTTAATCTAGTAATTTCCCTTTCTTGTAACATTCCTGTTCAACTTAAAATCAGTTGGTAGTTTTCCTAAAACTTTCTAAGCCAATATAGCCTTTTTCCAATCTTGAGGTAGTTCCTCAGTGCTTCAAGAACTACAAAAGATGTGGTTCAATGGCTCAAGGACCATGTCTGCCAGTTCTCTCACAACTCTGGGATGTCATCTATCAAGACCTGGTGATTTGAATTTTTCTAGAGTTGACAGGTGTTCTCTTATCTTGTTTTTGCTTATTTTAATTTTTATTCCTAGCCTGTTTTTTACAGTTCTGTTTTTGGTAAGTTGGATTGCATTATTTTTTGCATGAAGATAAATGCAAAGAATGAGTTAAACAGTTCTGCTTTCTGTCCTTTGGTCATTGCTCCCTCTCCTTGCCACCATCTCCTATTAGTGGTTCTTTGATTTTTTTTTCTTGTTTTTTATGTATTAAAAGAAACTTTTTTAAAAATTACTTTTCATATTTGTATCAATGTGAGAGTGAGCTTGCATTGATGATACAAGCATACTCACAATCCGATGGACCATTCCACGAATTTCTAATTCCTAGGCTGCTTTGGCAATGAGACACACACACACACTGCAGACTGGGTGAAAATGGCAAGTCTCTATTCTTTTAGAGCGCCCCTTTATTAGGAAAGTTCAAAGAAAGCTAGTCAGCAGTTTAATACAAACAAAGCATCTCACAGTATGTTACAAATCACTTCTTGATACACATTCTGGCAAAAAGGCAGGGAGGAGGGACAAAGGGTACTCTTTGATAAGGGGAAGTTAGGAAGTATAGAATTGTAAATCACATAGGGTGTTACATTTCAGCCTAGGCATATGGGAATGACTGATTTGTTACACGAGGCGGCAAAAGGATGCAAGGCTAATTCTGTGTGTTTATATCTCAGATAATAGAGGCCTCTCATCTCTGGTGTATCTGTGTATTGCTATTCACATAGACACCCGAAATGAATTCGGCTTCCTTATCTAAAAGCTTTCCCAGGACTGTTTTCTCCATATGGCTCTTGGCAAATGTTCACTGGGATCTTTTGATCCAGATAGAATTGATCCAGATAGAATATTCTATCCTATCCTATTGATCCCAGCTAATTTCACCCAGCCAATTATGGGATAATTTCCCACATCTCCTCCTTTTTTATTTTTTAAATGGAAGCAATTGCCATGGGTTGTTTCTTTCTCACAAATCCCCCTTCCATTGGATATCCAGGGATTATTAATTCTGATGTATTGACACTTATTAATAATGCGTGATGCTTCTGGATAGCAGCGTCCGCAATACTCTGCATAGTGGATCTCAATAATGGTATTATGCATGGCAACATGGTTAATCCCAAAAATATCATCCCAATAAAAAATAAACCTTGCTTCCAATTGTTAAAAATACCTCCAAGCCAACCGTCAGTGTCCAATATGCCTTTCCAAGTTTGTACAGGAACATGTGCAGTTTGTATCATAGTTCGAGTTATTTTTTCTATCACAATTCCAGAATCATCAATTTGTATACAACAATTACTAAGATTAAATTTACCACACACTCCGCCTTCGGCAACGAGCAAATAGTCTAAGGCTAAACGATTTTGCATAATATAAGTTCTTGACAATACACTTTCTTTTGCAAGCTTAGTTAATGCCAATGCAGTTTCATTTGTAATTATTTCTAATACAGCTTGTAATCTAATAATGCGATTTATCATATATATCGGCGTTCTATATCCCCACGAACCGTCTTGTGCCCACGTCGCAGGATCATAATATGCAATAATTCTCTCAGGGGGCCACTCATCATCCTTCCAGTTACCTATTTTTATCCCTTTAGCAAGATCTATGGTACGTTTACGTCTTTCAAGAGTATCATATACAGGGACTCCCAATTTTTGTTTTTTCTCTATAGGCATTAGGAAGAATGAAGGCTGAATCGCCCCTAAGATGCATGACCCATACCAACCCGTGGGTAACATATTATAGGCAAAATTACCACATATCCAATATAACCCATCAGGTGAATTCCACACAATAGTATCATTCTCAGGGTCTGAAAGTCCTTGTAACTTAGTTACTTCCAGCAATGAGTTTTCAGGTTTGGTCATATTAGTTTGTGAAACCCAAGTGTTATTTTCCCATTCATTAGAACATTTTAAAAATCCCATAGGTTTATTTCTTTTAGTCTGATTATTTTTATTTCTGGTATAACATATGTGACCTATTATATGAGAGGTAACTTGCCAAGTTTCATTGAAGTTGTTATTAAAGGTGAAGTTCCCTTTCCATTGAGCTATTTCAGTATAATTTGCTTCTTGTACATGCCATGGCCAGCGATCTCCCATAGTGGTTCCTCCACATACAAAACAATTTTTTAACATAAGTTCTGTAGCAACTTCTTGAGCCAAATTAATAAACATATTTTTTGCTTTTGGAGGTGTAGGTAGATCGTTGAGTTTAGCAATCTCCTGCTCATAACTCCAAAAAAACTTTACAGGTTGATTTGTCAATTTTGTTGCTTCAGTCTTTACAATGATGTATCCATAAGGATCCTTTCCTGCTTTATCTATACCAATACCATAATGATAGTATCGGGTACCTAAAGTACCTGCTACCTGCGCAGTAAGGCAGAGTGGTGTGCAGTGATGGGATTGACAATCAGTAGTGACTGGAGTAACATTGTATTCCATTTGGTGTATAGCACTGATTGTATTGTGTATTATTATGTGTGCATGGTGGTATTAAAGTTCCATTGCATTCAGGTTTCATAGTATAATATATTAAGGTCATGGAAATTGTTTTGCCTTGTTTGGTTTTTTGTAAACAGGCTGTGCAAATGTCCTCTTTTATCTCTCTTTTTGTTAGGTGGTGAGAGTTGTCTCCTCCTATCTCTTGTTGATAACTCAATAGTGTTAAGAACCACTCACTAACTGGGGGAAATTTTATACTTGCTCTTGAGGTTACTTCTGTTTTTATCATTTTATTAGGTAGCCCTTTTTGGTATTGTGTGCATTGATACCAACCTATAGAATTCTCTGTAATTTTTACTTTAATGTGTGATAAACAGCCGTTCTCTTTCGGGTGTGAAATACCTCTCACATTTTGGATTGCCTTTTTGAATTTTGCAGGCAAAAATTGCCATGTAATTAAACATGCTGCAGCTGGATTTTTCAAATAACAAGTTAAGGTAACTTGTGTATTGGCTTCTCCGTATGTATTGTGAGGGTAGATGCATATCCCTTGAGAATTGCAGTTTTCCCCATTGGAGTATGGAATGATCGCTCTTTTTGAGTGGTTGTGTGTGAAAGGAATTTCTTGAATATCCTCCACTATTCCCTTCTTATTTTTGCGTTCATATTCACATGCCCCCCATGTAATTAAAAGCACAATTCCCATTCCCAACATCATTAGCAAAAGGTGTAACAGAAAATGCTTACAAGACATCGGAAGAGCCCAAAAATCCCAAAATCCCATTTCCTGTCCAGGCGAAGGTCCTCTGAAAAATGGGCACCTGGGCTGATGTACTCTGGGAACATATGACCGGCCAACGACCTGTTCCGGACGGATTTTCATCTTGAGTATCAAAAGAGGGGTCAAGAGATCTTTACGTGATAGTTGTTAACCCAATGACTGTCAAGGGCCTGTTGCACAGTAAGGGTAATGCGAAGGCAAGTAGTAGTGCAGAAAGGATTTGTGTAATCAAAATATTCTTCAAAAAGCTGTTCAATCACCACAATGTGGCACTGGAGTTTGCAGTCAGCTCACAGGAGAGGCAATGGAAACACCAACAGGCTTCGCAGGGAGCAATGTTAGTCGTCTGTGGCTTGAAACAAAAGGGATAGGCTTGCTTCGGGATCCTTGTTATCATCTGTCTTCACTGGTCTCTCACGAAACGGTCGTATGCATTTTCCAGGAACCCACAACACTCTGTCCGGGAGTTGCACAGCAGCGTATCCACGTCCCCAAGTAACGAGCTCCACTGGGCCCTTCCACTGAGGGTCTGGTAATTGTCTGTAATAAACAAGAGGGCGGGGAGAAACTACGCTACGCTGAAAATGTCTTTCCCCAGCTGTAGAAGCTATGGGTGAGCCTGTAAGATTTAAAAAATTCTGTGTGTATAAGGCTTTGCTTAAACGGTTTTGGATTTCAGGCAACCCTATCTTAAAGGGGCCTTGTTGTTTATCAAGCATCATTTTTAGTGTTAAATTTGCTCTTTCTACAATTCCTTGTCCTTGGGAATTGTATGGGATGCCAAATTTATGGACAATTTTCCATTGATCACAAAAGGTAGCGAATGCAGCGCTACTGTATGCGGGTCCATTATCTGTTTTAATCTCCAGGGGGCTTCCTAAGACTGAAAAAGAGCGCATACAATGGTTGATCACTTGCTTGGTTGTTTCCCCCCGCTGTGGACTTGCAAAAATAAAACCTGAAAAGGTATCCACTGTGACATGAATATATTTCCAGGGTGCGAAAGAAGGGTATTGTGTGATATCCATTTGCCATATCTCACATCGTTTAATTCCTCGGGGGTTAACTCCCATAGGAATTGCGTTACCTTGCCTGCTACAGGTTGAGCACTGTTGGATGATCGCTACAGCCTCAGTTTTTGAAATTCCAAACATCTTCACTAAGGCTTTTGCATTTTGATGAAAATACTCATGGCTTTCCCATGGAGTTGCAAATCCAATAAAACTTTCCCTAGCGGCTTTGTCTGCATAATCATTTCCCTCTGTTAGCATACCAGGGAGTGACTGGTGACTCCTAATATGAGCCACAAAATATTGAAATTTTCTATCCATTATTAATTGCTGTAACTGTAAAAACATATCTAACAATTGCTTATCTAGGGCTGGTGAAAGATAGGCATGAAACAAGTTGTTAATCACTTGGTAAACATACAATGAATCCACAATTAAATTAAATGTTTGGTCTTTTAATTTCTCAAATGCTAATATGGATGCAGCCAACTCAGAACGCTGTGCTGAACTCTGAGGGTGCGTGTGGTAAGTTATCCACTGTCCTGAGATTTGATACACACATGCACCCCTGTTTTTAGTTCCGTCAGCAAAAACTGTAACTGCATTTTTAATTGGCAGTTTACTTTGTAAGGAAGTCAATTGTAAATGTTGTAGATTCAGTAACAAAAACCTATAATCTGTGGGATAGTGGTATTTAATTGTCCCTAAATAGTCACTTAAGGCCAATTGAAGTGCATCTGATATTTGAAAATATTTTTCCCACCAAGGTAGTGGATATGGAATGTAAAAAGTTTCTGGATCCGTTCCCAGTGTAGCTCGAGCTCTCTCTCTTAGCTTTATAATTATCTGGGATAACAATAGAGGTTTTGTTGAAACTGTTCTCCCCGGGCTGTTTGCTAAGTGTATCCATTCAATCACTAACACTTTGTTCTGTTGTATTTGCAGCAAACACCCTGTGGGCAAGTTTTTGGTATTGAAAATAGCAGCTGAGATAGGAACGTGTGAAACCATCCTGTCTACCCAGGTTTTTGTTAAGGCTGCCTCAATCACCTGAATACACTCTTTTTCTTTGTCCCCTATGGTTAGTATAGCAGCAGGCTCCTTTCCTCCTGCCAGCAATGCAAATAAGGGTTGTAATTGACTCGTAGTTAATCCCATGTAAGGACGTGCCCAGTTAATTGAACCCAAATATTGTTGTAACTGCACCAAACTACATTTATCCATCTCAGGTAGTTTTGGAATTACTGGTGAGGCGTGAGATGTCATGATTCTATGTCCCAAATATAAATATGGTGGCATAGTTTGAATTTTTTCTGAAGCAATTTTAAATCCTTTATCATTAAAATCTTGTATGATCTCTGTTAAAATCTGTGGATATGCACTTTGTGCATCTTTTTCTATTGCTAGCAAGATATCATCCATGTAGTGGTAGAATAGGATACCTTTATACTTGGCTCTAAAATGTTTTAAAATATTATTAATGTAATATTGACAAAGCGTTGGGCTATTTAGCATTCCCTGGGGTAAAACTTTCCACTGATACCTTACTGTTGGCTCACTATAATTTAGTACAGGAATTGTAAATGCAAATAATACTCTGTCCTTTTTATGTAAAGGTATTGAAAAGAAGGCATCTTTTAAATCAATAACTGTTAAAGCATAATTTTGAGGAATTATATTAGGATTTGGTAAACCGCATTGCAGGGGTCCCATGGGACAAATCACTTCATTTATCTTTCTTAAATCTTGAAGCATTCTCCACTTCCCTGATTTTTTCTTAATTAAAAATACAGGAGTATTATAAGGGCTATTTGACAATTCTATTTTTTTTATCTAATAACAACTGTTGCACAATTTCTTTTAAGGCTTCTAACTTGACAATGGGGAGGGGCCACTGTTCAATCCAAATTGGATCATTGTTTTTTAATGTTAGTTTCATTAAAGGGTCCATTTCATTTATTCTTAATACAAAACATTCATTACCATCAGTTCAAAGAGCTATACGTAAGCCAATGAGCTCTATTTTCTTACTGTCTCTCTCCCTCTAGGTCTGAAAGCAGTTACACACACACACGTCTCTCTCTCCCCCCTTCTCCTGTTTTCTTCCAAGGAAAGGCTCAGGGGGAAAAAGGGGGGGGGGAACGGCTGGGCTAACCTCTCACAAACTCTCCTTTGTTCTCACTCTGCTTTCTCTCAACAAGCTTCTCTCTCCCCCCCTTCTCCTGTTTCCCTCCAAGGAATGACTCAGGGGGGAAGGGGGGGGTGGAACTCACGCACGCAATCACTTTAAGTTAGCCCAGGGCTGAACAATTCTACAAACGGCTATCCTGCTCTTTAAAACATGCTTTCTCTCAACAAATTTGGAAATGATATCACAAAAGCATACACACATCCCATTAAACAACTTTTGCAACTTACTGTTTCTTTATATGAAAGAAATCAAGGTACGTGCATACCAACTTTTACCATTTAACATATATTAACACTGCAATCAAACTGCTTGTGTAAATTAATTTCACATGCAAAATCCTTAGTCATGCATTCTTCAAACAGCGAGGAATTTCAGAGAGCAGTTTAAATCCTAACTACTCTTCTCACCCTCACGGCTTCAAGCCAAAAGCCCATTTACAAACTTCAAACATCAATTTAATTCAATTCTCCTCTTTCTCTTTACCTTTATTCACTTCCTTTTTTCTCTCTACCTTTTTCTCACTCTTTTATCACTCTTTCTCTACCTTACTCCAAAGTTAGGGTTGCCCCAAACTGAGACAACAAATCTCTCCCCCACAAATTAACATGCAGTTTTAAAATAACCGGTCGTGCCTTAATTACAGAACCTGGGATGGACACCTAAGAATTGTTTTAACAGACATTACATCAAAGTAATCAAGTCCAATTACCTAGGTCTTCCCATTCAGTCAGGCTTTACCTCATTACTTACTAAATTTCTTACTTTTCTTTTAAAAGACAACTATTACAGCTGCAACAATTTTCATCTGATGGTGGCCAGAAAGTCAGCAAATTTGTTACAAAATTGAACACTTTAAAATTCCTGTCTTTTGGATTGAAGACATTTTATCTACAATTACCTTGAGGGTGCACAAAAAACTTAGGCACACATTCATGCATGCACAAAAACATTTTTTTTTTCCATTCCAATTCAGATCTGACACGGGCTTTTGTAATTAGAGCTGCAAAGAGTGCAGGTTTCTGAGAAATGAAACATCTGTGAAAAAGTTTCAGGTGCTCAGGCAGAAAAGTGTGCTTAAAGCAATCAGAAGAAAAATTAGATGAGTAAGTAAGAAAGGGAGTAACAAGAACTCCTTGAGACAAGAAATGAAATAGAGGTAGCCGGAATCACCGGAAGAAATAGGAAGAGCCAGGCAGATTCACTTGCCAAGAGATTGAAATAAGAAGGAAAATAAGAAGCAGCCTTTTGTGTGGGGCTAGCCGAATGCCCCAAAATTAATCTCCCGAAGTGTAATGTTGAGGAACTTCAAAGGCTAAAGATAACAAAGGCATGCATACAAGGGAAAAGAAAGCCTTGGATTCAGAGTGAGAGTGTGAATTTAGCAAAGAGGTTTTCAAATATAGCAGGGGGGTGTCTGGTCCCCCCATCACGGCTTGTTCATGAGTTTTTAAACATTCCATGATGATCTGCCAAGTGGAAAGTATTTTTGCTGCTGAGTACCATTCATTTGGCAATAAAACATAATTTTCAGACAAACTCTGCAATAAACCTTGCACATATGGAGACAATAAGCCGTAAGTTACTATGGCTGATTTTAAATCTTTTAAAATATTATGTGACAAGGGGGTGAACACAGGATTTTTTCCTGCAAAATCAACAGGAAAAGCAGCCATTAATTTTAGGTCCTCCAGTTTCACGTCCTCCCCACTTCTCTTTTTTTGCATTCCTGCAGTGAGGAGACCGAGTGAGCACTCAGTACTTTTTAAAACTGGATAAATATTAGATTTTTCTTCCTGAGGAGCCTGTTGTTTGATCTCCTCTTTTATCTTTTCTACAATCTCTGATGTGATTTCCTCTTTTACCTTTTCTACAATCTCTGTTGTTACTTCTTCATATTTAGGAGGGATATCAGATTTTTCTGGGGTGTTGGATTTTTCTTCTTGAGGAGTTTGCTTTAAAATCTCCTCTTTGCTTTCCCTTTTCTCTCCCCCTATAGCCTTTGTTGTTATTTCCTCATACTTGGAAGGGGCAGTGGGGTTTAAAGATGCTAATTCATCTGCCTGCTTTTTGGAAAGCGTGAATGTGTCTCCGTTATCCTTTAATATAATTTTGTGAGCTCCAACTATTTGTCTAATTTCCTTAAGGTGAGCGATCTGCTCTTTTTCCTTAAGGCGAACCACCTGTTCTTTAGATAAATCTGTCCCCATACTTACGGATTGGCCTGGGTAAGAGATGGGGGTGTTGGGCACGCGATGAGTCCGTTCGACCTGTCCGGGCCTCCCTGCGTCGCACCTCGACTGATTCCTGGCGTTGTGAAATGGATCACGTCAGGGTCACCACTTGTGAGAGTGAGCTTGCATTGATGATACAAGCATACTCACAATCCGATGGACCATTCCACGAATTTCTAATTCCTAGGCTGCTTTGGCAATGAGACACACACACACACTGCAGACTGGGTGAAAATGGCAAGTCTCTATTCTTTTAGAGCGCCCCTTTATTAGGAAAGTTCAAAGAAAGCTAGTCAGCAGTTTAATACAAACAAAGCATCTCACAGTATGTTACAAATCACTTCTTGATACACATTCTGGCAAAAAGGCAGGGAGGAGGGACAAAGGGTACTCTTTGATAAGGGGAAGTTAGGAAGTATAGAATTGTAAATCACATAGGGTGTTACATTTCAGCCTAGGCATATGGGAATGACTGATTTGTTACACGAGGCGGCAAAAGGATGCAAGGCTAATTCTGTGTGTTTATATCTCAGATAATAGAGGCCTCTCATCTCTGGTGTATCTGTGTATTGCTATTCACATAGACACCCGAAATGAATTCGGCTTCCTTATCTAAAAGCTTTCCCAGGACTGTTTTCTCCATATGGCTCTTGGCAAATGTTCACTGGGATCTTTTGATCCAGATAGAATTGATCCAGATAGAATATTCTATCCTATCCTATTGATCCCAGCTAATTTCACCCAGCCAATTATGGGATAATTTCCCACATATCAAGTCTTACTTTGTCCTGAACTTTACCTTTCCTAACTTTATCTTTGCAGATTTGTGCTATTTGTTGGTATTCTGCCTTAGCTACGTATGTATCCTTCTTTCCATTTTTTGTACTTATCCCTTTTCTCTTCCAATTTGTCTGAGAGCCCTTTGTGCAACCATGCTGGGGTTTTTTCCCCTTGTTTTCCTTGTTTTTTAATGAATTTCCTCTAAGAACCCATTAACTATCTGTGCTTCTTTTATTTGGTTTATTTCTTTCTATATTGCTTTTTATTGAATTCATTGTACTGTACTAATAAGTCTGTGAATCTTCTGCAGAGTAGACTTTTTTATGATAGAGCAGACTAAGACTTAAATCAGCATGAAGTATAGAAAAAGTATTTATCCAAGAAGACCACAATCCTGTCCAAAATGTCTTGTACTCTACATTTATATATTTGATATATTTTTCTCAAAAGAAAAGTTTTGTTTTCTATTATATTTCCTGCATTATTTCTAACTTGTTTCAGTTAATTTCATCTTAAATTAGGTCCCTTTTCCAGAATATTAGCCATGTTTCCTATTTAAAAAAAATCTGTTCAATTCAGTATTTCTTCCATCTCTTTCTCCATTAATGAAAACATTGACAATTAACAGTAACAGTCCCAGGGCTTTAACTGATCTAATTAATTCCAGTTTGAGGAGGAGTGCCTAATGAACAATTTTTAAGTACACTTTTCAAGTCACCTGTAGACCTGGCGAGTGATGGCGAACCCTTTAGAGACCGAGTGCCCAAACTGCAACCCCAAACCCACTTATTTATCGCAAAGTGTTAACACGGCAATTTAACATGAATAATAAGGTTTTACTACCTAAAATAATGATAAACGTTCAGCTAGTTCTGAGAAGAACGTGATAAATGCAATTTTATGCCCCTTCATTTTTTTCTCCTTTTGAAATATTGTTTAGCAACAATAAAAAAACTTTTGTAACATCATTTCTCTCTTTTCCTTCCTCTCTCTTTCCCTCCCGCTTTCCCCCCTCTCTCTTTCTATCCCTCTTTCTCTTTCTCTGCCTCTGTTTCTCTTTCCCTCCCTCTTTTTTCTCTCTTCCCCCTTTCTTTTCCTTCCTCTCTTTTTCTCTCTGTTCCCCCCCTTTCCCCCTCTTTCTCTCTCTTTCCCCCCTGCTTTCTCTCTTTCCCTTCCTCTCTTTTCCCCTCTTCCCCTCTCTCTTTCCCCCTCTTTCTCTCTTTCCCCCTTCCTCTCTTTCTCTCTTTCCCACTCTCCCTCTTTCTATTTCCCTCCCTCTCTCTCTTTCTCTGTCTCCTTCCCTCTCTCTGCCTCTGTTTCTCTGTTCCTCTCTTTCCCCCTCTCTTTCTCTTTCCCCTCCCTCTCTCCCCACCTCCCCCCCCTCTCAAACCCTAACAAAGCCAGTGAATTCTTCTTAGAAGGATCTACTCAGATCCTGGAGGACAAATTGAACTTTTGAGAGTGATTGCAAACTTAGAAGAAGGGAAGCAAGCTGAGTCTCTCCCTCTCTCTCACACACACACACAAATGCACACACCATCCTTGCAACGGCTCCGCCGTTCTCATCTCTGCACCAGGTCAGCCAAGTCCCTCTGGCCTCAGCATCTGCAGGGTTCCCACCGCCACCCTCCCCTCCCCAGGGCAGACCTTTTCTGGACACCCTGCCAAAGTCCCAGGGCAGCCACCTCTCTTTACCTGGTGTTGCCGCTGGTGTGGGGAGCAGGGGGGAGGATAAGAGGAGGCAGCAGAGCCCAGCTAGCCTTAGAAGGGAGATCAGGTGGGTTCCTGAAAGGAGCCGGGGAGCAATCCTCATGGGAATATGGCAGGGAAATGGGGTGAATGTGAAGGATTGCCTTGGTACAGGAGGGCGGGAGGGTGTCGGACTGAAGAAGGGCGAAGCTAGAGAGTCCTTCTCTCCTTTCTAGTGTTCTGGTGAGGGCTGAAAATTTGCAGGGGTTGATTTGAAAGGCACTCTGCACATGACACAGGAAAAGAACACACCAAGGGGACCAAACACAGGGCAAGGAAGTGGGCAGCGAGGGATCCATTATTGTTGCAGAGATATGAGAGTAGTGTGCAAGATCCCACTAGTCTAGTCTTACACACACCATTCTTTGCAATTAGGTTTCATCAATGCACAGGTTATTTGCTTGTGTATCTGTAATTTTTGAAAGAAGGATAGAAAATGATAACTACTGGAGGGAATTGGGGGTGAAAAAAGCAAAAGGGTAGGGAGGATATTTTGAAATAGAAGGAAAGTAGCAGGGACCATTCACAAATCCTGCCTGTCTATCAACTTAAATGGGAGGCACGAAACGAAACCACATCCACCAATCAGAACTCTGTTCTGCCCATCACTTGTTTTGGGGTGTGGCGGGCAGCATTTCGTCTGTGCTGGGGCGACAGCGCATGTCCCTACACAGAAGGCTCTGCGTGCCACCCTGTGGCACACGTGCTATAGGTTCGCCATCACGGGTCTAGCTGATACCTAACTAGCATGCTAATCAGTATATAACAAATAATTTTCAATTGCTTTATGAAATTAATTTCTGTTATATTAACAGCATTCCCACCATTTAGAAACAATACACTGAAGTATGGAAAAATTAACAAATTCATCCAAAATTTCCAGTCTGGAGATTAGAAGTAATTCAAAACCACTGGTTATTTCTTGTAAGCTCAGATAGAATTCTGGTGAAAAAATTTTTTCTCAAAGAAGACCAACCCAAACTTGGAGATGAGTAGTTTTTTTCTTTTTGATATGACTTTTACCAAGAAGCTTGCAAAATGCTTATTTTTTTTTTCTCTTATCATCAGCGCATATGAGATAATATTATTATTGGTATTGTTCCTAATTTCAGCTTATTCTGAAATGTTTTTCTCGTAGTTTATTTTTTATAATATTCAGCTTTTAAACTAACATTTTAATGAAATTACTATAGCATCCTTTTCCTTCCCTTGCTGGTAACTATGTTTTTACTATTTGCTTTAAAAAAAATCCTCTTGCCCATCTTATTGCTCCAAGTTTATTAAAATTCACTTTTCAAATCCAAGCTAATACTGTAATTTCTCATGAATAAGGTGAATATTTGTTGCAGGATCCAATCTGGGTTGGTCACCCAGGACCAGCGGTTTTGTCTTCCAAGCTTTTGGACTTGTGTTGGAGCCCATCTTCAGGGAGCTTCTCTCTAGCCGAGTGTGTGCTGTACATGTGTGGTATTTATAGGGCCTGCGGTATCTGGCTTTTAAAGTGTTGATTGGGTTGATGGCTGGCTTTTAAGTCATTAGCTGTGGTTTGCTTGTGCTGCCTAGCCCCCTCCTTCTAAGTACTTGATAGGCTGATGGTAAATCAGCACTCCTTTTAACTGACGAGCCGTTTTCCTAGGCTTCAATCACATCCCTGGCTGTTTTTGTGCCTGCTCATCCGACAATTTTAGTAGCTGTAAAATTGAATGTGTGTCTTTGTTCATTTCATTCACCTAAATTAACAAATACTGGTATTTTAGTTACTGGCATTCAACTATAAATGAATTTAATAAAATGATCACAAAGGCCCAAATCAGATTTTACCACTCCATTATCTTAAGATCTGAAAATTACAAGCATGCTGTCCAAAACCATTCCTTTATCTATTAAACGAATGTTCCTTTTCTTCCCATGTTTACTTGAACAATGTGATAGCAATAGATATGAAATAATACTATACATTTGCCTTGTGGCAGAGCCAGAACATATTACTTCTTGTTCTTTTGAGCAAGATATCAAGGTGTAGTAGTCAGAAAGCATAGTTAAAGTATGGAGGAATGTAATCAAGGCTTTGGGAATGGGAGTGGAAGAAACAAGTCATTAAGAAGGCCACATTTAGAATACTAACCTTAGATACTTAACAACCCTATTTGAAAGAACTGCCCACTGTATTTGGAATCGCAGAGGGTCCTATTTCCTCATGGGCTCTAATGTATACATTAGGAGCAGAGCTGCTAAGTTTATAGATAAGACAGTTGAATTAAGAACCTGTTAAATTAAACTGATTGGGTGTCATGTAAAAGTGATGTACTGTATTTATCTGATGTTGATTCCTTGTATTTATCATATATATTATTACTGTATTTTCTTTTATTTGTTATACTTTGGAAATCAGTTCCTGTATTTTATTTTTGTTTGATATGATCATAAGTTTAACCAATTATTATTTATTCCTCCATCCATCCATCCATGCATCCAGGGCTGGGCTTCAAAAATTGCAGCAATGAGTTCACTGCCCTATTGCCAGGTGGGTGTGGCCAAGGTGCGCATGACCTGGTCAGCCTCCTGCACCACGACGGTATGTGTGTGTGCTTGCCCTCCCCAGGCCCTGGGGTTTTTCTTCAAGTCTCCAGAAGGGCAAAAATTGTTTCCCCTGGGCTCCAGAGGCCCTCCGGAGGCTGGAAACAGACCCATTTCTGGACTTCGGGAACCTCTGGTAGGCCCATTTCCCCCCCTTCCCGAGCCTCTGCATGGGCCCTGCACATACCTGGCATGATGAATGGCCCACGTGGAGACTCCTGGGAGGGTAGGGGGGAGTGGGAGGGGTGGGCTGACATGGCCAGCCAGGGGTGGCATTTGGGGGGTTTGCTGAACTGGGCAGAATCCTAGCTAGATGATTGCCAGAACCCGTGTGAAGCCCCAGCAGCCCACTCCTCTATCTATCTATTAACTGTTCTGACCCAGCCTTCACAAGCAATGAGAAATCGCTTACTCATGAGTAACACAAATCCTTTTTTATTTAACTCAAGGCAGGAACAGTCTTTGTTCACATTGGATAAACAAAATGAAAAGTAATGAATCACAAATGAGTCTTTTCCCCTTCTAAAAACAGGACAAGAACAGTCTCTGTTCACATCAGCTCAGGAAAATTCACTCCCCTATTATTTCCCAGCAGGAAGATTCCATTGGCACCTCAAATACAGAGAAATTAGTCCCAACAAACCTGGTTCTGGCAAAGAAATCTGACGTGATTGCTGTACACTGGAAAACAAATGGTTGTCTTGACAACTGGTCATTGCCAAATCCCTACTATTTATTTCCCAGTCAGTGAGGGGCTGGTGAGCATCTATGTCTTCTTTTCTGTGAGAGCTGGCTTATTGTTTGCTTTGCTCTCCTCTCCTTTCCTCTCTAGGCATACATGCATTTGGGATGAGCCCCATCTGTTTCTTGCTCTCACTCCACTCAGGCCATGAAGACCAAAGACTGAAGTTGGCCCAGGCTCTCCCTCAACCTCATCTCTCTCTGCTGCTCGTTCTGCTGGCAGCTGACGGGCCACAATATCTGTCTGACTGTCTGTCTGTCTGTCTGTCTACCTATCGTCTGTCTGTCCATCCGTTCATCTATCATCCATTGTTCATCTAGAGGAAAGTGTCAGGAAAAAAAGAATTCAATGCAAACTTAATTCATTTTGTTTGGTATAAGCTGGGGCAGAGAAAAACTCTTGAGTTGCTAGAATTCTGTCATTCTAGCAATCAACAATAAAGAAAATTACTGCAATTGCTTTTATCTATATTTCTTGACTTAGCCTATCCTGAAAGGCTACCAAAAATTTGAGGCACTGTTGCTGTTGCAGATGCATATGATGTTATTTTCTTCATCTTGGTGTTTGATTCTGACATTGTTGTGTTTGAGTTATAATCCAATTTTATAATCCAAAAGGTAAATTGGTAAATTGATTGTAATCCTGGAATTGCCCACAGCAGCTCAAACACCAACCTTAAAAAAAAAACCAAAAAAAAAAAAAAAAAAACCGACCCCCGTTCTTGGACCCAGTCTTCAGGTTCTTGCTACCTTAATTCATTCGCTTTGTAGTGCCAACATGGGGTTAAAAGAAAAAAGAAAAAGAAGAAAAATGGGATTGGTGGAAAGGCTCTCAGCTCAAAAAAAAAAAAAGAAAGAAAGAAAGAAAGAAAAAGAAAAAAGAAAAAGGCCCCCAAATTAATTCCACAATGGTAAACCTTACTTCCTTGCAAAACAACAAAGGAAAGAAGAAAAATAAAAAAGGCAAGTTGGGGGGGAGGGGAAGGAAGGAGAAAGATAAAAATTGCATTTGAAAAGGACCAAAGTAGACAAGTAAAAAAAAGAAAAAAAGAAACCCTTTAGTCTGAGTTGTCTGGTTTAACCAAATTTCTTCTTCCAATTAAAAAAAAGCACACTAACTATCAAAAGGTATTCTCTTCAAGTTTTGAGTTCGAGTTTAATAAAATTTGTATGCCGCCCACTCCCATTGTGACTCTGGGTGGCTCACAACAAGACAAAAGAAACATTTAAAATTTAAGAATAAAAAATACAATTAAAAGTCCACATCAGCCATTCCATCTAAGCGGGGCTGGATATCAATCAACAGCCCCAGGCCTGCCGGAACAGCCAGGTCTTGACGGCTTTACGGAAGGCTGGGAGAGTGATAAGGGTCCGGATCGCTACGGGTAGATCGTTCCACAGGGCCAGCACAGCAACAGAGAAGGCCCACCCCCGGGGGGCCGCCAGCTGACATTGTCCAGTTGATAGCACCCAGAGGTGGCCCAACCTGTGCGATCTTGTTGGTCGTTGGGAGGTAAGTGGCAGGAGGCGGTCTCTCAGGTAGCCAGGTCCTAAACTATGTAGGGCTTTAAAAGTAACGACTAGCACCTTGAAGTGCATCCGGAGACCAATGGGGAGCCAATGCAGCTCGTGGAGGATAGGTGTAACATGGGTATATCTAGATACACCCCATATCGCTTGCGCGGCTGCATTCTGGACCAATTGTAGTCTTCGAACACTTTTTTTTTTTTTTTATAATCAAAGATTCTTTTATTACATTTTCATTTTCCTTTATACAATCACTTAAATACTGTGCAGTTAAAAAAAGAAGAAGCAATAAACAACTCATAACACTTCTATCCTACATACACCCTTCCTTCTACCCCTCCAACTTTCATTTCTCCCTTCCAACAATCCCCTCTTCTACTTCCCCTCCCCCTCAGCCATTCCTTTCTCCCCTTCCCACCATCTCACCCTCCTTACATTCCCTTCTCACTCCCTCTTAATTCCCCCCTCTTCTTTCCCTCTACACCTCGCTTCGGTGTATTTCTAGTATTCATTGGTCTATTTGTTTTGTACTAAAACAAAAGAAAAATAAAAGGAAAAGAAAGAAGAAAAGAAAAAAAGAAGAAAAAAACAACAACAGTATCCAAGTGCATTCATTGTTCTGAAAATTGAGTCTATACTTCCACCCTCCCCCCCACCCACCCCCTGAACCCCCCTCCCTGACCCCCTTCCGACTTCCCAGGTCCCATTCCCGGCATCGTTCTTTATCAAGCAAAGTCTGGAGTATATTGAAACCAAATAGATTAGAAGTTACAAAATAATAAAAAATAATAAAAAATAAAGAACAAAAAAGAAAAGAATAATAAAAAGAAAAAAAAAAGGAGGGGGGTAACCCCCCCAAGAAAGAGAAGTCAATATACTCTCTAACATTAAACTCAGCTTCTCATTATTTTTAAAATTTTAAACAATGTCTTTACCTGCTTCCGCATATAAATTCTATACCTCCCATCCTGCCTTTACCCGTGTCCGCATATATATTTTATCCTCATCCATTGCTCCTCTCATATTTACTCCACCCTCGTGTAGACTCTCCAGATAATCTTTCTTAACCTTGTATTCAAATAACAATTTATACAAAAATCAGCTTACATTCTGGATCAAGATAATCTAATTGAACTTTCACTACCCTTCCATCTACCCCATGCACCCGACTCCATTCATCCCAAACCACAATCCAAGAAAACTATGATCTCCGCTCTCCTCGCCCCAAAGAATAGATCATGCGCAGTTTAAATTAAGATTCAAACAAGTCTTATATAAGTCCCATATAATATATGTCCAAATTCAGCACCGCTTCTTTCAGTCTCAATATCTCTTCATCGGTATACAGCTTTGTCATTTTATACCAGACAGGAGTCCTGAAATTTTATTCAAATTAAAAATTTAAGAAGTATTTTAAAGGCATAGCTGGATCTTTATTCTTTACTCTTCTGCCCTTCCGGAAAGGGAAAGCAACACCCGCCGCCTTGTAGCCACGTGTCCCGCTGCTTATCTTCTCCTTCTCCTTGTCTTTCTCCAAGTCCGGATGAATCAGGAAGTCCCGCCTTCAGGGTTTTGTAGTAAAAATCTCGGGCTTCGCAAACAGAATTGAGACGATATTTTTGGTTCTCAAATGTGACTGTGATACCAGATGGCACTTCCCATTTATATTGTATCTGAGAATCTCTGAGTTTTTCAGTTAAGAAAGTGTAGTCTCTCCTTGCTCTTAATATTTGAGATGGTATTTCTTTAAAAACAATCAAGTCCTGTCCATCGATTCGCAGCCTGTTATTGTAAAACTTCTGTATTATCGCATTTCTGGATTCTCTTGTGGTGAAATATATAATTATGTCCCTCGGAAGCTGTCGTTGTTTTGCTACACACGAGTTCTGGCGATAAATTTTTTGAATCTGCCAATCAAAGTTAAATCCCGGACTTCCCACCGAACGTCTGAAAGCTTCAAAAAAGGTCTGTTTCAAATTCTCCTGTTCCTTTTCACGCAATCCTCTGACTCTTATTGCAAACGCAGTCTTATTGTAATTTATCATAACAAGTTGTTTTTGAGCATTTTCAACTTCCTGTTGTAACGTTTGAATTTTAGATGTCAAATTAGAATTAGTTTTTTCCAAAAGATCCAATTTGTCCTCCATTTCAGAAACATAGCCTGTCATAACAGTCATAACTCTGATCGTATCTTCCCTTGTTTGAGCAATCTTGGCGTCCAGTTTATCATATAAGTCCGATAAAAGTTGTTTAATTTCCTGTCTGAACTCTTTAAGGGTTTCAAAAAGAAATTCTTGCGTTAAGAGATCTCCAGTGGAGGGCGTGGGAGGCAAGGGCAGCGATTTTGTAACAATTTCTTGAGATGTATTATTAAGGAAACGCTTAGACTGCTTCGATTTGGGAGCCATTATAAAAAACGCACAAACAAACAAAGTCTCTGCTCCCCTCGGTTTTAAATGGGGTACTATTTATAGATTTTTAACAGTTAATAAGGAGAAGTCTTCAGGAGAATAGGGCTGATTGAGTGTGTCATATATCAAACGCAGAAGCTATAAAATCGCCATCTTGTAACGCAGCTGGATAAGAAAGCCTTTTACAAAATTGAAGCTGGTATTTTGAATAGTAATAAGAAAAAAAAAATTACAACTTCAAGTTAATATTTGGTTTTGAGGCCATTTCAAAATTTATCTGCCTGCAGTTAATAAAACTCTATTGCCTGAATATGCAGCTTTAAGTGAAGAGGCTGAATTCCCCTTTTATTTTGAAGTTAAGGCTTGGCAAAACTTTCAGTGAGTAAACATTGTAACAAGACCGTTCAGCAGATTCATCACCATTTAACTTCCAGATAAGCAAAGTTAATGAAGGAGTAACATTCTTGTAGAAATAAAGCTAATTAAAAAGCTTCTGCTGGCCTATTGTGAAACCAAAACATGTGATAAGCAATCTCTTTTGTTTTGGATTCTTGTGAATTCTTGTGAGGATTAACAAAAAGTGTTCATTATTACCGGAGAAACCAGCCTGCTCGGCGCCATTTTAAAAGCCTCTAAGTAAATAATTTTTCGGAGGAGAAAAAGAAAGAAGCTAAAATGTTGATAAACAATTATTGTGCACGGAAATGGATTCAGCTCGTGATAAGATTAAATCAAACAAAACTTTGAGCAGAGTGGGGGAGTCTTACTTTGTCCTGCACAAGGCAGTTTGAAGTTCCCAGCACGGACAGCCGTTCTGCCTTGGGCTAGCCCCCCTTTCCTTGCAAGCACAAAAGCTGCAAAAATCGAAGAGCATTTGCCAGCAAAACAGTTTCTTCTTTCCTTCTTGCCTGAAGGATAAGAAAACCTGATAAGACGTCAGATGGAAGATCCTCTAAACAGGTACGTAGCCAGGAATTCGGAGGCAGCTGATTTTTTGCTGCCACCACCAGCAAGCTCCTCCCAGGAAGCCCCGTCTTCGAACACTCTTCAGGGGCAGCCCCATGTAGGGCACGTTACAGTAATCCAGTCTTGAGGTGACGAGGGCATGAGTGACTATTCGAAGTGCCTCCCGGTCCAGGTAGGGCCACAACTGGTGCACCAGGCGAACCTGGGCGAAAGCCCCCCTGGTCACAGCCGACAGATGGTGCTCTAATGTCAGCTGTGGGTCCAGGAGAACACCCAAATTGCGGGCCCTCTCTGAGGGGTGTATAATTTCACCCCCCAGGCTAAGAGGTGGAATGTATGGACTAACCTTGGGAGGCAACATCAATAGCCACTTGGTCTTGTCTGGATTGAGTGCAAGCTTGTTCGCTCCCATCCAGACCCTGACAGCCTCCAGGCACTGGCACATCATTTCCACTGCTTCGCTGAGTTGGCACGGGCCGGACAGATACAATTGAATATCGTCCGCATATTGATGATATTTGATCCCGTGCTGGCGTATGATCTCACCCAGCGGCTTCATGTAGATGTTAAATAGGAGGGGGGACAGGACCGAACCCTGCAGCACCCCATATTTGAGGGGCCTAGGGGTCGACCTCTGCCCTCGAACCAACACCGACTGCAACCTGTCCGAGAGATAGGAGGAGAACCACCTTAAGACGGTGCCTCCCACTCCCACTTCTCTGCTTCTCAGCAGCCCATTATAATGCAGCAAGAGAGTGCAACACCATGTTTACACAGCTGGTCTTAATTTCTTCCTTCTAGAGCGACTTTATCATCAGTTCAATGTTATCAGCCCTACTTCAAGGTCGTTTTCTTAGGCAGCTCTTCTTCTTTTTAACCAGCTTTTATTTACCACTAGATGGCAGTGCAAACAAATAATTCATCATCTCTATCTTTTAAGTTCACTGCTTGAAAACAGATAAACAAATGTTCAAGGTAAAAGCCTATAAAAGTCTGTAAAAGATAAAGAGTAAAGTAAAAGTCAAAGTTCCAATTTTCTTTCTAGCCCTTCAACAGTTAAACAGTTCTCAAGATCTATAGTTTATTTTATTCTGTAAATGGCTCCGTCTGTCTGTTCGCTGCTGGTCCGAGGGTGGGAGAGCTTTCTAACGCCTGTCCCCCAGTATCTCCTGCCACTTTTTCTTTAAAAGAGTTTTTTCAACCGGAGGTTAATTACAGGAATGTTGTACTTTCAAGCAATCTTGTTAACTCACCCGGACGAAGCACTTCGCTGATTTTCCAAGCTGCTCAGCATGGGAGCTCACAATGGCTGCCTTTCCTGCTTTAGGTCCAGGAGCAACCCCAAATTTTGGTCATGTGACCACAGATGCAGTGCAGTGGACATGGATCACATGTCCCTTTGTTCAGTGATTTTGTATCTTTGAATGGTTGTTGAACAAATGGTAATAAATCAAGGACTAACTGTACATATTTTGAGACAGATTGGGGATGAATAAAGGACAGCACAGCCACCCTCAAATTATCAGCAGAATTCCCATAAGAATATTAGGATATATTAGTTTAGGGTTAACCAGCTTAATTTGTGCCTACATTTATTAACTATTTAATTGTTGAACAGAATAATGAATGGATGGATGGATCTGGTGGGTTTGAAATTTTAATTCCAAAATGTATCTTTGTAGAGTTCCTATATCCAAGATGCAAATATTGTAGAGTAAGTTTTCTATACATTGATAAAACTGATTTTTTTTCTTTAGATTTAGATTTAGATTTTAGATTTTTTAGATTTAGATTTAGATTTAGATTTAGATTTTAATAGCATTTATAGGCCGCCCTTTTCCCTGAGGGGACTCAGGGCGGCTTACAATAATAAAGGAAGGGGAGTGAAGACAAAACATAAAAAGAAATGTGCAATAACTGAAAAATACTAAAAACACAACATTCTCTCAGCATTCGGGAGGGGCGGAAGAGTTTATCCCCAGGCCTGACGGGCTAGCCAGATCTTGAGGGCTGTACGGAAGGCCTGGACTGTGGTCAGGGTACGAATCTCCACGGGGAGATTGTTCCATAGCGTCGGAGCAGCAACTGAGAAGGCTCTCCTCCGGGTAGTCGCCAGTCGGCACTGACTGGCGGATGGAATACGGAGGAGGCCCGCTATATGCGATCTGATGGGACGCAGGGAGGTTATTGGCAGAAGGCGGTCTCTCAAATAGTCAGATCCACTACCATGGAGCGCTTTATGGGTGGTAAGTAAGACCTTGAATTGCACCCGGAGATCCACAGGCAGCCAGCGCAGCTCGCGGAGGATAGGTGTTATGTGGGCGAACCGAGGTGCGCCCACAATCACTCGCGCGGCCGCGTTCTGTACTAGCTGAAGTCTCCGGGTGCTCTTCAAGGGCAGCCCCATGTAGAGCACGTTGCAGTATTCCAGCTTAGAGATCACAAGGGCTCGAGTGACTGTCGTGAGAGGCTTAAAGTGTAAGTTACTGTAGGATTTTGTGTTTTGATGTGCTGTTATTTAGTAATATTTATATTATTTTATACTCCATTAGCCTCCAAGCAATTTTCAGAAGAAGTCTTAAGAGCCCACAATGACTACAGGAAGAAGCACGGTGTTCCTTCACTAAAACTCTGTAAGAAATTAAACAGAGAAGCACAGCAGTAAGTACAATTAGATCTTCTTAATTAAATGATAAGTAAATGATGCAGATTACTTTTTTGATGCAAGTAGTCCTTGACTGTAATGGAGCCTGTGACCCATTATGGCTGAAAGTGGTGAAAAATGTTAAGTGCGATAATATCACTTAATGACCCCCCACTCCCTGCTCTGCCTAATGCCACTGTTAAATGAATGTGCAGATTGTTAAGCAAGCATGGGGTACCAGATGAGTGGTGGCGGAGGCACTGGGAGGCCCACCATCCAGTTGAGGACAGACAAGCACCAAAAAGCTTTGCAAAACCAAAAGAAGCCCAAAAGAGTGGAAGAGTTCAGCTAGATTAAGGCCCAGCATCACATTCTAATGCTAGAAAGACTCCTAAACAAGCCTCCATGCTTGGTGGATGAAGCCACACTTGTGGGATGGGCCTCTATACTTATCAGCTGCCTATTGGCAGAATGGGACAATTCATCAGGGCCACAGGGTCTTGCCCATTTCACCCCAGATTTTCCAGCAGAGGACCTTCCAAGGCACTTTGTGCATGGCTGGCCCTCATCCACTGATATACTACCACCACAATTTCTCAACTGCTTCTCCAAGGATGCCTAATCATAGCCAATGCATCACAACCCAAATCTTGACAACCAGTCCCCTCCACCCCTGGAGAATTAAATGCACCTCTGGCGCTTCTCCCTTCTGGTGCACTTTTGGTGCTCGCCCGATGGCAAGAAACACAGCGGGCTTTGGCAGCAGCCTTCGGATAGCGCAGGGTGGAAGATGAAGAGAGTGGCTGAAATGTGCTATTCTTATTTCCTGCATCTGTTACCTACTTTTCCAGTGAGAAACAAGCATCAACACACACACACCTTCCATTGGTTTAAAGTAAATGTTAATGTTTGACTGTGTTTCATTCTTTGGTTCAGCTCTGATGAACTTTGTGTTTTCTGCCCATGGAAGAATGTGTCTGTGTCTCTGATTGGAAAGGTAGATTTCAGGTTGCTGCTGGCTTACTTTAAAAAGATTTCCAACTCCCCCTTTTTTTCCTTCCTGACTTCTTTTTTTGTCAAAGTTCAGCAGCTGTGCTCTTAAAAAAAGAAAAGAAAAAATCTGGTATAATTCCCTTCCCCCAAGTGTTGAATATTTTCCTGATCTGACCCTTTTCAGGCACCACATTGTATAGAAGCCAGTTGAAGTGTCCATCTAGCCTACATCTGAATGCTGAAAAGGGGGCAAATAATTTCAAAAGAGGCTATCTCACTCATCACCACCACTACTCCTTACTTAGAACAGGACCAAGTGATTTGTTTGTGTTGCACATCAATCTCCACCTTTTCTTGCAAAAGAGCTTGAAAATGGCAAGAAGCAGAATTCATCTGTAATCTGACTGCATAATCCCAACATTGCCCCTTGAGGAATAAGTGACTGCTCCACGTACTGAAAAAGAAGCTCTGCTGGTTATATTAAGGCAGCAATATCTCGTTTGTTAGTTGGGGTGGGGAAATCGCCAACCACATTAAACTCTAATGGACTACATCTGAATTGCAACTCAGCAATGAGGATGAATACTACTAACAGTTTTAACAGATTAACAGAGTTGGAAGGGACCTTGCAGGTCATCTAGTTCAACCTCCTGCCCAAGCAGGCTTCTACATCTGCCTCTATACTACCTGCTTTTGAAGGAAGAGCGAGATACCACACATGCTATTTCTGCTTTTCTACAGCCTTCTGCAAGTACCTATAATTCAGATTCATGTTTCTTCTTCAGATACTGTGGCAGATTGAAGAGACTTACTCTTCTGATTCATTTATGTGCTGCTTTACACTATTCATAGATGGCATAGTTGAGTTCTGATTTTTTAAAAAAATCTAATTTCAGATTATCTTCAGTGCATTTTTCGGAAAGTTTTGATACATTCAAGGATAGCTTTATATGAAATACAATGCTAAATAGGTTAATTAAAGCATGAATAACTGTTGGTAAGCTAAAGGTAAAGGTTCCCCTCGCACATCCTGTATGTGCTAGTCGTTCCAGACTCTAGGGGGTGGTACTAATCTCCATTTCTAAGCCGAAGAGCCAGCGCTCTCCAAAGACATCTCCATGGTCATGTAACTGGCATGAAGGTGCACGGAACGCTGTTACCTTCCCACCAAAAGTGGTCCCTATTTTTTCTTCTTGCACTTTTTACATGCTTTTGAACTGCTAGGTTGACAGAAGCTGGGATATGTAACTGGAACTCACTTCGTTATGTGGCACTAGGGATTCTAACCGCCGAACTGCAAACCTTTCTGATCGACAAGCTCAGCGCCTTAGCCCCAGAGCCACCATGTCCCTCTGTTGGTAGAGCTTCCAAATTGAGGGATGGTCATACAAGAAGAGCCCTGGTGGACAGACTCTGTCCACAGCTTGGAATTTGTTCCTGATGGGGCTCAAGGTTGACTCAGCCTTCCGTCCTTCTGATTGTTGGGGGCAATTTGCTGACATTCTAAACTGCCCAGAGGCTAAGTGCAATTGCCAAAATATACTTGTGTGAACCTGTTCCATGCAATTTCTGCCACTAGAAAAACAAATAAACGTGTTGGCTCAAATAACACTAAATCTAACTTACATGAACAGCCATTGGCTTCTTCAGACTGGAGAATTAAATAGCAGTTACAACTATTGCAAATCTAGGAGCGGGAGCATTGAAATAAATAGAGACCTATCTACTTCAAAGGGAATAATGTTTGTACCAACAGAAGACAGTATTCATTGTCAAATCAAATTGTGACAAGAATTAGATACAACAAGAAGTACAATCTAGAACATAGTTGAAAAGTAGAAGACGTTCAAGATGGAGGCTGTCACAGAAATTCAATACTGAAGAGGAGAAAGCTTAAATGCAAGAAACTCAATTTTATTAAATATAAGAAGCACCATGCTAGGGCTGGGACTGGAGGCCCAGTCAGACAGTCATATTAAAAAGCAATCCACTTGTCCATAAAACAGGAAAAAATCATGGTCCTCAAGGTAGCAGAGGCAGCACAATAAAATAGGAAAGGTTAGCAGGAAAAGTGGGGGTAGATGACTTTTTCCCACCAGTGTAAAATTTCTTCTCAAATTATATCATGTATACGTCTGACTAAATCATTTAGGCTATGTGCTCCCTATATTTAGCAAATACTTGTTTATTGTATTAAACAAGGTATTCAGAAGCACTTGCTAGCACAAGAATCCTCAAACACAGTCCTGAATCTAGCAGTGGAAAATGTGGAGAAAATCTAGCATGGGCTTCATACGATCAATCAGGTAAAATAAATCTTTGTTCCTATATACGAAAAGCATGTATTAAACCTGTTAGTGTAAATATATATATATCTTGCTATATAGCATAATCTATAGCACATAGAAACAGAACCCCAATTAATAAATGCATTTAAAGTATCTACTCAACAGCCTGTTAAATCCTTCATAGATATTGTACGCTCTCTAGAGTTCTAAATATCATGCAGTGTAAGTTTCTATGCAAATTATCCCACATGCTCCAGAAGGAGCAGCTCTGTGCCAAGATTCCATTTATGCACATTCCATTTACTCTGATGTAACTTGATAGCTGAACTATAAGCAGACCTATAAACTTAAGCTGAACTATAATAAAGAAAATTTTTGAATTTTATGGACTAATGGAATAAAGTGAAGTGTGTCATGTAAAAAAAAATTCCTTTTTTAAAATTTTTGGAAAAGGGGAACTCTGCATTAAGGAGAATGATCTGGGAAGTTTATTTTAAAGGGAGCTTCAACATTAATTTCTCTTGAATTTTGCTTGTAGCATTTTTTAAATTATGAAAAGGTTCCCTTAATTTTCATTTCTTTCCTACCATGAGAACTCAAAGTACAGTAATATGGATTTCCCTTTAACCTGACCTATTGACATCTCTCCATTTCTTTCTTTATTCTGATATTTCATCCCACTCCTTTATTGAGCAAGTAAATCTTTTTGATTTGCTTGTACACATCCATAAACTTGACTTATTTATATATCAATCTGCAGACTTTTAAAAAATATGATTAAATATATATCTCCAAAAATTAAATATGTATTTCCAAATGTGTGCTTTAAAAAGTAAGATGTTCAATGTAAATATTAGAATATTTGGTAAAGAGAAACATGGTAACTCACAGAATATATTAAATTGCCTTGGAGAAAACAGATGAAGTTATTTGCTACCAAAATTTGCAATACATCAAGCACTTGTATTGGTTTTTTCATACATTTTCTGTGGTCACAAGTAAAGGGAATGAACTATTCTTGAATAGTTATCTTGTCTCTACAATATCTAAATCTGCTGTGTATAAATCTATTATTGCTGGATAATTTTGGTAGATACTAGGAAAGTAGTTAAATTGTTAGGCTAAGGTAGTGAGATCCAGATCAAGTCCTCATTTGATCATGAAAGCTCATAGGTTAACTTGAGGCTAGAAAATATTTCTACTCAGTCTACCTCACAGGACTGTAGTGATAAAATGCAGAGAATGGGAATAAGGTAACAAAGATTTGAAAGATGGTAACAACAGTGCACCAATGATTGGAAAAAGTTGTTGAAAATAAGTGAAACTAGAAAAGGAATATGCAGGGCATAGACATATGCCATCTCCCATTGATTTTCCAACTTTAGCCATGGAATTCAAAGTAACGTACATAAGGATTTTTCCATTTGTAACAGCAATGTTGTTGGCTGAGCTATAGAGATATTGAACAACTTACCATGGCTGGCTTGCTCTGGCCAGCATGCTCTAGCCAACTTACTTCTGCCAACTCGCCTTTGCCAAGTCGACACAGCATAATTTCACACTGTCAACTCACGGGGGAACAACTCACCATGGACGGTTGTAGGAAAAGCCAGGTGGATAGATAAGCGAGAAGGTGGGCAGAGTATGCGGGGTATGGCAGGTAAGAAAGCAGGTGGGCAAAGCTTGTGAGTGTGGCAGGAGGATGGACCATGCCACCAGCAGAAGAAGCAACATGGAGCATGTCCCATCATGTAGCAGCAGCCGCAGCAGCCCAATTGCTAGTGAACCAATGTTCGATTCAAGTTGGTCTGGGCCACTTTAAGGAAGCACACAGAACACTGCTCTCCCTGTCCAATGCATCTTATGTGATCATGGTGAGTCAGTAAACCTTATCAACCCCCACCCCCACCCCCATGCAGCTAGTCGTCCTGTACTGCCTGCTCTGGCTGCCCTCACCATCCTCGCCCACTTTTGTCTGGAGCCCAGTGTGGCAATTAGGATTCCTGGGAGACAATTCAGCCAGCCATTGGAACTTTAAAAAAAAGATAATATGCATATACTGTATGCCCAAGGCAAAAAACAAAACAAAACACTGAGCTTCCTATGCCTCAGATTCATTTTCATTAATCCCATGGCAGCTTGCACTGAGCACCAATTGGGCGGCAGGCAGCTGCTTCTGCAGGGACACACTACTGCAGCTGGTGGTGTGATCCAACCTCTTGCTGGACCCTGTATGCTCTATCAACCCACTCTCTTGATATCAAGCAACAAGCAATGTTGTTGGCTTATATGTTCTGCTCACCACTTGCTCACCTGCCTGGCTTTCACTCTGGCTGCTCGGGCAATCCATCGTCTTGCCACACCCCAGACACTTTGCCCACTCACTCATTCACCAGCTGCTACCCGTGCATTCTGGCCACCATCTCACTCTCCCACTGCACCGCTCACCACTCGGCTTCCCATTCTGCTTTTCCCCCAGCTGCCCAGGCAATCCATCATCTTGTTGCACCCCACCCACTCTGCCCACCCACTTGCTTGACCACTGCACCCCATGCATTCTGCCTACGCACTTATTGCCCTGCCTACCCCACTGGCTTTTCCTTCAACCAACCGCAACAAGTTGTCCCCATGGTGAATTGGTCATGTGGAACTGTCCTGCAGAAACTTGGTAATGGCAAGTTGGCAGTAGTGAGCTGGCCGCAGTCAGCTGTCCCATTCTGATATGGCAATATGCACAAAACTGTACTCAGTGTCATTCACTTCATAATATGATGTGGTTCCTATATGTATCTCTTTAAATAGTCTCAATATAGGTTAGTACTTCAATATCAACATTCTTCTTTTATCTTGCACTTATATGCATGTTGATGTTAAATAAATGATTTTAGAAAATCACAAGCAAATATTTTAATAATTACAGATCATTCATACATAAACAAAAGCTATTTCATAGCTACCCAGGCATTTAAAAATTCTTTCAATAGTATTATGTGATTACCAGATGTGGGTTACTCCTGGTTCGGCCCGGATCGGGCAAACTGGTAGAAATGGCGGCAGGAGGCTCCAGCCACCCACCTGGATGCTTCTGCACATGCGCAGAAGTGTCATGCACCAGTGCCCTCCCCGAACCGGTAGTAAAAAAATTGGCAACCACTACTGGTGCTTACTATCTCCTTTAACTTATTTTAATAATTTCTTAAGAAATCAAATTATCATGGCTAATGGTCAATATCTTAATCAAACTGGAATTAATAAAAGAATTTGATAATCTGTAACTGTCAAGAAGAAAGAGAAGGGAAGGGAAGAGTTCACTTCATTCCAGTTCCATTGCACAGTTTTCTTTGTCTTGCAGGAAGCGAAGTAGCTGACAGATGGTATAATGAAATAAAGAATTATAATTTCCAAAGCCCTGGTTTTTCCTCTGGGACAGGTAGGTATACTGGGCACTGTTTTGTAACATGGCACAGAAAGAAACATTTGGTTTTCTCCCAGATTGTAAAACCTCATGCTGACAGAGATACAAGAATGTAATGTTCAAATATTGACAGAAACATTTTGGAGTCATAGGAATGTATGGAGGGTGAAAACATTTTAAAATATTTCTCTAATGTTTTAATTCAAAGCATCATTGATTTCAAAATAGGTATAGTTTAAGTTCTCAGAAAAGAAATGGATTACAGTACTTAGAAATTTAATAATATAAGTTTATTTGTGTACTGCACTTTACATTTTAATGAATTTGCCTTATTTACAAAATATATAGCAATAGCGCTTAGACTTATATAGCACTTCATAGTGCTTTACAGCTCTGGACAGCGATATACAGAGTCAGCATATACAACAATCTGGGTTCTCATTTTACCAACCTTGGAAAGATGGAAAGTTGAGTCAATCTTAAACTGGTGAGAATCAAATTGGCAAACTGCTGGCAGTCGGCAGTCAGCAGAATTAGCCCTCAATATTAACCACTATTGTCACATGGCTCTTAATAAAATATGCAAATATTATATTTACAATATGCAAAATATAATACACACACAGAGACAAAGACACACACACATTTATATACCGTATTTTTCGGAGTATAAGATGCAACTTTTTTCCTCAAAAAAGAGGCTGAAAATCTGGGTGCATCTTATACATCAAATCCAGCATTTTTTGGCGTCCTGAAGCCTCACCCCCTTCACCAAAATGGCCATGCATACCCTAATGGAGGCATTCAGAGAGCTCTGGGGGCTGGGGAGGGCAGAAATGAGCAAAGAATGGGCTGTTTTTGCCCCCCCCCCCCAGCACCAAGCAGCACTCTATAAACCTCCATAAGACTATGCATGCAATTTTTTTTGACAAAAAATGGGCCAGTTTTCACAAAAAATGGGCTGTTTTATGCTTGTTTTTGCCCCCCATTCTCCCAGGAGCACCCTGCGAGCCCCCCCGATTATTCATGACTTTAAAAAAAACATGCTCGTTTTTGTGAAAAACGGGCCATTTTGGGGAGGTTTGCAGGGTGCAAAATCACTTTTGTTTTCCTTTTGGAAAGCTCTTTAACTGATTGATGAGAATTACATTGACCAAGTGCTGTGCCAGCAGAAATACCTACCTATCTACTGTATTTCTCTCTCTCCCCCCCCTCTCTCTTTCTCTCTCTCTCTATCCCTCTACCTACCTACCTACACACACACTCCATCTCCCTACCTACCTACTGTATTTCTCTATCTCTCTCTATTTCTCTCTATCCCTGTATCTACCTAACTACTCTCTCCCTACCTATCTACTGTATTTCTCTCCCTATTTCTCTCTCTCTATCCACCTACCTACCTACCTACCTACCTACCTAGACACACTGAAATTATTTGTGAGGTGCAAGAGATGGTGAGCATGGTCACCTTATGGTTGCTGCTGTTTTCAATATTTTTGGGGAGGGCTTATTTTTTGGGAGGGTTTATTTTAGTGCATGCACTAAAAAGCCCAATTGGGCTTATTATCTGGGGAGATTTTATTTTCAGGGAAACAGGCTCCATACAACTCTACTCTGCCCTTTTTCTTTAACAATAACAATTTTGGATTACTTTGTATTACAAATTAAAAATAATTCTTTAAATTTCAGATATTAATATGCAAACATTCCCTGTTGAGAGAAATATAGAACTGCTTCTGTAAAACAATTTGTATCCATACTAATTAAAAAGAGAAATAAATTAAAATAAGATGTAGTATCCCAATCATACCACAAGATGGTGATAAATCACTACAATTTATTCATTGATTGCTGGAGTCAGGCTCTTTTACTGCAAAAATGGCTTAAAGGTAGCTTAATGAAGACAATGCAAAATATTCAGCAACTGTCAGTATTATATGCTATTTAAACTCAGTTTGTTTAGAGACATAGGTATAAAGTATTATAGCAGAATAACAGAATAATAGAAAAGAAGAGTTGAAAGGAATCTTGGAAATCTTCTAATCTAACTCCTGCTCAAGCAGGAAACCTTATATCATTTCAGGCAAATGGTTGTCCAATCTCTTCTTAAAAACTTCCAGTATTGGAGCATTCATAATTCCTGGAGACAAGCCTTTGCACTGATTAATTGTTCCAACTGTCAGGAAATTTTTATTTGGTTCTAGGGCGCGTCTCTCCTTGACTAGTTTCCATCATTGCTTCTTGTTCTGCCTTCAGGTGCTTTGGAGAATAGTTTGATTCCTTTTTATGTATGGCAGCTCCTTAGATATTGCTATCACATCACCCCTAGTCTTTAAAAAAAAAAAATTAAACTAGACACACTCAATTCCAGCAATTATTCTTTATATGTTTTAGACTCCAATCATCTTTGTTGCTTTTCTATGCACTCTTTTTAGAGTGTCAACATCTTTTTTACTTTGTGGCAACCAAAACTGGATGCAGTATTCCAAGTGTGGTCTTACCAAGGCATTATAAAGTAGTATTAACACTTCATGTGATCTTGATAAAATCTCTTTATTAACGTGGCAGCTGGAGTACACTGCTGGCTCATATTTAAGTGATTGTCTATTAGGACTCCAAGATCCCTCTCACAATTACTACTATTGAGCAAGGTACCACATATAGTGTTCCTGTGCATTTTGTTTTTCTTACCTAAATATAGAACTTTATTTTTTTCAACCACTGAATTTCATTTTGTCAACAGGGTCCAATGTTCAAATCTATAGAGATCCTTCTATATCTTAAGCTTATCTTCTGGAGTGTTGGCTATTCCAGCTTAGAGTTATCTGTAAATTTGATGAATTCCCCATCTATCTCCCCATCCAAGTCATTGATGAAGATATTGAAGAGAGTGAGCCTTGGGGTACCCCACTGCATATGTCCATCCAAGTAGATGCAGTTCTATTAGGACTCCACATTGAGTGTGGTTGGTCAGCCAGTCCATCTGGTGGTGATGCTGTCTAACCCACATTTTCTATCTTATCAAATAATAGGTTGTGGTCCATCAAATGCCTTACTAAAGTAAAAGTAAATGATACCCATAGCTTTTCTCTGGTCCACTAATTTTGTCACTTCGTCAAAAATGTAATAAAATTTGTCACGATATGTTTTTGACAAACCCATGTTGGCTTTTGGTGATGACATTGTTTGCCTCTAGATATATGTAGATTCATTGATTGATGATCTTTTCCTGAATCTTCCCAAGTATTGATGTTGGGCTGATACTGAACTTGGCATTTAATTTTGTTGTATGAGATGCAATAAAGGAAACTAAACTAAATTAAACTGATAGGTCTGGATTCCCGCCCCCCCATTCCCTCCTTTTAAAGATGAGGCCTTATATCAGCCTCTTTCCAGTTCTCTGATAGTTCCCCAATGATCTAGGATCTTTGAAAGATATGGATCAGTGTTTCTGGAATCAAGTAGGCCATTCCTTCAGAACCTTGGGGTGTAATCCATCTGGTTCTGGGGATTCAAACATTTCTAGGGTGTATAGGTGCTCTCTTACCATTTCCTGGCCTATTTTAACCTGAATTCCTAATCTGTTTTTTACGGTACTGTTGTTGATAAGTTCACACCCCCACCCCCACCCCAGTAAAGACAGATTCAGAAAATAAGTTAAGCAGTTCTGCATTCGGTCTGTTACTCATAAAATAAATAAATAATAAATAATAAATAAAATATTTATTTGTGAGCCATGGTGCAGTGGTTAGAGTGCAGGACTGGAGGCTATTTCTGCAGACTGCCCACTGCCTGCAATTTGGCAGTTCAAATCTCACCAGGCTCAAGGTTACTCCGCCTTCCATCCTTCCAAAATGAGAACCAGATTGTTGGGGGCAATATGCTGACTCTGTAAACCACTTAGAGAGTGCTATAAAGTACTGTGAAGTGGTATATATGTCTAAGTGCTGTTGCTATTATTATACAGTAAATAAATAATAAAACAAAGCAAAATAAATATATTTTTAGGGTTAGATTTTTAAAATAAATATATCTATATAAAATAAATGCATCTATATTTAGAGTTAGCCCTAAACTCTAACACTGATTTGAGGCTAAAATGTTTCTTACATATCTACAGAATTAAGCAAGACTTATTCTTGCTTAATACTAAGATTTCCTTCTTTCCTGGAATTCTAGTGAGTCAATTCTGAATTCTAGTGAGTCAGTTCTGAAGCTGTGCAAGGATATTAAATTGAACATGTTTATTGCATCAGTCCAGTTTCTCAGAATTCTGCCTCTAGTTAATATATTTCTATTTAAGAAAAAAAGAAATGATAACATCTAAGACAGTGTTTCTCAACCTTGGCAACTTGAAGATGACTGGACTTCAACTCCCAGAATTCCCCAGCCAGCAAATGCTGGCTGGGGAATTCTGGGAGTTGAAGTCCAGACATCTTCAAGTTGCCAAGGTTGAGAAACACTGATCTAAGATATGCCTAAAGGCTAAAGTTATCTCTATGTGACGGAAGAAATTGTTTCTTCTTGAAATGTACTGACACACAATGTGCTAGTTGCCTCCAGTGAATTTGGATAAAGATTTACAATCTGCACATTTACTAGATAGATAGTTTATACCTTTTTAATATGTCCTCTCAGGCTGGAGAGAGCAAGTTGCTATTTTATGTTAATCCCAGGTTTTCTTCAAAAACTCTTTTCTTCTTCTCTTCTTCTCTTGATAAATTTGTAATCCACAAAGGCCCACCAAACCCCAGTGTTCAACCCCAAAAGTCTCATAAATCACCAAAAGGAGAACTCAAAATGTATTCCACTTGATTGTAAAAGTAAATCCCTGCTAGTTCCCAGCTTCAGTTTATTCTATCTTTTTAGCTTCCATGTGAGTTCAGAGAGCTACAATGTTTTAAAAAGTTAAAATGTTTCACTCTCTGTTTCTGCTATCCAGTATGAACAGTTTACAGGTACAGATAACTTGCTTATTACTTGTAGCAGACAAGCTAATCAACGCTGTGAACCTGCGCAACCTTTTCTTATATTTCTTTTAATCGGTATGTTGAGTGCATGGGATTGCTTGAGATGACATGAATGATTTCACTTTTTTATTATTATATAGTTGTATTGGTGTTTTAACTTTTCCAGTGAGGACTGTTTGTGTGAGAGTTTGGGTATGAGTGATTCGGAGGACCTGGCGGGGTATGCGGGGGCCATCGAGGTGGTTGGGGGAACTATATCCACGGGAGAGGGTCGGAGCATCGCGGTCATAACAGGGAGAGGCAGATATGGCGGGGACTTTAGGGCAGGCCATCATCGGGGAAGGAGGGCTCGCTGTGTCATAGAGATCCCTCCTTCCGGCCCTAGGAGTCCCACTCCAAGGTCAGATGGCGCGAGTAATCAGGACCCTGGTCTCAGGCTGCTGTCGCTAAATGCCAGGTCTGTTGTTCATAAGGCTCCCCTCATCCGGGACTTGATAACTGATGAGGGCGCAGACCTGGCATGTATTACTGAGACATGGCTGGGCACGGAGGGAGGAGTCCCCCTCGTTGAGATGTGCCCAGCCGGATTTCAGGTGCTGCATCAGCCGAGAGCCCAGGGAAGGGGTGGCGGTGTGGCTATCGTAGTCCGGGAGTCTTTAGTACCTCGTAGGATCCCTGCTCCGGAGCTTGTCAGGTGTGAGTCTCTGCTGGTGAAGCTGGACCTCAAGGGTCAAGTGGGTCTGCTGCTTATGTACCTGCCTCCCAACTGCGTTGCAGCAGCCCTCCCCTCGCTCCTCGAGTCAGTAGCCGAGCTAGCAGTTGAGTTCCCTAGACTTATGGTTCTGGGGGACTTCAACTTGCCTTCGCTCGGTGAACACTCTGATGGAGCGCAGGAGTTCATGGCTTCCATGACAGCCATGGGCTTGACTCAGGTAATTCGAGGCCCAACTCACTCAGCGGGTCACACACTTGACCTCGTATTCCTCTCGGAGCAGTGGAGTTACGATCTTGGTCTGAGGGGTAATGAGATCATACCCCTGTCGTGGTCAGACCACTACCTACTGAGGCTAGACTTCCGGAGGCGAAACCCCCACCGTAGGGAGGAGGAACCGACCAGCTGGTTCCGCCCCAAGCGACTTATGGACCCGGTTAGGTTCCAGACGGAGCTTGGGGTTATTCCTGATACCCTCGCCCACAGTTCGGTGGAGACCCTCGTTGCTGCCTGGCACTCGGCAGCTTCGGGGTCTCTAGACCGGATTGCGCCACTACGGCCCCTCCGGGTCAGCGGCCCCCGGAGGCCTCCTTGGTTCACTGAGGAGCTCCGGGAGATAAAGCGCCGGAGGAGACGCCTAGAGCACTCGTGGAGGTCCGATAGGTCCGAGTCGAAGTGGGCACTTTTAACAGCATGCACCAAGGAGTATATTCGGACTCTAAGAACAGCAAAAAGAACATATATTGCCTCCTTGGTAGCGTCCGCCGAGTCCTGCCCAGCCGCCCTGTTTAGGATAACCTGCTCCCTCCTAAATAGGAGGGAGACGGGGGACCCCTTACAGGGTAAGGCTGAGGAATATGTCCAGTTCTTGGCGGACAAAGTTGCCCGGTTTCGAGCGGACCTGGACTCCACTCCAGTAGATCCAGCCGGGACACAAGGGGAAGACTTGGCAAACCATCTCTGGGTTGAGTTTCAGGAAGTTGCCTCTGGGGATGTGGACAAGGCTATGCGAGCTGTGAGTGCCTCCACCTGTATACTGGACCCGTGTCCCTCCTGGCTGGTTGCCAGCATCAGTGAGGTGACACGAGGCTGGATCCAGGCAGTTGTTACCGCCTCTCTTCGGGAGGGGTACTTCCCCACCGCGCTTAAGACAGCGGTGGTGAGACCCCTCCTGAAGAAACCGTCCTTGGATCCAGCTGTCCTTAATAACTACCGTCCAGTCTCCAACCTCCCCTTTGTGGGGAAGGTTGTTGAGAAGGTGGTGGCTCTCCAGCTTCAGCGTACCTTGGAGGAAGCTAACTATCTTGACCCCTTCCAGTCTGGCTTCAGACCCGGTTACAGCACAGAAACCGCTTTGGTCGCATTGACCGATGATCTCTGGAGAGCTAGGGATGGAGGCCATGCTTCCATCCTAGTTCTCCTTGACCTCTCAGCGGCTTTCGATACCATCGACCATGGTATCCTTCTGCGACGACTGCGGGAGATAGGGGTGGGCGGCACTGTTTTGCAGTGGTTCTCCTCCTATCTCTCGGACAGGTCGCAGTCGGTGTTGGTGGGGGGGCAGAGATCGTCCCTGAGGCCCCTAACTTATGGGGTTCCGCAGGGGTCGGTCTTATCCCCCCTACTATTTAACATATACATGAAACCGCTGGGTGAGATCATTCAGAGGCACGGGATAAAATACCATCAATATGCGGACGATACACAGTTGTATCTGTCCGCCCCGTGCCAACTCAATGAAGCGGTGGACATGATGAACCGGGGTCTTGAGGCCGTTAAAGACTGGATGAGAGCAAACAAGCTGATACTCAACCCAGACAAGACCGAGTGGCTGTTGTGTTTTCCTCCCAAAAATTTGACCAACGTACCATCACTCAGGCTGGGGGGACAAAATTTATACCCCTCAGAAAGGGCCCGCAACTTGGGAGTCCTCCTGGACCCACAGCTGACTTTTGACCACCATCTTGCAGCTGTGACCAGGGGGGCATTTGCCCAGGTTCGCCTGGTGCGCCAGTTGCGGCCCTACCTGAATCGGGAGGCCCTCACAACAGTCACTCGAGCCCTTGTGATCTCCAGGCTGGAATACTGCAATGTGCTCTACATGGGGCTGCCCTTGAAGAGCACCCGGAGACTTCAGTTAGTCCAGAATGCGGCCGCGCGAGTGATCGTGGGCGCACCACGGTTCGCCCACATAACACCGATCCTCTGTGAGCTGCACTGGCTACCTGTCGATCTCCGGGTGCACTTCAAGGTCCTACTCACCACCTATAAAGCGCTCCATGGTAGTGGATCTGGCTATTTGAGAGACCGCCTTCTGCCAATTACCTCCCTGCGTCCCATCAGATCGCATAGAGTTGGCCTCCTCCGTATTCCATCCGCCAGTCAGTGCCGACTGGCGACTACTCGGAGGAGAGCCTTCTCTGTTGCGGCTCCGATGCTATGGAATAATCTCCCCGTGGAGATCCGTACCCTCACCACCGTCCAGGCCTTCCGCACAGCTCTCAAGATCTGGCTAGCCCGTCAGGCCTGGGGATAAGTTTTACTTTCGCCCCTCCCGAATGTTAAGTGAATGTTGTGTTTTACTGTTTAATTTATTCTTGTTCACATCTCTTTTTGTATTTGTCCTACACTCCCCTTCCCCTTTTATTGTAAGCCGCCCTGAGTCCCCTCAGGGAAAAGGGCGGCCTATAAATGTACAATAAATACCAAAATACCAAACGCCTGATCTTCCAGCTAGTTCATTTCACTCACTTTCACTTCTAAAAGTCTTTCTCAGCCTTTAGATGTCGCTGTTGCTCTATTTCTCTAATTTTTTTCTCTTTTTAACTTATATTATCCAATGCAAACTTTTTAAGGATTCCAGAGCCAGAATTTCATATTCCAAAAAGTTTTCAATTCAGTTAATATTGTTGTTGAAATGACCAGCCCAGTTTTTCCAGCTTCAAACTTATTTCTCTCTCTCATACAGTTCTCTTTCCCTTTTCTGGATCTGCAAACAGCTCTCAAGCTTGCTTGCAGCTATTCTTGGGGGTGGGGGTGTGTGTGGAAAACAAACAAATCTACCTCCTCCTCTTTGAGTTCCACTTTTACCCAGGCTAATCATTAAGGTGGCAAGTTCCTCAACAGAAGTTGGAAAAGTCTCACCCAGATCAGCTACACTGTTCCTCAGTCTTGCTTCATCGGTCGGCTGTCACTGCCTTGGTCAGGCTCATAATGGCCGTCTTTTTCTTCTTGAGAGCTTCCTCTGGAGCAAACAATGAGTTTCTGATCTCCTTGTTATCGATAGAGTGTCCTCTCTGTCTTCATCATCCCTGCAGGGTGACCTGGGTCCAAAAGGACCTATTGGCAGGTAGGATTCGCCGGGTTTCCATGAAAACACACCATGTCACCACGATGTCAGCCCTGCCTCTGCAAATTGCTATTCTGTTATGTCCTCATATTAGAGATTTCATGATTCTGCACTTCAGAGTGGTTGGGAGATTGCTGTGGGTTTATGTATTACTTGATTCCCTAAGGTCAAGTAACCTAAATTCCCAAGGCAATTATAGTTCATAAAACTTGGTACATTGAAAAAAGGAGAGTGTTCTGTGAGTCAGTTCCTAATAGAGGAATTATTATGTTAATTGCAGTTGCTGTATGTACTTTATGGATCTCACAAAGAATGAAACGGTAACATATTATGTCCTAGTGGTTAAATAAAGTGTAAATTAGCGTGTATCAAGCACATGCAAGCACGCGGTGCATCCACGAGTGAACCAGCAGTAGAGATTGCTGGAACCCACCCCTGGATAGAGCCCATTATTCAAGTATGTCAAGATCTTTTTGGATTCTGAGGTTGTCTTCCGGGGTGTTGGCTATTCCTGCCAGCTTAGTATCATATGCAAATTTATGAGTTCCCCTTTTATTCTCTCATCTAAATCATTTATGAAGATATTGAAGAGTACTGATCTTGTCAGAACATTGTGGTACCCCACTGCTTACTTTCCTCAATTGTAAATGTAGTACCATTAAAGATTACTCATTGAGTATGTTTTGTTAGCCAGTTACAGATCCAATAGAGAATGTTGACGTGTTCCAATGAGTCTCTCCAATTGGGAATTATGTATTAAAATATTCAGACAATGAATGAAACTAAATGGTGGGGGAAAGTGGGAACTTTTTTCACAGAGTCCATAACAAATCCCTTAAAATTGCAAGATAGTCATCATGGCATCATATGGAGAGATTCAGAAGGGGATTACACAAATTCATTAATGCTAAATCTACTGCAAACTGCTTCTAATTGAAGTTATAGTCAATAACTTCTTGAAACCAGTTTGCAGGGAAAATTGTTCCTCTGCAAGGCTATGTACAAGAGCATAAACAGTAGAATTTCAGTTCAGTATTTCAATATTACACACACACACACACACACACACACACACACACACACACACACACACACACAGGAATCCAAATAAATATAATAGTAACAAGAACATTTCCAAATATAGTGATACATAAAACAAACAATACAGTTAAATAAATCTTTCCTCTGTATCTAAAAAGAAAAGTAATTCAGCTTATCAATAATGATTCTGGAGTGAGATTAAGATAAAGAACTCTTCATTTCAAGCCACTGTCAATAGAATATATATATTCTATTCAAGACAGTGGCTTGAAATGAAGAGTTCTATATATTCTATATAATATAATCAATTATCTATTTTGCATTTACTATAGGAAAATATATATGCATGTGAAAATGTATATTACAGTTAGCCAAGAATAGTTGGTTTGTATTCATTGTTATAATTTACTATAATTTGGGGCAATTCTTTCCTATTTAACTTTGACTTATGCTAAAACAGAAAAATAACCAAGCATTCTTTGCTTAAATTAGTCCATAAGATTTTTATTTTTAGAAAATTACAAAAGCAACCCACTTTTGTTCACATGTATAATTACTTGAAGCAATTTTTCATAAACTACTAATTTGGTATTCCTTTCTCTTTGTTTAGTATGCTCTGATACATATGACCAAAGTCCCTTTAAAAAAAAAAGAGCGAATGCATTATTTTTACAATACATTTGATTTTTCAGGTCATTTCACAGCAATGGTTTGGAAGAACACAAAAAAGATGGGAGTTGGAAAAGCAGCTGCGAGTGATGGCTCCACATTTGTAGTGGCTAGATATGAACCTGCTGGCAACATTGTAAACTCTGGGCAATATGAACAAAATGTTTTTCCACCAAAAAAGTAACATTCTTTTTATAACAGGTTATAAAAAGAAAACTGAGAGTTAACCTGATTACATTGGATAAACCACTGTTGAATGGTACTTTAGTCTTTAAATGATTATTTCAAGAAATGTTTAATGGACAAGCAGTTCTGCCTACAAAATTGATTCTTGTACCGAACCATTCCTGAAACACAATGAAAACACTGAAAGGTAATGACAAAAACAAACATATGGAACATACATTTCAAGAAATGTAACAGCAAAATATATCGAAATAACAGTATTAAGATCATAATATTTTGATATTAAAGTTTGCAAGTATATTTAGAGGGTTTATATAATTTCATATCTGTACAGAATTCCCTCTCTAAAATATATTTGCAAACTTTAATATCAAAATAGTTTAAATACTATTATTTCATAGAATAAAAGGATTTCTAAAAAGAGGAAAGACTGGTTTTAATTGCTTATAATTAAATGCCTATACGGATTGATTGTGTTGCCTGAATGCACATGAAAAATAGCAAATTCCTAACGTAAATTGCATGAAGCTATTTATCTGGCGCATCCGGTGTTTGCAGATAAGCATGGACTGGTATAGTAGGGTTGTAGGCATTCTGAAAATATAACTATTTCCACAGAGCACAAAACTTATTTATCCATTAGACTCTCATCTGACTTCTTTTTCTTTTATATAAAATGCAAGGACAGATTAAATTAATAGTATCATTTCTCAGTCTGGAAGTTAGCTGAAGCTTACAGAATTACTATTTAATAAGCATCTCACTCTCTTTTTATATTGCAAAGACTTTGTGTCAGTGCAGTATATGGAGAGTGAGGAGCTCCTATTAGGGACAGCTGGCAAGACTGGGAAATCAGTTTGTAGTAAATGATGCAGCTGTTGAGGAAGTGCTCCATTGCCACAATAGTCAAAGCTTTTGCTTAGAAGCCAAACTTTTGAAAGGAATTTTTAAAAAAACTTTAAAAGGTAAAAAAGTTTAAACTCTCCTGGTTAGGATAAACAGAGACTGTTGAAATAAATATATTACCCAAGACATTTTTTAAAATTTGAAATGGTGCCAATTTTATTCCCATATAAAACTTCATAAGACTAGCAAAAAACTTTCAATAGATTTATATGGAGTGGGAGAAAACTTGAAATAAAATTTAAGATTTTACAGGATGGACCCAATTAGCAAAAGAAAGCTCGGGACCATATTGATTGGAAACATATGAAAAGGCCTTCATGCTGGAGTGGCTAGACAATGGATGATGATGATGATGATGATGATGATGATGATGATGATGATGATGATGATGATGATATTCTTCCATTCGATCCTGTCTGGTTCTTGGAGATTGCCTGACCAAGCCCTGCAATTTTCTTGGCAAGGTTTATCAGAAGTAATTTGCCATTGCTTCCTTATTAGGGCTGAGAAAAAGTGACTGGTCCAGAGCCCTAAATGTCATGGGTCCAGGCTATTTGAGGAGCCATCTCACTCCAATAAGAATTGCCTGTCCCACTTACTCCAGTGGAAGGAGCCTGCGATAGACCCTGTCGGCCAAGAAATTCCAGCCAGCAATGTCAAAGAAGAGCCTTTTCTACTGTGGCCCCAGCCCTGTGAATCATTCTACGATGATCAGAAGCGAGAACTGTTCCAACTCTTCAAGCATTCTGAAAGGGTATCAAAACCTGATTTCTCCAATTGCCTTATGAAGTGTTCACTGCTGGAAGTGGTGGATAGAGTAAGAAGAAATCTCATCCCAATGTCATTTGTCTCCTTTATTCTAGTTTTTTTTTAATGTTCAATTTTTAAAATTGTTTCTATACTTCTTATTTTTTTCTGTAAGCCACCCATAGTCACCTTATCATTGACAGGGGAAATATATAAATATAAACAAACAAACAAACAAACAAACAAACAGTCATCCAGCTGACTTTGTGACTAGAACTCATTTCCTGGTTTCTAGCCTGATGCCTTAACCAAACTGGCTGTATAATATAGTATGCATATTACATCACAGAAAACAGAGTTAAGAAAATGACCAAATAATAGAACAGAATAGAATAACAGTTTCTCTCAGGCCTAATCCCAAAGACAACACAGTAAAATCCAATCAAGTTGACACTGCCCCCCCCCATTTCTAAGCCTAGAGATTGGAGGGTCTAGCCCCGTGATGGAGAACCTATGGAACACATGCCGGAAGTGGCACGCAGAGCTATCTCTCTGGGCATGCCAGCCATCACCCATTGCTGTTCCGGGTTCTGGTGTGCAGAAACTGAAAGACCACATAAACCAGCATGCATGCCAGAAACCGGAAGACCAGATGACCGGCGCGCATGTGCATGTCAGAAACTGGAAGCTCAGCCAGCGCACCAAGGCTACAGGCTGGGTTTGGAGCTATGGGCTGGATTTGGGGCTTTGATAAATGCTTCTCTTGACATAGTTTATCTTATAGGGTTTTAAGCATCCTGTTAGCTCACTGTACTCTCCCTGATGACTGCAGGATATACGGGATGTGTAAATTTTGGGTGTCATACAAGGATTGTCAAATATGTTAAATGATCTGAAAAACAAAATGCTTTCCTCAATCCATGTCCAATTTGCTAGATATCCTTTAGGACAGGGCCGTTAAACGCCCAGCCTGTGGGCTGAATGTGTCATGTGCTGGCCACACCCATGCCCAGTTTAGTGAAGGAAAAAAAAGTCCTGATATTTCACCTGACACTGCCAACGTGAGATTGACACCACTTGCTTTAGGAAGTATTGAGCAGTTTCAATGGCAGTAGCATGTCAGCAAGGAATGGCTGATATCCAATAAGTTGATCTTTACACAGAAGCAGGTGCTGGAAGCCATAAACGTTTCTTGGGAGAGGTGTAACATCCTCTCTCCTTACCAATGAGCAAAAAAAGAAAAGAGAAATCCTAAAAAATCCGAAATAGGTACAGAAGTGCACCCACAAGAAAATGTATAAATGGAGAAAAAAAAACCTGTACTTGAAAAGAAGAATTTTACTTGGATGCAAAATTTTATTCTGGTGAGCTCAGGTGAATGATATGATTGTCACCCCTCTTTGTTGGATAGAGAGGAGCCCTTTCTTTTGTTATGCCAAAGAGAGAGGAGACAAATTACACCAACTCAGTATTTACTCTTTCTTCTCTTGCTTTATATCAACTGCAAATCTTTGTTTATAAATGTTTTTTTTAATTTTTCAGTATAACTGCAGGTTTTTTAAATATTAAGAGCTGCATACTTTTAACATTATACTTTATAAAATCAATTGAATGCAATCTCTCTACAAAGGCTTTTTCCTCCAACCATAAATTCTGCATATTTATAAGGATTATAATCACTCTGAATTGAATTTATATGAATGAACCGAATATGAATTTTTATGTACTGAATGGTCTGAACAAATTGAATGTTCATTTATAAACCCTTTGGCTGCAAAAGGTCTGACACATAAAGGCAAAGCTTTGTGTACCTTATAGAACCTCTGATTGTTGCAAGGCAAGGAATTATTTCTACTAATCACAAAGCAAAACTACAAATGTAAGTTCGAGGTTCGAGGTTCATTTTATTTATATGCCGCCCTATTCCCAGCGGGACTCAGGGCGGCGCACAAACCCAAGGAGGGGGGAGGGAAAACACAAAAACTACAAAAAGTACAAGGCATTTAAAACAACCAACAGCCACACGATTCAAGAGGGGAAGGGAACTCATTGACCCCAGGCCTGCCGACACAGCCAGGTTTTAACGGCTTTTCGGAAGGCCTGGAGAGAGGTGAGGGTCTGAATCTCTGTGGGGAGCTTGTTCCAAAGGGCTGGAGTTGCCACAGAGAAGGCCCTTCCCCGGGTAGTGGCCAGATGACATTGGCTAGTAGACGGAACCCGGAGGAGGCCTAATCTGTGTGATCTAATGGGTCTTTGGGAGGTAATTGGCAGCAGGCGGTCTCTCAAGTACCCAGGTCCAATACCATGAAGTAAGCTTGCAACTGTATTAGAATAGTAAAATGGTGATTTATGAAGATTGTAGAATTTGCTTTAAGCTGGCCATAAGCTACCACAATTTCTATTTCTCTGCAATTATTACTCTAACCTAGCAATAAGGACACCCAGTTTCTATTTCTCTACAATTATGATTCTACTCTGTGGATGATAAAACTATAAGGACTGCAACATTTTAAAAGGAAAGAACCTCTTCAGTATTATTACAAACTACTATTTTTAAATAACAGTTTACATTACTACAAGCTGATATTTTCTCCCCCCCCCCTTTTTAGCTGAGTTCCCCCCCTTTTCATTGTTTTATTTATCTGACAGTTTTTTATACATCTGTGGATTACAAACTATATCTGGAGGATTTAAGTTTAATGCATTTAAATTCTACTTCAACATTAGCTACAAGCAGAACTAAACAACTAACATTTAAGAATAGAAATTTTTAATTTATTTTTTTTGCAAAATAATATTTTTTTTTTTAGAATTTTTGAAAATGAAACATTTAATTTTAGATGAGAAGAGACATCATCAAGTAATCCAATGACAACAGAAAAAGTAGCCTGGAAACCCCCCCCCCCAAAGTTATAAGAGGAACAGAATCAGCAGTTTGTAGTAGAATGGACAATTTATCTAGGGGGTACCCTATTTTGTCTCGCAGAAGCAAAAATCCAAGATGTGACTGAGAGCCTTCGTAAAGCTTCCTCCCTACAGCTTCAACCTTAAACTGTCTAGGGTAGACCTCACCTGATTCCTAAGAGGTCCGTAAAGGGGGCATGCATAAGCGCACCAATGTGCCTTCTGACCCAGTCCTACTGCCTCCATTTATTTGTACTCATTTCCTTTGTTCACATCCATGTTTATACTTATGCCTGTTATCTTGTACATATTTGACAAACTAAATAAAATAAAAATAATCAAGCTCACAGATTTCTATCCCTTTCTTCTCTTCCAAGTGGGGACATATGATATGATAATGAAGCTAAAAATAATATAAAGAGATATATATGAATGCCAAAGTGTTAGGAGCACAGGTAGTGTTTTCATCAGTAATTGCAACAAAAGGTCAATATCAGTGAGGGAACAGGGAATTTTAGAAATAAAACACTGGCTTAAGGGATGGTGCCATTGAGAGAACTTCAGATTCACTGGTCTACATTCCCTACATGAAGTGCTTCTGGCAGGTGATAGGCCATAAATCACAAGAACCAGGAAGAATGTATTTAGAAAACTGGGTAAGCGTATCCAAAACTGAGGGGGATGGCGTGACCCTATCTATATCTATTTCATTTTTTGTTCCTTTTTCTTTCTATTTATATCTTTTTTCAAGCCACTCATAAAATCACCCCCATGTCCTGTAGTACATTGATTCCTCTTTGTCCTTTATTTTTTTCCCCTCCAGCTGTTCATTTATTTAAAAAACTAAAAGAAGTCCAGAATAAAAGGAAAAAGAACAAACATTTTGGTGGTTAACTGCAGCTGAATGTTAAAGCTAAAACCTAGACCCTAGTCAGAAAGATTACTCATGAGTATCATTCCAACATGTAACCATCCTGTTTTAATTTCTTTTTTTTTCAATCTATTTTTATATTTTTAAACATAAAAATAAAAAAACAATATTAAAAAATGATCTCATCCATTACATAGAGCATGTCGTTTGGTTACAAGTGTTTTTGCATCCATATTCTCAAATACATTTACAATTGCAGATTTTTCATCTAGTATAACTAAATACCTAACGTTCATTGTACAAAGTTTATTCAATTACAATTAATATTTTTTTTCCAATAAACCTAATTCTCTTACATTCTTGATTGTCTATTTAATAACAGTATACCTTTATATAATCACGGATCCCAATATGAAAGATTTACCAACCATTTATATTTGTATATCTGTTTTCAATTATGTATAATTCCACAAGTCAACTATTGAGTATGCTTATGTTCATTATTGTCCTTGTACATCATACGTTCAAACAAAGATGTTATTCCTTCATTTTTCAATAAGGTATTCTAAATAGTCACCTCATATATCTTTTTTCAAGCCACTCATAAAATCACCCCCATGTCCTGTAGTACATTGATTCCTCTTTGTCCTTTATTCTTAATGTCAACATATTCATTTCTGTAGTCTAATAGCTTCTTTATTACCTCCCCTTTTGATGGGATTTTGTCTGCTTTCTAATTTTGTGCAAATACAATTCCAGCTGCTGTTATTACTTGTACAATCAAATATGAATGTTCTTTACTATATTTCTCTGGTCGAATACTCAATAAAAATATCTCTGGCTTAAACTCTATGGGTTGATGTATCATTTTCTCTAATCATGTTTGTATTTTAACACAATAGCTTTTTGCATCCCTACACATCCACCACATATGATAATATATTCCTGGCAATTGGTGACATTTCCAACATTTAGCTGATTTATCCTTAAACATTTTTGCTAATCTTTCAGGTGTTATGTGCCATCTATAAAACATTTTTATATAAATTCTCTTTATATGTTGCCATTTTCAATTTATAATTGTTGCCATTTTTCTAGTTCCATTGTATATCCAAAGTTTTTTGCCCATCTAATCATTGTTTCTTTAACCTCTCCTAAATTTATTCTTAGTAGATAACTGCACATTTTTTAAATCATTGTTTCATCCGTTCCCATGAGTATCCTATCTAATTCTGAGTTTTCCATATTAAAACCATACTCTTTAACATCTTTCTCATATCTTGTTTGTATTTGCATTTATTTAAACCATCCTATATCAATCTCTTGTTCTTCTATTTTTTTCTTCTGTTTTAGTTCTCCCTACGCTGTTAATATATCTTTGTACCTAATAACCTTTTTCATACTACTAATATTTGGATGTGTCAAAGCTTCCACCATTGAAAGCCACATTGGTACTTCCATATAGTGCTTTTCTTTTACTTTTTCCCATATTGCGTATCAGTGACGTGCGGTGACCTTCATGGCCAGTGAGGCAAGCATGAAAGCCCACCGAAGCCCCGGCGTCGCGTCCGCCATAGAGCGGGACCCTCACCGGCCATGAAGCTCACCGTACGTCACTCGGCAGTTCAAACTCTGCTCTGCAGCCTAAACTTTCTCCTCCCAGCAACTTGGCCTGTTGGACACAGTGGTGGCGGGGGAGGAATGGGCTGGGTGGGCTGGCTGGCTGGGGAGGGGGGAGCCCTTTAAAGCCCTGCTGCCGTGCCTTCCCAGCAAGATTTCCTTTTGGCTCGCGGTTTCCCTTGCCTGCCTTAACCAAAGCTTGGCGCCCTGCCTCTGCTTTCGCGCTCGGGCAACCCGAGATCTCTGCCTGATGCCCGAAGGGCTTTGCAGGAAGAAACGCGGCTTGAGGCGCAATGATGGTCCTGGCTGTGGGGCGCACGCCTGTTAAACGCCTCTCTTGGTTCCCCCCCTCCTCCTTCTCCTTCCACAGCCTGTGCGATGTTGCTGCCGTAGGCCGAGAGCTGCCGCCGAAGCTGCTGCACAGCTGAGAGAGGGAGAGCGCGAAAGCCGAGGCAGGACGCCAAGCTTTGGTTAAGGCAGGCAAGGGAAACCGCAAGCCGAAAAGAAATCTTGCTGGGAAGGCGTGGCAGCAGGGCTTTAAAGGGCTCCTCCCTCCTCAGACAGCCAGCCCACCCAGCCCATTCCTCCACCACCACCACTGTGTCCAACAGGCCAGGCGTCTCACGTTTATGGTGGACATAAACGTGAGACACCTGGCCTGTTGGGACACAGCGGCGAGAACGTCCCTGCCGCCTCCGCGCTCCGCCGCCTCGCCCCCCATGCCTCCTCCGACCCCACCACTGTGAAGAAAGAAAAAAAACACACACGCACACACACCTCACAATAAAAAAATTACAAATTAAATTACAATAAATTTGAATCCCCCCCTCCCTCCGTCCGATCCACCTTTTCCAGCTGTGGAAACTCTCTCAACTCACCTCTTGTCCGCCCAACGTAAGCGTGCTAACGTAAGCTCTTAAGGCATGATTCGCTGCTCCCCGATCAGGAGGCGGGAGAATCAGTGCCTCTTTTGCATATGAAAGTGTTCGCTTGTTAACTCCGCCTTAACTTTTGAAAGGCGAACAATTCCTTAGGCAAAAGAGGCTCCGAGTTCTCTAGCCTCCTCCCATAGTTAACACGGAGAGCAGACACCAAGCCACTGTGACTTTGAATCTGGTAGCAACTACCCTGGCTTTAATTATTTAAAAAAAAAATTATTTAAAATTCTTTCTTTCCCTCAGGAGACTGGTGAGGCCCCGCCTCCCCTGCCTCTAGTGACTGCACGTCCCTGCTGCGTATTACATTGTGACTCTGAAAATAACCATGTATTCTATTTTCCCCATACCACAAAAATGTGTGCCAACCCAGTTGCATATTGTGTCCCTCCAAGGATAGTAACCCTGCATTTCTTAGTAATAGCCATTTTTTAATCCATGTTAGAGTTGCTGCTTGATAGTATAATTCCCAATTTGGTTCACTAAATCCACCTCTTGTCCTTGAATCTTGTAACGTTCTTCTATTAATTCTCGCTTTCTTTCCTTGCAAAATATATTTTCCTATTATTTAATTTAATTTTTCAAAGTACTTTTTTCCCCAGTTTTATTGGTATTGTTTGGAATAAAAATAATATTCTTGTAATATATTCATCTTAATTACCGCTATTTTTCCCATTAGTGATAGCCATTTCTCTATATCCATTTCAATTCGATTTCTTAGTTTATAATAATTATCTTCCTTAATAATTACACATCTCAAAATCAACTGTATTACCAAATATTTCACTTTTTTATTATTTGAATATCTAATTTCTCCATTATTTCTCTTTTCTGTTTTTCTGTTATATTTTTCACTAAATGTTTTGTTTTATCTTTATTAATTTTCAATCCTGCCTCTCCTCCATACTCTTCCATTTGTTCTAGTAGTTTTGGACCTATCTCTATTAGATCTTCAATAATAAATACCAAGTCATCTGCAAATGCTTGCAATTTATATTCTTCCTTTTTAACTTTCATTCCTTTTATATCTTTATCTTGTCTTATCTTTCTGTTCAAAACTTCTAGGGTCAATATGAATAATAATGGAGATAGCGGGCACCCTTGCCTGGGCCCTTTTCTAATCGGCACTTTTTCTGTCATATCTCCATTTACTATCACTTTAGCCTGTTGTTCTTTGTAAATAGTTATAACCATATTTATGAATCCCTCACCAAAATCCATCATTTGCAGTTGCATTATCATAAATTGCCAATTTACATTATCAAAAGCTTTCTGTGCATCCAAAAATAACAATGCCATTTGTTTCCCAGGTTGTACTTCATAATATTCTAATGCATTCAATATAATTCACATATCTCTAATTTATTTCTTGGGTAAAAAGGCATTTTGATCTGAGTGTATAAATTCACTTAACAGTCTCTTGAATCTTTCTGCCATTAACGATGCAAAGATTTTATAATCCATGTTTAATAAAGAAATTGGTCTATATTTGCTTTATTTGCTGCAACTCTGTTTCTTCTTTTGGGATAAGAATTATATAGGCCTCCAACCAAGAATTCGGTATTTTCACTTTCAATAACAGCTCATTAAATACTTATAGCATTGTGTTGCTTAGCACATCTTGTAGTGTTTTGGTAATCTATCCATTCCTTTTTTTATTGCTTCTATTACTTCCATCATTGTTATTCTCTCTTCTAGTGCCTTTTTACATTTTTCTGGAATCTTAGTATTTCTGCCTTCTCTAGATATGGCTTTATCTTTTCCTCTACCATTGTGTCTGCTGGTATAATTTCTTATAATATTTTTCTACTATTTTTTCCTTTTCTTCATTAATATTCCCTTCTTGGTATAACAATTGATTTATGAATTATTTTTCTTTCTCTTTTTTTCATCCAGGACGCCAACCATCATTCTCGTTTATTTGAGTTTTCAAAGAAATATTGTCTTGTGGCTTTTACTTTATTTGCCACTTCTTTGTTTTCAATTAAATTCAATTAATGTTTTTCTAGTCCATCAAATTTTTAATTTTAGCATTTTATGGGTTTCCTTGTAGTTCTATTTCCAGTCTCCTGTGTTCCTCCTCTATCTTCTTTCTGTTTTGTTTGTTTCTTTTTCCTAGATAAGTCATTACTAGTCCTCTAGTATATGCCTTGCTGGTGTCCCACACATTCTGTAGAAATGTGTCCTCCTTCTTATTCTGTTTAAAAAATGTTCAATTCTTTTTCCATATATTGTTGAAATTCTTTTTCATTTAATAGATTTTGATTTAATATCCTCATTTTTTTTCTCCAACCTTTCCATATCATTATTATTGGACTGTGGTCTGCCCATATACTTCTTTCTATATCAATCTTTTGTGTTTTAGCAATTAGATCTATTGTTTTTTTTTTTTTTTTTAAGAGAACTTTTTTATTTTTCTTTAAAAAAATACAAACACAAATATGTCATCATTTGTCAATCATTAAGACATTGAAATACAATTTTTTTTGTTGTGTGTACCCCTCCCTCCCTCCACCCCCCCCATCCCCCCTCCTCCTTCCCCCCCCGACTTCCCAGAACCCGTACACGGTATGGATTTTTAACTAACACAGTCTAAAATCTATTGAGAAAAAAGAAATAAAGAAATTAATGACATTCTAGATTGAACTTAGCTTCTTCTTACTGAACTAACTTTTAACAGTTTAAATCATTTCTGATCTTAAGCATAGGCTAACTGGAATTTCTTAGTCCCGTATTTATTTTGTATATAGTCAATCCATTTTTTCCAGTCTCGTTTATATCTCTCATTTGAATGATCTTTGAGATATGCCGATATTTTAGCCATTTCAGCTAAGTTTGTGACTTTCAATGTCCATTCTTGGATTGTAGGCAGGTCTTCCTTCTTCCAATATTGCGCCACCAACAGTCTTGCTGCAGTTATCAGGTGCAGAATCAAATTGGTCTCTACCACTGTAAAATCAGTACATATACCTAGTAAAAATAACTGAGGAATAAACTTTATCCTTTTTTTAAAAACATTTTGCATGACCCACCATATTTTTATCCAAAATGCCTTAACCTTTTGGCAGGTCCACCATATATGATAATATGTAGCATCGAGAGAACCACACCTCCAACATTTAGGCTGTACATTCGGATACATAGAAGCCAACTTTTTAGGATCTAAATGCCATCTATAGAACATCTTGTAAAAATTTTCTCTCAGATTTTGAGCTTGTGTAAATTTCACATTTCTTACCCAAATTCTTTCCCATGTATCCAACATTATTGGTTCCTCAATATTTTGAGCCCATTTTATCATACAATCTTTAACTAATTCTGTTTCCGAATCCATCTGTATTAATACATTATATATCCTCTTTATATGCATTAAGCTTTGATCTCTTATTTGTTTAAACAGATTATCCTCAACTTGAATAAAGCCAATTTTTTGATCTATTTTCCACCTAGCCTGTAATTGCCCATACTGGAACCATGTTTGAACTACCTTCTCCTCTTTTAATACCTCTAAAGATTTTAATTGTAATACCCCCCTTTCCGAGGTAAGAAGCTGTCTGTAAGTAAATCTGTCCTGTTTTTGTGCTGTATTCATATTTTCAATTGCATGTCTAGGAATTGCCCACATGGGTATCTTGTCATTTAATTTATATTGGTATTTCTTCCAAACCCGCAATAAAGCATTTCTCAAAATATGACTTTTAAAGTTCTTATCCAATTTTTTGTTGAATAACAGGTAAGCATGCCAACCAAATACCAGATCGTGTCCCTCAATGTTCAATATTCTATCATTGGTTAAATGAATCCAATCACTAATTACAGATAATGCCACTGCATCATAATATAGTTTTAAATTAGGTAGTTTCAATCCTCCTCTCTCGCGTACATCTTGCATTATTTTCATCTTTACCCTCGGCTTCTTTCCTGCCCACACAAATTTGTTGATACCCTTCTGCCATTCTAAAAGGTTCGCATCTTTTTTAAGTATAGGTAACATTTGGAAAAGAAATAAAAATTTTGGTAAAATGTTCATTTTCACTGCCGCTATCCTGCCCAGCAAAGATAAGTGCAATTTCTCCCATTTTTTCATCTCTGTCTGTATGCTATGCCAAAGTGGTTCATAATTATGCTTATATAATTTCCCATTTGAAGTTAAAATGTTAACTCCAAGATATTTGACTTTTTTAACTACCTCACATCCTAGCATCATTCCTAATTCTTCCTTTTGTTTAATATTCATATTTATAGCTAATATTTTGGTTTTTCCTAAGTTTATTTTAAAGCCAGACACTTGACCATATTGATTAATCGTATTCATTAAAACCATACTGGATTCCTGCGGTTGTTCCAATATTATGACCAAATCATCCGCAAAAGCGCGGACTCTATATTCTTGCTGCCTAATCTTGATCCCTTTTAAACCATCCAAGCCCCGTATTTTATTCAACAATACTTCCAAAGTTATAATAAACAATAATGGGGACAAAGGACAACCCTGTCTTGTACCTTTTCCAATTTGAAAAGAGTCTGTTAAACTTCCATTGACTATGATTTGTGCTGTTTGCTGTTGGTATATTGCTTTAATTGACTGTAAAAAATTATCTCCTATCTGCATTTTTTGCAATATCTTCAGCAGAAATTGCCAGTTAACTCGATCAAAGGCCTTCTCAGCATCCAAAATATAAACGCAGCAGGGATCTGGTTGTTCTTTCCCAAATATTCTAATGCATTAATAATTAATCTGACATTACTTTTCATCTGTCTCCCTTGTATAAAACCTGTTTGGTCCGTATGTATCAATTGTTGAATGACCAACATTAACCTATTTGCTAATATTTTAGTAAAAATTTTATAATCTACATTCAGTAATGAAATGGGTCTATAATTTTTGGGTTGAGTAGTATCTTGATCTTCTTTGGGTATCAAAGATATAAACGCTGTCTTCCAAGATGGAGGGACTTTACCTTCCGTTTGAATCATATTAAATAATTCTCTAAGAGGTTCTACCATTTCTAACTGTAAGTTTTTGTAGTAAACCGCTGTCAAGCCATCTGTACCTGGTGCTTTCCCTGGCTTTAATTGCTTAATTACCTGCAGGATTTCCCCCGAGGTTATTGGTTGATTCAATTTTTGCCTGTGTTCTTCTCTAACTGAAGGTATTTTCTCCTTGTCTAAATATTTGTCTATGTCTAAACCATTAATTTTATCCCCTTTATACAGTTCTGTAAAAAATTCCCAGAAAGCCTTTTGAATCTCTTCCTGTTGGAACACCTCCTTCCCTCTGTAAATCAATTTAGATATATATCGAGTTTTCCTTTTTTTCCTAATCTGATAAGCTAACCATCTGCCAGGTTTGTTTGCATTACAAAAAGTATTGTGTTTTGCATATAATAAATTAGTAGCTACCTGGTCAGAGATCAACATGTCAAATTGAGATTTTAATATGTTAATAGCTTCCTTAACCTTTGTATCGTCTGGTTTCCTTGTTAACTCCAGCTCTTTTCTCTTAATTTCCTCTTCCAGTTCTGTTCGTTTTAGCCCTTGCTTATTTCTATGTGTTTTATTTATATTCATCAAAACTCCTCTCATATACGCTTTGCTTGCATCCCATACAAATTCCATAGATGTACCCTTATTCATATTCAAAACAAAATATTCAGATAGTAATTTTTTACAATCATTAATATAGTTTTCATATCTAAATAAATTTTCATTCAGTCTCCAAAACCTTCTTGCCTGCACTACCCTTCCCAACTCCATCCAAACTGGGTTATGGTCCGAAAGGACTCTAGCTGCAATCTTTGTTTTCTTGACCCTAGAAAGCAAATCATTAGTGGTTAGAATAAAATCGATCCTTGAAAGGGATTGATGCCTGTCCGAGAAGAAAGTGAAGTCATATTCCTCTGCATTTCTTTCTCGCCAGATATCTCTCAATTCAAAATCATCCATAATGTCAAAGAAAGATTTGGGTAACTTTGCTCGCATCTTGGTATTTAGGCGGGAAATCTTCTTATCTCTCTTAGTGTCTATCACTCCATTCCAGTCACCCAATAGTATACAGGAACTATAGTCCCACTGTACTAATTTAGCATGAAGATTTCTATAGAATCTATCTTGCTGTTGATTGGGAGCATAAATTCCCAAAAGTAATGTCTTTTTCCCTTCTAAGATTAAGTCTAAAGCAATATATCTTCCGAAGGGATCTGCTTCTATTAATTCAGCTTTCATATCTTTTCTTAAGTATACAACTATACCATTCTTCTTTTCCATAGCAGAAGCTGCAAAATGTTGACCAAGTTTTGAGTTGATCAAATATTTTTGATCAGTTGACTTGATATGAGTTTCTTGCAAACAAATTACATCGTTCTTAAACTGTTTAAGACTTTTAATTTCACTTTTAATTTCTTCTTTCATTTCTTTTATTTCCTCTTTTCTCTCCTCTCTATTATCTCTAAATTTATCTTCCATTTTAATTGTCTGTGCATTACGAGCCTCGCTTAGATTACTCAGAAAAAATTCTTTCGTTAACACATCCCCAGCAGGGGGCGTAGGAAGCGGAGGCTGCAGCTTTGTACCAGGCACTGAGGATGTGCCCCTGGAAGTAGAGGGTGACGACTTCAAGTTAATATTTGGTTTTGAGGCCATTTCAAAATTTGTCTGCCTGCAGTTAATAAAACTCTATTGCCTAAATATGCAGCTTTAAGTAAAGAGGCTTTTATTTTGAAGTTTAAGGCTTGGCAAAAGTTTCAGTGAGTAAACATTGTAACAAGACCGTTCAACAGATTCATCACCATTTAACTTCCAAATAAGCAAAGTTAATGAAGGAGTAAAATTCTTCTATTGTGAAACCAAAACATGTGATAAGCTATCTCTTTTGTTTTGAATTCTTTTGAAGTCTTGTGAGAATTAGCAAAAAGTGTTCGTTATTACCGGAGAAACCAGCCTGCTCGGCGCCATTTTAAAAGCCTCTGAGTAAATAATTTTTCGGAGGAGAAAAAGAGAAGAAGCTAAAATGTTGATAAGCAATTATTGTCCTCGCAGTAAACGGATTCAGCTCGTGATAAGATTAAATCAAACAAAACTTAGAGCAGAGTGGGAGAGACCTACTTTGTCCTGCACAAGGCAGTTTGAAGTTCCCAGCACGGACAGCCGTTCTGCCTTGGGCTAGCCCCCCTTTCCTTGCAAGCACAAAAGCTGCAAAAATCGAAGAGCATTTGCCAGCAAAACAGTTTCTTCTTTCCCTCTTGCCTGAAGGATAAGAAAACCTGATAAGACGTCAGATGGAAGATCCTCTAATCAGGTACGTAGCCAGGAATTCGGAGGCAGCTGATTTTTTGCTGCTTCCACCAGTAAGCTCCTCCCAGGAAGTCCCAGATCTATTGTTGACCATATCATATCTATTCTTGACCACGACATATGTCTATTTGAGTAAAATGTATATTGTTTTTCTCTCAAGTGTCTTCTTCTCCATACGTCTTGTAGACTTAATTCCTCTAGCATTGTAAATAATGTTTTAGGCAGTATTCTCCTTAGCTTATTCAAATTTTCAGTTTTATAATCCAGCTCATTATTTACTATCGCATTAAAGTCCCCTAATATGCATATTTCTTCATATTCATATTCTATTATCTTATTGTGGAGTTTTCCATAAAATTCTTCTTGATTGTCATTTGGTGCATATATCGCCAACATCAATTTTTTTTATCATTATTTCCACTATCAATATTCTTCATTTTCAAATATTTGCTTTGATTGTATTGACTTTTTGATGTACAGTGCCACACCTCTTTTGCTTTGATTGGCCAGTGTCATATACAGCTTCCCCAATTTTGGATAATCCAAATATTTTGGTGTTGTTACTTCTTGCAGGCATATATCTAATTTCAATTTTTCTAATTTATTAAATGTCCTCTTTCTTTCATAATCCATTTATGTTTAATGAGATTATTTTTATTTCTTCTTCCATGTCTTAATTATTTGTCGTTTTAGTTTATCTAGTCACTCTCATATCCATTTGTTCTTTCATCTCTTTTGCTCTTGCTCCTCTTAACACCCTTTCTTCTTGTTCTTTAGCTAGTTCTCTCTGTTCTTTCTCCTATTCTTGTAGTTTTGTTCCTCTTTCCTCTCTCTGTCTCTCTTCTTCTTGTGGTCCAAAGTATTGTTCATAAAATAACCCTGCCTTCTCTACTGTATCCAGCCTATGTCTTTGCTCCTGCCAAGTTACTAGTATGCCTTCTGGTATTAACCATCTGAAATTAATTCCTTTTTTATTAGGCATTTGGTCAGGAATTGATATTCTCTTCTTAGATCACTCACCCTTCTTGGTACTTGTTTGAGGACTATCATTTCTTTAGATTTGTATTTTATTGTGGTTTTCCTTGCAGGATTTCTGTTCTCAATGTTTTCTTAGTAAATCAGGGTAATTCATTTCTTATAGCACATCTTGTATGGACCCTGTAAGTTTCATCAGTCCCGTTTAGCATCTTTCCCTTGGGTTATTCCAGTCCGTCCACCAATATGTCAGCAATTTTTTCTGCTAGATTCTCTTCCTTTTCCTCTTTGATATTTTGGAATCTTAAATAGAAATCAGCCTTGTCCATTTCCCACAAAATATTTATTTTCCTTGCTTTTTATCTGTTGTCAGTCTATAATCCATCTTCTTCATTTTCTTCTCTGTTAGTTCCACCTTTTCTTCTTCTTTCTGCAGTCTCTGCTCATTTTCCCCATTATCTCTTTAATTTCTTTCAGGTCTTCATCCACTTTGTCTATTCTTTCTTTGAGGTCTTGATACACAGCCTGTAACATACTCTTTAACTCCATACTAGATTTACCTTGTTGTGTTGTTGTATTTGATTATTTTTGTGCTGTATGGCTGGAGGTTGTTGCTGTTGATGAGGAATATGCTGTTATCTTCTTCATCTTGTTGATTTATTTTTATAATCCAAATATCAAAAAAGAGAAAAGAGAAAAGAAGAAGAAAACCCCCAAACTTTGAGGGTCGCCTCTCCAAGTCTGGTGGGCCAAGCTTCAGGTTCTTGTTACCTTAATCCAATTGTAGTAGTAAAGTAAACAGAAAAAAAAGACCAAATTCCAACAAAAAGGACAACAACAAAAAATAGTAAAAAATTAACCACAATTGTAAAATAAAAATATGTCTTTGGTCCCCCTTATTTCCTCCAAGCTTCAGATTCTTGTTACCTTAATCCAGTGGTTCCCAAACTTGGCAACTTTAAGACTTGTGGAGTTGAAGTCCACAAGTCTTAAAGTTGCCAAGTTTGGGAACCACTGCCTTAATCCAATTGCAGTGGAAGGTAGAAAGACAAAAACAGAAACAAAAACAACAAAATAAACCCCAAATTCCAACAAAGAGCAAAGAGAGAAAAAATAGTAAAAAAAATTGACCACAATTGTAAAATAAAAACATATCTTTAATCCCCCTTATTCCCTCCAACTCTAACAGTAGGAGAGAAAAAAATAAAAATATAAAGGAAAAATCCAATAAGTACCGTCTAAGTGGAAAATTACAAGGAAAAATCAAGAAAGAAGTTTATTTTAAAAAAGGAACCAGGTACAGATCCACCTAAAGAAAATAACTTCCATTCTTAATATAAGCGAAAGCTCCACGGTTCCAAACAGTTCCAAAATAATTCCAGAGTTCTAAAGCTATAATCAGGAAATTGGAAAACAAAAGCACCAAAGATGAATCTACAGCTAGTGTTTTGTCTTATGTGGCAGTTTTTATCACCACTCTGTTTATCAAATCACTATTCATTTGTTCAAGGCCATTTTTTAAAATATATTCTCTTTGTTGTCACTAGATGGCATTGTTTTTTAGTGAAAAGAGTAGTTAGGAAAGAAAAAAAATTCCAAGAGCAATCTCAAGAGTTCAATTTCTTCAATATCAATTATCAAAATTTAAAAATTTCACTGGCAATCAACTCTATCCAGACTGCTCTCTTTTTCTCCAAACCATCCTCCCAAAACTATTTGATGAAATCTTTTATTTATATTGGCATTCGCTTCTCCGCCACTGCTTCCTGGAGGGGTAATCCACTCCCCTCCCCTTGTGCCTTCTCTCTTTGTTCTCAGTCAGTCAATCAGGGGAAAAAAAACTTTTGAATACAAAAGGGTATTATCACAATTTCACCCAGACATTCCAAGCTACTTCCTTCTCTCTTTTTGTGAAGCCGTCTCAACTCTTGACAGCTTGCAATGGCTGTCTTCCTTGCCACCAGGGTCGAGGGCTATTGCAGACATTCCAGGGGGTTTGTGGCATCCCCCTTCACATCTGCCCATGCTCTCATTCCTCACTGTCCCTCCAAGACAGTTCCAGGCTCAAACAAGCCCCCCAGAGTGGTATCGCCACTCCTCCGGAGCCCCGAAGTTCAGGTGCGTATCATTGAGACACTGGCTTCTCCTTGCCAAACAAGGTGAACTTGAAGTATTAATACACGAGGATAGATATGATATAATGGTAATTACCAAACTTGATGGGATGAAACTCACAGCTGGAATGTAATGCTGAAAGAATACAAACTGTTCAAAAGAAACAGATCAAACAAATAAGTGGTGGAATTCCATTACATGTAAGAAATTACCAAACTTTTACAGAAATGAATAAAACTAAGGATGAACGACTCTTTGAATATATATGATTTAATATAAAAGAAAAAAAGAATGACATTGCCATAGTGTATTTTACAGGCCACCCAAACAAGCAGGAAAAAATATGTGAACATTTTGCCAATCACTTATTTAACCTTTGCAGGAAACACACCACAATAGTAATAGAGGACCTCAACTACCCTGACATCAACAGGGAAACAAACTCTGCATCAAGTGGGAGATCAATCATGTTGCTGGCAAGCCTAATTGACAACTTTGTCAACCAAAAAATTAAAAACAAAAGATGAAATGATATAGGGTAGCGATGGCAAACTATTTTTGCCTCAGGTGCCAAAAGCATGCATGTTTGCGCTATCGCTATCGCTTGCATGCCCAACCCCATAATTTAATGCCCTCCCCACGCTGTGTCCCTTGCACATGCGCACATGACCACCACCCCGTTGCCCTGGAGGCCCTCTAGAGGCCAGAAATGGCCTGTTTTCCGACTTCTGGTGGGCCCGGTAGATCCATTCTTTGCCATCCCCAGGCTCCAGAAGTTTTATAAGAACCTGGGGAGGGCAAAAAATGGCCCAATAGGCAAAACCGGAAGTTTGGGAATGGACTTCTGGATTGCCCATTTGGCATTTTTTCACCCTCTGGAGGCCTCAGGAAAGCTTTCAGAGGGCAAAAATTGGCCGAAAATCAAGGTCGAAAATCAGCTGGCCAGTGCACTGGAGCTGACAGGGGAACACTTTGTGTGCCTCAGAAATGGCTCCGCGTGCCACCTGTGGCATGTGTGCCATAGATTCGCCATCATGGATATAGGGGATTGAAATTGTGGGAACTTTGGTGGAGAATTGACCCTGTCATATTGGAATTAAATAAATTCAGACACAATCATGATACATTATGCAATGTACATTGCACAGGTCAGAAGAAGAGCTGAGAGATATCTGCAGATTCCTCACATCTTGGACATAAATAGTTTCAACTCCTTTCCTTGAAGCAGTGCTATAGAGCATTTTATGCCAAAACAACTAGACATCGACAGTACCCCCCCACCCCTGGTGCCCTCACTGCCACTGCTGAACACCTAATTCAGTGTTGCCTAATGTCTATTAACCCATGTAGTATGACTAGTATTATTATTCATCCTTCTTATAGTCTTCCTTGCAATCCCTTTTATTGGTATTATTATTAATCGTGAACTGAAAAACAAAATGACAAGTATAAAAATGGAAGGAGGGACACATAACTAAGGCAGAACACCAGCAAATATAGCCTGAATCTGTAAAAATGAAATCAGGAAAGCTAATGCTGAGGTATAAACGAATGTTTCTAATACATGTCGAAAATAATAACAACCTACTTCTTAGCAAGCTAGCAAAATGTAGGATTGTCAGCACCATCATTAGGTGGGTTTGTACCTGGCTGACAAATCATATTCATCATATAGGTCTCAATGGAACTATCTCTACCTGGAGGGAAGTAAGCAGTGGGGTACTCCAGGGTTCCACTTTAGGACCAGTAATTTCCAATATCTTTATAAATGATATATAGACAAGGGAATTGAAAGGGAACTAATCAAATTTGCAAATGACACTAAGCTCTCAGGAATAGCCAATACAAACTTAAGATGCAAAAAAATCTTGACTAACTTGGATACGGGGCCCTATCTAACAAAATGAATTCAATATAGAGAAAAATATGGTTTTACACAGGCAAGAAAAACCAACTCTATGGGTATAGATTAGATAAAACTTGTCTTAATTCAAGGAACTGTGAGGGGGTTCTTGAAGTCCTAATGGACAATAATTTAAAGTGTGCTGTTAAACAATAGCCAAAAAAGCCAATGCAAACCTAGGCTGCATTAATATAGGGTTAGAATCAATATCCCATGATGTTCTAGTACTGCTTTACAAAGCCTTAGTAAGACCACACTTGGAATACAGGTAATCTTCGATTTACAACAATTTGTTTAATTACTGTTCAAAGTTACAATGGTACTGAAAATGTGACATGATATTTTTCACTCTTATGACGTTTGCAACATCCCCATGATCATGTGATCAAAATTCAAATGCTTGGTTGGTTCATATTTATGACAGTTGCTGTGTCCCAGAGTCATGTGATCCCATTTTGTGACCTTCTGATAAGCAAAGTCAATGGGAAAGCCTATTTCACTTAAGAGCTAGGTTACTAACTTATCAATGCAGTGATTCACTTAACAACGGAGGCAAGAAAGACCGTAAAATGAGACAAATGCCTTAACAAATTAACAAATGCCTTACTTATCAACCAAAATTTTGGGCTCAATTTTGGTGATAAGTCAAGGACTACCTATACTTAAGGTGACCAGATTTTCAGATTGGTAAAGAGGGACACCTTTGACCGGGGGGGGGGGGTGATTAAAAATTTTATACGGAGCAACAAAAATTTTCATACAATGCAAAAATAGTATTGTAATATTTTTTTTATTTCAACATAACTATAATTTACAAATATAAATTGTAACTGTTGCCAAACATCAAAATTTTGATCACGTGACCATGAGGATGCTGCAACAGTCACTAAGTGTGAAAACGGTCACTAAGTGTGAAAAATGGTCATCAGTCACTTTTTTCAATGCCATTGTAACTTTGGTCACTAAGCCCATTATACCACCTTTTTAGCCACAGTTCTTAAGTGAATAGCTGCAGCTGATAAGTTAGTAGCATAAGTGAATCTGGTTTCCCCATTTGACTTTGTCAAAAGGTGATTATATGACCCCAGGACACTGGAACCATCATAAATACGAATCTGTTGCCAAACATCAAAATTTTGATCGCGTGACCATGAGGATGCTGCAATGGTCGCTAAGTGTGAAAATGGTCGCTAAGTGTGAAAATGGTCATCAGTCACTTTTTTCAATGCCATTGTAACTTTGGTCACTATACCACCTTTCTTGCCACAGTTCTTAAGTGAATAACTGCAGCTGGTATTTTGTATTTTGGATAGAATCTTTTTTTAAATAGTCTAAGACAATTTAAAAAAAGAATCCACACAGAATAAAAATATTTTAAAAAATCCTATGCACAATAAATAAAATATTATTTTAAAATACATTAAAAAAATAAAAGAAAAAAACCTAGTTCACTTACCAGCAGGCACAAGTGAGTACTCCAAGTCAATCCAGAATGATGTAGATGTTAATACAAAGAACTGAGCAACTTAAAATGGTGACATTAGTCAGGGAAATATTTTTCAAAGAAACTTTGCCACCATTTTTTCCGACCTCCAACCTCTGTGCCCCTCCCCTCCAGAAAATCCAGGAAATAACACTCGCGGCTTCTCTAGCCAAGCATTTCCTGGAGCTCTATGGTACTTGATCATTTTTTCTTATAAAATGAAGTAAAAGGGGCACACAGGGGGGGTTCGTTTTCTTGCTTTAACATTTTAATATCTTCAATGCAAGTACTGAGACACACAGAGAGAGAGGTTAGACAGGGTGTCTTTTGTCTTGCCCCGGTTAGGATTTCTTAAGCAAATCCACTGGGCTTTCAACATGAAGCCAGAAAATCGGACTTTTTAAAAATGGCCCGGGACACGGGACAAATTGTTATAAAGCGTGACTGTCCCACTGAAACCTGGACGTCTGGTCACCTTACCTATACTGCATCCAGTTCTGGTCACCCAATATAAAAAAATATATCAAGATTCTGGAAAGAGTGCAGAGAAGAGCAACAAAAATGATTAGGAGCTGGTGGATAAAGCATATAAAAAACAGTTACAGGAATTGGGTATGTCTAGTCTAATGAAAATAAGGATTAGAGATGACATGATAACAGTGATCCAATATCTGAAGGATTCCTACAAAGTCGAGGCCGTCAAACTATTTTCCAAAGCACCAAAAGGCAAGACAAGAAACAATGGTTAGAAACTAACCAAGGAGAGATGCAACCAGAAGTAAGAAGACATTTCCTAATGTAAGAGCAATTAATCAATGGAATAGCTTGCCTTCAGGAGTTGTGTTTGCTCCATCACTGGAGGCTTTCAAAATAATACTCAATAATGCTTCAATAATACTCAGGCAAACAATAGATACAAACTCAAGGTAAACCACTCCAAACTTAATTGGACAAAATATGACTTCAGCAACAGAGTGGTCAATGCCTGGAATACTCTACCGGACTCCGTTGTTACATCCTCAAACCCCCACAGCTTCAACCTTAAACTGTCTACCGTGGACCTCACCCGATTCCTAAGATGTCCGTAAAGGGTGTTTTGCCAGCGTGCCTGTCCTACTGTCCCCATTTATTTGTAGTCATTTCCCTTGTTAATGTCCATGTTGTACAGGTTTGACAAACTAAATAAAATAAAAAATAAAAAGGGACTAGATAACCATTTGTCTGAAATGGTATAGGATCTCCTGCTCGAGCAGTGGATTGGCTAGATGACTTTTGAGGTCCCTTCCAACTCTATTATTCTATGTTTTATACCTGTCTCTTTAGAATGTATCATTTTAGTTAAAAAGGCATTTAATTCCCCCCCCCTTTTTTTGTAAAATATTTGTTCTTTAGTGAGAGAGCCTCCATGCTTTAGGACAGTTGAATATTCTCCTTGTTTATAAATCAAAAATATTAAGAATGTCATGTTGAAAGTGGCTCTTGGCATAACTGAATCTCGTACACAACATACATTAAAGCCTTAATCAGAAGTTCTCGAAAAGACATTAGGGAAGCTTAGTGAAGGTCTCATGGGCATTGCAAAGTGTTGTGAAAAGCTAGCAGCTGCCTCCGAAGGATGCTTCCTTATTATCATCAGGAGGAAGAAAATAATGGTTGATAGTAAGCAGCAGGTGTAGAAAATGGTGGCTGAGTGCAGGGTGACCAAAAAGGAAGAGGGGGAGGGAGTGATAGGTGGGTGGTGACAGTTGAAATGCCTACTGCAATTGTAAAAGAGAAAAAAGACTGGAATCTGCCATAAAGTGGGTAGCTTTTTCTTTTCTTCAAGTATCCTGTCTTTCTTCAATGTTGTTTTTAATATTCCTAAAAACCTTAGTAATGCAAATCATACACGTATGGGAAATCTATTCTGCAGAATATAGTACAATATAATAAAATTATCCTTATTAAAGCTAGAATTTACAATTCTCCAATAGATGGCAGTGTTGCTCTTCAGCCAGAAAGAGATGAGCCACAACTGTTACACAGTTTGGTGCCCTCTTTGCTAATTAAAAAAAAAGTTACAAAACAAATACTTTATTATATTTAGATGTCAATGCTTTCTAGCCATGGTGGTGAAATATTGCAGGCTAATTCTGCAATCCCACGACCATGAATTCAATCCTAGGCAGCTCAAGATTGATTCATCCTTCCAAGATGGGTAAAATGTGGGCCCAGATTGTTGGGGGGCAATATCCTGACTCTGTAAATTGCTTAGAGATGGCTGTAAAGTACTATGAAGTACTATATATATGTCTGAAGTACTGGTATATATATCTATTATTGCTATTCTATTTTTATGAAGAAATATTTAACCCATTCCAGATATAATGTAAAAATCTGTCATTTCTTATGGACTAGCTGGTATCAAGGTTTCTAATATATTTATTCCATGGTCACATCTAACTGAAGATAAAACCCAAGCAATATAGGGTTTGCTGAATTATTACTATAACTTCAATTTCTTGCTGCTACTTTTTATTCAACAAGGGCTTGAGCAAAACATATTTGTGCTTTTCAAAAATAAAACATATAATTATTTAATACAGTTGACTCATTTCCAAATAAATACACATAAGATGGTGCCCTTGCAAGTTACATAAAAATATAGAATCATAGGAGGTATTTTATGGAGCTATTTCAATCTTTTTTTAAAAAAAAAACTTTCAGCAATGGAGCACCCACAAATCTGCTATTTCATTGGTTAATTGCTTTCACTGTCAGGAAATTAATTCTTTGTTTCAGGGTTAGTTGTAGGATGGTTGCATCCATTCTATCTTCTTAATTTTATCATTGCAGAGTGTTATATAAAGATGATTGTAACTGTAATTTTAAATTATAATTGAATTTTAAATTTTGTCAGGAATCAATGCTACAGAAAAAAGTTTAATAGTGTTAAAACAGATCACAAAATGTATTTCTATATAATTCATAGAGAAAATTATTTTTCATAAGTCATAATATAATTAGAGAAGTGGTTGGAAAATATGCAGTAGTTACTGAAGAAGCTATGATATTATAATGCATCATATTAGACAATTTTATTTTCCAGTTCTGTAATCTCTCTCTCTCTCTCTCTTTCTTTACATGTTTTTATTTTATTCCAAAGTTAAAATACAAAATCTAAAACTAAAAAAAAACCAAAAAGGAAAAGAAAAAAAACACAGGACAACCAAAGCATTAAAAAGATGCATCACAAAAGGACATTATACAGATATTACTCCTCTAGACGAATACTGATTAATATATTATTATATTAGCTCCCAACCTTTGTGAAACAAACCTTCCAAATATTTTTAAATTAGTACATCTATTTGCCACTTGTTCACCTGCTTTCTGTATGTTATATTAATGAACAACAGGAAAAACAGTATTACTGAAATAAAACAAAATTAAAATTTGAAAGCTCTCTATTAACAGACTATTATTGTAATCCACATGTAGAAAATTTATCATGGCATCTTACCTATCCAAAATCATCCCAAAAGTTATAAAGAAATCATCCTGAGTCAAATATCCATGTCTGTTTCTCAATATCATTTCTAGTCAATTGTCATTTAATTAAATATAGTAAATTCAGTCTCCAAAGTAGATCTATCTTTTGATCAAATTGCAAACAAAAGTAATTGTCAATTAAATGCAATAAATCCATCCAGTCTCTCTCAGACTTTGTAGAGGTCTGGAATCTGTCTTTTTCCCTTACAGTCAAAGGCATATTATGATTGAAAACAATGTCCAGACTTGAACTTCAGAACAGCAGGTGAAATTGTAACAGCAGATGAAATCCACTTTGCTAGTTTGCCAGCTGTGAGATTATCTGTTCGATCTGGAAGTGGATCCAAGTCCTTTCGTGTATCTTCATCCACATCCAAAGATTCAGATTTTAACATTCTTTTAAGAATCATTAAAGTTTGATCAAGCTTTTGAGAGGGGAATCCAGCTAGGAGTTGCACATCTTCCCACCCTCCTTCCTTAGGCTTCAGAGACTGCTAAACCATCTTAATCTGTGAAATTCAGCCATGGAACAAAGAACCAAAAAGTAAGTTTGATTCCATATTTTAATCCAAGATTATAAGAAAAGTTCAATGGAAATAAACTCCAGGTTTTGCAAATTAAAAAATATAGAATCCAGTGGTGGGAACCTGAGAACTCTTCACCACCACCCTGAACATGAACTATGCTTTTCATACAGAAGAAGAAGAAGGAGGAGGAGGAGGAGGAGGAGGAGGAGGAGGAGGAAGAGGAGGAGGAGGAGGAGAAGAAGAGAGAGGGAGAGAGAGAGAGAGAGAGAGAGAGAGAGAGAGAGAGAGAGAGAGAGATTATCCAGAACAACGTATATTGAAAGAAAAAAGAGAGAGAAAAAACAATTAGAGTCCAGCAAGAAGTTGAAATAAATCAACATTCAACCATTAATCAACTTTTAAAATAATAAGCAAAATTAAATAATGAAATCCAAAAGTGAAAGTTAAAATTCTGGCATGCTTAGAGAGCGAAACTAATTGATAGGAAGATGGCTATGCCCAATGACTTTTTGATAGTGGAACTGGAATCTTCAAGATTCAGTCCAAAAGTCATCTTGGATCACTCCTACCTGGTCCCATTCAAAATAAGGGAGCAGCATTGCCAATTAGAACTAGCTTTAACAATGAAATAATTAGATAGCAATAGCAATAGCACTTAGACTTAAATTTACAGGCTTTACAGCCCTCTCTAAGGAGTTCACAAAGTCAGCATATTGCCCCCAACAATCTGGCTCCTCATATTACCCACCTCAGAGATCATCAGTAGGAGAAAAAAGAAACTCAGGAACCATTCATGAAAGGGGACTCTGCAGTCTGCCCCCTTCCTCAAAAAGGAATCTTCCTACAGTTATTGCAGCTCTTTCATTAAAAAATAAACAGAAGTTCACATATTATATCTTTTACAAATCCAGTTAGAAATATTTTCCCAAAAGGAACTTTTCCTTATGCAACAATTCCATCTATTCCATCTATTCATCTTTTATCTACCAAAAAACTATGAACATTATCAAAATTCCTCCTCCCCAATAATTCATTATGTTAACAATTTTACCATTATTTTCCATATAAAAACCCAAAGAGAATCAGAAGTATATTGAGATGATGTTGGTGCCAAAACTAAATGTTATATATGAGAATGATAGCCCAATGCACTACTTAATCATACAGTAAATCATCCTGATTTTCACTGCTCATAAATGATGTATATACATAACATAACTAATATGTTAGTTATAACTAATATGGATTGGTGTTATGTATGGGTGGACTGTGTGAGAAGCAATAAAATATTGCTCAAATTATTTTAAAGAAATGGCAAGCATGTGTATTATGAAGATTAAAGAAATTCTTACCGTTCCTTTGTTTTCTCAATTTATGATATCTTATTTTAAACCATTAATTAAAATATTTTCAACAGTATTCTTATTTCAATTGCACTGTTTGGTATCTTAAAATATTTCATAAACAGTTCATTTTTTCTGCAGGACAATGCGGAGACCATTTTATAAATAATTTTATGGACACAATGTTAGGAAAATTGCACAAGACTTGTGACAGAAAGCATCAGTGGAAAACTGCCTACCATAATTTGTTTTGTTCACCTAGGTATACACTCTGTTCTGGTGCTAGGAAAACACTTTTACACTTTTATACTGTAGTTCTTCTGAGGCGGGAACAGGAAGCTAATAAGGGGTAAGCTGATTGGCAGGAATAAGTGAGGAGAAGCTGGCTGGCAAAGCATGTTGGACCTCCTGATAGTCTGCTTCTTCCAAAGTGTTGAAAGAAAAAAACCGAGACTGTTGAAGTCTTTAGATAATTTCCCACTAGCCTGAGAAATTGGCAGCTACACAAAATGTATAGGAGATTAGATACAAAGCTGCACATACAGACAAAGCTTTAATATCTGTAAAATAAAGGGTTAACCTTAAGGAATTGCAAGCAGATATCACATAACTGTGCTATGTATTCCAAAGCACATTTTTGCCTTTAAATTTGAAGCCCTGAAAAGCTACAATGCTAGGTCTAACCTCCATTTCAATGACAAAGACTGATTGCAAGTAAAATTATTAATAAATAATCAGAAAACCACAATTTTAGCATTTACTTGACATCATAGTAAAATCCATAAAGGGCAAATCAATTAACTATTACTGGACTTAAATGTGTTTGTAATGTTGTTGGATAAGGGACAGTAGATTTGAGGATTATATAAAATCATGTGGTAACTTTTTCTGAAGAAAGGTTGTTTTCCTTGTTGTTTTGCAACATTTGATTTGGGTGGTTATATTGTTAATATTTTGTCAAAATAAAAGAACAAAGGAGACAAAAACTTTTACCTTCTTTCCTGCTTCTAGTAGCTTACTCTGTGCAATCAGATCAACCCAGCAAGTTTGAGTTTCTGCACACTAAATTAAGAACAATATATTGTTAAAACTGGAATCTCAGTACCCTACAGCTTATCTAATTTTAATATGGGGTTTCAATGCTAGACCAGTGTCTGATTACAGTACTTTGTTTTCTTCTCATCTATAAACCTGAGACTTGCATCAATCATGATAGTTGTTCTAATGATCCTAAATTTAATTTTCCTGGTATTTGTTTAACCCAGAGGGTGACTCATCTTGTTCTTACTATGTTGAATGGCTAAGGGTTATGAAATTAACACTTTCAACAACTAGTGAGTTTAGATCGATTTCTAGTTGTAGATCTAGTAGCTTTGATGTCTCTAATATTTTCCTCTTTATTGAGAATTTTTCTGAAAATTATTGAACTAAAACTGACCATTTAGCTCTTGGACTTGAATCAATATGTTCCAAATATCTGACTGCATTTTTCTCTGCAATACTTTATCAGCACAATGATTACAGTGATTATAGTGCTTAAATTGTATCCCCTCAAACCTTGAAGCTTAAAAGCACAGTGATGGATGTGTGTGATATCTCAAATCCCAGAGTAACCTTTCTTCTTCATGTCTACTGTATATGATAATCAGAGTGCAAATAAATTTATGTTTTGTAAGAGGAACTCCTTTCATACTTAAATTAATAAGGAGTGTTTCTGAGATTTTTAAAAAAGGACAAAGATATTATATCTTGCAGACATGCAAAATTTCCTCAGAGCATCCAGAGAATTTTTTGCTCAAAATATTCATAATTATCAAATAAGAACAAGCAACTAGATCTGCAAAAGTAATGGATATTTTTATTCCCCAAATCTTCTTGATTGATGATATTAAAGTGTCCAAGAAAAATGTCACACATCTTGAATAATTTGTTTCATTCAACATAATGTATTGTACATTCAGAGCAGCAGTGGTGAAGACTCTCGCCCCCCACCCAGAAGTTTGAGAGTTCAATCCTCAGTAGCAGTTGTTTCTTTCCTGAGCACAAAGGGAAAAATAAATAAATAAATAAATAAATAGATAGCTGTCAGGCGGTGCTGTCCAGCGCGCGTGTTCTGAACTTGCTGTTCGTGTTACTGCTGTTAATAAAAGGTTCAGTTATTTACCTCAGCGCCTCCTCGTACATAAAAGACATAGGATGAAGATATGTCTTTGATACGCAGGTATAGATATAATAATCTTAAATGCAATATGTGAATGCCCTGAATGCAATTTCCTTTCTCTATAAAATAAATGAAATTGTAATTCTGCAGGTGAAATTTGGTTTATGAAGCCATAGTTGGAGTTGGCTGAGTGATGAACTGCTGGCAAAGGATAGGGAATTCATTCAAAGTACTAAAAACATTCTGTTTGGCCAAAGCATGTGAAATCAGGGGTTTTCTAATTTTTTTGCCTTAATATAGCCTTAATTATATATATATAATTATCCCACTACATATCTGTAGTGGGAATCATCCCACTACAGATATGTAGTGGGATGATTCCTCAGACTAGAATGTAGTTTTATATTAATTTCCATTATGCCCCTATAGAAAACCGTGACCCGACAAAAGCGTGCCGACAACACCGCGTCACTAAAACCATGACATTATCACCGCGCTGACAACAGCGTGGCAACAACAGCGCGGCGACAGAAGGGTGCTTTACAATAGTGCAGCGACAGAAAGCCGATTTAAGTTAAGGTAAGGGTTAGGGTTAGGTTTAGGGTTAGGTTTAGGGTTAAGTTTAGGGTTAGGTTTAGGTTTAGGGTTAGGGTTAGGGTTAGGTTTAGGGTTATGTTTCGGGTTAGCGTTATGTTTAGGGTTATGTTTAGGGTTAGGTTTAGGGTTAGGGTTAGCTTTTGAATGTTAGTAAAAGCATTTTGCTTAGCGCTTCGGATGGCGCGGATTTGCCCTCCGCGGTTATGTCGGTGCGGAAAAGGGCTTCGCGGTTTTGTTGGTGAACCATAGAAAACACCTTTAGAACTTTAAATTTGGCCTGCTGGTAACACTAGGAAATAATATTGTGAAAACTATGCAATTACTACAGTACAAGACTAATCACACTGCCGCTAAAGCGACCCACAGGGTTAGAAGCAATCAAAACAAGTCAGATTAGATTAGATTACATTAAATAATATTAGATTAGATTAGAATAGAATAGAATAGAATAAACAGAACAGAACAGAAAAGAAAAGAACAGCTAGTAAGCTAGAATAGAATTCTTTATTGGCCAAGTGTGATTAGATACACTGGGAAACTGTCTCTGCATAAGCTCTCATTATACATACAAATAGCATGATTGATCATAGTTACAATCATTATTCATAAAATACAAATAGCAAGTGATAAATCACAAGATACCAATAGGAGAAGATAGTAGGAAAGATGATAAGATGAGAAAAGATAAGAAATGAGAAGATGAGAAAAATGAGAAGATGAGAAGCATAATAGAAATACAGTTTACTGTATGGGTAAATATCTTTAGATCTAAGACAGTGTTGTGGGAATTAGGTATTCAACAGAATGATGGCACATCATTCACTGCGTCAAGTTATTTTGGCATGAAAAGCCCTATAGTAGCATCCTAAGGGGAGACGTTGAAACAGTTTATGGTCAGGATATGAGAGGTCTGTAGATATTTTCTCAGTCCTCTTTCTGGTTTGTGCACTATACATATACTCAATGGAAGGCAGGCTGATTGCATTTTCCCCCCTGCATTCCTAACTATCTATTGAAGTCTGTACCTATCCTGTTTGGTTGCTGTGCCAAATCAGACAGTTATTGAGATACAAATGATAGATTCAATAATTGCTCTGTAGAACTGTTTCAGAAGCATCATTGGCAATTGGAGTTTTCTGAGTTGATGCAGGAAGAACATTATTTGTTGTGCCTTTTTAATGATAGTTCTAATGTTAGGTATCCATTTCAAGTCCTGGGAGGTAGAAGAATCCAGAAACTTGAAGGTATCTACTGTTAATACTGTGTTGTCTAATATTGTAAGAGGTGGTAGAATAGGAGAGCCTCTTCTACAATATGCTATCCTCTCTAAAGTTTTAAGAACGTTCAACTCCAGATTGGCTACACCACAGGGTGAGATATGTCTTGTCTATTCTGCACACTTATCATTGTGTTTTTGTTTGAATGAGACCAATGACTGTTGTATCATCTGCAAACTTCAGAACTTTAACTGAGGGATCCTTTAAGATGCAGTTATTGATATATAGAGAGAAGAGCAATGGAGAGAGCACATAGCCCTGGGGGGCTCCTGTGCTAATTGAATGGGTATTCAATGTGATTTTTCTATAGCTTCACCTGCTGCTTCCTATTTGTTAGAAAGCTTATCTATAAGTGTGGTCAGGCATAGCTAGCTGAGCCATTTTAAAAAAGGAGGATTTCTATAATGATGGTGTTGATTGCTGAGCTGAAGTCTATAAAAAGGACTCTTGCATAGGTCTTTGGGATTCAAGATGATGTAAGATATAGTGCAGTGCGATATTGACAGTATTATCTGCTGATCTATTCGTACAATGGACAAGTTGCAAGGCATCTAACTGCATCAGTAATGGTTTTCAAGTGGGCCATCACTAAGCTTTCAAAGGTTTTCATAGCTATGCATGTCAGAGCAACCAGTCTGCAGTCATTCAACTCCAGGATGGTAGTAGAGCATTTGAAGCAAGAAGGGATATAGCACATCTCCAGAGATTAATTAAAGATGCGGATGAAGATGGGGGCCAGTTGATTAGCATAGGCTTTCAAGCAAGAGGAAGTTATCCTGTCTGGGTCTGGTGCTTTTTCAGCCTTTCCCCCCCTGTGAAATAGACTTTGCACATCTTTTTCTGGATCATTCAGAAATCCAGATGAATGAATCTAACAATGTGGTAGAGAACAAATATCAGAGGAAGAATAATAAAAAGCGATTTTCTTATTCATGCCTATAATTGGTAGCCTAAGAGAGTACCTCCCCAAAACAAACCAAAGATCTTTCAAAGAAGTATGAATGAAAACTAAAATTTTGATCCTTGGTAAGAAGAAAAGTGGAAAGAAATATCCACCTGGTTCAGTTCCAAGCCAGGAAAAAGGCACTGGAGACAAAATGGAGGCTGGAGGCTGATTGGAAAGAGGGTCCATTTATTGATGAAGCAGGACCATCAAGCACGTGTGATTCTGGGCAGCTGATCACATGGAGTTGAGAGTGGGAGGTTTTTATACTTTCCCTCAACTTCGTATTTGAGTTTCTTGTTCCTGTTCAAGAACATGTCTTCTATTGGCTGTTGTCAGATTCTTATGGTTATGTAAAGACCATAGGTGGCTCTATAGGCAAAGAGGAAATGGAAATCCTAGGTGTTTGTCTGAGCTCCTAGCTTTGGTTGAAGTTCGGACTGCTCTGAGATGATGCAATGACTAAAATACCCTTAGGAGATTGTGCAATGTAGTGACTGTGTGTCTTCTTCTAAATGGTACTGGATTAATCCTATTATGTCCTGAAGGATCATGTACTGTTCTTCTTAATCCCATCATCCTGGAGCTGAAGGTCTCTTGTTTTGTACAGAGCTGAGGTGGCGCAGTGGTTAAATGCAGCACTGCAGGCTACTGCTAGATCAGCAGTTCAGCGGTTCAAATCTCACCGGCTCAGGGTTGACTCAGCCTTCCATCCTTCCGAGGTGGGTAAAATGAGGACCCGGATTGTTGGGGGCAATATGCTGACTCTCTGTAAACCGCTTAGAGAGGGCTGAAAGCCCTATGAAGTGGTATATAAGTCTACTGCTATTGTAGATAGGCTGGCCTAGTCTTTCTTAATGGGCACAAAATATCTCCTGGGGTTATTAAGAAAGTGGGGCTTGTTTTCTGCTTCTAAAAATATGTTTCTCCATTTGTCCCTTTGGGAAAAAAATAATCTGCTTTTTTAAATGTTCCTCAAAATGTTTAATTCTTCTGGGAGTGGGGGTGGCTTCCCACAATCTATTTCTGCATACTTTACTACAGGTTGAATCGAGAATACTTATTTCCTTCCCTAGACCTGGTCATTTTATGGCCCAGAGGCCACATCTGGCCCCTTGGCTGTCCCTGTCCAGGCAGAGATGCGTGATGGGAGTGTGGGAGCAATGGTGGCCCACCACAACTGTTCCCGTTTCGCAAGTGGCCCCTTGGGGAAATTAATTCCCATCCATGCCCTACCCTGATCAATTTAGTCTCTTATGAACTTCCATTTTTTATTCATTAATTTTTCTGAATATCCACATATCATTGCCCACCCATGACAAACATAACAGGGGACGAGGCAGAATGATATTCCGGTTATTTATTCTGCAACTAATTGCTAGATTCCAAACTTTTTGCATCTAACAATTTATGTATAGGGTGCTTTATGTGGAATATAATTGCATTTTAGATTAATTATTTCACCAAAAATGTTACCATTTGGAAGTAAATAAACCTTTTTAGCAACCACAGTTATATATGCATTGGAACTGGAGGAGAGATGTAAAAAGGATAATTCATATGAAGTTTGAAAAAAATAATCCTTTTTTGAGTTATCTGCTCCATAAATTTTTTTCATAGATAAAGTGCCACATTCTTAGCAGCAAAATTGGGACATCACATTTTAAATTATAATTAAATATTATTTTAAAGGTAACTGAGTATTAACAGTTGTTTTTCACATTTATTGATGAGTTATCCCATCTATAATATCTTCTTTTCATTTATTAGTCTTTTCAACGTATATAAAGCAAAGTTCCCCCCCAGTCCCTGAATAGCAGGTCTGTGTACAAATGGAAGGTGCTGATGAAATGTTTACAAAAAAGATTGGCTCGTCAATAAAGCAAAGAATGGATATCGACTTCTTTTTCTGTGTTTGTCAGCTTGTAACCTGTTTAAGAAATGGCCAATAGCAATGAAATTCAATCAAACATTCTATGCAATTCCTCCTTTTCCTGATCACTGGCAGAGGATTCAATCTCAATAAAAGAAAATGAACCACTTATCATATAAATGAGGAGAAGGTAATTAATGGTTTCAAATTCTAACTGGAGATGGCTCTTATTAAGAAACAGGCAACCTAAGGAGTTGTGTTATGCATTTGATCTTATTCAATGTTTTTCTATAAAGCTTTGAACTGTATAGTTTCCCATCCTCTATTTCTTGATAGAAATTGATAGAAAGGTTAAAATTGTTTTAAATGTATTTAAAAATATATATCATAACTTGAGGAAGTATATGAACTGATGAAAGATAACTTCCTACAGAACAACAAAACCTAAAACACAGTTTACATTCTCTAAAAATAAAGCATTAGGCTTTGAGAATCCCTTTTGCCAAAGCTGCTTTAGACTACGAGCTGCATAATCACAACCTCTGTTTTCTTTTTCTGGTTTTACCCAAATATATTTATCTTCAAATTAATGTAAACAAATAAGATATGTTTAGAACTTATTAATTATTAATTAAAAAACTCTGTAGTTGTTATTATCAAAATTCTTAAAGATGTTTAATTGTGTCTGGGGGATTCTGCTTGTTTGTTTGTTTGCTGTGTCAATCTTGTCTCCTGGCTATTGCCTGGACAAGTCACAGCAATTTTCTTGGCAAGACTTTCAAGGTAGTTTGCCTTTTGCCTGCTTCCTAGGGCTGAGAGTTACTGGCCCAAGATCACCCGGCTACCTTTGTGCCTAAAGAGGGACTAGAACTCACCATTTCTTGCTTTCTAACCTGACGTTTTAACCACTACACCAAAGTTTTTAATCAAGTTATTAATCAAATAATAGTAGTCCTGTTACAAAACATTGAGCTTCTAGAATTAATACTAGTCCACCTTTAAAGGTGGACAAATCAATTTCTAACGATTCCATTAATTATGGAAGGAAATGATAAGATTTTGGCTTGAAGGTGGTGGAGTGATTCAGCAGTTAAAATGCTCGGCTTGTAGGCTAGAAAGCAGGCAGCCCAATTGCCATATGGCGGGATCAGTTCTTGTCTTCACCCTAGTTCCTGCCAATTTAGCAATTCAAAAGCAGGTAAATGTGGGTACATAAATAGGTATTATTTTGGTGGGGAAGTAATAATGCTCTGTAACACCATGCTGGTCACATTGCCATGGAAATTGCTTTAAACAGCACTGGCTGTGATGGCCATGATATGGAGATGAATCCCCCTCCCCGTAGTCAAGAAGGAGCAGCAGAGGAAAATCTGCAGGTACTACTTAACCTCTTTTTAAAAACCTTATCTCAATCTTATTCCAATATTGTGATATCTACTTTCATGTGGAAGAAGATCGAGAAAATGGATCTTGCTGGAAAATGCTGGTGGAGAATTTTGGGAGTTGAAATCCATATATCTTAAAATTTCCAAGTCTGAAAAATACTGATATGGATTCAATTTAATAGATTACCCCATAACAATACCACCTTAAATAGAAAAATGGAACTATACGCTACTTCGGGGGGTTTCAAAACATTTTTGGCCCATGTAACCTATATGTTTAATAAAAAATATTCCCCAAGCACCAAGCCCCTAGTCACAAGACAATGTTCTAGAGATAGAAGAATGGCTGTCTTTGAGTGAACCTACTCTTTTTCCCTTATGGAACTCCATCAATGTCTCACAGAAGTGTAAAGTTATGTTAACCCATATGCATTCAAGGAGGCTTGATTTTATGCTGTTCAACCTTGATTTATGCCTTTCTGGAGGGGTATTGTTAGATACTGGTTTCAACTACAGTGATTTCCACCAAGATCTTCTGTTCTGGCAGGAACAGGGGTTTAATCCTATTGGTCAAAGGGTCTGACAGCTGCATATAAAAGGGCTGCTGTCAGACTCAACCTTCACTGGATTGTTCTTACTTGTACTTTAATAAAGAGCGGTTGTTGCCTTTAGCCTCTATCTTTAACCTCCGAGAGGGCAGTCCTCCTCATTGACTGCCTTGAGACTGGTCCTGTCTCATCCAGTGACGTTGCCCGTCACTCTGCAAAGGATTCCACCATCAAACAGATTTTGAACTGGGTGTGGAGGGGGTGGCCTAAGGGGCCTGTTGGGGCTGATTTCAAAATGTATTTTAGCAAACATGATGAATTATCTGTTGTAAATGGCTGTTTACTGTGGGGGGCCCGGGTAGTTGTTCCACCCAAACTGTGCATTGCAGTATTAAAGGCTTTACACGTAGGGCATCCTGGAATTGTCAGGATGAAGTCTTTGGCCAGGAGTTACGTGTGGTGGCCTAACATGGACAGGGAGATCGAAGAATGGGTGGCTACCTGCACACTGTACCAGGATTCCAGACCAGCTCCCCCAGAGGCGCCCGCTAAGGAGTGGGAGTGTCCTCATGCACCGTGGTCTAGGGTGCACATTGACTTTGCTGGCCCAGTTCATGGCCTGACATTCCTCGTAGTTGTGGACACCTACTTGAAATGGCTAGAGGTAGTCCTGATGACCTTCACTATGGCAGAAGCGGTCATCAAGGTACTGCAGAGACTTTTCTCCACACACGGCGTGCCTGACATCCTGGTCTCTGACAACGGGCCCCAATTCATGGCCATGCAATTTGAGACCTTCCTAGTAGTTCAGGGAATCAGGCATGCCCTGGTCGCACCATTGCATCTGGTCAGGTGGAAAGAATGGTGAGATCTGCAAAAGACGCCATATCCAGGATGGGCCTGGGAGATTGGCAAACATGGGTTGACCATTATCTCTTAATTTAACATATCACACCAAGTGCCACTACAGGGAGAAGCCCCTCCGAGCTTCTCATGGGTTACCGGCTAAGGTCCCACTTAGACCGGCTACATCCAAACTATTCTGCCACATCACCCCCTGACTCCACAAGCAAGATTCAGAATTTTAGCATAGGGGACTCGGTATACGCCCACAACTACACCGGGAGAACTCTGTGGATTCCTGCCACAGTGATAGGCGTCACTGGGCCTCGCTCTTATCTTGTAGAGCTCGAGGATGGTCGAAATTGGAGGAGGCACATTGACCAACTCCCTGGACGCCTCTCCAACTCCACTTTTAGACAACCAGAGGTAACTCCTGCACGAGTTAGCCAAAGCCCTACCCAAATGGAGCAAACACTTGCTCCTTTCACAGGCAGCTCAAGCCCAAGGATACCAGGAAACGTATCTGGTTATGTTGCAGGCCCACAGTGAGCTCCGAGCGAACCGGCTCTAGAAGCTCTAGCTGCGGCCTGTGAAAGGTTCCAGGAGCTTCCACCAAGCGGAGCTGCAGAGCAAACAGGTCTGTCCGACCTGTCCAAAGAACACCCTCCAACTGACCTGCGCAGGTCTGGCAGAGCTACTCAAAAGCCCGCCTACCTGAGTGACCATGTAACGAGTAGGATTATTCCATCCAAGAGGGGAGGGGTATTAGATACTGGTTTCAACTACAGTGGTTTCCACCAAGATCCTCTGTTCCGGTGGGAACAGAGGTTTAATCCTATTGGTCAAAGGGTCTGACAGCTCCCTATAAAAGGGCTGCTGTCAGACTCAACCTTCGCTGGATTGTTCTTACTTGTACTTTAATAAAGAGTTGTTGTTGCCTTTAGCCTTGTGTGCCTTTCCATTACCCGATCTAACAGGTATAGTGATTTTTTTTTTTACATATAATGTAACTCCACCTCCTCTTTTGTTAGGTCTATTTCTTTTAAATAGTTTGTATCCTTCCATCAGTACATTCCAGACATGAGTTTTATCCCATCAAGTTTCAATAATGGCAACTATATCATACCTACTCCCATGAACTAATGCTTCAAATTCACCGTTTGTTCCTCAAACTTTGAACATTCGTATATAGGCATCTGAGTCCTTTAAGACTGATCCCGGGTTTGCTTCTAACATCTCCTCTTTTTGTTTTAGAGTCTTTAGAATTTTGTGTCCTTTCCACCATTTGCTATCTTCTTGTTTGGTTGCCTTGGGTTTCATGCTTGGGATTAGATAAACTGAGCCACTCCTAAAGATCCTAAAAGTTGGTCATCCTCCCCCTCAGTTTTAGTTTAAAGCCCTTTGGATAATCTGAGCCAATCATTTTCCAAATGCATTCTTTCTGGTTGGTGAGGTGCAGGCATCTGCTGCTTGAAGCTCTTCATGTAGTAATATAGACCATGGTCTAGGAATCTGAAGTTCTTTTGTTCTCCCTTAAGCGAGACATTTATTTCTAAAATCCATTGTTCCCTCATTGGATATTTGTAAGAAGTACAGATGAAAACAACACCTGTGCTCCTAACTCTGATTTTTATGCCAAGTTGCTCATAGTCTCTTAATATTGTTTTTAATATTGTTTTCAGATTCATTGTCATATCGTTCATCCCCACATGAAAGAGAAAAGAGAGATAATAAATTGTGGACTTGATTATTTTAATAAGATGTCTTTTGTTTTTGTTCCTGGGAGAGAAGATATGTCCCTAGATAGATTGCATTGGTTTATAAGAAGAAAGTCTTGGAAATGGAAGTAACTTAATTTTACCAGAATTGGGTCACTAATAAAAGAAAATAAGGTCCTGAGTATTAATTGGCTTCAGTTTCCAACATACAGCTTCAGGTCAAAATTGCATCAAAATAATTCAAAATTGAAAGGTGAATGCCTGATTATGCTCCATAACTTTTCTGCAAAATGTGATATAGCAATGAGAATGATGCCACACCAATCATTATACACTTATCTTTTTATTGATACCAATAACATAACTTTCCATTCATTTATTGGTTTTTCATGTAACATTTTAATGCTTTTTGCATGAAAAATGATAAGCTCTAACATCAGATTTAACAACTAAATTCCATCTTTATTTGATATTTAAATTGCACTTTTTGACTTTTCTCTTATGAACTGCAGTAGAATCATCTCTGGGAAATACTAGCATTAATCGGCAAGCATGGACATACTTCATTTCCCTTGGTATTAAACATTTTGATTTTTTTATAGTTTGTAATCCATAGAAGAAGGTAGAGTAATAATTGCAGATAATAGAGTTAGCAATGTGTTATTAACAGTTTAGAAACAGTTCTATAATCCTCATAAATCATTGTTTCAAACCTCACAATTTGAAATCTTCTTTGTGGTTAATGTAAACGGAGGCTTGCCTTGTAACAGCCAGAAAATCTATAGTGTAAACAAAACCTTATACTGTAAACAAAGCCTTGAATAAATGATCATTCAGTTCATATGAATTAAGTTCAAAAATTATAATTCCTATAAGTATGCAGCATTTATGGTTGGATAAAAAAGATGTTTGCAAACAAATTGATTCAATTCATTTTACAAATTATAATCCTTAAAAGTATGCATAAGGTAAAGGTAAAGGTTCCCTCACATATGTGTGCTAGTCATTTCTGGTTCTAGGGGATAGTGTTCATTCTCTATTTCTAAGCCAAAGTGCCAGCACTGTCCGAAAACATCTCCATGGTCATGTGGCCAGCATGACTAAACGCCAAAGGCGCATGGAGCGTTGTTACCTTTCCATTAAAGTGGTCCCTATTTTTCTACTTGCATTTTTATATGCTTTTGAACTGCTAGGTTTGCAGAAGCTGGGACAAGTAATGGGAGCTCACTCTGTTACATGGTGCTAGACATTTGAACTGCTGAATTGCCGACCTTTGGATTGATAAACTCAGCATCTTAGCCACTGACCCACTAGTTCCTTAAAAAAGTATACATAGTTAATAATAAAAAAGAATTATGAGTTAATGCTGAAAAATTAAAAAGTAAATTTATAGATCTAAAATTTCAGTTGACATAAGACAAAAGAAGAGGTAAATTGCTGTGATTTCTCTCCTCTCTCTCATCATAACAAATGGAACAGTTCCTCTCTTCCCAACAAAGAGTGCCAACAGCCACATTATTCGGTTGAACTCACCAAAGTAAGTCTTTGCATTCAAGTATAACTTTGTTACCCACAAAGTCTTCTCTTCTTTCCAAGTTCAGGCTTTTCCCATTTCACATATTTTTCTGTGGGTGGAATTCTGTGTTTGTTAAGGATTTTTTTAGACTTTTGGAGAGATTTATTATCAGTAAGGAGCATGCTCTGCATGCTTCTACATTATATTGTATAGTGCAACACAGTTTGAAAAGCTTTGTACTATGCAATGTCAATAGATCCCTAGTGCCATGGATCCAGGGTCAAATTATGGATTGTTACTAGATGTGAGTCAAGGAATTTTTTTTAAAAAAAGACCAAAATATGTGCTTTACAAAGTTGACATATACTCTGTGCTGTTTGTCTTCCATATGCTATTTCCCTCACCTATTTTCATGGTGACTGCTTTTGTAGCTACTGTTTTACTAGTTTTTGTGAATGCCAGTCCAGCAACATCTACCATCAATTAATTAATATAATTTGTAAATCACCTGACTGCCAACAATGGCTTGCAGTTAAAAGAATAAAATACAGTTGGATAGTTTAAAAAACCAATACCTAAAATTGATAGCATGTTTTGTCTCGCATGGCATTACCCAGAAATAATTTCACTTCATCCTGGATCTGTTGGCAAACTTCCCCTGAGGCAAAAAGAAGTGATTTCAAATTTCACAGGGATATTTATATTTTCTTTTAAATCATTTTCAGGTATGCAACTATAAGTAATAATTTAATCTATATATTTTTTTTAAAATACCGCCTTCTGTAATGTTGCACAATTTAAAAATGTATAAAAACAGTAGGCATCTAGGAGTCCTAGTGGACAATTGACTTAAGTAATGACCAAAATACAAATATTTGATGTGATCTTCAAACTACTTCTCTGTTGATGAAGCCTAGAACTATATTGGCATTTTTGCTGGACTTGTGGTTCATACTTAAGTCAATGTCCACTAGGATTCCTAGATGCCTACTGTTTTTATACATTTTTAAATTGTGCAACATTACAGAAGGAGACATTTTTTTAAAATATTGAAGCTCTGGAAAAAATGCAGAGAAGTGCAACAAAGATAATTCAGGGGCTAGAACCTGAAACATATAATTGTTGTAGGACTAGACTAGAATTCTTTATTAGGACACACAAGATATTTATCTTTGGTGCATATGCTCTCAGTGTACATAAGGAGAATAAAATACATTATTATATAGTCTTTGAATTGTATATTATATTATATAGTCTTTGAATTGCTTCCAGGAAGCACATAAAAGAGCTTCTTTTTTAAAAATATATGAAAACTTTGAAATAATCAGAAAACAGAAGTTGAAACTTTCCTTATTTTCACCAAGTCTGTCTTACTCAGATTTGCTCTCTGGCTAAATTTTCCCCACCAAGAATTTAGAAATAGTTTGGCAATTAGTTACTTGCAGGATTGACAATGATTTGATTTTGATGTGTCTGGGAATTCCTTGAATGTGTCTGCAGGTAGAGAAAAACAATTAGTGTGAACATACAAGCAATTGTCAATATGTTGAAGTCTGTCCTGCTCACAAACATTATAGATAGATAAAAACATTATACATTTTCACAGCACATGGAGAACTGGAAAAAGAAAACAGACATTCAGACATTCAACCTAGTTTAATTATTGAATATTCCTCTGCAATGCAAGACCAGTATAATTTTTAAAAAATATTTTTTGATTCAGAATGACACTAAAGAAAAGCTAATATTTCATTGTATGTCAGATCCTTTGGCTTGGCATCTTGCTGGCATTCTGCCATCAATCAGGAAAGTGGGGGGAAGGAACAAATGGACAAAAAAGCTGCATACTTTTATGATGGGAAATTGGGAGTGGGGGTTGACAGTTGAGGAAGAACAGAGCATTTTGGAATCCAGTTCATGCTGGACTGCGGGCATCTTCGAGGCAGTTTCACCAGCCCAAACACCTCAGCAGTTCCCAAAACACCTTGGCAGTGCTGGATTGACTACACATGGACAGACCATGTGGGGAGGGCTAGGGGAAACCATATATTTAGTTCTTTATTGGTGCATGGGAACTTTAGATTCCACTTGACTTTACTGCAATCAGCATCTCTTAATAAAAGTGTCTTTTCACTTCAACCAAAGGGAGTCAAGAGTTTTATTTCCCTAGGAGATCAGATTCGGGCCGGTCTGACACGGTGTTTTACTAATTAGCTGTATTATTTAAGCTTGTATAGGTAGTCCTCACTTAATGAGCATTTATTTAGCAACTGTTTGAAATTGTGATGGCACTGAACAAAGAGACTTATAACTGGTGTCCAAAGTTATAGCCATTGCTGCACCTCTGCTATGACATGATTGCTATCTGGCCCCTTGGCAATCTGGTCACACTTACAATGGATTACCAAGCCCTCTGTGATCATGCAATCACCATTTACAATTTTCTCTGTTAGCTTTGCCAGAAAGTCAACAGCGAAGCTGACAAGGAAGGTTCCAAACTGCTACACTATCTGGTACCTGCGTGCTGGTTGAAAAAGACCCACTAAAATTAATTTTTCAGCAAGGCTCTAAAATTCTGCTCAGCTTTTACCTTGGACTTTTCCAGCCAGTGTTTTTGAGACAGGGCTGCCTGTCAGAGGGATTTCACCTTATGTGGGGTGGTGTTCCTTTGTAAAGCACAGCTATTGTTCTCAAAGATGCTGGCTGGAAAAGCCTTTATCCCCATTCTGTAAGGCTGCATTTGCCATAAAGCTAGAGAATGTAGTACTTTTAAAGGCTAGAAAGGGGAGGGGAACTGGTGCACAGAAGAAGCTCTGGATCCAAGTTTTGATTTCTCTGATTCAGTACAGGAATTCCATTCCATGCATTGAGAGGAGCTGCCTAATCTCTTTCAGCAGGCACTTTCCCCCTCTGTACATTTAATGAACTGCATGGTCACTTAATGACCACATCTGGGAGAGCCAAGATAGTGGTAATTGAGTGAGGCAATCATAACAACTGCCACAAATTATTATCATTATGAGCAGGCCCCATTATGGTTGTAAGTTCAGGATTACTTATAGTACATGAAGAATGGTTGCAGAATTTGGCTTTGACTAGTCTAGATAAAAGAACGACTGGGATGACATAATAGCAGTATTCCAATATTTGAGAGGCTATCACAAAAAGTAGGGGGTCAACTTATTTTCCAAAGCACCAAAGGGCAGGACAAACTAATCAAGGAGAGAAGCAAGCTAGAATTAAGAAATAATTTTCTAACAGTGAGGACAATTAACCAGTGGAATAGCTTGCCCTTAGAAATTGTGGGTAGGCTTTTAAGAAGAGATTGGCCATGTGTAACGGTACAGGATCTCCTGCTTGAGCAGGGGGTTGGACTAGAAGACTTCCAAGTTCCCTTCCAGCTCTATTCTGATTGATTGATTGACTAGATCATATGCGGGAGTTAGCCTTAGTGCTTGAAGTCATGTTCTACTGAGTTCAGAAATCCCTATAAACAGAGTTGGTGGAGAAGGTAAATTATGGCAAAACAGTCCTCAGAATGTCCTCTTTTTCAAAGGGAATATTTGAAAGTGATGAATGGATTCCTTCAAACAACTATTTTGCTATTGATGTTTTACTTTACAGTTTGACCGATTCCTATTTCCTATATTTATTCCAAATTTCAATATGGCATGGCTAATAAAATTATTTTTTGAAGTCACCATTAACCAAATTAGAAGCAGTGAAGTACAGTTTCAAATCTTGGAATACTATAATCAACCTGTGGCGGCTTTTTGTCCTGCAAAATTAATTTAAATATATATTTCTGCCACTTTTAAAATGGCTACTTTAAAATATCTGCTGTTAAAACAGGTATTATCTAAACAAAAAAATATTGGCAAAATATTCATTTTTATCATAGAATTTCTCCCCAAAGTGGCAATTTTAATTTATCTTATGTTAATTTGTTTTAATTCCAGTTCACATTAACATAATTATTTTGAAATAATATATAGTTCATATTTATCATAGCAATACCAAAATATGTTACTTTTTTTCTTAATCTTAAAGCCAATTTTCTTCATGAGTTCTATTTGATATTCTAATGTCATATTTTTGTTAATATTCTTGACTTCCAATTATTAATCCTGAAATCTGTTTACAGATGAAGGCCTTTAATTTTCCCATAGTGAATCTTAAAAATTATCACCAAATCATCCACAAATACAATAATACAATAGCAGAGTTGGAAGAGACCTTGGAGGTCTTCTAGTCCAACCCCCTGCCTAGGCAGGAAACCCTATACTGTTTCAGACAAATGGCTATCCAACATCTTCTTAAAGACTTCCAGTGTTGGGGCATTCACAACTTCTGGAGGCAAGCTGTTCCACTGTTTAATTGTTCTAACTGTCAGGAAATTTATCCTCAGTTCTAAGTTGCTTCTCTCTTTGATTAGTTTCCACCCATTGCTTCTTGTTCTACACTCAGGTGCCTTGGAGAATAGTTTGACTCCCTCTTCTTTGTGGCAACCCCTGAGGTATTGGAACACTGCTATCATGTCTCCCCTAGTCCTTCTTTTCATTAAACTAAACACATCCAGTTCCTGCAACCGTTCTTCATATGTTTTAGTTTCTAGTCCCCTAGTCACTCTTTCTAGAGTCTCCACATCTTTTCTACACCTTGGCGACCAAAACTGAATGCAGTATTCCAAGTGTGGCCTTACCAAGGGATTTTAAGTGATATTAAGACTTCACATGATCTTGATTCTATCCCTCTGTTTATGCAGCCTAGAACTGTGTTGGCTTTTTTGGCAGCTGCTGCACACTGCTGGCTCATATTTAAATGGTTGTCCACTAGGACTCCAAGATCCCTCTCACAGTTACTACTATTGAGCAAGGTACCATCTATACAGTACCTGTACATTTCATTTTTCTTGCCTAAATATAGAACCTTACTCTTTTCACCACTGAATTTCATTTTGTTAGATAGTGCCCAATGTTCAAGTTTGTCAAGATCCTTCTGTATCTTAAGCCTATCTTCTGGAGTGTTGGCTTTTCCTGCCAGCTTGGTGTCATCTGCAAATTTGATGGGTTGCCCATTTATTCCCTCATCCCAATCATTGATTAAGATGTTGAAGAGTACTGGGCCTAAAACAGAGCCTTGGGGTACTCCAGTGCATACTTCCCTCCATGCAGATGTAGTTCCATTGAGGATTACACATTGAGTGCGGTTGGTCAGCCCTCAGATGGTGATGCGTAGGTTATGGTCTACCTTATCAAATGCCTTACTGAAGTCCAAGTAAACTATATCAACGGCATTCCTCTGGTCCACTAATTTTGTCACTTTGTCAAATGATCTGCTTTTGAAAACCCACGTTGGCTTTTGGCTATTACTTTACTTCTAGGTGTTCGCTAATTCGTTGCTTGATTATCTTTTTCAGAATCTTTCCTGGTATTGAGGTCAGGCTGATAAGTCTGTAAAATGTAATTAACTTATAAATTTGTTTTTTTAACTTTAATTCTTATAATTTTCTGAACTTTTGTCTTTTGTCTCTATTCAGTAGCTCAAGTAGATTTAGTGGATATCCTTGACCTTATCTGTAAGTTGTTCTAATGAACCCCTACATCCTTCTCTCAATTTGGCAGCTTTCCTGGTGACTGCTGTGATAAGAAAGTGAAAGTATAACAATTGCTATGTTAAAAATAAAATGTAGGCAACCCCTTTAAATACTCTATGCACACACACACACACACACACACACACACACACAAACACAGCATTTTAGTACCAATTAGCTCTCCCTAATTATAGTCTCCTAAATTCTTATTGTGGTATTTCTGGGCCTTTATTAAGATTATTCACAAAAATCCCTTGTTATTTTTACCTTTCCATAAGTTATTTTTTGTAATATGTCTTGTTCAATCTGCACTTTTTTGTTTCATAAAATCTACTAATTACTACAATCAACATGCCTATGAATGTCCAGGCTGATAGTATAATAGCTTTATTATTTTGAAAGGCATTTTATAAAAAAAACAAAAAAACATTTCCTCTATTTTTAAAAACCACTGCCCCCTTTTGTCCATTTAATACTTACTTAGATCACAATTTTGTTAAAAGTTTTTGTTTCAAATTCAAATCCTTTAAAATACTGGGGGAGGGGGAGAGGTTCCTCTTCATAATTTTTAAAAAAATTGATCTTCAGTTCTATTTTAAATATATCCGTTAGGTTGTAAATTAAATTTACAATTTAAATTAATTAGAAGTGTTTAAGAAGATGAGGATTTTTCAATCAAACCTCCATAAATATTCTATACCACTCTACCATGTCAAACCGGTCATAACACCTCATTCAGAAACCACCTGATGTTTCTAACTGAAAAAGGCAACAAGGGAACTGAATGGTTTACATTGTCATTCTCTAAATCCATTAATTGCTTTTGGTATTGGACTCTGCTTTCAAGTCAAATATTCAGTCAAAAACAGTACATGATAAAACTCAGTATGCTTGTACCCAAATGTGCAGTATTGGGCTAATGAAATGTGCTGAGAGTTGGGTTATGGTAATTGAAAGAACTCATTTTTTTTAAGTCATGATAACAAAATTGTCAGTGAGAATCGGACCTCAAATATAGTTTTGTAAATGTGAAATTGTAAAACCAGATATTGGTCTTAGTCATACTGTTCCCAGCCTTATGACAAAGAATAGAGGGAAAGAGACACAGCAGAGAGTTGAAATATGTTCCTGTGAAATTTGGTCTGAATTCTTTCTAGCGGAGCAAAAATGTTATAACTAGGCATCAACAGCTGTCCTCTAACTTGTTTGTCTGTCTGTCTGTTTGTTTGTTTATTGGATTTATATGCCGTCCTTCTCCCAAAGGACTCAGGGCGGCGTACAACATAAAAAAACCCTACATATTACAAAAGTTAAAAAGGAAATTAAATAAAGTATCCAAAAACAAACCCAATTAATATTAACAATAAAATTTTAAAAATTAGATTAGGATTAACAATTAAATTAATCATTTATTTTATTCTGTTCAGACCAGGCTGGCTTGCTGGCTTTTTAGGGCGCATCGAAAGGTCTGGAGGTTGGGGATTATGCAAAGCTCTGGGGGCAGCTCATTCCAGAGGTAAGGCGCTCCCACAGAGAAGGCTCTCCCCCTGGGGATCGCTAGCCGATAATCTGGCCGACAGCATCCTGAGGAAGCCAACTCTGTGGGATCGCACTGGACAGTGGGAGGCTACTGATGGCAGTAGGTGGTTTCGCAGGTACTCTAGGCCTAAGCCATGGAGTGTTTTAAAGGTCATAATTAGTACCTTGAATCACACCCAGAAAACAACTGGCAACCAGTGCAGGTCACCTAAAAGGAGTGTAACATGGGAGCACCATGATAACCCGCACGGCCACATTCTGGACCAGTTGAAGCCTCCGGGTGCTCTTCAAGGCAGCCCCATGTAGAGAGCATTGCAGTAGTCCAGGCGAGAAAGGACGAGAGCATGAGTGACTCTGCACAGAGCTTCCTGATCCAGGAAGGGGTGCAGCTGACGTACCAGCGAACCTGGTAAAAGCCCCCCCCCCGGTCAAGGCTGTCAGGTGTTCTTCTAAACTAAGCCGCATATCCAGGAGGACTCCCAGTTGCAGGCCCTCTCTGAGGGGGGTAAAATTTCTCCCCCTATCATCAAAGATGGAACAAGATGCACAAATCGGGGAGACTGAAACCACAGCCACTCAGTCCTGGAGGGATTGAGCTTGAGCCTGTTCCTCCCCATCCAGATCCGCACATCCTCCAGGCATCAGGACATCACATCTAGGGCATCGTTTGGGTGGTTTAGGGTAGAGATGAAAAGTTGGGTATCATCAGCATATTGATGATACCATACTCCAAAACCATGGATGATCTTGGCCAGCGGTTTCATATATATGTTGAACAGGAGGGGTGAGAGAACCGACCCCTGGGGCACCCCACAAGTGATGTGCCTCGGGGTCGATCCCTGTCCTCCAGTCAACATGAACTGCGACCGATCCGACAGGTAGGAGGAGAACCACCGTAAAACAGTGGCAATAAATTGCCACTCCCAAGTCTCGCAGTAGGATACCACAGTCGATGGCATTGAAAGCCGCCAAGAGATCTAATAGGACCAGGACAGAGGAGCAGCCCCTGTCCCGGACCTGCCAGAGATCTTCAACCAATGCGACCAATGCAACTGGGCCTGAAACCCGACTGAAATGGATCCAGGTAGGCAGCTTCATCCAGGTACTGGGGAAGCTGACGTGCTACCACACTCTCGACAACCTTCACTACAAAGCGAAGGTTGGAGACCGGACGATAGTTGGCTAAAGAAGCTGGGTACAGGGAAGGCTCCTTACGGAGGGGCCTCACCACTGCCTCCTTCAAGACAGTGGGAAAGAATCCCTCCCTCAATGAAGCGTTGGTAATCGCCTGGAGCCAGCCTCGTATCACCTCCCAGGAAGCTGAAACTAACCAAGAGGGACACAGGTCCACCACACAAGTGGCAGCACTGAGTCACCCCATAATCCTGTCCATGCCCTTGGGGGTCACAGGGTCAAACTCATCCCAGATAGTCTCCACAAGATTCATCCCAGTTGACTCGCCCGAATCTACCCAGTCAGAGTCCAAGCCTCTCCGGATCTGAGCGATTTTATCCTGCAAATACTGAACAAATTCTTCAGCCCTACCCTGCAAGGGGTCTTTCTCAGTTCCTTGGTTAAGTAAGGAGCGGGTCACCCTAAACAACGTGGCTGGGCAGTTATCTGTGGATGTGATAAGAGTGGAAAAATTTTGCCGTTTTGCTGCTTTTATTGCCACTAAGTAGGATTTGATATGAATTCTTACTAGTGTTCGATCAGATTTGGACCGGCTAGCCCTTCAACCACTCTCTAGTCATCTTTTCCGGCGTTTCATCTCCTGGAGCTCCTTGGTAAACCAGGGAGCTATCCGGGATTGACACCAGGTCAGAGGTTGCAAAGGCACAACGCGATCCAAGGCCCCAGTGGCTGCCCTATCCCAGGCTTCCACTAGGGCTTTGGTCAAGCTGTGAGCAAGGGATTCAGGAAAAGTCCCAAGCTCCATCAGGGTCTATCAGGTGCCTGGGGTGGAATCCATCTAATCGGTTCCGCCTCCCTGCGGCCAGGGGTAGCAGTATGGAAGTCAAGCCTGATGAGGAAATGATCAGACCATGACAAGGGTTGGATAGAAATATCCCCTAAATCTAGATCATTCATCCACTGCCCAGAGACAAAAATTGGGTCGAGCATGTGTCACCTGTTATGGGTGGGATCTTGAATTAACTGAGTTAGGTCCATAGCCGTCATGGAAGCCATGAACTCCCAAGCTGACTCGGATGTCTCGCCAATGGAAGGCAGATTGAAATCCCCCAGGATCATAAGCCTGGGGAAATCAACCGCCAATCCGGCTAATACAGTCAATAGCTCCGGCAGGGCCAATAAAATGTAGCAGGGAGAAAGGTATGTAATAAAAAGGCCCACCTGAACTCCAAAGCTCCATTTCACAAAAAGGGACTCACACCGGCCTATCTGAGGCACAGTGACCTCCTGAGGTCTGAGAATACAGCTAGGCTAACTAAGGTTCCTTTACTGAAGAAATAATGTAAATCTCTGAATTTTGTCTGGGCATTTGTGTGATATCATGGCATGAAAAATTATGCATACTTCTTTAAACAATTTAACCTACTCAATAGGATAATAATTTCAAATTTATCTTCTGGGCAGTTTCACGAAGCTCATCACCTTGGTTTTATTATGGTTTATTTCCAGAGCTTCAGAAACTCAATGGTTGGCAAAGTTTGATTGGCCCTTAAGTCAATCAGAGTTTGAGAAAGTAACAATGTGTCTTCCATAGCAATAGCAATAAGACTTATATACTGCTTCATAGTGCTTGACAGCCCTCTCTAAGTGGTTTACAGAGGCAACATATTTGCCCATATATAATAGCATTGAGATATATTTCATTGCTGGTGTCATTGGGTGATGGGAAAGATAATTCATCACAGCAACTAATATGTTTAATGTAGTAGTTAAGTTTAGCAGTATATAAGACTAAGTGCTAGTGCTATAGCTAGTCAAATAACAACACAGCAAAAATATAGCCTTCTTTGACTTCTCTATTAACAGGGACCTTGTTAATATAATGTCTTTGGAAGCTATGTCTAACTCATGATGTTTTACCATAAAAAAAGTTTTGCAATTTGCAACTCAAGCTGGGCTGAGGAATTAGTTCGAAAATTGAAATTATCAAAGCCTATGATTTGAAAATGTGGTGGTGTAGGATTAAAGCATGGTCAAAGATGGAGTAGCTTGCTCTAGATCCTGTTTGTTTCTTGGTCATTATGTTCTCTGAGTTCATCCAGTCCAAAAGCTTGACACACTATGAACAAAAAAAATAAGTACTGATTACCCATCCACCATTCATCTTGATCTACAAGTTCAATTGCACTTGAACCAAGCTTTTTTAACTTAGCATTAACTTTTAATGCTTGAAATAATTTTTGAATAAGTAAATAAGAGAGCAATTGCAAGATAGGTTGACATTTCAGATTTCAGTTTATTAGTTCAAGAAGTAAGTTCTTCAGGCAAGAACTTACAAAAAAGATTGGAAGATCTTTGAGAACAATCATTCTATTTTGAGGAGATGACTGACCATATCTGATCTTAGTCTGAAAGCACTAGAACAATGTTCCCATAATGCACTTGACTCATCTAATTTTTAGCCTATTCCTTCAAAAAACAACATCAACAACAACAACCCACACGGTATTTATAAGTTAAAATGTCACTATTTCTTTATATCTCAAATTTAATAATACAATTATAAATTTGTCACTTTTGGATATCCTTAAATCATCTAGTACGTATACATGTATTTGGCTTTTAAAAATTCTAGTTGATCTAGATTTTTATTTCTTGATAAGATCTGACAGCTCAGCCGAAATATTAGTTGCCTTATGACCTAATTTTTATGAACTTGAAAAAGCAACTCTAATAATATTTCTACTGAAATCAATCTTTAATAAATAGTCACCCCCAAACAAAGCTCTGTTTAAAAAAATAGATTATTCAAACTGCTTTTAAACAATTAGTTATTTGAAAATTTTAATTGGAGAAGATAAACCTGTAAAGAATCTAATGGAGGCACAACTCTTCCACATTCAAGATTATCTGTCACCTGATGACCCATATTCTTTACACTACATTTTAATTTTTGTACCAATTATAGTGTATAAGGATAATTCCTATTAGCATATTTATGGTCATTGCTTCATATTTATTGTCTGCACAACTCATTAATCTTTGTCTAGTGTGTAGGGTTGACAGCACAATCTATTTTGCTATCTTTGAGTTCCAGCCATATCCAAAAAGGGCTTTGTTTCCATGTAAATAAACTATGTTTAGGATGAAAGAACAATGGTGCATCATACAGTGATTGACACAAGCCAGGGCTGCTAATCAAAAGTAGATTTTATTACCAGATGAGTCAAATGCATTATGGGGCCTTTGTTCTAGTGCTGTCAGGCTAAGATTGGATGTGGTCAGTCACCTCCTCAAGATAGATTGATTGTTCTCCAAGATTACAAAGAGTCACCTTATTATCCAGACCAGACAACAGGGCAGTTCTTTCCAAACAGACACCTTTTGCAAAAACTGCCTATGCTTTCAGTTGATTTGAATTGCTAATACATAATCTGTCTAGCACAGATGTGCAATGAATATTGGGATGTTTTGCAGGTCTTTGGATGAGGTTGAAAGATGAGGTAATGATTATTCAGTGATGGTTACTGGACATTTGCCAGCAGTTAAGCACTAATACTTTCTGTCGATACTAATCAGATCATTTTCCAAAGCATCTTTCCTTTCATCAGCTCAAGGATAATAAATGTAAGAATATAACATAGCCTTGTTCTTCTACTTAATAGAGATGTCAGGAATTTAATATTTTGATGTATTTTTAAAAAAAATTGTTATTCCTTCTCAGAAAAAAAATCTGAATAATAACAACAACAATTCATTAAGCCTCATATAGAGTAAACTGATTACTTTGATTTATCTTAAAACTTGTTTTTATTAGAAACAAAAAATGTGCAATCAGTATCCTTGTTTTGCAAAAAGATGTAACAAGAACAATATAACAGAGTTGGAAAGGACCTTGGAAGTCTTCTCATCCAAATCCCTGCACAAGTAGAAGTCCTAAATCCTTCTGGGCAGATGGCTATCCAATCTCTTCTTTAAATACTCCAGTGAAGGAACATCCACAACTTCTGGAGGCAAGCCATTCCTTTGATTAATTGTTCTCATTGCTAGGACACCAACCTACCTACCTTCCTTCTTTCCTTCCTTCCTTCCTTCTTTTTCTTCCTTTCATTTTTTTGGAGGATGGAATGCATATCAGTTCTTTTCCAGTACTCTGGTCATTCCCAGGTGCGCCAGGATCTTTGAAAGATATGGTTCAGTAGTTTTGAGATCACCTCTGTCAACTCTGGGATATAATCTCTCTGGTCCAGATGATTTGAACTCACCTACAGTGGAGATAAATAGATAGATAGATAGATAGATAGATAGATAGATAGATAGATAGATAGATAGATAGATAGATAGATAGAGTGGATACAGTGGATCATCTTCATGGATTAGTCCTGTTGTGGACTTGCACAACACAAAGAACTGTGAGCTAAGCTATGCAGGGCCATCCAAGTTATAGTGGAGAAAAGATGGAAACTAATCAAGGAGAGAAGCAACCTAGGACTAAGAAATTTTCTTAACAGTGATAACAATTAATCAGTGGAAAGGCTTGCCTTCAGAAGTTGTCGTTGCCCCATCACTGGCAATTTTGAGACTGGCAGGCACTTATCTGGAATGATATAGGGCCTCCTGCTTGATAATGGGGTTGGACTAGAAGGCCTCCATGGTCCTTTCCAACTCTTGTTGCCTAGATTACCATGAATTATATGGCATGGTTAATCTTCCCCAAAGCTCCTATAACTTCAATCCCCCTCTATCACTTTGCAGTGATTAGAATGCAGCATTGCAGGTTAACTCTGCTCACTGTCAGGAATTTGCTTGATTGATTCAGGTTGATTCAGCCTTCTATCCTTCCAGGGTCAGTAAAATGAGAACCTAGATTGTTGGGGCCAATATGCTGACATTGTAAATTGCTCAGATAGTGCTGAAAAGCATGGCGGAGTGGTATATAAATCTAAGTACTACTGCTATCTCCATTAGTAAGAGTTAAGTCCAGTATAACTGACTGCTGGAGCATGAAATTCCTAAACAATGACTTTAAATTCCAGAGATGCAGCAATAACAGGCAAGCCAGACATATGTACTCCAGCTGATGCCAAGATGGCATGGAAATTGAGATGAGGAATTTAGTGGCCAATGTTCACCAGATACTTTAGCAAGTATCTGACTTAACAAATGCTTCAAAAGTAACATCAAACACCTGCACCACCTGCCTAGTGAAGTGGGATGACTCACCTTGACCAGGTCAGTGTGGATGGATGCATGTAGGTGGGTTTACACACTGAGTGGGTGTGGCCAAATGGGTATGGCTGGGTCAGCACAGATGACTCAGTGCAGATGACTTGATCAGATGGGCACAACAGTTGGCCAGGTGAGTGCAGACAGGTCACTGTGGAACACGTTCCCCCCAACCAACATGGGAACAACTCAGTGCCCCACCAGCCCTTTGCCTCCCCGAAGTGCCAGTAGCCAAGTGCAGAGTCAGGCACTGTTTTGCTCCATCCCAGTGCTACCTCAAAGGGAGAGAAATCTGGAAAGCCTCCTGGAGCCCACCCTGGAGCATGGTGGGGATTCATCCGCTGCCTGTGAGAATCACATCCCCATTGCTCTCCTCCTTCCTCCCCCTCCCCCTGCCAGACTTGGGGCTGTGAAGATCTGGGTGGGGAGGAACTGGCTCTACCTCAATTCTAACAAAAGGGAAGCTTTGGCTCACCAGGATCTCAAGACCTGTCATGTTTTAGACTTCTCCCAAGGGAGACAAAACTTTAACTTCTCCAGATTTTGCTGTCTACAGTTGTGGGAGTGAAGAACTGAGCTTTCTCCATCGTCCCTGTCAGGCTGCCTTCCCCATCGCTGTTGTTGCAGTCTGCCACAATCCTGAAAGAAGGGGCTGGGGGGAAGGGGTAGAAGTGGTATTCAGCAGATTCTGACCAGTTCTGGAGAACTGGTAGTGAAAATTTTGAGTAGTTCGGAGAACCAATAAATACTTCTGCCTCCCGAGACCCAGCTGATCAGGAAGGAATGGAGGTTTTATAGTATCCTTCCCTGGAGTCAGGAAGGAATGGAGATTTTATGGTATCCTTTCCCTGCCCTGCCCACCAAGCCACGACAACAGAACTGGTAGTAAAAGTTTTTGAATCCTACCCCTGGAAAGGGAGCCTCTTATTAAAGGGGAAAGGTGGGAGACACCAGTGCAGATAGGAAGCAAAGGTGTGGACCAGTTTTATCCAGACTTTTGGGTGTCCAAGACCTGGGAATGGAATGTTAATTGCTTCTTTAAATATCCTGTTCTCAAAACATCCAGCTACCATTGTATTGGACACAGACTATTAGCAGAGTGATTTGAAGATTAGTTTTACTTTTTGGTGCCACCTGTTTTTTAATATTTATATAGTGAACAAATATTGGGTTGATTTAATTACTAGACAAATAGATTTGTGCATAATATGATAAGAGTATTTTTGTTAAATACAGGTAGTCTTTGACTAACAACCATAATTGAGCCTAAATTTTTTGTTGCTAAGTGAAACATTTGTTAAGTGAGTTTTGCCCCATTTTATGATCTTTCTTGCCACAGTTAAGTGAATCACTGCAGTTAATAATATGGTTGTTAAGTGAATCAGGCCCTTCACTGTTAGTGCAGTTTAAGACATGTTCCTAATATCACAGAATGTAGGACAAGAAGTCAATTAAAGTTGTAGAAAGGCAGGTTCTTGTTCAGGAAATATTCCCTAATAGGAACAATTTGATAATGGAATCACTTATCAGATTGATACATTTTCCTCTGCTGGTTGTAATTACGCAGGAATTGCACAGCCATGCTTTATTTCTTCTATTTGGTTATCAAATTATTCTTAAAAGAAAACACAGTATAATTTAAAATAGTAAGCAAAGTGAGAAATTAAGTTGTGAATGGTAGCAATTACAAACATTTTAGTTTACTATAGGTCAGTGATGGGCAACCTTTTTGGCGTGGTGTGTCAAAAATCGGCAAAAAATCGAGCATAACTCGCGTTGTGTGTCACTTCGACAAAAACATAATTTTGCGCAATTTATAGTTAAACTACAAAAATATATAATTGCAATATAATTGTATTTAATAAACCAAAAACAAATTATTTAACATAGCTGCTTAGTAACTTCTTTGTTCATCAGTCGATTTCGTATGTTGCCCTTGATATTATTATCAGTATCACTTACCAACGGTCCTGCTTAGCAACCAAAATGTTGGCTCAGAAACTCTGGCATTGAAGCGTGCAAGTCTTAAAGCTGTCAAGTTACAAGACCCTTGCACCCCTAACCCTTTAGGAAAAAAACCCCAGGGGTCTTCAAACCTGACAGCTTTAAGCCTTGTGGACTTCAACTCTTCAACTAAAAGAGAGACTGATAAATATTAAAAAAAATAAAACCAAAAAGCAGCTACTGCAGTGGCTTAGAATTTTACTCAATTACTGTTGAGCCCATGGAAAGTTCTGCAGCCCCAGGAGCAAAGGAGGGGGGACGGAGAGAGAGAGATTGGCTGTTTGGGGTGCTTGAAACCACCTGGCCCTCCCCAAAGGAAACCCTCATTTGCAGGATGAGCCTCGACTGGCTCTGCCCAGCGGGGTTACCCCAAGCGCCATTGGGCAGCGACGGATGCTTATCCTTTTTCCTTCGGCTGCTTCAGCTGGGACTTCAGACACCCCAAGGGAGGGACTTTATCGGGCCTCCCCCTCCCCACCCTTTGAATGAAGGTGTGATATGGCTCCTCCATCCCAGCGTCCTGCTCTTTAACCCAGCCAGAATTACAGGAGGGCTGCCCCCGTTCTGCTTTCCGGGGTGGATCTTAGCCGAGGGACACCAAGACCCCAGAATGGGTGGGGGTGGGTGGGGGAAGAGCTTCTTGACAGAGGCCACGATCGACTTTTGGAAGTTGTGTTTTCGTAAAATAAGATTAACCTTTGGATGTGTTTGTTCCGCTCGGCCAGCGGCGTTTTCTCCCACTTAATCCCGGCGGATCCTGATATCTGAGCTGGAAAACTGCAACCCCCCGGAAATGATGACGCCCCGCTGAGTAGCTGGGACTTGCAGAAAAAGGCTGCAGAGAGAGAAGCGTTCGATCCGTAATCCGTCTGTGGGGGGCGCTGGGGACAGGCCGGGCCCCTTCTTCCCACCTCTATCCCCCCCCACTCTTGAGGGACAAGCCCTTTCCCCTGTCCCAACGGTGGAATTTGAGGCTACCTCTGCTTTCCCTCTCCCTCCCTCAGTTGTGCAGCAGCGGCAGCGGCAGCTCTCAGCCTGGGCGGCAGCGTCACGCAGGCTGTGGAAGGAGGGGGAGGAGGAGGGAACCAAAGAGAGCTTTTACCGAGTCTGCGCCCCACAGCCAGGACCGTCCTGGCGCCTCAAGCCGCGTTTCTTCCTGCAAAACCCTTCTGGCGTCAAGCGGAACTCTCGGGTTGCCCGAAGGGCTTTGCAGGAAGAAACGTGGCTTGAGGCGCCAGGACGGTCCTGGCTGTGGGGCGCAGACCCGGTAAAAGCCTCTCTTTGGTTGGTTCCCTCCTCCTCCTCCTCCTCCTTCCACAGCCTGCGTGACGCTGCCGCCCAGGCTGAGAGCTGCCGCTGAAACAAGTTTGGGGAGCATGTGCGTGTCACCCGAAATGGCTACGCGTGTCAGCACTGACACGCGTGTCATAGGTTCGCCATCACTGCTATAGGTAATGAAACCATCCAAACCCAGGCATGTTTCAAACCTACAAACTTTTGACAGCACACGGAGTTAAGCAGAACTGAACAATTTTTGTAGACATTTTAATATATTGCTTTCCTCAACTTTTAAACACACCTCTATTTCAAGCCTTCCTGTATATTTAATACGTAGTGTGGATATTAACTCAGAATGTCAAATGTGATAGAAGAAACATCACAAGCAGTGTCAGATGATTTTGTCCAAGCATAAACAGATGGACTGTGAATGTAGGATGTTACTGAATCTCCCCTTCAGCACATGTTGTGGTGTAAGGCCAAGTCAACAATTCTTTATTTAAGCTTTAAAGTAGTCTTCTCTGGTTCAAGCATTAGTAAGGATTGGGCTGAGGGGCTACACCTTTTTCTTCTAAGAGCAAATAAACTTACTAGAAAGGATAGATAATTGATTCAGAACATATATTGTAGCCAATTGTTCGAATGACAGATTTTCATGAACCTTCAGCACCAATTGAAGAAATGCTTTTTGCATTATTTATTTATTTATTTATTTATTTATTTATTTATTTATTTATTTATTTATTTATTTATTTGTATGCCGCCCACTCCCGGAGGACTCCGGGTGGCTCACAAAAGACAAGGGAAAGGGGGAAATGAGACAAAGACAACATATTAAAAACAAAGCCAACATTCACAATTTCTGTGGAAGTAGATGCTTCTCAGCTCCCCCCAGCCTGCTGGAACAGCCAGGACTTGGTGGTTTACATATTACAGGAATATGAAGCATAGTTCCTTTAAATTTTGAATTGTTTGCGTTAGGGCCAGTATATATTTACAACTACCTAGTTCTATGCCACGTAGCAAAAAGTTGAGCTTCTAGGCACTAAATAATGTTAACTGCTGCAGGGACAAAGTTATTACTGACATAATTAGCAAATCTGATTATAGAATTGGAGACCTTTGGGTCATGCATTGTAATTTCTCAAACTTGTTTTCAAGTGGTGAAAAATTGAACATGGATTCTCCATTATTTGAAAACCTTAATCTGCTCAACTTGGTTCTCATTGATTGGTGACAGTTGTACATATCTTAGTAAATAAGACCAGGTTCACTTTAAACTAATTAATGTCTAGTTTTTGGTGATGGCAGAAAGTTACTAGAACCTGGAGACTCTGCCAAAGGCCAATCTGAATCAAGGACAGAATGATGGCATTGTTATTCTAATGGAGGATAGGAATAAATAATGACAATGGGAGTGATATTCAGATTTTGAGAAAGCCAGTATTATGGAATTAATATGTTGAAAGTTCACAAAGAAACATTGATTCCATTAGTATGGAATTGGTGTGGATTATCTTAGATGGCAACATATTTAAATGGCAATGTGCTTTGTTAGCTCAATATGGACCTGATGGTTTAGCTGCTTCTAAAAGACTTGATACGTATGTTAATATTGTAGTGTTCAATTAAAAATTTTAAATCTTTCTTCTTTTGTAGAAAAAAACCAAATGAACAATTCAAAATACCTATAACAAATATACAAGAGCTTGGAAACAAGAATTGGAAATGCTGATCCTTTTAAAGGTGATGGACTCAAGTCTTGAAGGATGCAAAGTGATTTACAGTTAAAATTAATATTGGCTAGATACTGTTTTTTATATTTATTGGGCTCTGAAAGAGGAGGTGTGTGTGTTCAGGTCATCATCATCGACAAGCATAGAAATATCAATCTAAAGTTGCTTCATTGGCTATGGTCACCTCTATATGGGATAACGTAGAGCACTTATTACTTCAATATTAATCATGTGACTGACCTTTCATGTTAGTCAGAAGAGTCAGATTGTGCAAAACGCTATAAATGCGTTCCTAAAAGTTAATTCTCAAATTAATTCAAGATACTGGTTTTGACATATAAAGTCCAGGTAGTCTTCAAATTGAGCCAACATTTATGTAGCTAAGTGAAACATTAGTTGAGTTTGCCCCATTTTATGACTCTCCTTGCCACAGTTAAGTGAATTATTGCATTTGTTAAGGCATTCAGAGGTTCAACATGTAGTTCATCAATTCAGGAATACCTGCCTCCACCTTAAGCATTGTTTAGGCTAGACAAATACGGGTAGTCCTCGACTTATGACCACAATTGAGCCCAAAATTTCTATCGCTGAATGAGACATGTTAAGTGACCTTTGCCCGTTTCATGACCTTTCTTGTTGCAGTTAAGTGAATCATTGCAGTTGTTAAAATAGTAACACGGTTGTTAGGTGAATCAGATTCCCCATTGACTTTGCTTGCCAGGTGGTTACAAAAACTGATCACATGACCCTGGGACACTGTAATCATAAAAAATGTGAACCACTTGCCAAACATCTGAATTTTGATCATGTGACCATGGGGATGCTGCAAGTCGTGTGAAAAATGGTTGTCACTTTTTTCAATGATTATGTAACTTTGAACGCTCACTAACTGTTGTAAGTCGAGGACTACCTGTATTATGTTTAGAATCTTATTATTTTGGCATGAACAATTCTAAAGACTGCAGTCTTTTGATACAAAGACCTTAATTTGAGGCTTTCAAATGATTTGATTTGAAGAGAGAGCCCATGGAAAAAAAATAAAAGGATAAAATTTGTCTTTTTTTTATCCACACCCTAAAGTAGTGTTTCCAGCTCCAATTTATGCAATTCTAGCTCGGTTACATCCAGATTATGTAATTTTGTCGGTTCCCTGGTGGGAATGAGCCAGGGAATAGTTAGTCTTTCACTCTAGCCATTTTATGCTGGCACTGATGGTTGTTAGCCAACAAGATTGTAAGCTGGATGTCTGCCATAGTTCACTGCTATGCTAGTTCTGGCAGAACTTCTAAAATAATTCTTTTTAGTAGTAACTTAAGAGGGCAACTATAAAACTAGATACACGCTTGGCACAGGTTGACATTAGCAAACCAACGAACAGCCAAACCCAAGGGAAAAGACAAGAAATAATATGAAGTGGAATCAAGCACAACCCAACAAAATAAACTTGATCTGAGTCTTGAAAAAAATTTTTTAGCTTCTGCTCCCAGGGAAGATAGCCAATAAATCAGCAGGCTCTTCTTTAACAGTAGAAAAGAGTAATCCTCTTTTCTAATTCCAGACCTCTTGAGGTGCAAATTTGTCATATTAAGAATAAGACCCTCAGATATCTTGGGATCCATATACAAAGACTAAATTTTAACTGGTTGACTGATACAATATTCCCCAATCCCCCAAAAGTCTTAAATCTGCAGTCTATTTCAATCTGCTCTTCTTTAACAGTAGAAAAGTTATTTTCATGTTGTAAAGAAACAAGAAAAGTGAGTAACAAATGGACTTGCCTCAGCCATTGATGCTGAAGGTATAAAGTAATATTGAAGGATCTTTCTCCTCTTTTGTACTTCTATTAACATTAGAACTTTTGGCAATTTAAATATGTCAAGAACACAGAATATGAAGAATTAAATTAGTTTCAAAAGAGCATATTTTGAAATCATATGTTGATAATATAGTATTAATATGATTAAATGGATGCAAAATTTCAATATGCAGTTATAGAGATTGAACACTGGAAATTTCAAGGGAAAAAGTATAATTGCTAAAATGAGGGATCTTTTACTAATTTTGATGGTGTTAATCAGATATATTTTACAATTCAATTAAAAAATATCTTGATCAAAAAATGGATATACATTATCTAATATTCTAGCTCCTTATCTTCAAATATTACATAAAACATTAGTTTAAATATTAATTTTAAATGTAAGTTTAAAGGAAGAAAGAATAATTTTAAAAATAAGATAACCCTTAAGAACTAAACTTTACCTTTACATTTTTGGAAGATAATTTTCTTGTCCTTTCAGTTTTGAACTTCTCAAACCAGAAGAATTAAAAAAAACTATTTCATTTAAATTTTTGGATTCAAATTCAAATTAGCCAAATTAGTTACAATGTTATACACACATGTATATATCATAAATAGCCAATGATTACTGAAAATGCCATCACTGAAATCCATGATTGTGACATGTCTGAAATCCATAAACAGTCTTTTTCATATCAGTTTCATGAGTAGTAGTTAAAAGTAGTAGTATGAATAATAACAGTATCAATAACTTTGTTAGGGCTAAAGGTTTAATTTTTCAAAACAGTTTCAAATAAATATCCAAAATGTTTCAGGGCAACTTCAAATACTTTCATTACGTGCCAGGACCCAGTTTTAAAGACAGAAATAGTCAAGACAGAGTCACATATAAAGATTTCCAATCAGCAGGAACAGTATGTGTCAACGAATATATATAAAACTAAGCATTTCCAACCCATAACTATATAACAGCATTTTATTTCACAATATTAACAAGGATATATTGATAGAGCTTTTCAGTGAATGCTTCCGATGAAAACTTTTCCAAAACTCTGATTCTCCCAGCAACTCCCATTGTCCTCTTTAAATTAGGATCTTTTATAAATTTCTCCATGGCTTCTGAAAACTGGGTTGGAACAGGATTGCACAGAAAACCTGTCTGTTTGTCTACAACTGATTCCACGGGTCCTCCCGAATTTACGGCAATAACTGGGCACTTCATGTACATAGCTTCTAAGGGAACTATACCAAAGTGTTCATTACTTGGTGTATACAGGACACATATGGAATTGTTAAGAAGAGCTACCTTCTGCTCATCAGAGAATGATCTTAGAAATGTGATATGCTTATCAATCTGAAGTTTGATAGCGAGTGCCTTTAATTCAGCAAAATATTCCACATTTTCATTAACCGCCTCATCATAACCACCAGCTAAAACCAGATGAACTTCACTCCAGCTTTGAGCATCAAGTCTACCACGAAGATCGTGTAATGCTTTCAAAGCCAAAACTAAATTTTTCTTTCTTTCATATCTATTGATGGAAAGAAACAAGAATTTCTTGTTCCCAATAGGAACTATATTAGCAATATTTGCAGAAATAGAAGTATCAAAAATATTGACATTCAAAGAGGGATAAAGGACCTCTGGATTGATGTGACACAAGGATTTGAAGGTCTGTTTGAAAATATTTGCTGTGAAGTAACTATTGACAAGAATACAGTCAGCCATGCCAGTTGTATACTCTTCTAACCAATCTAGTGGAGCTCTGTAGAAGCGTTTAAGCAATGATTTCCTCTTAGTTAAAAGTTGATCAGGAAAGTGACAGTAAAACAAAACTTTCTTATGAGTCCGAGCTAGACGTAATATTGGAATGCATGCAGACACCTAGGGGAAGAAGAAAAAAAGTGGAAAAAAGTGTATTATGATTAAAGTTAATATGTTTAAAAAATGACTAAAATTTTGTATTAAATGAGGCATTGTCTTATATTAAATTTTCAAATGATTTCCATCTTGATCATCATCTCCATGGATATTTAATTTAAAATTGTTATCATTCATTCATTTATTTTTCTTAAGAATGTCAGCTAATATTAGCAATACAATACAATACATGTATTTTGTTTTGGTAATTTGTCATTTTTGAGGTCAGAGAAAATCTGATTTTTATATTAGACAAAATTTCAGTTAGTCTCCTTTGTTTATCTAAATAACACCTCCCTCCAAGCATTTATTGTCTAATGCTGACAAATTTTGGAGAAAATTCAGCAAAAGATGCAAGGAGTCAAATATTCTGGCTTGGTTAATGTGGCAATATTTGAGAATCACCTTTTCCCCCTCAATTGAAAAAAAAAGTATGCTTTATGAAATGAAGGAAAGAATGAATCTTCTTGATTATTTCATATTCAATGATTGAGCAAAAGGACCTATTAAAATACCTCAAAGATCAGAGATGCATTTGTGTTACTTTTGAAAGTAACTGTCACATCCTGGATGCCCAATTATAACATCTTTCCAAAAAGAGAAAGATTTATAGACACATCTCCTCACAGATATATCCAGAGAGATAGCTTTTTAAAAAAAATTTTTTTTAGGACAGTTACAAAGTAACTAGTTCATAAATATGTGAAGGCACGAAACATGGAATAATGTTCTGAAATAATATAGTGTAATAATGCAATGTTTTCTAGATGAAACTAAAAACATTCAAAGGCACACAATTTCCTCAAATAGATGACTTTCTTTTAACGTGAAATACGAATAGTTCTAAAATAGTAAGCATAATAACATTGTTCACAATGTGAGAAAGGAAGGACGGTGTGCCCAAGTTTCATATGACTGGCCTAGAAGCTTAATTCTGACTGGATAACAGGGAGTCAAAATAGAAAAGTGGATATTTTTTCCTTGCGATCTCTTAAGCAGTGACCTTAATTAAACTTAAGCAATGACCTTAATTAAACTTAAGCAGTGACCTTAATTAAACTTAAGCAGTGACCTTAATTAAAGAGAATTATGGGGAGAAAAAGGCATAGAAGTCATTGTGTGCCATATATCGTGACTTGGTGCGTATTCAAAGATTTTATGTGTAATATAACGTTAGGGGGGAAATAAGTTCAGGAACAAGGCTATCCGAGCGCTCAACACACCTGGTCACAAACAAAGACATCAAACTCTTCTCCACTAAGCAGCAGGACGTGCAGAGCCAGCCATATCATGCGTAGCACGGCGCAGAGCGCGTGGCACCTCCCGAAAATGTTCCTCGGCAGCCAGTCGCCCGCTATGCGTACGTCTAGCTCAGCCGTCTCGGAGAAGCACCGCGAGGAATCGTAGCGCGGGGTCCAGATTTGCACGCGGCAGCCTCGCGCGCGGAGAGCTAGAGCTGCGTCTACTATCAGCCTCTCTGCCCCACCGATGCCGAGATCCGGGTGCAGAAAAAAAACGGAGGGTCCCTTTCGCTGCTCCTCGCCATTTGTTTCATGCTCCGTTGCTGCCATGATGACGTCCGTTGCCCAGGCTTCCGCAGTATAGGGCATGGTTACGACACACATATCCGGATCCGGATCACTAAAAATAGACACCTCAGCTTTAATTTTGTTCCTCTGAAATAGAGTCTAAATCACTGCCTGATCTTTTTCCACGTTCGGACCATATAGCTAGGAAGGAACCCTTGGGAATAAAAACGAAAATTCAGCCTACTGTTTTTGTTGAAAGGAAGAAAGGGTGATCTGGGCGGGCGATTTCCTTGGTTGTGAGGAGAATTCCAGTCGGGCAGTGCAGTAGTCTCCTGGTTCCAACGGGGGACTTGTTGCGTGGCAAGAAACCAGGTCCTCCCTTCAGACGGAGACGTGTCCTGTGAGTCCAAGGGGTTCGTGCTCTGTGTGCCGCCTTTGCTATGGTAAGCGAAAGAAGCAACAAAAGAATGGGTATGCGGGTGTACATAAAGTGAATGCGTGTATAACATAAAGGTCTACATCTAATTGTCTTCCGTTAATTTTCAGCCGGGTCCCAATCCTAGCGCCACCAATGTGGGTGCTTCCAGCCGTTCCCCTAGCAAAGCAGTAGCCCCACGTGCGACAGGATCCACAGTGCGACAGAGGTAGGAAGAAGTTTGTTGATCGTTAAATTAATAGCGGTGCTGCAATAGAAACTTGATTCACAACGGATCGGTGCTTGCTTTACACTCGTTTTAAATTTCAATTGTGTACATGTATATATAAAGTACACCCCCACTTTACAATCACCAGAACTAGGCTATAAACATCCGAACGAACAATAGATAGTAGCAAAGATTTGTACTTTTCAAAATCTCTGATGCTGATAGAGTGGATTTTAAGTGCCAGAAAGATTATCATGGAATGTGGAGAAACTGTTTATTGCTTCACTTATTATCTGTATCAATGGGATATTTCCTTGTAGTTATGTCTCTAATAATTTTAAGTTGGAGAGATTTAGAAACTACAGTCCTTGTTTATAAACGTCTTTAACACTTAACTTTCTGTTGTGTGTTTCATAGTTTTGGTGTACACTACTTTGGTTTAATGATTGAAGTATTGACCTAGAAACCAGGAGACTATGAGTTGTAGTCCCATTTTAGGCAGAAAGACAGTTGGGTGACTTTGGGCCAGTCTCTTTCTCTCAGCCCCACTCATTTCACAGGGCTATTTTGGGGAAGGAATACCTGGTATGTATGCTGCCTTGAATTACTTACAAAATAAAAGTGGAATAAAAGAAAACAATAAGTAAATCATAGGTTACTAGAAGATATAAATGGTAGATCTGAGGTTCTCTTAAGCTGTTGAAGTATAATTCCCATTAATTACCTCTATGATCAGCAAGGAACTATGTTGGGAATAAGGCACAGTTTACCCATCTGTTTGATACAAGACAGTGTGTAAAATCATGTAATTATTGTGTTTTTTCAGTCAAAATTGAATGATACAAAAACAAAGTATGAAGTGGATATGTTGCATGCTTGATATATTTTAATTTCTGGTTTTGTTGTAGGAAAAATGCAAGCTGTGGAACAAGGAATGCAGGTCGTTCAACATCTGCTGGTACTGGAGGAATGTGGAGATTTTACACAGAGGATTCCCCTGGTCTCAAAGTGTAAGTAAAAATATAAAGGCAATTGTGAAGAGCTGAAAAAGCTTCTTGGGTGAGAAGCAAAACATATTCAAAGAAAAAGTCCAGTTGCCTCTTGAAAAAAAAACATTTGGGACAACCATGACCTGGATGACTGAGAATCTCCATAGACCTAAAAGCAATAATGAATAATTTATTAGTGTTTCTTTCTTGTAAATCTGCTTCTTCTTCAAGAGCAATTAGATTTATAACCATTTTTTGTAATGTGGTTTTATAGGCTTTGATTTTTCTCACAATCATCAAATTTTACATTAGTCCAAAAGTTATTGGAGTAATGGTTGTTGTGCTTGCTCCCAGAAGCCTAAATCGTGCATATTATTCTGCTTTTGTTTTATGGTAGAAACATTTGCAATTAATGTAATGAATAATATATGGGGAAGTATTGGCAAGGGAGATTAAGATGTAATTTTTCTTGACCTTTTGGTATCACAATTCATAGAATTCTTCTGGTTCATTTCTTCAGGATAAGATGGGAAGATACAGTTCCATAAGTTTCTGAAGTTTACCTTTGCATGATTGTATCTGATATTGACCCCTTGTCTTAAAGATCAGATAAACCACTTGACAATTTTTTTTCATGCAATGCTTACTTACCGGGAAGTACTACTAAATATTATTTATGCAGTTGTTTTAAAAGGTCCCTAGCAGTTTATAACATGAGCAATTGGTAAATTCTAGGCCTAACAGCCAGTTTGGTATGGTATTTAAAAATACCAGGTTAGACACTGCGTATTCAAATTTTGCCTTAGGCAGAAATAGCAGTAGACTTATATACCGCTTCATAGGCCTTTCAGGCCTCTCTAAGCGGTTTACAGAGAGTCAGCATATTGCCCCCAACAATCTGGGTCCTCATTTTACCCACCTCGGAAGGATGGAAGGCTGAGTCAACCCTGAGCCGGTGAGATTTGAACCGCTGACCTGCTGATCTAGCAGTAGCCTGCAGTGCTGCATTTAACCACTGCGCCACCTTGGCTCAGAAAGCCAATTGAATGATTTGTGACCAATCTCTCTCAGGAAAAAAGCAGTGGCAACCCCCCTTTCCAAAACATTGCCCCAAAACCTGCTTGGACTTGTCCAGATAAGTGCCAGGAACCAAGACACTGATATGTGTAGGAATGCAGGCATTTTCTATACACTGTATATATAACATCATATTTGTATGTATTGTGTCACATGCCCAAATATGGGAGGGAGCATACTGCTTCCCTTTTTTTGTCTTTCGGCTTAGCACAAATGCAACACCATATTTGTCTATACTGATAAAGTTGTGGATATTAAAACAATTGTAGGAAACTGAATGAAGTATTTTTTCTTTTATTTTTTATGAATTGCTAGAAATTTTGCATTTCTTATTTCAACTTTCTCCATTATTAAATATACCAGCAAGATACCTTTATGCAGTGAATAGAATTTTGAATAGAGTCAAGCTAAATAAAATACATATTTCTTATGTAAAAACTACATTTATGTCTGTGTAAATAGAGATATTTATCCTTAGTGATAAATGGAAAATTGACTAAATTGCTTTAAGCTTCATTGTAATAAAGTTCCCAAACTTACCCTTGCAGTATGAATTACAGGTAATCCTTGGCTTACAACAATTCATTTAGTGACCATTCAAAGTTACAATGGCACTGAAAAATGTGATATGACCATTTTTCACACTTAAGACCATTGTTGCATTCCCATAGTCATGTGATCAAAATTCAGATGCTTGGCATCTGACTCATGATCATTGCAGTATCCTGGAGTCATGTGATTACTTTTGTGACCTTTTGACAAGCAAAGTCAATGGGGAACACAGATTCACTTAACAATCATGTTAACTTAACAACTGCAAAGATTCACTTAATAACTGTGGCAAGAAAGGTCATAAAATGGGGCAAAGCTCACTTTATAAATGTCTCACTTAAGAACAGAAATTTGGGGGTTAATTGTGGTTGTAAGTTGAGGACCACCTGTACATGTGTCCTAGGGTTGTACTCTAGAATGGTGAAAACAAGCCATCAGGGACTGGATTTTTTCCAAACCATTTGTGGATTAGCTAAGGTTTGGTAAAAAAAACCAAACCAGGATGTTTTAATTGTTCCTGGTTTTGACTGAAACAAAGCCCCAGAGGAACTATAGTAATGATTGCAAATTTTTTGACTCAATATTTCAATTTAAAAAAAATCCTAATTTGACATAATCCCCCAAAGCTTCTGAGAATCATGTGAGAATGGGACATGCTTTCAAAAATAGTTTATGGGTGTTAATGATTGCTGGTGTATTACCCAAAATGTCATATGTCACCTTTTGACATGTGTGTCATAGATGTGCCACGACATAACTATGGTCTGATTTTTCAGAATGGCAAGGTTGATAATGCTATACCCACTTATTCTTTATAACTTATGTACCTATTCTTTACTACAATGGACTCAGCACCAACAGTGAGGAATAAACATCCCACCTCTAACTTTCCCAGCATTATTAAGTCACAGCTATTGTTGCTACCAATGTCCTCATATCAGATCCTGTTGAATCCTTCATGGTAAACACGAATGCCACAAAGAGTTTTCAAGGAGCTAACTTCCTCCTTTTGACCTTTCAGTGTTTCTCACATTATCATCATAGATCCAATCTTTGTCAAGCAAACATTTCAGCTTTAGCTTTTTCTCATTCTTCTTTCCATATCCAGCACAAAACAGATTCCTTCTATTCCTGTTTTCTTTTAGGTACACTATTTGAAACTAGGTGCTCCATGGATAGAATTGTTTACACACTGAATGTTTTGCACTTGCCTAATTATTTTGTAATTTGCAATATTTTATATTATTCCAAAGGTACTTTTTAAAGAGGCAACTGGATTTTCATTGGGTTTTTTTTGGGGGGGGGGGGGGATGACATTTTGCTTCTTATCACATAAGCTTCTTCACTCAGAACTATATATATATATATCACACATACAATTAAAAATTGATTTTCCTATTCCTATAATTAACACCATCTTGTTTTCTTTTATTTTTAGAGGCCCTGTTCCAGTTCTTGTTATGAGTCTTCTTTTTATTGCATCTGTTTTTATGTTGCACATTTGGGGGAAATACACTCGCTCATAATGTTGTATCAGCCAATTTTAAAATCACATTTTGGACCAAATGAACATACCTATCAGATTTTACTTAAAGAAAAATGAATTGGGTATTGTAGATGGAACTATTGCAGGACAGTTATTTCTCTGCTTTTAAACTCTTTGTTAAATAGGAGTTTTGATTTTTTTTGTTAAAGATGCTGTTTGTATCTACACAATTACACAAATTGCATTAAATATCATTAAAATAACATGACCAAATGAAACTGTTTATTTCTTTGTTATAAATGTCATATTTTGATGATGATAAGGACAATTTCATTACAGGAAATTTTATTCATTTCTCAAGGGAATAGCACTATCTGTCTGTAGACCAAACAGTTAATCTAGAGAAGTATGTTGTCTCCCTTGAGTAAAAAATCAATGATGTGGCTGAGAATCTAACCAAAATAATAAAAACCACAGATTAATTCTCATTTCTACTTCTACATATAGGGACAAATGACACAAAATGAACCTGAAAACAATATTGAGTGATTACAAGCAGCTGGGCAAGAAAGTAAAGAAGTTAGGTGCAGAAGTAGTTTTTTCATCTGTACTTCCAACAAAAGGATCCAGGAAGAGAACAAAGGATTCTAGAAATGAACCACTGGCTAAAGGGTTGGTGTCACCAAGAGAATTTTGGATTCCTGGACCATGGTCTGCATTACTTCCATGATGGGCTTTTGGCAAGGGATGACCCCACAAAAACTGGGAAGAATGTTTTCAGAAAATGACTGGCTCAACTTATCAGGAGGGCTTTAAAATAAAATTGAGGGGGAAGGGTGATCAATTTTTAGGATCTCCAAGATCCAATTCCAAGCAAAAATCCATAGAAAACAAATCAAATAATGAGATAAGGAGTGATGGAAAGGAAGACAAACTCAAAACATCAAATAGGAGATATAGGAAGCACACCTAGAATCAGACATAGAGATCTCAAATGCCTATATATAAATGCTGACAGCTTTGTTGTCCACAAAGTAGAGGAGGGAACTAGATGGACAGCCATACTGGACTTAATTCTCATGAATAGAGAAGAAGTGATAGAGGGAGTGAAAACTGCAGAAATCTTGGGTGAAAGTGACCATGTCATACTGGAATTTAATATAATGCCAACACAAGCAGTAGAATATAATGATAGCAGAGTCTTAGATTTTAAAAGAGCTGATTTTAACAAACTCAGAGCTTGGGAAATTTCTTGAATGAAAATCCTAAAGAAGAAATCAATTTAAGTAGCTTGAGAAACTGAAAAATATGATCATAAAGCCCAACATCACTGAAAAAGAAAAAACAAGAAATGCAAGAAGAAACCATGGCTGCACACTGATCTCTGATAAACTGAAAATGAAAGGATAAGTACAAAACGGAAAGGAGGACATATAAATAAGACAGTGTATCAGGAGATAGCTCAAATCTGCAAAGACGAGTCAGGAAAGCAAAGGCTCAGAGTGAACAGAAACTTGCAACAAAAGTCAAAGAGAATAAAAAAAGATTCAACATATAAATCAAGAAAATAAAATCAAGGAAACAGTCTCTTCTAAAGAGAGAGGATGGCAAGGAAATAATAGGCAGTAGAGAGAAAGCAAAGCTGCTTAACTCATTCTTTGCATCGGTCTTCACACAAAAATAAACTATAGCCCAACCTACTAAAAACAGTTAAAAGATTACAGATTACTGTAAGACTTGAAATAAAAGTTAAAATAAGCAAAAAAAAAAAAAAAAAAAAAGTAAGAACACCTGTCTGATCTTGAATATAAATCACAACCTACTTCTTGGTAAGCTAGAAAAATGTGGAATAGGCAACATCATAGCCACTACTGTGTCTGCATATATCAAAAGTGCATTGAGGATGTCTGCGTTCTTAAAAACATGAGGGCTAATGAAAAACTGGTTGACATGAGGTTCACAAGATGTTGAAAGCACAGAATGAGGCTTTTAAATCTCATGATATGCTGGAAATTAGAACAACTACAGAAGATTTGAAAAGCACCATAAAAAGAGCAAAGCAAGTCAATTATCAGAAAGTTGAGAACTTTTTTCAGAACCCAGTGAACTTCAGGCATATGTGGCAGGGAATCCATGCCATTACAGATTATAAAGTGGCTCCATCAAGACGCAAGGGTGACACAGACTTTTTAAATGAGCTGAACACAGTTTTTGGAAGATTCAAGGCAGTAAATAGCACTTCTGCAAGAAAATCTGTTCCCCCCTCCTCATGAACAAGTGGTTAGCTTTGATGTTTCCTCAGTCCGGAGGACATTGCGGAAAGTCAACATTTAGAAGACAGCAGGCCTGGATAATATCCCTGGGCGTGTTCTTAGAGAATGTACAATGAGTTGGCTTGTGTTCTTATAGATATTTTCAATCTTTCGTTGCAGCAGGCAGTGGTTCCATTGTATTTTAAGAAAGCCATTATATTGCCAGTTCCAAAAAAGGCTACAGTTACAGGTCTCAATGATTATCATCCAGTTGCATTTATATCCAACATTGTGAAATGTTTTGAGACGCTGATAAAGGACATTATTGTATCTAGCCTCCCTCCAGCACTTGACTCGCTGCAGTTTGCTTACTGTCCAAATCGCTCTATAGAGGATGCTATTTTTATCTGTTCTTCATCTGAGTTTGGCGCATTTAGGGGAAAGAAACACTCATGGGCGAATGCTGTTTGTTGACTTCAGTTCAGCATTTAATACAATTATTCCTCAGCATTTAGTAGACAAACTGGGCCTCTTATACTTTAATACTCCTTTGCGCAACTGGATTCTTGATTTTCTTATTGACAGGCCCAGTATGTGCGAGTTGGAAAAGTACATCTTCCTCCCAATGTCCTTACCACTTTCTGTAGAGGGACTACCTTGAGCAGCCTGTCATATTGCATTACAGTCTGGTTGGGAAGCTTCAGACAGGTTGCTGAGGTTAGCAGTAAAGATTATTGGCAGTTCACTCCTTTCTATTCAGGACATAGCATATAAGTGTTGCTTGAGCAGGGTCTGCAGGATTGACTGGGAGGCTATACATTCTCTTCACAACCTGTTTTCCTTGTTACTTGCTGAGAGGCTTCTTGGTATCCGAAGCAGAACATCCAAATTCAGCCACAGTTTTGTTCCATACAGTTATCAACCTTATAAACTCTCAAGCTTCCTTTTTCCACTATGTATTCAAGATGGACAATAATTAATATTTATATGTATATGTTAGGGTGTAGGTATCTACATATGTACAGTATGTATATAGCATATCTATACGTGCGTTATGTATATGTACACTTTTGAGAGCAGGTAACAGAATTTCATTTTTTTAATATATGCCAGAGTGCCCACAGAAAGCTTCCCTTCTCTTCCCTTCCCATCCCATCCCACCCCACCCCATCCCATCCCATCTTATCACTATCAGATAGATTTGTAGCTGGCTGACAAAGCATACTCAACTTGTAGATCTTAATGACACTACATCTACAGGAGGGAAGTTAGCAGTGGGATACCATAAGGTTCCATCTCAGGCCCAGTACTCTTCCATACCTTCATACATGACTTAAATGAGGGAATAGAAGGGGAACTCATCAAATTTGCAGATGACACTAAGCTGGCAGGAAAAGCCAACACCTCAGAAAACAGTTCAGTATCCAAAAAGATCTTGACAAATTTGAACAATGGGTCCTACCCAACAAAATGAATTTTAATGTGGAGAAAAGCAAAGTGTTACACTTAGGGAGGAAAAACCAAAGGTATAAATGTAGATTAAGTTCAAAAACAGTAACTGTGAGAGGGACCTTGCAGTCCTAGTGGATGATCACTTGAATATGAGTTAGCAGTGTGCCGCAGCAGCCAAAAAAGCTAATATAATCTATGGTTGTATAAACAGAGGCATAGAATCAAAATAATGTGAAGTATTAGTACCACTGTATAAAATCTTAGTAGGACCACATCTGGAATACTGCAACCAGTTTTGTCACCACTACAAAACAGATGTTGAGACTTGGGAGAAAGTTCAGAGAAGAGCATCTAAGATAATCAAAGATTAATAGTTGCAGGATTTGCGTTTGGCTACAGAAAAGAGGAACTAGAACTGACATGATAGCAGTGTTCCAATATTTGAGAAGCTGCCACAAAGAAGAGAGGGTCAAATTATTCTCCAAAAGCACCAGAGAGCAGGACAAGAAACAATGGTTGGAAACTAACTAAGGAGAGAAACAATCTGGAATTAAGGAGAAACTGCCTAACAGTGAGAACAATTAACCAGTTGAACAGCTTGCCTTCAGAAACTGTGGGCGCTTCATTACTGGAAGTTTTTAATAAGACACTGGACAGCCACTTGTGTGAAATGGTATAGGTCCTGCTTCAGCAATGAGCTGGACTAGAAGACTTCCAAGGTCCCTTCCAGCTCTATTCTATTCCATTCCGTTCCATTCCATTCCATTCTTCTACAATATTTGAGGGGCTGCCACAAGAAAATAGGAGTCAATCTGATTTGCAAAGCACAAGAAGGCACAACAAGAAACAATGGATGAAAACTAATCAAGGAGAGAAGCAACCTAGAATTAAGGAGAAATTTCCTAACAGTGGGAACAATTAACTAGTGGAATGGTTTGCCTTTAGAAGTTGTAAGTACTCCATCCCTAGAGGCTTTTAAGAAGAGACCAGATAGCCACTTATTTGAAATGGTATAAGGCAAGGGTCCCCAACCCTAAATCCATGGACTAGTACTGGTCCACAACCCATTGTGCAAACAGTGGATGAGTGTCTGTCACAAATGACAGACATGCAAAACCTTTCCCTCCACTGATACTGCTGGACCCTTCTGTGGAGCTGGAAGGATTGCGGCCCTCTGCTTGCTAAGGTATTGGATGAAAAGACCTCCAAGGACCCTTGCAACTCTGTTATTCTATTCTGCTCAAGCAGGAGATCATATACCATTTCAGACAAATGGTTAAAATGGAGCAATGCTGGATATTTGCTACAAATGGAAGATTGCACCCATTCAGCTTCAGCAGCATGATGTCAGCTTTTTCCTGACAAAATGCATTGGTGATAGAGTCTATATGTGGCTTTGCTAGTTGTACAAACACAGTCAACAATTGTTTACCAAAGTATGGCTAAACAAATGGTTGCTAAGAGGAATATGTGACACAAAACAGAGCCACAATTGGCTGGATTATTATGTTGTTATTATTATTTTTATTATTATTTATTACATTTATAGGCCGCCCAATCCCTAAGGACTCCGTGTTCACCCTAAACATACCCAAACATAGCATAATGTTTAATACTAAACTGTCACCCTCTACTAGAATATTTCAAGTTTTGTATTTTCCACAACAGGTTTGGTGCTCCATGTAATCTTCTACCTTTACCACTAGATGGAAACCTGTGAAGATGAGAAAAGGCTCTGATATATATCTGATTATGGTATCTTGGGTTTTAGCTAAGTGTTATTAAGAATTTACTCTGGATTCCTACACTGGGCCTACATAGCCTCATGTAGGGTTATGATTCTGACTATATTACATTTTAAAACTCTGTTTGTATGTAAGCACTTCTGTCCATTTGAAATAAAAACTTGACATTACTGTAATTAAGAAGTACATATATTAATCTACAAATATAAAAAAGACTAGATCCTTTTTTCCCTTACATGTTTCTAAGTTTAGGAAATTTTTAAAATTCTCACTTACTGACTATAAATGGGACTGGCAGCCCTGTTACTAAACAGGTAGATCAAAACCTATGACATCAGGGAGAGAATCATCCATAATTATTAAGAGTGATGTGACTTGTGACTTCCTGCTAGTTTCACCTTTGACTTTGCTTTGCAGAAGCTGGCTGTGAATATCACAAAAAGCATTTTTATGATTGTGAGATCCTGTGACTGTTATAAATGCTTGCTGGTTGCCAAATGCTTGAATTATTATTACGGGATGTGGGGATGCTGTAGTAACCACAGCTTCAAGGAAAACTTGTAAGTCTCCTTTATCAGTGCTGTTGTAATGTTCAGTTCAGTTATGACCCAATCCAGAGGTTACACTTGTTTGTCTTTATAGCCAATGGCAGAGACACTACAGCATCCCATCAGCGTATCTTCTCCTATGCTGTCTACAGGGGCCCTGCAGGTTGCCACACACCTTTAGCCCCTGCATTGGGTGCTCTCAGGGTTTGGGCGTGATTCCTACCCGTCAGCTCCACACTGCTCCTTCTTATCTTTTGAAGTGCTCTGGAGTCTTTTGCACTGCTGGAATGAATTGTTTCATTGTGTAACTGAACGGCACAATTCTGGAAGAGCACCATGTGCACTATGGGGACTCATTGTGTGTTGGGAAAGCCTACAGTAGTCTAAGGATGGAAGAAAAGGCTTGTGAGGCCTGGTAGTGGAGGACAGGGGCAGCTCTGGGGACCCCAAAGAGCAGGAAGTGGGGGAAGCCTTGGGAGGTCTTGAGAGGCTCAGGGCAGCCAGGCCTGGGCCTGCACTAGGCCTCGCAGGGGCTCTCCCCATAGGCATTCCATGCTTTGTTTAATGGCTTACACTTAATGACTTATCAATAGCTGTGTCAAGTATGGGATTATTAAGAAAGGCTGTCTCACTTAATAACCATCATGATATATGACCCAAATCGGCAGGCTCCATTATGGTCTACATTGAGGATTATCGGTATACCAAAATTATTATGGAGCAGGTGAAGTTTCTGAATACTTATCAAAGGCAGCTTATGTAAAGCACAATAATCTAAATGCAAGATAACCAAGAAATGAGAAGTGCCTCCAGAATTAGGAATGGACACAACTAAAAGCAATAAGATTTGCACTAATTTGTGCCAAGGCCGTCCTGGCCAGGGCTGCCACCTACCTCTTCATCAAGCAGAATTGTAAATCCAGGTGGGACCCCAAGATTGCACACTGAATTTATATGAGGAATTGTTACCCCATCCAGAATTAACATTTCTTTATTCATTTTATTTTATTTTCAAAGTATATATAGCTGCTCATATTAAGTATATAACTTAATACATGGCAAACAATATCTACAAACCAGTATAAAACCCTTAGCCAGGAATATTTTGAGTTTGGAGTGTTAAAAATTCAGAAAATGCCCACTTTGACTCTGCTGGCATGTTACATACAGACCCACACACCTCCCAGACAAAAAAGAAACAATTAATAATGAATAGTAATACATTAAATAAATTATTTGAATACCGTAATCAGATATATATCATAATAAGATATTAAAATATCTTACTTTGTATAAAGCACATTGTTTCCAAATCTTGAATGATCGTCCTAGTTGTATTATAAAAATCAAAATGGACCATCAAGGAATTTAATGGAAATATACCATTCATAAACTTCTCTTTCTTTAAATGTGAAAACTTTTCATAAATATATTATTTATTTTGTTTAATTTTATATAAATAAGAACATTTAACTTACATATAACTCTTGTATTCTGAAACCATTATTACAGTGTGCCTTCCTATATGAATGGATCCAAATGAGCTGGTTGTTCTGATTTCAAAAGTTAGTGTGTAAAAAAAAAAGCACAAAATTCTCCTTATGCGGATTTTTTTCTCATCAAATAATAATAGCATAACAATAAGAAAATAATCCATGACAAAGATTATCAGTCTTGCCAGAAGTATTTTAGAATGTAGAGGTAATCCAGGATGAGCTGCCAGTAGAAGAAGCCAGTACACTTATTAATTTTTTTCATTCCAAAACTAGCTGCCTCAGAAAAATCAAAACCCTCTAAAAAATGGAAGAACTGAAACAGAGAATAGCTGAGCTATTCTTTTTTACAGCATAAAAAACATAGTAACTTTACCTGCATTGAAGCTTATAAGTATGGCCATATTGATACACAATTATGAGAAAAAGCTGCCTTAGCATCTATATTTAATCCCTCTAATATTTCAAAATTAACTCACTGATGTGTTTTCGGGCAGCTTCACTTTTGGCAACTCTATTGCCCCTTGACTGGATGTCTTTTTGCTGCCATGGTTTCCTGTTTCAAAGCTGGATTTTAGGCAGCTTCCCCTTATTCCCTGGGATGTCTCCTGTCCAGTCTTTGCCTTTGTTCGCCTTTTACTTAGGGCTGGATTTCAGGCAGATACCCCTTATACCTTGGGACAGTCTTCTGTCCACTCTTTAACTGTCTTTTTAAGTCCTATCCCTTTCTTTTCTTCTTCTGTGGTTGTTCCCGCTCCTTGGTTTCTTCAGGGCTTTGGCCTTTGAATTCAATTAAGAAGTCACCAAGGATGGGCTTCCTGGGGGCGGAGCCTGTCGCCGAAGGAGCTCAACGGAGCCCCTCTCAGAGTGCTGGTCTGTATATCTAATTAAGATCAATAGATATCACCCCTTTTTGGCAGAAAGGGGCAGGCAGAAGCTCAGGTGCTAGGATTTATTCGTAGTTCACAGCCCCCCCCCTTTTTTTTTTTGGGCTGCGAACGGAGAAGAGATCCAGCGTAACTGAGCTCTTATCTCCAGCCAGTTTCTCGCAGCTGCCTTTTTGCAGCCCTAGACAGGCGATCCCCCCCCCCCTCAGGACAATGATAAATTGCTTAAAGCAACTTAAGGCTAACACGAGCGGGTCTTACTCCTGTGATGTTCCTTTTTTTATAACTATCTAAACACCAGCCTTGTTTTTCCTTTGAAACTTCTTTGTTCAACCGAGTACAAGATGGCGTTTTTACTGTGTTGGTGATTGATGACGCAATTAACCGGCTTTATCTCCCCGGAGACTGCTACTTATTAACAAGCAAAATCTACAAATAATTTATTGAGAACTGACCAGGTGAAGACACTGTTTATCTGTTTATTTTCAGCTTTTATCTATAATGCCTCCCAGGTCTAAGCAGGCAAAAAAATCCCCCCCGCATGTGCTTAAAGAACTTGTTAGTAAATCGTTGCCTTTGCCTCCTACACCCCCTACTGGAGATTCCTTGACACAGGAGCTTCTTTTTCAAATACTCAATGATTTTAAACAAGAAATCAAAGAATTTGTGCTGGATTTATGCGTCAAAATACAGACTAAAATTGCCCAAATAAAGGTGGATATGTTTGAAGCTATGTCTACTTTGACAGATTATATCGAAGAAATGGAGACTAAACTGGAAACCTTGGAGGAGGCTAATTCTAAGTTGACTTCCAACATCCAAGTATTACAACAAGAGATTAGAGATACTCAAACACAACTTATAATGATAAATTATAACAGAAAGGCGTTTGCAATAAGAGTCAGAGGACTGCCCGAAAAGAAAGGAGAGAACTTGAAACAGACGTTTGTAGAAGCTTTCAGCCAAGCGGTGGGAGGTCCGGGATTCAATTTTGATTGGAATATTCGAAAAATCTATCGCCAGAATTCGTGTGTAGCAGAACAACGACAGCTTCCAAGAGACATAATTATATACTTTTTCACAAGAGAATCCAGAAATGCGATCACCCAAAAGTTTTACAACAACAGGCTCCGAATCGATGGCCATGATTTGTTTGTCTTTAAAGAAATCCCGCTCCAGATGCTGCAAGCAAGGAGAGGCTATACTTTTTTAACCCAAGAACTTAGAAATCGTCAAATACAGTATAAATGGGAAGCTCCAGTTGGAATCACAGTTACACTCGAAAATCAAAGATTTCGTATTAATTCTGTTTCGGAAGCTCGGGACTTTTATTATAAAACTCTGAAGGCGGGGCTTCTTGACTCACTCGGAAATGCGGAAGGACAAGGTGAAGGAAAGACAAGCAGCAACTTACTTGGTTACAAGATGGAGGGAGTTGTTCTCCCCCTACTGGAGAGGCAGAAGAGCGGAAACTGAGGATTTAGCCATATTTTTAAAGCAGCGGGACATGTGGTTACAAGGCAGAGGGTTGCCTTCTCTTTCCGGAAGGGCAGAAGAGTAAAGAAGATAGATCCAGCGATGTCTTTAAAATACTTTCTAAGCTCTTGGACTGATTAAAATTTTAGGATTTCTGTTTGGGATGAAATGGTAAAGCTGTGTACCGATGAGGAATGGAAAGAAGCATTGCTTATTTTGGACAGATATTGTACGGGACTTTTATAAGACTTATTTGAATTTCAATCCAAACTGCGCATGAATTGGTTTCTGTGAGGAAAGCGGGGACTAAGATTTATTTGAATTGCGGTTTGGGATGAATGGAGTCGGGAGGAGTGGGGCAGAAGGGAAGGTGGAGCGGGATATTGATGAAGGGATCTTGGGATTGAATGAAGTGGTATGGATTTTGGGCACACATTTTACGGATTTACATGCTTGAAGTATAACATAAAAAGCTCAGGATTTTAAAGTGAAGAGCGAGATCCTAATCTTATGGAATTTGGGCTTGGGAGGAATGGAGATGAGAAACGAAGGGTAGGAAGATGAGTAGCGAAAGTATGATTAGACTGCTCTGTATTTGAAGATAAATTGATTTTTGTATAAACTAATATTTGAATATAAGGTTAAGAAAGGCTATCTGGAGAGTCTACAGGAAGACGGGGGTAAATATCAAAGAAGTAAGGGACGAGGACAAAATATAAATGGAATGATTTATACTGTTTAAATTTTAAGAATGATGGGAGGCTGAGCAGAATGCAAAAGATTTTTTAATTTTTTATTTATTTATTTTTTTCTTTTTCTTTTCTTTTCGGAGTGTTCTTTTTATTTATTTATTAAGAGCCAAGGTGGCGCAGTGGTTAAATGCAGCACTGCAGGCTACTGCTAGATCAGCAGGTCAGCGGTTCAAATCTCACCGGCTCAGGGTTGACTCAGCCTTCCATCCTTCCGAGGTGGGTAAAATGAGGACCCAGATTGTTGGGGGCAATATGCTGACTCTCTGTAAACCGCTTAGAGAGGCCTGAAAGGCCTATGAAGCGGTATATAAGTCTACTGCTATTTATTTTCATTATTATTGTTAATAAGATATTTTAGAAGGTGAATGGTACTGAACTGTGCCGGGTGTGGGACCTGGGAAGTCGGAGGGGATTAGGGAGGGGGTTCATTGGGGGTGGGTGGGTGGGTGGAGATATAGTTTCAATATATAGAATAAGAAAAATACACTTGTATACTGTTGTTCCTTATCTTTTCTTTTTATTTTTCTCTTTTTTTTTCTTTTTATTTTTTTTCTTCTTTTTTCTTTTTAGCGTAATTTTTAGTAACTGAATAGATTAAGGAATAGAGAAATGCACCAAAGTGAGAAGTAGAGGAAAGGAAGAGGGAGAAGTAAGGAGGGAGGAAGAGGGGAATGTAAGGAGGATGAGAGGGGAAGGAGGGTGAGGAAGGCGAGAAAGGAAGATAGGAGGGGAAAGGGAAGTAAGAGGGGTGATCGTTGGGGGGAGAAAGGAAAGTTGGAGGGGGAGAAGAAGGGGTGTATGAAAGCGATAGGTTGGGTTTATGATGAGTTGTGTTTAGGTTGGGGTTTTTCTTTTTTTATTATTATATTATTATTATTGCAAATATTCAGTATATAAGTGAATGTACAAAATTGAAAATGAAAATGAATAAAACATTTAAACAGAAAAAGAAGTCACCAAGGATTTCATCAGGGCCGGACGTTCATTTAGACCAGTGATGGGCAACCTTTTTGGCGTGGTGTGTCAAAAATCGGCAAAAAATCGAGCATAACTCGCGTTGTGTGTCACTTCGACAAAAACATAATTTTGCGCAATTTATAGTTGCTGCTAATGGCGCTCACAGTTCCCGTTGGCACTCCGCTGTTCCCTGCTGTGGTGCGGTCGTAACCGACAGTCCCAGGAGTAGACTCTCTGTGCCGGCTTGACTGGAGAGAGGCGCGCACTGTTCCCGTGCTCCTCTCCTGCGGGTCCTCCCTCGCCGCGCTGATGACGTGTGTGTGCACGGCACGCACGCCTTACCAGCAGCCCCTATGCTCAGAAAGGGGCGGCAGCGATACAGTAAGTGAGTGTGGGCGGGGGAGATCACACGTCTCGCCCCCCCGTTCCTCCAGCACAGATTCTTTCATCCTCGGCGGCCGTGCAGGAGCTGAGGATGAATCGCATGAAATCCTGTGCGTGTCACCCCAAATGGCTACGCGTGTCAGCACTGACACGCGTGTCATAGGTTCGCCATCACTGATTTAGACAGTGGTTCATTGCATTCATTCAATTCACTGTATGCATCGATAAGACATGCAGATCTCTGCAATGTCTTGTTTTTCAAGATACTCATTCACTGTCAAAAGACTTCTGAGCCCTGAGTGCAGCTGACAATGCAGAAACACACAGTCTTGGTCACTGACTGGGAGTTTTATTTAAGAGCAATTACACACCTTTCAGCCACTAGTCTTACTTGTCCAGGGGTCCTCCTCTGGATGGTTTGTTGGTGTCTTCCAATTGAATCCAGTGTGGAATCCTGGACAAGCCCCCAGATTGTTGTCCTTAATTGAGCTCTGAGCCTGGTACTGAAGCTGATGAAGGATGCCTGACACAAGATACAGTTGGTTAATAAGATTGTGCACATACATTATTTCGTGAACCACAAAATAATAAAACCTGCTATTATTGCTGTACACATTTTTTAAAAAAGAAAATGGGGCAGAATGCATTGTTTCCCATCCTTGGCAACTTTAAGAATTCCCAAAAAATTTCACGAACAGTATGGATATGGGGCAGTGGTGGGTTTCAATTTTTTTTAGAACCTCTTCTGTAGGTGTGGCCTGCTTTGTGGAAGTGGCTTGCTGGCCATGTGATTGGGTGGGCATAGCCAACTTGTAAAATGTGGTGAAACTCACTTAACAATGCTTTTGCTTAGCAACCAAAATGTTGGCTCAGAAACTGGCATTTGAAGCATGCAACTCTTAAAGCTGTCAAGTTACAAGACCTTTGCACCCCTAACCCTTTAGAAAAAAAAAACCAGGAGTGTTCAAACTTGACAGTTTTAAGACTTGTGGACTTCAACTCCCAGAATTTCTCCTCTCACTCTTCATCTTGATGATGTGTGGACGGGTGGGGAGAGGGAGCTGGAACTGGTTCTAAATGGCACTGTAGATTCGTGGAACTTCTTCTATAGAAGAGGTTAGAACTGGCAGGAACCCATCCCTGGTATGGGGTAGCTTAAACTCATACTTTTTAAAATTGTTGAGGCTGAGGCCACTAAAATAATGGATTAAATAAGACAATCTGATATTTAAAAATATTTACATTAATAGTTACCCCTCCCCCAAATCTCTAAAAAAGGATTTTTGGAGATATGTGTCAGTATGATGTTTGGGATTTAAGGTAGAAATAGGTCTCCCCAATATTTTTTGCTTCAGTTTAGTCTCATTTTGCCTTGCTATCTATATAATAACATATCATGGAATTCTCCCTTGCTTCTTCTGATGATATATTAACATTTTCCTGTGCCCTTCCAGCCTTTGGGAAAACAAGTTGTTTCTCCTCCTGAAGAAAAAAAAAACATCAGATGATTAACATAATGTATGAACCAACTTACTTTGGTTTTGGATTTATGGAAGCTATCCCTCTAAGGAAAAAAAATCCCTACCATTAGAAATATTTTTCTAAAGAATAGAAAGAAATCCCTTGATAAGAATAAGAAGGAATTCTTTCCTAACTTTCCCTATTGCTCATTGTTGGTTTAGTGGCCTAAGGAAATTATGTCTTCATTCATAAAATACAATGTTGCGATTCATAAAACTGGACTTTTATTCAGAAAACATACAATGTAGTGAGTGGGCTCTGAAAGATCCAGCCAATTACAGAAAAAATCAGAATAGACTGAAGCCAATCGCCAAAAACAGAACCAGATTAGAAAGACAAAAATATCTATGCCCACACATTCATACACCCACAAGGGACAGCTACAAACACTATATACACAACAAAAAAGGAACTTGCAGATTTGAAAATAATCATTAAAATACTGCCTCTAGCCATGGCAGTATTAGAACAATCACAAATGCACACCTCCATTACATGCTTAACACAAGAGACTCAAATCCTATAAAAACTTAATCACTGTACCATTTAATTGTTACCTGACCTCAAGAATAAATCTCTTTGTTAATAGGAAATCCGTATTTTTCGCTCCATAAGACGCTCCTGGCCATAAGATGCACTTAGGTTTACAGGAAGAAAACAAGAAAAAAAAATCTGCCTCTGTCTGCTAGTGTCCATCCGATATTCATCTGGCTAGCGTCCTTGTGGCAAACAGCCTTCATCCTCTGTGTCTGCTGTCTCTGCCAGGGAACGCTGGAGCCTTCATCTCCGAGCAGCTGATCGATGGTTGGATTGGCCTCCTGGAATACTGCTGATTAGCTGTTTGCTGCTGCTGCCTGTTGGCCATATTCACTCCATAAGATGCAGAGACATTTCCACCCACTTTTGGGAGAAAAAAAGTGTGTCTTATGGATCAAAAAATATGTTAAATGAATCAACCTTCTTTCTGAAGTAGCTAACCTCTCACTGCCCCAAGTCTAATATGACCAATGGACCTGGCCTGAGTAAGCCTTCACCTTGCCAGCAGCAGACCATTTTCTGATAGGGCCCAGTTTTCAAGTCTGTTGAGATCCATCTGGCTCTTGTGGCTATCTTCTGGGGTAATGGCTATTCTTGCCATTTTAGTGTCATCTGCAAATTTGATAAGTTTCCCTTCTATTCTCTCATCTAAATCATTTATGAAGATATTGAAGAACAATGAACCCAAAACAGAACTTGGGGTTTCCCACTGCTTATTTCTCTCCATGTTGATGTAGTTCCAAACTGCACATTGAGTACAGTTTTACAAATCAATCTCATGGTAATACTGTCTATTTCACATTTTTCTAGCTATGAAGAAGTAGATTGTGGTCTATTTTGTCAAATGCATTATTGAAATTCAAGTGTACTTTGTCTCCCAGTTGATGTCAGGGTATTTAAAGTCCCCTATTACTTCTATGATATGCTTTCTACATACATTGGTTAACCAATTAGCAAAAAGTTCAACTATTTCTTTTGCTTGGTTGAGTGGTCTGAAATATTCACCTATGGCAATGTCATTTTTCATTTTATACTAACATATGTATTCTAGGAGGCTTTCATCCTTGTTTTTAGCATGTTTGTAGAGTAGTAGTGATCACTTACATATAATCCAACTACCTCTCCTATTTTATCAAGTCTTTTCTTTTGAACAGCCTATATCAAGGATGTCAAACTCCTGGCCTGTGGGCTGGATGTGTCACATGCTGGCCACATCGATGCCCAGTTTAGTGAAGGGGGGAAAGTCCCAATATGTCACATGACACCACCGTGACGACATGAGTTTGACACCCCTGGTTTATATCCTTCCATGAGTAGATTCCAGCTGTGAATTTCATTCCACCAACTTTCAGTAATAACAACTATATAATACCTGCCCTCAACTACTAATATTTCAAGTTTACCCTGTTTATTCCCCAAACTTTGAACATTAGTGTATTGGTCTTCTGAGTACTTTATGGCTGACCTTGGATATGCTTCCTATATAGCAAAGGTTGTATCTCAGTTTTTTTTCCTTCCCATCACTTTCTACCACAGGGGTAGTCAACGTTTTTATACCTACCACCCACTTTTGTATTTTTGGTAGTATTAAAAATTTTCTAACTGCCTACCAGTTCCACAGTAATGGTGATTTATAAAGTAGGGAAGTAACTTTACTTTATAAATTTTATAAAGCAGAGTTATAGCAGACTCCTACTGCCCACCAAGAAAGCTGGAACGCCCACTAATGGGCGTAGGGACCAGGTTGACTACCACTGTTCTACCATCTTCTTTGATTGGTTGTCTTTGGGTTTATGCTTGGGTTAGGGTTTCTTCCACATAAATCTCTCCTTAGGATGGTTCCTGTTTCGTGGAGCCCAAGTGTATTCATATGTTCCAGCTAATTCTAAAGGGGGACCATGCACCTTCATGCCTTTCCTCAAGAAGATAAACAGAATGGACCTACAACTGCTAACACTAAACTGTGATTTATGCACAGGCTTGCTTAATGCAGTGGAGTATATCATGCTAGCCATCTGTCTAGTAGGAGTCCAGGACTAGCTATCTGCAACTCAAGAAAGATCAACAGTCTTGCTTGTACATTGGCTAAAAGTCTTAATGAAATATCTCAAGATGCAGATGTACTGAATCAGGAGCTTAGACAGGTACTTTTGAAGTGACTCTTGAGAATAGAGCAGCCATTGATTATTTATGGTTGAGGCACAACCACAGCTGTGAGGAATTCAAAAGATGTGCTGCTTTAACTTGTCAGAAATCTCCTAACTCATAGGGTGAAACTTTAAGGATCTTAAGAAATTGATACAAAACACTGAATATGAAAAATTCCTGTTTGACCTAACAGAGCTCCTAGCTTGGCTACTATACCTTCATTGGCTAAAAACCTTCTTTCTGGGAGCCATCAGCATAATTGATCTTGGTCCTATACCTCTGTTTATGCAGCATAGGACTACCTTGACTTTTTTTTGTAACTGCAGCACACTGCTAGCTCATACTTAAGTGATGGTCCACTAGGACACTCAGATCACTCTCATAATTACTACTGCTCAGCCAGATAACACCTATACTATATCTAAACATTTGGTTTTCCTGTCTAAATGCAGAACTTTAGTTTTCTCACTATTGAACTGCATGTTGTTTGATAAGACTCAATGCTCAAGTGTGTCAAGCTCCTTCTTGAGCCTATGTTCCTAAATGTTAGCAATTAGATTTTGTTTAGTGTTCCAAGATCACATCTGCCATCTCGTTTAGAACCCTGGGGTGTAAACCATCTGGTTCTGGTGATTTTTGAGGTTTTGAGGTTTTATTGGGATTTATATGCCGCCCTTTTCCCTGAGGGGACTCAGGGCGGCTTACAACCACAGGGGAGGGGAAGTGCAAGGTCAAAACAAACACTTTGTGAACAAAAGAAAAATAATAAAACACAACTTTCATTCAGCAATCAAACACTCGGGCGGGTAATTGGAAGCCTATCCCCAGGCCTGCTGGGAGAGCCAGATCTTGAGGGCTGCGCGGAAGGTCTGGATCGTGGTGAGGGTGCGGATCTCCATGGGGAGCTCGTTCCATAGGGTCGGGGCAGCAACAGAAAAGGCTCTCCTCCGTGTGGTCGCCAGTCGACATTGACTGGCAGATGGAATTCGGAGGAGGCCCAGTCTGTGCGATCTGATTGGTCGATTTAGGGAGGTAATCGGCAGAAGGCGGTCTCTCAAGTACCCAGATCCACTACCATGGAGTGCTTTAAAGATGGTCATCATTATCCTGAAGCGCACCCGGAGACCAACAGGCAGCCAGTGCAGCTCGCGGAGGACAGGTGTAACGTGGGCGAACCGAGGTGCGCCCACTATCACTCGCGCGGCTGCATTTTGGACTAGCTGTAGTCGCCGGATGCACTTCAGGGGCAACCCCATGTAGAGCCCATTGCAGTATTCCAGTCTAGAGATCACAAGGGCTCGAGTGACTGTTGTGAGGGCCCCCCGATCTAGGTAGGGCCGCAACTGGCGGACCAGGCGAACCTGGGCAAATGCCCCCCTGGTCACAGCTGACAGCTGATGGTCAAAAGTCAGCTGTGGATCCAGGAGGACTCCTAAGTTGCGAACCCTATCTGAGGGGTATAAAATTTGACCCCCCAGCCTAAGCGTTGGTGTATTAGCCAAATTATTGGGGGGGAAACACAACAGCCACTCGGTCTTATCCGGGTTGAGCACCAGTTTGTTAGCACTCATCCAGCTCTTAACGGCCTCCAGACCCCGGTTCATCACGTCCACCGCTTCATTGAGTTGGCACGGGGCGGACAGATACAATTGCGTATCGTCCGCATATTGATGGTATTTTATCCCGTGCCTCCGAATGATCTCGCCCAGCGGTTTCATGTATATGTTAAATAGTAGGGGGGATAGGACCGAACCCTGAGGTACTCCACATGTTAGGGGCCTCAGGGACGATCTCTGCCCCCCTACTAACACCGACTGCGACCTGTCCGAGAGGTAGGAGGAGAACCACCGCAAAACAGTGCCTCCCACTCCCACCTCCCGCAGTCGTCGCAGAAGGATACCATGGTCGATGGTATCGAAAGCCGCTGAGAGGTCAAGGAGAACCAGGATGGACGCATAGCCTCCATCTCTGGCCCTCCAGAGATCATAGGTCAATGCGACCAAAGCGGTTTCTGTGCTGTAACCAGGTCTGAAGCCGGACTGGAAGGGGTCAAGATAACTAGCTTCCTCCAAGGCCCGTCGAAGCTGAAAGGCCACCACCTTCTCAACAACCTTCCCGATAAAGGGAAGGTTGGAGACAGGACGAAAGTTGTTTAAGATGGCTGGATCTAACGATGGTTTCTTTAGGAGGGGTCTCACCACCGCCGTTTTGAGCGCGGCGGGGAAGTGCCCCTCCCGAAGGGAGGCGGTGACAACCGCCTGGATCCAGCCATGTGTCACCTCCCTGCTGTTGGCCACCAGCCAGGAGGGACACGGGTCCAGAATACAAGTGGAGGCACTTACAGCTCGGATGGCCTTGTCCACATCCCCAGAGGCAACTTCCTGGAACTCAACCCAGAACTGATGTGGCAAATGATCCTCCTGTGTCTCAGCTGGATCTACTGCGGTGGAGTCCAAGTCCGATCGAAACCGAGCTACTTTGTCCGCCAAGAATTGAGCATAATCCTCAGCCCTACCCTGCAAGGGGTCTCCCGCATCCCTCCTATTAAGGGATTTGAACTAGTTTAGATTGGATAGATGTTTTCTTACCAATTTCTTGCCTATTTTGATCTGCATTCCTGTTCTATCTCCCATGATGCAGTTTTTAGTAAATTTGATTTCCCCCCATTTTGCCTGAAAACGGATGCAAAAAAATGGATTAAACAGTTCTGCTTTCTCCTTACTGTCTGTCAACTTTCTTGCCACCTTCCTCCATTAGTGTACTGATTATTTCATTGGCTTTGTTCTTGTTTCTTAAAATTGAAAGTTTTGTTGTTATTTTTGGCATTTGTGATAAGTCTTAGTTCACTCTGAACCTTACCTTTCTTGATGCCATCTTGTAGATTCAGGCTATTTGCTGGTATTCTATTCTATTTATGTGCCCATTTTTCCAATTTTCAGAAATTTAAAGGATTTGAAAACAAATAGCACAATTATAGTTCACAGTGTAACCAAATTGTTTATCAAACTCATGTGATCTTTATAGCTGTCTCACTTCATTGGGGGTGGTGGTGCCATGTCTAGATCTCATAAGAATATATCTCATGTAGAAGTTTTTGCAGCCACTCTTTGTCATGTTCTTAATGAGTTGTAACATTGTTTGGGGAAATTGAATGTAGAGGTACCTTATGCTAGAAAAAATGTGCAAAATGCATTCAGGATTACAATTGTTCATGTTTGCAGCAATATGTTCTGTCTATGAAGACTGAACTATGCATCCATAACAATGATAAACATGATAAAAGCACATTTATAGCACTCTATTTCTTAGACAGTTAAATTATGATCACAAAGAATTTGTGATTTCTACCTATATGATATCAGATATAAATGGGTGATGTTCTACTCTGGAGATATTTTGTTCACACTTCTAACATGATTTTTCTGGAATATTCTGTTATTTTATCCCCCTTCTAAATTATCTTTGATATAATTACATTTTTATGGGATTACATGAGGTGTCATTTTTGGTAGATTTCTGCAGCAGGTCTTGGGTGGCTGTGTGGAAAGAATTTTTCAGCTATCACATCTTCCTTACAACATCTAGGAATCTAAATTCAGGCATCAAATGTTCATTTCCTTTTCATGACAAGTGGCACAAGTTGAGCAGAAGCTGAAGAATATTGTTAACAGAAAGGAAATGGCTGTTTTCTGAGGATCACATAATTATTTGACTTAGGAAGATACTTCCAAAGTTTGAGGGCCAGTACAGAAAATATTAAGTGTTAAACAGTTGTTTAATAAAGACTATTCATATCTCAGTAGGTACCATATCTTTATAAGATGGTGGAATGCATATCCACATATGCACTGTATATGTTTAGATAGGTAAAGTCTTACCTCAACCATATGTATATACTCTGTTCTGTATATGTTTCATGTTTAAAGTCTAGCCTATGGCTTGGAAAAGAAATTCACATTATATAGAGAGACTAACATGCCTTGGTAGATCACAACATGGATGTGATAAGCATAATATTTTTCTTAAGTCATACCAGTAGCATAAATTTGGTTTCTGGGATTCTTCATACATTGCTTTTACTTATAACTGCTGTCAAGAATGAGAATCAGGTGATGAATGTGGAATAACCTCTTAGGAACTGTAGGCATGCCTTGCACCTAGACAACTGCTCAAGAATAAACAGTGGGAATTGGCTGAAAGGTCAGATGGGAAAGCACTAAAATTATGGGCAGGGAATCTAACAGTAAGAACCACGCAAAACATTCTTGTTTGCTAATCCCAAGTCTCCTATGTGATTGCAGTTTAATATGTAAAATTCAGGTCACTTGCCAGGTTTTTGTTGCTACATTAAACAGCATTAAAGGGGGAAAAACATTACACAATACAGCTTCTTTATAGAAAGGACTAAAACTGACATAGAAATAGGAGCCAAGAAAGGACCACCAATGTACTAAAAACAAAATTTGCGCTTAAACAACTAAATTGTAAATAATATTGATTTGTTTATTTGTTTTTTGCCTTATAATTCTGCTGTTAACTTACTATTTTTAAAGATCTTTGTTCCACTTTTAACAGGGAATTCACTAAAGAAGAGAGAGAGAGGTCCATATTTCAGCTGTAAATAGGTTTGCACATTTTAAGGAACAGAAAGATTTACATTGATACCATTCCTAAATCCAAATATTCTTTCCCTGAATTCTGTCGAAATTCCAGAATCTTTTATTCCAGAACCAGCAATCCTATTTTAGGTATAGCTTAGCAACCAAAGCTTCCCCATTATTTCCCCTTTAGCAGAAAAAAAAGGTGGCTTACTTTATTTAGAGCCAAATAGAGTGTATATATTGTGTTGATTAACACAGATCCATGATAACAATTATGTGAATTTTTGTAATTAAGTGCCTACAAAATAACATGGTTACAACAAGTACATATTCTGAGAGAAAAACCATATCAGAAAAGCTGCTACAGCTTTGAAATGCATCCTCCCATTATCTTGTTTGACAGTGAGTGGGGTTAAGGGACCCCCACCTTGAGGATCAAGGAAAAAATATCAGACATCTTGTCCTTTTTTCCACACTTGTTCCAAACAAGAACATTTTCAACAAAGCAAGCCAGACATCTTCTGGAATTTTCTGAAAAGTATTTCTGTATCTGTGTGTTACTTTGGCAGACAATATTGGATCCAAATTATAGTACTGCTTTTCTTCATCCCACCCATTTGTTTTAACCCAGATGCTCTCTACAGTATTGCCAAATTTATTCACTAAGATTTCTGAGCAAGGGTAAATGCAGTGTGACTCCTTTTTCCCTTTCTATTTTTTCATCATCTTTTGATCAAATTTTATCCTTTGCTTTATTCTATTTCTAAGAGTTCATATAAACTAAGCTATAACTATTAATATATATCTTCTTTTCTGTATGAAAAGTTCAAGCATACCAGGGGTGGGTTTTAAAATTTGTTCGAACCTACTCGGTGGGCGTGACCTCCTTTGTGGGCGTGGCTTGCCACCCATGTGACCGTATGGGAGTGGCTTGCTAATGCCGCCGCCGCCGCTACCGCCGCCGCTGCTAACGCCGCCCCCCACCCACCTTCGGCTGCGTAGTGCATGCAAGCCCGCGGCTTTTGCAAGGGAAGGCCTGGAGGCCTTCCCTCGCGAAAGGTAAGCCGCCCCCCCACTTCAGCCGCTACCGCCGCTACCGCCGCTACCACCGCTACCGCCGCTACCGCCGCTACCGCCGCCACCACTACCACCGCCACCACTACCACCGCCACCACTACCACCGCCGCCGCTAACACAGCTACCGCTACCGCCACTAACGCCGCCGCCGCTACTGCCACCCCCCCAGCTTCGGCCACGTAGTGCACGCAAGCCCGCAGCTTTCGTGAACGAAGGCCTGGAGGCCTTCCCTCACGAAAGCTGGGCCGCCGCCCGCCACCCACCCGAAGCCTCCCGAGTCCCTCTGCTTGGGCTTTGCTGCTTACATGAGGGGAAAGCAGCAAGCAAAGGCCGAAGGGAATTTTCAAATGGAGGTCAAGCGCGAAAAAAGCTTCGCTTCGCCTCCAGCCCGCTCACTGATTGGCTGGACTCCAGCCAATCAGTGAGCGGCAGGCTGGGCTTAGTGCGGGTGGGCAGGGGAGCGAGGGAGTGAGCTCCGGATGGGCGGGGGAATGAGCAAGTGAGCTGCAACGTGCCGGCAAAAGGGCGCTTTGCAGCGACAGGAGTCAGGACCGGTACCGGCGTTCCCGGAAGTTAATTACTTCCTGGTTCACCGACGAACCGGTTCGTGCGAACCGGTGCGAACCGGGAGGAACCCACCCCTGAAGCACACCTAGTTTGTTTCCCTCTGAACTTTATGTAAAAAAGAGTTGGGCAGAGCATTTGAAAAAAGTGCTTTTGATTGTGCAAGGGTTCGTGCAAAGCACTTTTAAAAAATGGTTAAATTAGCCATGTCTTCAGCAAAGCTTGTGTGACTGTTGCAGAATTCATTCTGGTTTATCTCCATGTGTATAGCAGCATTGTAGAAGTTTTTCAATGAATCAAATGCTTGAATTATTTGAAAAGTAATGTTTCAGTCCTGCTGCTGGGTGTTAGTATATTGATAATGGAAACCATGAATTTAATAAGCCAACATTCTTATAGGTTTTCCCAGTGGATTAATAGGCCCATTGTAGTAATCCCTTCATTTCCTTTTACAGAACATTCTTCTTTAACTGAGGTTTCCATTTCAAGTTTCCATTTCCATTTCCAAAGAATTAAAGTAGGTATCAAGTGTGCCTCTAATGAGTTGGTCAAACAACAGTAGTGTGCTCATAGATTGGCATCCATCTATATTTCAGTATAAGAACCATCCAGATTTCTGAAGATAAAACTGGACAGGGAATATAAGTTACATTTGTTTAAATATTATGGGATCGATATACAGTATTAAGATTTTTATAGACATTCATTTCTAAGGGCATTCCCATTATTACATCTTAATAATGAGATTAAGGTTGAAGGTCATTGAAGGTTTTAAAGAACAGGCTGGGCAGCCATTTGTTCAGAATGATATAGGGTTGTGAGATATTGAACCCCAATTTTTATACTCACAATGCAAAGACACCTCTGGTTCACATTTCAAAGGTTTATTGTAAGACAATTGAAAAGCGGTTGCAAGCATGGCCTCCCAGACCATTCCCAATGGCTTGAGAACAAGGAGTGCAAAAATCAGGTTTCAAACAATATAATTAATATTTTTCTAATCATTACACGTGATGAAGAAGAAGCCCTCCCTATCTCCAAAGTCATTCTTTGAAGTTAATTCGCACTTCAAGAGATCAGCGTGACCCTTCCTGCAGAACCTATTATCTTATCTGTGTCTCTTTGTTATTTCATTCTAGGCGGCAGATGTTCCTATCTCACCAACTGGTGTCCTTGTCTTCAGACTTATTTTTCTGTATTTCAAAGGAATTTTAGTAAGTCATCGTGTTTTGACTTTACTGCTTACATTTGTGTTTAATTTATAATAGGAAAAACAGCGCCAAGAGTCTCACACTTTCTTGATACATTCAACACTTTTATATGAAAGAGTAACTTATTATTTGTTTCCTTCAGGGTCTTCTGCTTGAGCAAGGGGTTGGATTAGAAGACCTCCAATATTTTCATGATCATGATTGCAAGATTCTGTTAATATAGTCCATCCAATATAGTTTTGGTCTTCTCTTGGAATGTGTTTCCTGATCTGATTTACCTTGAAGGATTGACGCTAAACAAGGCTTTTGGATTGTTGCCAAGAGATTTATATGTTATAACAGAACTACTGAAGCAAAGCTATTTCTACTCAAATCTGAATATTGCAGAAACCAGTTTGTCCATAGACAACATCACTATCTCTAATAACACAGCTTTTAGAAGAATTTCTCAAGATATGAATGCGATCCTATCAGAATTGCCATTATATGCTTGAGCTTTGCATTTGCTAGCTGCTAGTCTGCCATGAACTATGTGCGGGACAGACCTGGGCAGGGGGAGGGGGGAAGACTAACTGTGCATTGTGTCTTCCAGAAACACCACCTCAAAGTCAAAGCACTGGGAATGGAATGTAAAGGCTTACAAACCAGGCCACTATTGAAGAGGCAATTCCCAAAACAATCTATTCAAATATAATTGGACAATAATGGCCCAGCAAGGGGAAGCAACTGGGGAGGAATTGGATGGGAAAGTTAACAGATAAAATTTGGCATGTGAACAGGTTCAGTCCTGGCTTTGCTGTACTGTAATCCACTTGGCCTTTAGTAAAGTAAACCTTTTACACCAAATGGAATTGAGGATCGTTCTTGCTTAAGGGATCAAGTTGGGGCAAGACTGATAGATCCTTTCAATAGAATGCAAGCCTTTCCAAACTAAGGAAATGCAACTACCCAGACTGATTAAATACCTGCTAATAGAGCTTCAATTTACTGGTCCTTATCCACTCCCTCATTGCAGTCAAGCATTAATTAAGTATTTTCCTTATCTTGTTCCTGATAAAGATAATCCTGCAGGACAATCAAGGCAATTTCAGTGCTAAAACAAAATGTATAGATAAAATCCATTTTATGGGGAAATGTTTCACAGTAAATTCTTTCAAGAAAAGTGTTCTGCTATTTTATTTTTGCTCTTTATATTGTTCAGAGTTTGATAAAACAAATGGTCTTTGAAACAACATTCTCACAACTACAAACGATTTCATTTTTTTCTTCCAGATTATTGTTTCTATATTATATATTCTTTTGCTCTAATAATGTCAAGTTGTTTAAGGAGGAGGAGGAGGGCAGAGAGTCTTCTGCAACAACAACTTCTTTGACATCATAGGTTCCCTATGGTTGTTTCCTTAATTATTCAATTAAAAACGTTTCTTTTCATGACAGCTGCTGCTTTGCACAGTACATATGCTGACTCTTAGATATAGAACAGCTTTCAAGAAACAACTGCCAATGTCTTTTCATTACTTTCCTATCCAACATTATAAAATCATCTGCTTGTTTGTAGCAGTTTAACTCCATAAAAGTGAAGAAGATGGTTTATAATTGGACTGGAAAGTAACCTAAAAATCATGATAGGCATCCTCTAGTCCCCCACATCTAATTCTGTGTAAATCACCTCTCCCCCACCAAATCAACCAATATTAATTTGGGTGTTTCCATTTGCTGAGACATATCATTATTAAGACTAACACGTTTTTACTTTTTCCGCAATTATCTAGGATTTTAAAGAAATTTACATATATTACCTTCAACCATGAAATGTTCCATATAGTTTATAAAGGTTAAACAATTAAACATAGTATAAAATATTAAAAATTGCAAACCAGCTGAAGCAAACAGTATTTAAATACTGATAAACATAAATAAGTTTACTTAGAAATCAGGCAATTTATGATCAATTGCAACTATTCTCAGGTGAGTATGAACAGGATTGCAGACTTTGTTTTTCATTTAAAACATGTAGAAGAAGAAAATGTGACTCAAATGGATAATTAGGATGCTAGGGGTGTTTCCCTAGCAAGGAAATGACAGATATTATTAACAATTTTTTTCTTATTCGACAATGAATTGATAACCTACAAAGTTTTTCATGAAATAGATCAAATGCTATTTTGCCAAGGTTGAATTTACGTACGTTATCACTCTTTTTTGATTGATTCTTGCATCAGAACACTGTTTGGGAGAGTGGAATCCCATTGTAACACCATGGAGGCCAGATCAGCAGAACAAAAGCATCTATACAAAGTCTTTGAGAGAAATGGATGCCCACAGAACTTCATTTCTAGATGCTTACTTACAAACCATACCAACACTCAAAGCAATAAAACAGATACAACAGGAACAACAACAACTAGATAAACCACAATCCCTACTTATAGAATGTCTACCTGGATCTGTTTCAGTCAAGTTTCAGGCCTGGGTACAGCATGGAGACGGCATTGGTCGCGTTGATTGATGATCTCTGGCGGACCCGGGACAGGGGCTGCTCCTCTGTCCTGGTCCTATTAGACCTCTCAGCGGCTTTCAATACCATCGACCATGGTATCCTGTGATAACTCGGGGGGTTGGGAGTGGGGAGCACTGTTTTGTGGTGGTTCTCCTCCTACCTGTCAGATCAGTCGCAGTTTGTGTTGACTGGAAGACAGTAATCGACTCTGACACGCGTCACTTGTAGGGTGCCCCAGGGGTCGGTTCTCTCACCCTTCCTGTTCAACATATACATGAAAATGCTGGGCGAGATCATCTGTGGTTTTGGGGTACAGTATCATCAATATGCTGATGATACCCAACTTTTCATCTCTACTCCAAACCACCCAAACGATGCCCTTGATGTGATGTCCCGATGCCTGGAGGCTGTGCGGATCTGGATGGGGATGAACAGGCTCAAGCTCAATCCTTCCAAGATTGAGTGGCTGTGGTTCCCATCATACCGATTTGTGTATCTTGTTCCATTTTTGATGATAGGGGGAGAAACTTTACCCCCCTCAGAGAGGGCCTGCAATCTGGGAGTCCTCCTGGATACACAGCTTAGTTTAGAAGAACACCTGACGACTGTGACCATGGGGACCTTTTACCAGGATCGCTTGATAAGGCAGTTACACCCCTTTCTGGATCGGGATGCTCTGTGCACAGTCACTCATGCTCTCGTCCTGGACTACTGCAACACGCTCTATATGGGGCTGCCCTTGAAGAGCACCCGGAGGCTTCAGCTGGTCCAGAATGTGGCCACGTGGGTTATCCTGGAGGTACCTAGTTGCTCCCATGTTACACCCCTTTTAGGCGGCCTGCACTGGTTGTCGGTTGTCTTCCGGGTGTGATTCAAGGTACTAATTATGACCTTTAAAGCGCTTCATGGCTTAGGCCCGGGGTACCTGCGAGATCACCTACTACCACTGGTAGCCTCCCACCGTCCAGTGCGATCCCACAGAGTTGGCCTCCTCAGGGTGCCATCGGCCAGACAGTGTTGGCTAGCAACCCCCAGGGGAAGAGCTTTCTCTGTGGGAGCCCCTTCCCTCTGGAATGAGCTGCCCCTGGAGCTTCGCATAATCCCTGACCTCCGGTCCTTCCAACACGCCCTAAAAAGTTGGCTTTTCCAGCAAGCCGGTCTGGCCTGAATAGAATAAAATATAGGATTAATTTGGTTGTTAATTTTAATTTAATTTTTAAAATTTTATTGTAAATATCAATTGGGTTTTTCTGGATACTTTATTTAATGTCCCTTTTAATTTTTGTAATATGTGTTTTCTTTTATGTTGTTTTATGCCGCCCTTAATCCTTGGGAGAAGGGTGGCATATAAATCCAATAAACCTCAATCCTCAACCATCTCAGAAATGACAGTAAGACTATTATGCCAAGATGACCTTGTAGTAGCCCACAAACCAACTTAAACTCTCAAATGGACCTTGTCAAAACCAAAAGGGCAGACAGAAACAAACCAAAGATCAGGTATCATACACCAAATCCAGTGCAGGAAATGCAAAAAGAACTTATGTTGGACAAACAGAAAGAAAGCTATCAACCAGACTGCACAAATACTTCATGGCTATCAAAAGACATGACCCACTTAATGAAGATTTAGAAGGTCACAAATTGGATCTAACCGGCACCACAGTTGTAACCCAGGAAAAATCAAGGAGAGAAAGAGAATTCCTTAAAGCCTGGTTTTCCCCAATATGTCAATAAACAGACACATTGACATGTACCAATCGCTGAGAGTGAAATAATTGCATCAACCACAATCGAAGCATTTAAAATGAACAAACAGGCACCCCACTACACAGCAACAAAATTATAATCCACCAGCTCACAAGAAATTGGATTATGTCTCAGTAACAACAGCCAGCCACTCAAACGACCAAAACCAGACCATGACTCAGAAGCACCCACATAACAACTCTAATCCTAATCTATACCACCAAGATGTAATTACGGCCCAAGAACAAAAACCAGCCAATAAAACAGTCCAAAATCAGACCATGATTCAGAATATCTGAACAAACAACATTCAAACTAATTTGCAACTCATAAAAAGGTATTTAAAGACCTGTGTTCTGACAAATGAGCACAATTCAAAACGCATTGACGATGTCTCCTCAAATGGTAATGAAATGTTTGTAACCAAATTGCCAAGCTCGGAACTCAAACTAACAGTCTAACTACCAACCTAATATTCCAACACATTTCATTGACTCTTATCTATTGCCAATAAGTTTTGACTGTTAGTAATTCAGATACTTGTAAAGAGTAGCATACAATTTGAATCAGTAGCCATTTGAATCACCTTTCTTCTTGATTTCTTGCATCTGACATTAATCCGAACTACTCATCAACAACATAATTTTTCATGGACTCCAAAACACCTACACGATGTCATCTGATCCTAGAGATGCATCAACAAAAGATGATCCAGACATGAACACTATGAACAGGTGCCAAGACAGTTTGGAGAATAAAATGAGAAATTTAGAAGCTAATATGCATCTGATTTTTCAACAAGTACAAATCCTGATCAAGTTCAGCAATCTTCCCAGCCTACCGCACCCATACAGAGCCAACTTCCAGTGGCTGCTATGCTGATAACCTAAGATTCCCAGCTGCCTAATACAGAGATTCACTGGGGAGCCTGCCAGGATAAAAACATTCCTAACCCAATGTAAAGTATTCATCGGCACTTGGCCAGGGGAATTTCCTAAGTCTATTTGTGGACTCAATCTACTTGCTAACTATCCTCAGCCTACTTGTTGACTTCGCTGTCATTTCCACTCATCAAAACCAGTGACTCCATCCTAAATAATTTCCAAAGTTTCTTACCAGATTTAGACAACATTTCAGAAACCCCATTTGGATAGAGATCAATACCTCTGCCAACTTTGCTAAGGCAACATTTTCATTGAAAAATTCAAGCTACTTGTTGTTGAGTTAGATTGGACAAGTCAGCCCTAATCTCACAGTTCAGAAATGGGCTAAACAGGAGCATTGCCAAAGAACTAATTAGACAAGGAATCCCCTGTACACTAGAGGACATCTACCTGGCCCCTGTAACAGCTGAATCATGCCTCACAGAAATCTGGACTATCTGCAGCAGTTCCTACCAGTTTCCTTCACATCTGCCTCCTCTCACTACAATCCCAAGTTTCCCAACTATTCCAGACTTGGAGGGTGAAGAGCTTATTAAAATCAGGGCAGCCAGACAAGGCTCAGCCACAGGAGAACAACAATAGCACATAGAATTAGTCTGTTTCTATTGTGGAGAACCTGAACACATGGTCAATCACTGCCTCCCAGCTCTTCTAAGCCTCCCAGAAGAGGAGGCAGATGGTCCAGCAATGTTTCCACTAATCACTTTCCAGATGGCAAACTTCAGGACCAGGGAAATGACAAATGCCTCTCCTGCATGAGCTCATAGAGGACCTCCCAAGCACTAAATGGGGCTCACTTGTATATCCATCAAGGTATATTATTAAATTTTCATTCTACCCTAACCCTCTCCAGCAGTCCGAAATAGACCTTAAACATTTTGATAGATTCAGGGGCAACAACCAACTTTATAAGCCTTGTTACAGTTTAGAACCTCAAGAGACTCACTATCCAATTGAAGTTTCCATTGCAATTAAAAACTATTGATGACCAAATCTTAACATCAGGCCCAGTCACTCATGCCACAGTGCCATTGTAATTAACTTTACACTAACATCTCAAAAAAGTAACCTTTTCGTGGCCAACTACCTTGATCTCCCACTGGTGTTGGGAACTAGTTGATTGCAACAGCATGACTCCACTATTAGATGGAAGAAATGGTCAATTACCTGACAGCCCTTATTGCTTTTCTCATTATAATTGGCCATCTGAAACCTCCCACCAGACACACACCCCTGAAATTTACCAGAGAGATTCCCAATCTCCCAAGCAAGTACTGTATTTTTTGGAGTATAAGACGCACTGGAATATAAACTGCACCTTAGATTTTGCAGAGGAAAATAAGGAGAAAAAAATCTGCCTACCAGGTATTCATCAGGCTAGCGTCCTTAGTCTGGTCAGCTTCAACACAGAACTTTGCTGATTTTGAGCATGCACACTTTTTATCCCCTGGACTATGTATTCCAAGTGAAGTCACACTGATTAACAATCACAATCATTACAAACAATCATTATTGAGGGCAAGTGAGAAGTCTATTTGGACCACTTTCCTATCTAAACTCTATCTGAGATCATCAACCAGCATGATCGATGCTATTTCTATTCTGAAAACTTGGAACAGTAATACTAGCAAATTATCTGCTCCATAGAAAAGTTGAAGGGCATACTTAAATGATAAAATTGAAAGAAGATAGCCACAATTTGCAAAAGAATGTGTTGCATTGGAGACAAGTACATTTTCCATTCCTTGAGAAATTGTTTTTGAAGCACAGACTCCATTTTGTTTGTTTCTACACTTCCAAGCCTCACTTAGATGTATTGGTATCCAAAGGGGTGAGCATTGTCAGAAGATTTACCTTGGTGAAGCTCCCATATTTGTATCACATTTTTATTCCCATAACACCAGAAAAGCAAGCAAACACAATAGAATAATAAAATGACACTTTTTTTGCCACTTTTTTTCTTTCCCCAGATGGGTGGGGAAATTCAAGCTTAATTAGATGTTTGGGTGTTCAGCCAAAGGCACTTCACATCTCATGAAAGTATAACAAAGCTGAATCAACAAACCAGCCCAGAGCTTGCCTGAAGGAAACCATTGAGAAAATTCAGATAGCCAATAGGAAAAACCCCTGCCTTGCCCTTAAAGAGATTAGCCCTAAAAGAATAGAAATCACATCACAGGAACTCTGCTTTGTCCTTGAGAGGATCGTCTGCCAAAAATACTGTAGAAACTGGAAGTACCTCTTAAGGTAGGAAAGGAAGCTCCAGAAAGACATCAGAAACAAAGGAACCCTCAACTTAAATTGCCCCAGGGTAAAAAAAAAAGTATAAAACCACAACTCAGAACCCCGAAGACCACCTTGCAAGGCAGGAACACTGATCACTTTTGCTGTATTGCCTCCCTGTAATAAACCTGCTTTACTCTAGAATGCTGTCTTCAAATCTTTCGTTGTTGGCTTCTGCCAACTGGAACGAACTGGGAAACTTTTCCAACACTATGCTGCAGTAAAAATATTCTAAACTTTTTTTCAGCCCTAATGAGGTGCTAACGAATGAGGTGCTAACAACTTCCAATCTCACCTGCTTTTCTCATTGTTGCTCCTCCGACAATCAGCTGTTCTTTAGAAGCTTTTTTTCAGCCCTAATGAAGCGCTAATGTTGGAGGAGCAACAATGAGAAAAGCAGACAAAGCAAGGAAGATTGCTTCACTTGTTAGCACCTCATTTGGGCTGGAAAAACGTTTTGAAAAAGCTACATTCGGAGAATAAGATGCACCCAAATTTTCAGCCTCTTTTAGGTGGGGAAGTGTATCCTATACTCTGAAAAATATGGTACTCAGATTACAGATGTCTTTGGGGAGGGAGAAGTATCCATCCTTCCCTCGCACAGAGGCTGTGAGGAGGTGAGGCATTTGCTTACAATGGACCTTCCACTTCTAACTTTCAACTCCTGGACCAAATGCTGTTTCTGTGTTTCAGCAACCACCACCTTGCTTACCAGCTCCTTCAAATGAAGGGAAGGCAAATTTATTTGAAACTGTTTCCCTTCTGCCCATGCTCAGTTCACATGAGAACTCAGACTTCAAAGAAATAATGCAAGTGGGAGAATAGCATTGAAGATCCCAAGGAGGAGATATACCAAGTTGGAGGGGTGGGTGATATAGGAGATGTAGGAGATGAGCAGGCTGAGCATGAGGAAGGGGTCAATGTGGAATCCCTTTGTGCCCACATGAGATCTAAATCCAGCTCACCTTGTATTTGCTTTGACTATTAGTAGTTCAGATTTTTATTGAGAGAATTAGCATGCAATAAACCTGTAATCATTTGGACTGCCTTTCTTCCTGATTTCTTGTGCTTGACAGCCTGTCTATAAAAAAGGCCTTTTCTATTGCAGTTCCCATACTTAAGAACCTCTCTCCTCCAGAGAATTGAGCTGCCCATTTCCTCCTGGCATTTTGTCAAAGTGTTAAAGCAACACTATTCGACTGTAATGTTAATAGGACTGACTGTTTCTGGTGGCCATCTGGAACATTTTTATTAAATGTAGATAAGGTAAATAAAGATGAAACTTGAACTATTAACCTTCAAAGTGGAAGGTGAGTGCTTTCATCACTAGGCCACCATGCCTTTCAGAAGAGTAAAAATTGTTCAAAAGAAGCATAACAAAATAAAAACAAAAGGGGGGGGGAGGAATAGCATATGTGAAGAAGTATTACAATTTATTACAATACACACAATAGTAGGGATGGAAACCTCCTTGAAAGTATTTAAGTGAATATCAGAGAAAAAAATGAATGACATCGACATAGGTGTGTAGTTCTACACTTCTACAACAAATACCAAAAATAATTTTAAGTTTCTTTTAATATGTAAAGAACAAGAAAAAAGTGAAATAAACAATGGGTCACTAATGGGAAAAGATGGCAACAAAGTGACAGAGAGCAGGAAGTAAGTGAAGCTTAATTCCTACTTTGAATCTGCAAAAGGAAAAAATAGCCAACACATCAAAAGCAGCACAGTGGGAGACAGAACAAGAATGCAAACCAAAATAGGTAAGACATTGGTTAAAAACACCCAGACATTTTCGAAGACTTCAAATCACCAGGAGCTGGCAGATGTAATCTCAAAACTACTGAATGAAGCCTTTCTGAGTTCCTGGAGCATGGGGAAATTGTCAGAAGACTGGAAAAGAGTTGATGTTATTGCATTCTTCAACAGGAAAAATATGGCTCTAATAAATTACAGAACAATCAGCTTGACATCAATACTAGGAAAAATCTGCAACAGATTTTGGACCTGTAATATTTGCTTTTGGTTAACTAATGGTTAACTAATGGTTAACTAATTAATCTATATATGAAAATATCAAAAAACTATCATTCAAGTTATATTAGTTGTTTTGAAGAATATATTGATTTATATTATGAGCATACATAACATTATAAATTATAAATTGACTGTATATGTGTTCAAAATTTAGCAAGATGCCCAAAATTTGATTCCTAGAAATTTTAAATTATTAAATGGACATGAACATTTGTGTGAATTGTATAACATCTTGGACTTAAATCTAGTTTTAGAGTGTTTTATGGCAGCAGAATAGATTTAGCATTAGAATGAACTAAGAAAAAAGTAGCAATTATAGCAATAGCAGATTTTTATATACCGCTTCATAGGCCTTTCAGGCCTCTCTAAGCGGTTTACAGAGAGTCAGCATATTGCCCCCAACAATCTGGGTCCTCATTTTACCCACCTCGGAAGGATGGAAGGCTGAGTCAACCCTGAGCCGGTGAGATTTGAACCACTGAACTGCTGATCTAGCAGTCAGCCTGCAGTGCTGCATTTAACCACTGCGCCACCTTGGCTCTTAGTAGTGTCATTCTGTATTGAAGCAGTGATTAATGGATCTGTATCCTAAAATTATTAAGGCATTAAGAAAATATGTAACATATGCAAGAAACTGATTCAATTTAAATTTAATAAAAATTAAAGAATAAGTAAAGTGCTTGAAATTGAAAATAAATCAATCAGCAATCTCTATGTTTAAATAATAATAATTAAAATGACATATCAAGAACACAATACATTGGGAAGTTCTTATTAACATCAGCAAAACCTTCAATCATTTTGCAAAATAAAAATATAAATTTCTCCATACAGTAAGACAACTTTGAAAATACTACAAAGTACTGTTTCCAACATTATTGTGTCAGTAATAATATGAAAGACTGTTATAGCTGTAAGAGATGAAAGACATGCCATATTTCCCATTTATTGTTTTCGGTTTGTTTACTATGTGAATTTGACAGCACTTTGTGTCTGATCTGTCTTTTTTTCTCCCTTGTGTAGTTTCCCTTGCTACTTGCACGAGCCTTTGACAAAACAACGGGAAAGAAAAACATTTCTTAAATCTGGGAATATATGACTGTAAAAAAAAAAAAATGTGGAGATTCAAGGGTGAAAAATACTTTAGGAGCTGTTAGTTTTTTTAATTTTTAAGGTTGAATAATATTTGTTTCCTTAAAGTTAAAAGTCCAGGGTAGCTTGATTTGATTATGGATGAGGAATCTGACCTGACCCTTCCTGAATCTCGAGTTGGAAGTTGGATGAAGTTAACCTCTTCTAATTTCTTTCCTGTAGGTGATTAGTGTAGCAGAATAGATACAAGGGCAGAAATAATAATTACTCTTGTCTGTTAAAATTCTCTCTTGGTTTTCTATTTAACTGAATAATAACTAAAGATGATCCTTTTTTCTGATTAATTCCTGCCCTTTGGCAATGGTGGCTTAGAATAATGGAAACATTCAAAACATTTAGAATAACAGGTTGTGGAGGGCTGTTTTTGCCTTCAAACTGGATTGAGAAAGGCTGATTCAAAGTTTTGCTACAGGGAGAGTCTGATTGAAATAATGATTCATTCAATTGATTTAAATTATATATCAGGAAACACAATGTTAAGTATTTACCTCACTATCAAACAGTTGCACTTAACTATCTTCTTAATTGAAGAAAGACAATTCGATTTACTTCATAAAAGTTTCTTTCAAGTCTATGGATGACATGCAAAAAAAAATTGAGTGGCTAGTAATAGTCAGTCTTTTTTTCATCTTATCTTATCTTTTGTAATCTGAAAAAGAAACAGCTGAATACCCTGCAGCTGGGGCTCTGCGGCATGCCTCCTCTATCAGCATGGGTGGAGCATGTCAATTCCAGTGGGATGAGATATATATCCTGGATCCATGCCTTGAAGGGCTTTAAAGGTGATTACCAATACTTTGAATTGCACCTAGAAGCAAACCAGTGCAGCCCATGGAGCAGTGGTATTACATGAACTATTCTTGGGGCCCTAAGAACTGCCTATGCCACCACACTCTGCACCAGCCAATACTTCTGAATGCTCTTCAAGGGTAGTCCCATGTAAAGTGTGTTGCTGTATCCAACAGTGAGATTACTAGGGATTGATTGACTAAGTTGTGGGACTCCAGTTCTAGAAGAGGCAGCAACTGGTGCATAATCTGAAGTTGCGCAAAGGTCCCCCACAAGTTGCAGATAGATCAGTGACGTGCGGTGAGGTTTATGGCTGGTGAGGCACTGACACAGTGGTGAGTTTCAATTTTTTTTAGACTTGTGGACTTCAACTCCCAGAATTCCACAGCCAGGCATGCTCAGTTCCGATTTAAAGCAACAGCATTTGTTTTTCTCCTTTGCAAAAAAGTTTCCTTCATTCTTTTTCTTCTCCCTCCCCCTCCTTCCTCCCTCTCTCCCTCCCTCCCCCCTCTCTCAAACAGAGAAGTTGGATTGGACTATCTCTCCTACCCCCTTCCCACTCTCACTCACTCTCTCTCAAACAAACACAAACACAGAAGTTGGATTGAATATATTTTCCAATGGCTTGAAAGCAGCTCTTCTGCCATATCCCACCCCCATTCCCCTGCTGCAAATGCAGCTTGCTGTCTGGGTGGGAAATGCCTGAAATGCAATAAAGCCCACACACCCACTCACCTCCTGCTTGCAGGCTAGGGTGAGAGAAGAAGCAGAGAAGCCAGAGGGGAGCTGATCTGAGCCTTTGATTGCAGGCGGAGCCATGTTGCCTTTTCAAACTTGTAATCAGGGAAGCTGGGCTTATATAGTTTTATCCAGCTCTGTGTGTGTATGTGTGTTTGTTTGAAAAGGCAACGTGGCTCTGCCTGAAATCAAACTACACTTGGGGAGGGACCTACACTTGAGGATGAAGTTTGAATTCCTCCACCTCCCTCCGACCCACACGTACCTTTTCTAGCTGTTTCAGAGAGGATTTCAACTCTGCTCTTGCCTAACATCATGAAAAGAAAAAACATGTAAAAGGAAAAAGGCAAGAGTTGTGGTCAGGCTGAGCTAGTTGCTGCCAGAGTCACTGTGGATGACTCTACTTAACTGTTTAAAAAAGCCTCTAAAAAGTGTCCTCTACAGGAGGAGGCAGGAGAATGACGTGCCTCACCTACATCAGGAATTTTTAGGCTTTTAACCCTTGCTTAACTCTGCTCGAGTGATCATAAAACACCTAAAGTCAGACTAGGGCTTCCGGGGAGGGGCCTGCCGCCGCCGCCAGCTTATCTGAGCTGCCTCCAGAGTTCTGGTTCGTTATCTATTTAATACCTTAGATATCTCTTTTTTCAGGCTAGAAAAAAGCAGAGAGCAGTCGATTCAGTCGGTGAGAATCTTCTTTGAAGTTTGCAGGTTTTTTTTTGGCTGTGAACGGAGGAAGAGATTCTGCCAAGGCTGAGTCATTTAACTCCGGTCAGATCTTCTCAGCTGTTTTTTACAGTACAAGGCAAGTGACCCCCCCCCTCAGAACAATCTTTTGAAACTAGGCTATAGAAAATTAACACGAGCAGAGACCAACCTGAGAACTTTTTTTTTGTTTGCTCTATCAAAAATACCAGCTTCAATGTTATAAAAAACTCTTTTGTTTAATTGTTTTCAAAATGGCGATTTTATAGCTTCCGCATTTGTTATAATGATATATCTCCAACTTCCTGGCACAGAATCAAAGGAATAACACTCCCTTGAAGCTTTCAAAGACTCTTTGTTGATATAGAGACATTCCAACGGGGTTTTCCTTTGTTTTTTACTTAAAGCAAAGATATAATGGCATCAAAATCGACCTCTGCGAAATTATCTCCGAGATCCACATCTCCCATACCTGGCACAAAGTTGCAGCCCCCACCTTCTATGCCCCCTAGTGGAGATGTACTAACGAAAGAATTTTTTTTGGAAATGTTCAGAGAATCCAGAGAACAGAACTTAGAAATGTTTAGAGAATCCAGAGAACAGAATTTAGAAATGCTTAGAGAGTTCAAAGATGAAATAAGGAATGAGATGGAAGTCTTATATGATAAATTTGATACTAAGGTCACCAAAATGAATGAGGATATGATGGGAATTGTAAATGTAATGACGGAATATATTTCTGGAATGGAAGACAACTTAGAGATTCTCAATGAAGCTAAGACTAACTTAACATCTAAAACTGAAGTGGTGGAACAAAAAATTGAAAATGCTGAAAAACAAATTATTATGATACAGTATAAGCAGATGGAGCTTGCATTAAGAGTCAGGGGGCTGCGTGAAGAGAAACAGGAGAACTTAAAGCAAATGTTTTCTGAGGCTTTTGACTGCCTGGTGGGAAGACCGGGATCCAATTATGATTGGCAGATTGACAAAAATTTTCGCGTTAATTCTTGGGCGGCAAAACAAAGGCAACTCCCCCGAGATGTGGTAATATACTTTGTTACAAGAGAATCTAGAAATATGATATTACAAGAGACCTATAATACCAAGCTTCAAATTGGCGGACAGGATCTGATTGTTTTGAAAGAAATACCACCTCAAATGCTAAGAGCCAGAAGAGATTATGCTTTTCTGGTGGAAGAGCTCAGAAAGCGTCAGATACAGTACAGATGGGATGCCCCATTCGGTATCATAGTTACAATGGACAAGCAAAGATATCGTCTCAGCTCTGTATGGAAAGCTCGAGATTTCTATCATAAGATTCTGAAGATGGGACACCCTGAACCTTCCGGATATGGAGAAAAACCACGAGACGAACAAGATAAACAGCAAACTATACAACCATCAGATAAAATGCACCATCTCCCCCTCCCGGAAGGACAAGGGGTCAAGGAAAGAAGACCTAACCGTATGACCACCAGACAAACGGATAAACAAGCTACAATGCAACAATCTCAACAATCGTCGGCCATTGATCAAGGAGCTACAGCAACAAGCTCAGAAGCTGTGGGAGGAGCCAGACCAAAGGCGAGACAGGCCTTGCGGGAGGCTCTAAAAAAGCTTCAGGCAACCAAAAATGACAACTAAGATTTTGACATGGAATGTTAATGGACTGAACTCTCCACAGAAAAGAAAGAAAATATTTCATTATCTCAAACAGTTTAAGAATGATATAATTTGTTTGCAAGAAACCCATATCAAATCAACTGATCAAAAATTTTTGTTTAACCCCAAACTTGGTCAACATTTTGCGACCCCAGCCACGGAAAAGAAAAACAGCATAGTAGTATACTTAAGAAAAGACATTAAAGCCGAGCTAATTGAAGCAGATCCCTTTGGAAGATATATTGCATTAGATTTAATCTTAGAAGGGAAAAGGACATTACTTTTGGGAATTTATGCTCCTAATCAACAACAAGATGGATTTTATAGAAATCTCCATGCTAAATTAGTACAGTGGGACTTCAAGTCTTGTATACTATTGGGTGATTGGAATGGCATGATTGATACCAAAAGAGATAAGAAGATATCTCGCCCGAACACCAAACTTCGAGCTAAGTTACCCAAATCCTTTTTTGACATGATGGACGACTTCGAATTGCGAGATGTTTGGCGTGAAAGGCATGCAGAAGAATATGACTTTACCTTCTTTTCCGATAGACATCAATCTCTTTCAAGGATTGATTTTATACATTACTAATGATTTACTTTCTAGGGTGAAGAAGACAAAGATTATGGCGAGAGTTCTTTCGGATCATAATCCAGTTTGGATGGAATTGGGAAGGGTAGTCCAGGCAAGAAGGTCTTGGAGGTTGAATGAAAATTTATTTAGATATGAAAAGTATATTAAGGATTGTAAAAAATTGTTATCTGAATATTTTGTTCTTAATATGAATAAGGGTACATCTATGGAATATGTATGGGATGCAAGCAAAGCGTATATGAGAGGAGTACTAATGAACATAAACAAAATACATAGACACAAACAAGGGCAAAAACGAAAAGAATTGGAAGAGGAAATTAAAGGGAAAGAGTTGGAATTAACATTGAACCCAAGTGATATCAAGATTAAGGAAGCAATCTCTATATTAAAATCCCAGTTTGATATGCTGGTCTCTGACCAGGTAGCCACCAGTTTATTATATGCCAAACATAATACTTTTTGCAAATAAACCCGGTAGGTGGTTGGCTTACCAGATTAGGAAAAAAAGGAAAGCTCGAAATGTATCCAAATTGTGTTATAGAGGGAAGGAAGTTTTTCAACAGGAAGAGATCCAAAAGGCATTTCGAGAATTTTTTACAGAGTTGTACAAAGGGGATAAAATTAGGGACGTACACTAGATAAATACTTAGATAAAGAGAAAATCCCCCTAGTTAGAGAAGAACATAGTCACAAGCTGAATCAACCAATAACCTCTGGGGAAATCCTGCAGGCAATTAAACAATTAAAGTTAGGGAAAACACCAGGTACAGATGGTTTAACAGCTGTTTACTATAAAAATCTACAGTTAGAAATGGTACAACCTCTCAGAGAATTATTCAATAAAATTCAATCGGGAGGGAAAGTGCCCCCTTCGTGGAAGACAGCATTTATATCATTGATACCCAAAGAAGACCAAGATCTTACTCAGCCCAAAAATTATAGACCCATTTCATTACTCAATGTAGATTATAAAATTTTCACTAAAATATTAGCAAATAGGCTAATGGTGGTTACTCAACAATTGATACATAGTGATCAAACTGGTTTTATACAGGGTAGACAGATGAAGAGCAATGTTAGATTAATCATTAACGCTTTAGAATACCTGGGGAAGAACAATCAAATCCCGGCCGCATTTATATTTTTGGATGCTGAGAAAGCCTTTGATCGAGTTAATTGGCAATTCCTGCTGAAGATATTGCAAAAAATGCAGATAGGAGATGGCTTTTTACGGTCAATTGGTGCAATATATCAGCAGCAAACAGCCCAGATTATAGTCAATGGAAGTCTAACAGACTCCTTTCAAATTGAAAAAGGTACAAGACAGGGCTGCCCTCTGTCTCCATTATTGTTTATTATAACCTTGGAAGTATTGTTGAATAAGATACGGGGCTTGAGCAGTCTAAAAGGGATTAAAATTAGACAGCAAGAATACAGAGTCCGCGCATTTGCGGACGACCTGGTTATAATATTGGAACAACAGCAGGAATCCAGTAGGGTCTTAATGAATATGATTAATCAATATGGTCAGGTTTCGGGATTCAAAATAAATTTAGGAAAAACCAAAATATTAGCTATAAATATGAATATCAAGCAGAAGGAAGAACTGGGAGCGATGTTAAGATGTGAGGTAGTTAAAAAAGTCAAATATCTTGGAGTTAATATCTTAACCTCAAATGGGAAATTATATAAGCATAATTATGAACCACTTTGGCATAGTATACAGTTGGAGTTGAAAAGGTGGGAGAAACTGCATTTGTCTTTGCTGGGTAGGAGAGCGGCAGTGAAAATGAACATTTTACCAAAATTTTTATTTCTTTTTCAAATGTTACCAATACTTAAAAGAAATGTGAATCTTTTAGAATGGCAGAAGGGTATCAACAAATTTGTATGGGCAGGAAAGAAGCCGAGGGTAAAGATGAAAATAATGCAAGATACACGTGAAAGAGGAGGATTGAAATTACCTAATTTAAAATTATACTATGATGCAGTGGCATTATCTGCAATTAGTGACTGGACTCATTTAACCAATGATAGAATATTGAATATCGAGGGACACGACTTGGTATATGGTTGGCATGCTTACTTGTTATTTAACAAAAAATTGGATAAGAATTTTAAAAATCATATTTTAAGAAATGCTTTATTGCGGGTCTGGAAAAAATACCAACACAAACTAAATAATAAATTGCCCATGTGGGCAATTCCTAGACATGCAATTGAAAATATGAATACAGAACAAAAATACGATAGAACCACCTATAGACAACTTCTTATTTTAGAAAGAGGGGTATTGCAATTAAAATCTTTAGAGGTACTTAAAGAAGAGAAGGTAGTTCAAACGTGGTTTCAGTATGGTCAACTACAGGCCAGGTGGAAAACAGATCAAAAAATTGGCTTTGTAAAAGTTGAGGATAATTTATTTAAACAAATAAGAGATCAAAGCTCAATGCATATAAAGAGGATATACAATGTATTAATACAGATGGATTCTGAAACGGAACTGATTAAGGATTGTATGATAAAATGGGCTCAGAATATTGATGAACCAATAATGCTGGACACATGGGAAAGAATTTGGGTAAGAAATGTGAAATTTACACAAGCACAAAATCTGAGAGAAAATTTTTATAAGATGTTTTATAGATGGCACTTAGATCCCAAAAAGCTTGCTTCTATGTATCCGAATGTTCAACCTAAATGCTGGAGATGTGGTTCTCTTGATGCTACATATTTTCATATATGGTGGACATGTCATAATGTTAAGGCATTTTGGATAAAAATATGGTGGATTCTGCAAAATATCTTCAAAAGAAGGATAAAATTCACCCCCAGCTGTTTTTACTAGGTATATGTATTGACTTTATGGCAGCAGAGATTAATTTGGTTCTGTACTTAATAACGGCAGCAAGACTCTTGGTGGCGCAATATTGGAAAAAGAAAGATTTGCCTACAATTCAAGAATGGACTTTAAAAGTTATAAACTTAGCCGAAATGGCAAAAATTTCAGCATATCTCAAAGAACATTCAAACGAGAGATATAAACGAGACTGGAAAAAATGGATTGATTATATACAAAGTAAACATGGGATTAAGAAACTCCAGATAGCTTATGCTTAGCATCAGTAAGAACTCAAACTGTTTAAAATTTGGGTAACAGTAAGAAGCTGAGATCAATGTAGAGATATTCTAGACGGTGATTGTCAAAAAGTTATACCATGTATGGTCTCTGGGAAATCGGGGGGAGGAAAGGGAGGTGGGGATCTAGGGGGAGGGGGGGAGGGGGGAAACATAATATGTGTTAAACTTTAAGGTACATGATTGCACTTGTATACTGTGGCTTTTTAATGTTAGTGTTAAAACAGAACAAACCGAATATATTGGAAGGTAATAGAAGTATACCGAAGGGAGGAGCTGAGTGAAAGAAGAAGGAGGGTGGAGAGAGTGAGAGAGAGGAGGAGGAGAAGGAAGGGAGGGAATGGATTAAGAGAGGGAGTGATAGGGTCAGGGTTAGATAGAGGGGGAGGGGAAGTAGGTGTAGAGGGGTATGTGAGAAGGAAGAATGAAAGTTGGAGGGGGTTGAAAGAGGGTGTATGGTGGGTCAAGGTGGTATATTCGGTTTGTATTGTAGGGGACACTTTCTATATAAGTGAGGGTTGTGGTTATTACTCAATGTTATATGCCCTGGTTATGCACAGTAAACATGTGATTGTATAGAATGAAACGGAAATAAAAATATTATGCAAAAAAAAAAAAAAAAACAGCTAGAAAACACCTAAAGTCAGACTAGATGAGGCACGTCATTCTCCTGCCTCCTCCTGTAGAGGGAGCTTTTTTAGAGGCTTTTTTAAACAGTTAAGTACTAAGCAGAGTCATCCACGGTGACTCTGGCAGCAACTAGCTCAGCCTGACCTCAGCTCTTGCCTTTTTCCTTTTACATTTTTTTTCTTTCCATGATGACAGTGGTGAGGCTCTGCCTCCCCTGCCTCCCCTGACTGCACGTCCCTGAGATAGATCTATTTGGTCATTCTACGCATTCTGCTTTAAGCTTTTGGTGCTTCCGTGCACGCACATGGCACATACGGCATCTGCACGATGCTCTGCCGAGCAGCTGGAGCGTCATGGAGGCTTGCAGAAGCATCATTTGATGCTACATCACATGCTCACGCTGTGTGTGTGCACGTGCGTGCTACGCATGTGCATGTGGGTAACTCCGGGACTCCAAATCCAGAACCCACCACTGCCTAGTTGGTAATACAATATTACCAGAGGAGAACCTTTGTAAGATTAGGTTAACAACTCTTAATGCCTTTTTGGCGATGTTATTACAGTGAGCTCTAGTGCTTAAATAGTTTGATATGAGTACTCCAAAGTCCTTGAGAGAGTGAGGTCGTCTACAAGGTCGTATCCGCCTAGCTTGTATATGATGTTCTGATTTTTTTTACCAATCTGTAGGACAGATCATTTGTTGGTTGAGATTTGGAGTTGCCACTTTTTTGACCATTCAGACACAAAGTCAAGGCCCACTTTGAAGGGCAGTAGCATTGTCAGTGATGTTGAATAATTTTATATCATCAGCAAATAGGACACAGTTGCTTATAAGATGATCTCTCATTGTCCAATCAAATTTAAATGAGATGTTTTGGAAACAGTCACTCTACATGTTGGCATTCTTCTCCCAGGGAAACCACTGTGAAAACTTCATTGGATCTCACAGTTCAGTTTCACTTTCCCCGAGGCCCTTGTTGTCCCTTTTAGCTTGCCTCCCAGGTTTCATGTCAGACTGGCAGTGAGGTGGAAGTTCTAACAGCGTCAGATCCCAGAGATTCAGCAATAGCAGATGAGCAGGACCTCTATTCTATCAGCAGATGCCAAGACAGAATTGAAGACTAAATCAGGAATCTTGCAGCCTATTTTCAAAAATGATGCAACAAAGGAGGAACCCGGAAGTGCCGTGGTGAGTACGGTTGGGGAAATAGTGAGCTCCATGGAGCTACGTGAAAACCCAGCCGGCAAACTATCGTTGAGAGGGCCACAGACCAGAACCATCCTAAAGGGACAGGGTACAAGAAGAGGCATTTCAAACGACTGCAAGGAGCAAAGCAACTCCTCAATATGTCAGAAAGAAGCTCTTCAAAGATCGATGGTGGGGGTGGCGATCATCTTCAAATGACCGCTCTGGAGCCGGGGCAACCGGAATAAGTTTGAGCAGGAGTGGTGTTATGGATGGAGTGCTGGGACTCCAGCAAGGGTAAAAGAATTTTTTTTTTTTTCCAGAGCATAAAATAATGGCTGAATGTCACCTGGAACATGGAGGGAGAAAAAAAGGGGGGGAACTATCGATGGTTGAATATCAAGCCCAAGAAGATTTTGATCAATAAAATTGGATTTGAAGGAACTGAAAACAAAAAAATCAAAACTATTGACGCGATCACATAGAGGGATTTTAAAAGCCACCTAGTGGAGAGAAGAAGTACAGTAACATTTTCAAACAAAGCCTGGCAGTAAAACTTGACGTTGACCACAGAAGAGATACATTGAGAAGCTGAAGGATGTTGCAGTTCCTTTTTATTGTTTGACTTTGCTTTCTCTAGGGCTGAGGAAGAAAACAAAAAACTTTTGAAGTGGATTGGACTATTCTGGGATCTGATATTGAAAGGTGGAAACAAGAAGGAGTTAATTAACTGTGGAAAAGTTATAAAGATATTAAGAGTGTTAAATCTGAACATGGAGGGTGCTATGTTTGAGGAATTACTTGAAATGCTAAAAGATGTGCAAGCAACATTAAAAGGTAATAAAGAGTCAGAAAAAGAGCCAGAAAAATTGTTGAAGCACAAAAAACAGGAGTTAGAAGAGGAACTGGCAAGGAACACAAATGAGAAACAAGAAGTTAACAGTGTAGCGAAAGAAACAAAAAATAAAAACCAGTTAGAAAACAGGATCAAGATTTACAGAGGCATCAAGGCACCTCCACAGGTGGAAGGGCGGGAAGTCTCAGGCTCCGGAGATGCCTTTTGTTGCCGCTTTCTACTCTGCTCCGCCGCGCCCACCCCTTTTTGTCACCCGCCCTTATCTCTGCCGCCCTCTGCAGTACGTGAGCCTTCCAGCTCTTGGCAAGCTGCAGGTCCGGCAGAAACAATTCCCACGAGGATGGGGTCCTTCCCTGGGGCTTGGGTGCTCCGGTGTGTAATCCGGCTTGGCTGCCATTCAGCGAAACGTATCCTGATTTGTGGCCGGGTGGCATGTTTGCCGCCCGGCCACAAACCAGGACATGTTTCGCTGAATGGCGGCCGAGCCAGCATGGCTTTAAAAAATAAAAAAATAAAAAAAAATATAAAAAATGAAAAATAAAAAATAAAAAAAATGTGCCAGCCCGTGCGCCAGCAGAGGTGGGTAAAACACACAAACACACACACACACACCACACCACACACATAATAAAAACAAATTACAATTACTTACATCACAAATAAATTGAATTCCTCCCTCTGCCCCCTCCCTCTGACCCACATACCTTCCAACTGCGTCAAAAATGCTAGATTTGGTCTAGCCAAGGCCAGGCAGGCTAGGCTAGTTGCTGCTAGAGTCACCACGTGGATGACTCTGCTTAAATGTTTTAATAAAGCCTCTAAACAAAGTGCCCTCTGTAGGAGGAGGCGGGAGAATCACGTGCCTCATTTGCATATGGAATTTTTTGCTTTTTAACCCTTGGTTAACTCTTAAAAGGTGAAAAATTCCTTATGCAAAGGAGGCCCCGAGTTCTCTCGCCTCCTCCTATAGTTAACATAAGCAGACACCAAGCCACTGTGACTTGGAATCTGGTAGCAACTACCTTGACTTTAATTATTTTTAAAAAATTCTTTAAAATTCTTTCCTTTTCCTGAGGAGACTGGTGAGGTCCCGCCTCCCCTGCCTCTAGTGACTGCACGTCCCTGCTATATTTAGAGAGCACTTTGGAGATCTTATTCACATAAAAACTGCTGAACAACACAACCACCAGCTTCTCCAGGGCAACAACTCTGTGAGAACATATTTTGAAGATTTCAAGCTCACTGCAGCAAATAAAATGGGCTCAACAAGGCCATAATCACACAACTAATACAACAAGGGATTATTCCCTGCAGTCTACAAGACCTCTACTTAGCCACTATAACAGCTGAATCTCAACTTGCAGAACTTAGAGCATTTTTTGGCAGACTCATTCAACCACTTTTGCGATAACACAGAACCTTTCCCTTTGTTTCATTACAGACAGCCTGGCCACATGGTCAAGAATTTGCCCTACTAACACCCCTCTCCCAAGAAGAAGCAATAAGCAGCCCAGCAATATTTCTACTAGTAATCTCACAAACCTCAAGGACAGAGAAATGAGAAATACTTTCCCTCCAAGAGATCATGGGAGCCGGGGAACCCAAGCACTGAACTGGACTCAACTACTTCCACACTCAGGTACATTAATAAAATGTGATTCTATCCTCACACTTCCCAGTGGTCATGAAACCGCCACCCCTGTTTCATAGATTCTGGGGCAACTCTGACTCCATAAGCCTAGCCATAGTGCAAAAAATTAAGATTCCCCACTGTTCCCCTGAAATTTCCACTCCCAGTGATAACTATTTGTTAGATCGAGTAAAGGAGGCACACAAAGGCTTCAGTAACAACAGCTCTTTATTGCAAGTCAAATAACATCCGGCTGAGAAATGGTCGGGCAGCATCCCTTTTTAAAGGGATCTGTCAGACCTCTTGACCAACAGGATTCAACCTCTGTTCCCGCTGGAACAGAGGACCTTGGTGGAAACCACTGTCAGTCTGTCAGTGTGTGTGTGTGTGTGTGTGTGTGGGAATATCTAACACCCTTCCCCTCTAGGATTGAACTTCTAACTGGTGACGTAGTTACGCAGGTAGGCGGGCTTTTGCGTAGCTCTGCCTCACCTGCGCAATTCAGTCTTGGTGTTTCGTTCGAACAAGTCAGATGGACCTGTTGCTTCCACAGACCCGCCTGATGGAATCTCCTGGAACTTTTCACAGGCCGTGGCTGGAGCTTCTGGTGTTGACTCACTCGGAGCTCGCTTCGGGCCTGCATCGAAGTCAGATAAGTCTTCCGATATTCCTGGGCTTGATTTGGTCTTGGAGGGACTGTTATTTTTGTGAAGTCTCTTTCAGTTTGTGCAGGAGTTACATTTGGTTGTCTAAGCCCTGAGTTGGACATGCGGCTTTGGAGTTGGTCTATATGCCTTCTCCAATTTCTACCGTGCTCGAGTTTTACTGTGTATGATTGAGGGCCAGTAATTCCAATTACAGTTGCAGGAATCCACAACATTCCCCCGGTGTAGTTGTGTGCATATACTGAGTCTCCTATGGTGAAAGACCTAACTTTGCTTGTGGAGTCAGGGGGTATTGAGGTGGAATAATTTGGATGTAGCTGGTCCAGGTGAGACCTTAGACGGCGGCCCATGAGGAGTTCAGCGGGGCTTCTTCCAGTGGTAGCACTGGGTGTGGTGTATTGAATGATTAAGTAGTGATCAATTCATGTTTGCCAATCACCAGGGCCCATTCTATTGAGGGCCTCCTTTGCAGATCTTACCATTTGTTCTGCCTGGCCATTGGAGGCCGGATGGAATGGCACGACCAGGGCATGTCTAATTCCCTAAGCTCTAGGAAGGTCTTGAATGGCATGGCCGTGAATTGGGGCCCGTTATCAGAGACTAGGACATCAAGAAGGCCTTGCATGGAGAATAGTCTCCGTAGTACCTTGATGACCGATTCCGCTGTAGTGGAACACATCAGGACTACTTCTAACCATTTTGAATAAGTGTCCACAACTATGAAGAACGTTTGGCCATGGACTGGTCCAGCGAAGTCAATGTGTATTCTGGACCATGGTGCTTGTGAGTGCTCCCACTCCTTGGCAGGCGCTTCCAGGGGAGCTGGTCTGGACTCCTGGTCTGGGCGTGCATGTAGCCACTCATTCTTGTATCTCACTGTCCATGAAGGGCCACCACACATAACTCCTTGCTAGATATTTCATTCTAACAATCCCAGGATGCCCTACATGTAATGCTTCAAGGACTGCTATGTGCAATTGTTTGGGAATGACTACCCTGTCCCCCCCAAAGCAAACACCCATTAATAACCAACAGTTCATCCCGTTTGGAAAAATAAATTTTGAATTTGGCCCCAACAAGCCCCTTGGGCCATCCCCTCCACACCCAGTCCAAAATTTGTTTTATTATAGGGTCTTTTGCAGAGTGGCGTGTGATGTCACTAGATGAGACGGGTCCAGTTTCCAGGCAGTCAATGAGGAGGACCAATGTCTCGGGGATGGGATCGGTGAGGACTTCGGGCAGTGGGCAGCGGCTTAAGGCATCCGTGTGTCCTAACGTGGTGCCCGGTCGGTGGATGAGGTGCTAGAAAAATTGTCCACCTGGTCATTCGGGAAGATAGTGATACCAGGGTGGGGCAATCCCCAGTCAGCAACCCCAACAATGGCTTGTGGTCTGTGATCAGTTCAAAATTCCGGTCATAGAGATATTCATGGAATCTCTTTACTCCAGTTACTGCAGCCAAAGCCTCATGGTCCGGTGGCTGTAATTCTGCTCTGTAGCGGATAATGTCCTGGAGTAAAATGCAATGGGGGCTTCGGTTCCATTGGGCATGCAGTGGCTGAGGACAGCGCCGACATCGAACGGGAAAGCGTCACAGGTCAAAACCAAAGGCAGGGTCTAGCTGTATTGTACTAGGAACGAATCTGCTGATAAAAGTCTTTTTACAGAGGTGAATGCGGCGGCCTCGGTTTCGCGTTCTTGGCTAGGAGGCGATGTAGTGGCTCAGCAATGGTGGCTTTCTGTTTGAGAAAGACGCTGTAGAAATTAAGGAGCCCGAGGAACACCTGCAGTTCAGTCTGATTGCTAGGTGTGGGGGTTTCCTTAATGACTTTAATTTTTTGTGAGGTCGGGTGGATCCCAGACCCATCGATCATGTACCCTAAGAATTCGACTTTTGGTACATTTATTTGACATTTTTCTTTTTGGAGGCGGAAGCCCTTGTCTCTGATTCTAGCCAAAACTGTTCGTACATGTTTTAAATGTTGCGTTTCATTTGTGGACAATACCAAGATGTCATCAAAATAGGGGACAACTCCTGGAATCCCCTGCAAAAGTTGTTCCATGACACTTTGGAACAGTCCAAATCGCAGGTGGTTGCATTTGAATGCATCCCTGTGCGTCACAATGGTTTGGGCCTCCGTGGTAGCGCCATCTACTGGCAATTGTTGGTATGCCTGTGCCATATCCAATTTTGCAAAGATTTTTCCTGGACCAAGCGAATGCAATAGGTGCTGTGCAATAGGTACAGGGTAAGCGCTTCATTGTAGTGCTTTATTAATTGTACATTTATAGTCTGTGCAGATGTGTACAGACCCATCAGGCTTGACAGGTGTCACAGTTGGCGTCTCCCAGCGTGCATGATTGACTGGTTCTAAGATGCCCTGGCTCACGAGCTTATCGATTTCTTTGTCAATTTTTGGGCGGAGAGAGAAAGGTACTCTCCTGGGTTTTAGCCTAATTGGGGCTATTGTGGGGTCTAAACTAAAGGAAATTGGGGTTCCTTTGTACTCACCCAGACTGGTGCCAAAGACATCCTCGAAAGATGGCTTCAGTGGCATCCTCCACCACAGAGTTGACTCCAGTCACTTCCATCCCCAAGGCTTGGAACCAATTAAGCCCCAGCAGGCCCTGACGGTCCTCTTTGACTACCATCATGGGGTGGTTTTTGCAGAATTGCTTGTAGTTTACCCGGAAGGTGCCTTGGCCCACGATGGGGACCTGGTTCCCCTGGTAGTCACGTAGGTGGACATCGGGGCTTCTGAGGTGTCTTTTTTGTAGCTTGGGGATCACTTGCTTCAGGACTGACCATGGGATTATGGTCAGTGATGACCCAGTGTGGATCTCCATTTCTCATGGAGAGTCCTCAATGAGTACAGTAGCTTTCAGCTTTTGGGGGTGAATGGTACAGATTTGTCTAACCAGAACAGTGACATTCAGCTTTTTTGTGCACCCTGGGTGGCTTCATGTAGCAGAAGTGAGGTTGGCAATTCTATCGTTCCCTTCTGACTCCCATGGGTACTTCTGGTTTGAGTCGCTGTTTGCGGTTTTGGGCCCCCTTGGGCTGTCTTGCAGCCATAGGGAAATCGCTGTGGCATACCTTGGCGATGTGCCCTTTCCGCTCGCATCACTGGCAAATTGCTTCACGGAAACGGCAGGATGTTCGGATATGGTCTCCTCTGCAGTTGGCCCAGGAATTTGTGAGTTGAATTTTCACGCTGGCTTTGTGTGGCTACTGCGCATGTGGTAGCTGCCTTCCTCTTCGCTTTCAGAGCTCTCGGACTCTGTGGTCTCGCAGTGTACGCGGATACTTTTCCATGCATCCGGAGGTGTGCTGTGGCGCTGGAGGGTTTCCATCGATTGGGTGGCTGATTCGGATGCTCTAGCTTCATCTAGTGCGATCTGCAGAGAGAGGTTGGATTTAGCCAGAAGCCTCCTCTGCAGAGTGATCTCTCACACACCACAAATTATGTGGTCCAGAATCAGCTCATCCAGTTTACAGAACTCACAGTAGGCTGCAGCTTTTCAGAGTGCTGTCACATACTCACAGATCAATTTGCCCTCCTTCTGGTTCCGAATATTGACCTGGAACCAGCGAACGTATTTGGACAGCTTCGGTGCATAGTGGGTCTTCAGCATTTGTTGTAGTGCAGATCAGGGCACTGCTTGTAGGGGGGGGTCGGTTCCGAGAGGTTTTTCGCCATCTCAAACACTTCCCGGCCACAGTAACCAAGGAACAAGTTCTTTTTGGGGTTTCTGGAATGCCCATGAGATCGTTCACTTGCAGGAAACACTTGAATTGTAGCATGTACGATTCCCAGTGTTTGGTAGCTGGATTGTACGGAGTTTGTAGGGCATGCATAGCCATACTGGTTCTCTCTGGTTGTTCTGCGATGGCTTGCTCGATGCCTCATGGGATGCTCCGGGCTGGATGTACTTGCAAGGCTTCATTCTAAATTAAAACATGTTCTGTTGTTGTATCATTTTCAATATATATACGCATAATATTGTATTGTATTGTAAATATAAGTAAGTAAATAGCAGCTACTAGTTAAAAAACTTCCCAAATACTGAAATGCAGAGTCACAGCAATGTAGATATATAGATTCCAAGTAAACATATTCAAAAATAAAAATAAAATGGAGGCTGGGTTTTCTAAGTGAAATAATGAAGCACAAAGTAGGAGGTCCAACTTATGCATTTTAAACAATTTTCATTGTTTTAACAAATCTATATTGTCTCCAGAATGTATTATGAACTTCTTAATAAAAGACAAAGATAAATGTACATACAAAACTAAAGAGAAATCATATTTTTGGTTCAGCTCCTTTAATACATTATACAATAATTTTTAAATAATATAACATGACTCAATATGGTAGAAAAAAACTGAAATATATTCATATTTTCTTTCAGAATATATAGAATTATCGCCGCCTTATATTTTAATTAATTTAACTGATCAGCATGTAGATTTCATCCTCTTCCCTTATAGTGAAAAATCATTTGGAAATTCTTATCCCACCTCTAAACAAACTTTATGGGATAACAAATATTTCATGATATCTACTAAAAACATGAAATAAGTTTGAGTTTCTCCTGGACTCCTGAGGAAAAAAGTAATGAAAAATATATAAAACTAAAATTAATAAATTATAAACTTGCTTGTTAAGATGTGAATCTCTGAAAAAAATCTGATATTTTTTTCTTTCTCTGATTAGAATTTTAATATATAAACCTTCTGCATTTTTAGAAACTAGTGTTGCTTCTTAGTGCAGACCATGAAATAAACAAAATCTGGCCATGTTATAGCATATGTGGTTTCATTCCTACTTAAAACTGCTTGGAAGGACAGTAATAAGATGGATGGATGGATGTGAGGGCATTAAAAATTCACAACATTCAAAATATTTCATTAACATGACACTGTTGCACCTTAATATTTTGCAGAATATAATCATTCCACAAATTGTAATTCATTTTTATATGCATTTAATTAAATGATGTATGGTTTTTTTAACCATAATTATAGATTATATGTTACAACACCATTTCTGATTCATTAAATTGTTTTAAAGTTTGCACTGTTGATTTATTATTGATTTGGCAGATAGATGACATTAATATTGTTTATATGCCATTAAGGTGTTGTTGACTCTCTGTATATATTCTTGAAGGAAAGGAATGGAAGAGCAAAACGGTATGACCACTATATATATGCTAATAGCAATTTATTTTGACATATATCTATATAGATTTAGAACTACAATTAATTCCAGAAACAAACTGAGGGATTTAGCCAATTGCAGAAGAAATTGAATTCAAAATGTTAAGAAATTTATAAGACATGGATATCAACTCGCAAAGCATTCTTGACCTGCTCTTGAGTTCCCATAGGCTGGGAGATGGGGAATAGAGCCTTGCAGCTGCATCAAAGAACTTGCATTTCAGTCAAAACAAAGCACATTTCAGCTGGCGACATCAAGGTCATCTCCAGAGGGACCCACAGTGGCCAGAGGGAGTGACTTCTACAACCCATGAAATTGCTTCATTGGGGAATGTGACTGATGACACATCTTGGGAAGAGGGGGAAACAGGATCAGAGATAAGTTGCGAATTAAGTGAAGTCAGAGATGGCTTCACTTGGTCCATGCTGACATGAAGCTCCTAATATATAACAGAATTTCTTTTGAAGCTTGACATGAAACTCATGATTTAATTAGGGCATCGGTCGCAATCCTGACAGCAAGTCAACTTTCTCAAAACTAATCAAAATGACTGGGATTCCTGAGTCCAGGCTCTCCATTCGGTCCCCAATATCTGGAGTACGTGGAGAAAAACTCAGGCTAACATGGCAGAGGGAGGACTATCTGAAGAGAGCCTACTCCAGGTGACCCAGAACGAGGCAGAACATGGCCCCACCCACCCAGGGAACTCCAGGAATCAGCAGCCCAATTGGAACCAAATTGCAGCTTTTTCTGGACATTAAAGCCGAGATAGCCGAGATGCCCGCCTCAGCAACCAAAATGAAAAGAAATGAGTATTGGTAGAAAAAAGTCTCTAAAGCGGCTAAAGTTGAGATCCCCCACCCTAGACCCAGAGCTGGGGGAAGTCCCTGAGCAAGCTAGGAAGACTGGAATGGGTGAGGGACTGGGAACAGGCCAGATTCCCAAAAACTCTGATGGAACCTTTGTGGGGGATCCTTAGAACAGTTGAGGGAGAAATTTGACTGAACCACCCTTTGTGATGAGGATCTGTCATGCTGCCCAAAAGAGAGGGGGGTTGCAACTGAGCCCTTTGAAGTGAGGAGAAGCAGACAGGAACACAGCCCCCCCCTTCTCCATGCATCAGAAGGAGAATGAGTCTGAGGCTGCTGCCGGTGGCTCCTCCATGCAACAGGCAAGCAACGCAAGGTGGGCAGCCCCCCTACAAACTAAAGCTGAGGGAGACCACCGAACATACCAAGCGCAGGCATACGTGGGCCAACATGATGAGGGAGGAGCATTGCTGAACAAACCACCCTGATTCAAGGGGAAATTCGATGGGGTCTCAGATCAACTGGCTCTATTCCTTGATTCTGCTGGAGTCCACCTAGTGCGCTATGGACACCTTTGCCCATGGTAAATATAATCACTGGGAAGCTAGAGGGAGAAGCAAAGGAATGGCTAGTAGTCCTCCATAAGAGGAGAGCCCCCAGCTGCAAGATGGCGACAACTTCCTACAAGAGCTAGAAGCCAGATTTGAGGAGGTGAAAGAGGATCAGTATGCAGAGGATGAGCTTCGAAACCTAAAGCAGAGAGGACGACCCATTAAGGAACACATCTGTGAATTCAGGAGAATCATGGGGAAACTACCCCCTCTGCCAGAGTGACTGTTAGTTCACTTTTTCAGAATGAGCTTGGACAAGCAAATTTGCCAGGTAACTACCTCCCAGGTCATTCCAAACCAACTCTCTGAGTAGTTCTGAGTGGCCATAAAAGTTGACTGTGGGTTGTGTGCAAATGACATGCAGAAGCAACTGGACACCAAGGAGAGAGGACAACCAGACCGGAGACAATCCAGCCAATGGCAGGCCTCAGCAACACAGCCAGCCCCAAGACCAACTCTCCCACAAAGCCAATGGAAATGCTACAGATGCAGAGGGATAGACCACATTGCATCAGTATGCACAACCCCAGCTCCGAAACGCAAGCCAGAACCACCATGTAGGGCACAACTGGAACAAGTCTCCAGACATGCTGCCAACACTTCCCGAAAAGCTCTCCAGGTTGTAGAGGTCCTTCCCCACCCAGCTGAAGGGGGGAGAAAACTCCAGCCAACAAGGACCAATCACAGGATCCCTATGACAGTGAGGACAAAGGTGAAAATGACCTGATGGTCAGTGAACTGATCCACTCCTTTGTCTTCCCAATATGATACACATCCCCAAAAACAGGGACTCAGGGTACTTTTCAAGCCCAATTAGACTCAGGCTGCACTAGATACTTGATTAACCTACCCACGGTCCTGAAACTGGGGATATAGATTGAAGAGACTGGCCCATCTGATCACATTCAAACAGATCGATGGGTCCCTATTAGGGGGAGCCTATGCCACCCATCTGACCAAGCCAGTGAGGCTAGAGCTAGTAGACCCTTGGGAAGCAATTTGATTCATAATAGTCCCTAAACTGACAGACGCAATCATACTGGGACTCTCTTGGCTAGACAAGTGGAGCTTGACAATCTGGTGGCAAGGAGGCACCTGGAGGCTGAGGACCCCAACCTCTTCTGCACCAGTAAATAGAAGCATCACCCATGCAGGAAACCTCCCCAAAGTCTCCACCAGAATAATTGGCAACTACCTCTGACAAAACCCCAGAGGTTGAACAGATCCCCAAAGAATATCAGGACCTTGCCAAAGTGTTCAATGATGTCCTACCCCCCCCCCCCCCCCGAGACAGATTGTGCCATCAAAATCATCCCTGGGGTAAAACTACCCAAACCCAAACAATATGCCATGACACCCTGGTAGATGCAAGAAATGCACAATTACATAGACACAAACCTAGCAAGGAGGGTCATCAAGCCAGCCAAGCCACTGATCGCAGCTCCAGTCCTATTTAAAGGGAGAAAAAAAATGGAACTATGCATGGATTTTACGGGTATAAAGTCTGTGTGTGTGTGTGTGTGTGTGTGTGTGTGTGTGTGTGCGCACACACAAACTATATCCACTCCATCTCATGAAGGACATGCTGTCTCACCTAGCCAAGGGAAAAGTCTTTACTAAATCAGGCCTCAGAGAAGCAAATTACCGAGTCCACATTATGGAGGGAGATGAATGGAAAACAGCATTCAACTGTCCCCTAGGGAACTTCCAATTCAAAGTAATGCCTTTCAGACTGCAGCAGGCCCCAGTGGTGTTCATGCAGTTAATAAATGAGGTGCTGCATGCGCACCTCTATTAGGGGGTCAACTTTCTTATCTACACTGAGATCATGGACCACATACCCTAGTCCACCAGGTGCTGGAAAAACTTCTGGCAGCAAACCTGTAAGTCAAGCTGTCAAAATGCAAATTTTACCATTCATGGATAGACTACCTGGGCTACTGAGTGTCAAATGAGGACATAGAGATGGACCCAGCCAAAGTACAAGCTGTCCTAGGTTGGTATCCTCCTCGCACCTACAGACAGCTATAAAGTTTCCTAGGATTTGCAAACTTGTATAGGCAATTCATTCCCTCCTTTGCGAAGATTGCCAAATCCATGTCAGATCTCCTAAAGACAAAGGGCCCAGGGTCAAAGCCCCATTTGGGACAGCCCTGACAGTGGGACCTAACCTGACAAAAGGCATTTGAAACACTAAAACAACTTTTTGCAAAGGAACCAGTGCTGAAGCATCCTGACCCTGAACAACACTTCGTCATCCCAGCAGTCACTAGCAATATGGCAGTGGTAGAAGTGCTACTCCAAAGAAATAGCCAAGGAAAATTACAGCCCTGCACCAGTGGTGGGTTCCTACCAGTCCAGATCGGTATGCCCATACTGTTAGCGGAAATTGGGCGTCCGTATACCAGTGGAAGTGGAGGCCCCCATACTGGTACGGTCCCTCCCCTGGCCTGCCCCTGCTTGCTTCTCCCTCATGCCTGGTTGCCACTTTCTCTCTTTCTTGCCCTGCCCTTCCAGTTGCTGCTCTCTCTCTTGCCCCGCCTGAATGCACCATGCTCACTCTGCCTGCCTACCTCCCCGCCACTCACTGACTTGCTGGATAGCCAATCGCCCTGCCTCTGAGAGTCCTATATATACTGTGGACGTCCCACTTACTTCTTTTCCTGGCTTGGCTCTTGCGTCGTCCCTTGCTGACTCAATCCTAGGTGACTCGATCCTTGCTGACTTCCAGCTTGTCTGCCCTGATGTATTATTGCTACCTCCTCAGGTAAGTAAACCTATGGCTGCAACTTCATGGGGCACACGGGTGGGAGGGGGGAAGCTAGTGGAAGAGCCATCTTCCTTGAAGCCACTGCCCAGGCTCATGTAGACTACGAAGTTGGCAGGTGCTGGGGGCAATTTTGCAGGTGGGGAGGGCAAAGCTAGTGGGAGTGCCATCCAACTTCCCAGTCTATGCAAGTCTGGGGAACAGCTGAGGCCTTCCTTGCAGCCACTCCCTGGGCTCATGTAAATCAAGAAGCCAGCTGGTGCTTGGTGGGTGACTTTGTGGGGCATGCAGGTGTGGGGGGCAAAGTTAGCGGAATGTTGTCCAGCTTCCCAGTCTATGTGAGCCTGGGAAGTGGCTGAGGCCTTCCTTGCAGCCGCTCCCTAGGCTCACATAGATCAAGGAGCCGGGTGGCGCTCGTTGAGTGACTTCGCGGGGTGCATGGGTGGGGTGAGGGGCAAAGCTAGCGGGAGCACTGTCCAACTTCCCAGTCTATACAAGCCCGGGGAGTGGCTGAGGCCTTCCTTGCAGCCACTCCCCGGGCTCATGTAGCTCAAGAAGCCGGCTGGCACTCAGTTGAGGCCTTTCTTGCCACCCTCCCACAGGGACAACCCAGTCCCTAGTCTACCCTGGCTGGCTAAGCTGCCTCTGTTCCATGCCAGGCGGGCCTAGCTGACTGGGTTGTCCCTGTGTTCCTCCAGTCCAGTTTACCTGCCTGTTTGCTTGCCTGCTACCTGCATCCATCACATTGAAGAGCAGCTGATTCTGCCTGCTGGCAAGTGACTGGGTTTTTTTCTTTATGCTTTTAATGTTTTTTAAAAGGATATTTTATTGTTAATTTTTTTCAGGAAATGTTTTTTTAAATTGTTTTTAGGAAATGTTTTGTTTTATTTATTGTTTTCAGGAAATGTTTATTACAAGAAATGGTATTGCTTTTTGGAAACGTTTTATTTGTGATGCAAGATGTTGCTTTTCAGTGTTCAGGTTGGTGCATGGTTTGCGAGATTTTGTGTGTTTCTGTAGTGAATTCACTACCTAAATTTTATGTGCTTCAAAATAGCTGCTTTTATATGGGCAGGTTGGTGCAAGGCCGTTTTGCGAGATCTTGTGTGTTTATTTCCGTAGTGAATTGACTTGCAGGATAATCATATTTCCTCTGTAAGTAGCTGTCTTATTGTTTTGTGTGCTGGTTTCATCCTAATGCAGTGCAATTAAAATCTTCCTTTCTATGTCTCTTCTTTGTGCAGGCCATTCATTGGAGCAAGATGGTCATTTGATGGCACTGAAGACCAGCAAGGACAGTTATCTTCTTTCTGTAAGTAGCTATTTATTGTTTTGTGTGCTGGTTTCATCCTAATACAGTGCATGCAATTGAAGAGTTCACTTCTGTGTCTCTTCTTTGTGCAGGTCATTGGAGCAAGGTGGTCAGTGATGTTGAACAGTGGTCCCCAACCTTTTTATCGCCGCGGACCAGTCAGCCTTTGATAATTTTACCGTGGCCCGCTGAGCGCACGCAGGGGTGGGGGGGCGTTGTTCGCGATGACACATTGATTGTTTATATATCAGATTGTTTTGATTAAAGGCGCAGGAACACCGGGGAGACGTCTTCTGAGCGAGGCGTTTTCTGTAGAGCCGCAGGGAGACTGGGGAGACGTCTTCAGGGTCGCAGGTACACGTCAGCTTTGGGCCACACGTGCGTACCTGCGCGGGGCTCTCTTCCCTGGAGCCTTTGCGCACGGCCCAGGAGCTTTTGCGCACGGCCCAGGAGCCTTTGCGCTGCAGCGATCATGTCCCCCGGCCGCTGCAGCGATCATGTCCCCCGGCCGCTGCAGCGATCATGTCCCCCGGCCGCTGCAGCGATCATGGCCCCTGGCCGCTGCAGCGATCATGGCCCCCAGCCATTAATGTCTAAACTGCTGCAAGATATACTTAAATATTGATAAAATGTGAGGGGGTGTACTCACTTCTGTGATATCTATCCATCCATGTCTGTCTCTGTCTCTCTCTCTCTCTCTCTCTGTGTATGTATGTGTGTATGCGTGTATGTGTATATAGCCTCTATCTATCTATCTATTTATCTATTTATCCATCCATCCATCTATCCATCCATCCATCCATCCATCCCTCTCTATCTATCAATCACCTATCCACCATCTATCTATCTATTCTAGCTGGCTGGGCAATTTGGGGAGTTGAAGTCCAAAAGTGTTAAAGTTGCTGAGATTGAGAAATGAGGACGAAACAAAAGGGAAGAGAATGAAACAAGGTCGTAGAGAGAGATTGCAAAATGAAAGGGCAACTTCTCTTTTTATTTCCTTCCACCCCCACCACCCCCACCACCCCCACCGTGCCTCTCTGGCAATTGGCTGCCCAGGAGGTGGGGAGGGGAAGATGTTTCACAGACAGCTGCCACCCGCCCATATATCTCTCTCTCTCTCTCTCTCCGCCTCCCCATCTGACCTTGGCTGCTCCACGGCGGAGACCCCAGAAGGCAAGCAAAAAAAAAAAAAAAGGGCTCAGGAGTGGGGGAAGAAAACAAACCCCATCACGTTCCTATCTGTGAAAGCTCCCCGCTCCCTTCCTGGGCAGCCAATTGCCAGAGAGGCAGTGTGTGTATGTGTGTGTGTGTGTGTGGGGGTTTGGCAGCCCGTGGCGCACCTAGTCCGCTGTGGAATGCGCTGCCACCCGCCCAGCGCTCTCTCTCTCTCTCTCTCTCTCCCCCCCCTCCAATCTCCCGCTTCTGCTTCGACCGGCCAGCAACTTGTCCCCGCTTGCCCGGGGACTGGCCTCTGATTGGCTGGCGGGGAGAAAGCCTCGCCAGGGAAGGAGGCGAGGACTCCGCGGTGACGTCATGGGGACGGCACCCCCAGGTAGCGGCGAACCGAACGCGCTCCGTCTCCACGGGCTACCAAGGCGGGCGGGCGGCCGGGGTGGGAGTGGGGTTTGGACCGGAGAGGCGGCTCTCGGGTTCGAGTCCCGGGGTTGATCTCAGGCTGCGCGTGTGGGTGAAGAGGCAGCAGGGATCATGGCCCCCGGCCGCTGCGCGGCCCGGTGCCAGGTACTCCACGGCCCGGCACCGGTCCGCGGACCGGGGGTTGGGGACCACTGATGTTGAAGACAGGCAAGGACAGTAAGTAGCTCTTTTATTGTTTTGTGTACTTATTTTATTCTTATTTAAGTAGTAAGTGCACAAAATAATAAATTTACTTTTTTATATCTTCTTTTTGTAGGTCATTCATTGGGGCAAAGATTTCAGTGACATCAACTTGGCCATTCCTACTCAGCCACATGACTGCCAAACCACTCCCACCCAGTCACATGACTGCCAAGCCACTCCCACCCATGTCACATGACCGCCAAGCCACTCCCACAAAATAGGCCACACTGACAGAATAGGTAGTAAAAATTTTTGAAACCCACCACTGCTCTATACCTACACCTCCCGCAAACTCAGGAACACAGAGAGGCGGTGGGCCGCATATAAAAAGTGAGTGTGTGTTCCACTTTCTAAACATAAATCACGTTGCAAATTATAATATGAATTTTAGTTATATTTGTATATAAATCATATGCATTTCTCTGCACTGCTAAATACTAGAACTATTTCTATCTAGAGTTAAGAAAAGGCATAAGAATATATTGCTTGGCATATTTTCATCAAAATAATGGGATCTGGTATGCTGACTTCTCTGGCAATAAACCTTTGATCTATTCTTGTAACTTGTTCAGCTCCGCTAAGGCCTTTCTGCATTAAGCACCAGTCCTTTATGTGGCACTGCATCTCTTCAACATGCTACTTTGGGCAATGCTTAAAGAATTCCTCTCAGCAATCTTCCAAACTCATCCAGCTCAGGTTACTAACCCATACTGTGCTTTAATAAAATAGCCAGATCAACAGTTTCTGCCTTTTACAAGCACCAGCTATCAGGTCCATTCCAACTTTCTCCTTCTCCTTCTCCTCGTCTTAGAAGATAAAAGCTAATACAATCTGATATAGAGTAACAAAGAAAAAAGGTATCAAAGAAAAACAAAAGGTTCAAGAAATAAAAATATAAGAAAACCCCAGCATCATTTTAGCCAGATTGTCTTTGTAGCCTCTTCCACATATTTACCAACCAATATGGTCCTTTCTTTTGCCAATTGGACCTGCAATACTTGCTGATGTCATTAATCCATCTTAGTTTCAGTCTCTTTCATAGATACTTTTTTACTAAGTGGGGTCCATTCTATGGCTGCCTTGGTCCACCTACCATCAGTTTTTCTTCCTGTGTGACCAGCCCATTTCCATTTCAATTATTTTACTCTTCGGATGATATCATATTTTTTTTGTTTGTTTTCTGACCCATGCGTAGGCCTTTCTATCTTGTCTTGGAATGCCAAACATGTATCTTTTCATGGGTCCTTGCACCATTCATAGCTTTTGTATCATTTGTGAGGTTAGTGTTCATGTTTCACCAGCATATCTTAAAGCAGGTAACACACACTGATAAAAAAACCCTTTTCTCTTTAGGCATAGGGGGAGGTTGTTCTTGAAAATTATGCTTAGCTTGCTGAATCTCTGCCAACCATATTTAACATGCCGTTCAATTGAATGGAAATGGGTTGGTCACCTAGCAAGAAGAACTGATGGCAGGTGGACCAAGGCAGTCATAGAATGGATCCCATTTGATAAAAGTGTTCAGAAAAGAGACCTAAAACAAGATGGATCAATAACATCAGCAAGTATTGTGAGCCCAATTGACAAAAGAAAGTTCAGGACCAGATTGGCTTTAGCAGTAATATGTTCACTAGTGACCTGTAGGAAGTTAAAACCCACACCTCTCCCAGAAGAATGAAATAACCTGGAAAATATTAAAAAGGCAGAATATTATATTTCCCTGGAAATGGAGAAACGTGTTTTTAGGCAGAAAACAGATTCACTCTTAATAGTCCCCACCTTTGTCAATGGGCCATTAGAAGCCTAAGCCAGTCTATTCTACATAATAAAGATCTTCAGCTCCAGGGTGATGGGATTAAGGCATGATAGTATTAGCCCTTTACCCATCTCACCACAAGGGAACAGGATTGGATCAGGCACAGCCTACAGAGTTGCCACTGCACCTCCCCCTGGGAGTCTCACCATCAATCAGAATGCATTTCTTACACAGGATGAGAAGCTCTGGGGTGGGATCCAAGAAAGGGCATAAAACCGAGGGCAGATCCTGGATGCCGTGACGAGATGACGTGCAATCTCAAAGCTCTGAGATCGCACTCGATACTTTTATTGCTGGGGGGTTCCAACGGACCTAAATCATCCCAAAGAGATGGTGAACAGGAAGATTACATCTTGCTGATCTCGGGGATATCGCAAAATCTCCGAGAAAAGCAGGTCTAAAGTCTTCTGCTGGCAGTAAAAATTCCAGTCTTTCAAGGCTGACAAAGTCAGGGCAATTTGGAGGAGAAGTGTTTAGCTGGTAAGAAACTTTTATTGTTTAAAGAAAAACGGACTGCCTAAAATTTTTTAAAACTAACTTAAATAAAAGAATAGAAGAACTTAGCGGCGATTTTGATCTTTCTAATGGGTTTGGACAGTGGTTATCTTACTTTCTAAATGTTATTTACATGGATTGATTCTAAGTAAACCTTTTCAAATGGATGGATTACTCTAACATTTCTTCTGACTCTCTGTAAGCTACAAATTGACTACAAATTGACTGTTTACATCTTGGCACTTTTATTGCTTGGCTGTTCTGGCTTAAGATCTGATAAGATTGTATAGCTGTTCCTTTGTAGTCTGCTTTCACTTGTGAATGTTCCAGTCTTGCTGAACTTTTAAGAAAAAATGCAACTGTGTATAAACATGGCGTCTCTTCAAGCATCTCTCCAAGCGATACTTTCAGCTTTGAAGAGGGTGTTTGATACAGAGGAAAGAATTGAGAGAAAATTGGATTATTTGGTGTATTTGGCAACAAATTGTGAGGAAAAAACTGAGGATGTTCATCAAATACAAAATAAGAAGATGGAAATTCAAAAAATTGAAATGGAAAATGGAGATAAAGAATTTGAGCTTGTTGATATTTCTGACAATTGATTTATTTCTGAGGGAGGAAAAAATGGAATATTTGAAGAGGAGTTAAATGGAGAGAAAATTTACTTCAAAGGACAGGCCATAGAAGGAGAAGAAAACACTAAAGAACTTATGGATTATGAAATACTATTTGCAAAACATTTGATAACACTGCTGAGAATTAAAGACAAGCTGATAAAGGAAACAAAGGGAGGGCGTCAACATTATATGAGAGATACCATAAACAAGAAGGTGCAAAGATTACTTTGTATGGACTTGTTCAAAAAGATGTTTGGAGAATTGGATCCACAAATGGCAGTAGATATAAGATTGTTCTGTTATTGGAGAGATACAGGTTGATAGATGGAAGAGTATAATTCAAAATTAGCTAAACTTAGTTAAATCCATTGGTAATAGGTATAGTCAAATAAAAATTGATAATGATAGCAATATATACAATGTTGAGCTGTTATGATAAGTAATAATTGGATATGAGAAGGGAAGGTTAGAAATATTTTTAGACTATATATAAAGATTATTAATAACAATAATAATTATAATAAAAAACAAAACTATATACAGTTAAGTTTTAACTAATAGGGGGAAAATGTTATGATATAGGATATAGTTAAATAAATAAAGAATAATGATAATAAATTATATACATGGAGGATTAGAAAATTTTGGTATTAAATATTATGGATGTTTAGCTAAAACAGGATATGAGGACTTAATGTTAATGGAGGATTTTACAAATAAGTAAATGAAATGCCAGCATGTGGTTATGTATTGAATCTTGGTATACTTAAGGATGAAGGATGTTTAAATAACTATAATCAAATAAAAATGGAGGTATGATGATGTTAATATAGTAAATACTTGAGTTAAGATATTTGAATTAATATGAATTATATTTGATGACGGTGGAAGAGATGCACAAAAGCTTTTTGTAGCCAGCTGATATACTTTCTACAATATATGTTTGTTTTGAAAATAAATAAATAAATAAAATTTAAAAAAACGAAAGGGCATAAAACCATGGATTTTCAGCATCTCTGTCTCTTTTTCTTCTTCACCCAACATCTGAAAGCATGTGATTCCCCTTTTTTGTTCAGGTGCTCAAGCCATGTGGTCCTGTTCACCATTAAACCATCTTTCCAAGCAGCCTCCATGTTTCCAATGTCTTTTTCCCTACTTGGAACTGACCCAAAATTGGATTGGATTCCTGGTCTTGGGATATGAATGACAACCAGTTTGGTGTGGTGACTAAAGATGCTGCCCAGAAACCAGGAGACTGTGAATTCCAAGCCTCCATTAACCATAAAAGCCAGTTGGATAACTTTCAATCAGTTACCCCCCTCTCGGCCTAACCCATCTCACAGGGTTGTTGTTGTGGGGAAAACAGGAGGCAAGAATACCAGGAGTCCTTGCCTAGTTTAGCAATCATTCAGAATTACAATGATTAAAAATAAGCTGTGACTGATTCTTATCCTTGCATTTACAATCCGGGTAGGTCTGAAGAGGAAAGCTGGAATCAGTCAGTCAGTCAGTCAAGTCAGTTAATCAGTGAGTACTTTATTTAATGACCAAGTTACTGGTCCCATTTGTAGAAGGTGTTCTGAACTGTCTTCCTGTTTGACTGATCTACTTTCCCTTCCTTCCTTCTTCCCCATAGCATATTGTCTAAACTGCTTTCTGGAGAACTTGAATGCTCAAATCAAGTAGCAAATAAAAAATAATAAAATAAAATAAGATAAGATAACAGAAAATAGCTTTTTCAGCATGTAGCTCCATAGACAGAACATGGTAGCCTGAAGCAGCTAAGAAAGACCACTTTGGATTCAATTGTCCGACCTGCCTCAGTCTCATTCCTTAGGGAAGCAAGACTCTCGACTCTTACTGATTGCAGAAGAATCAAGCAGACTCTAAAATTGCCACACACTAATACAGAATTAAAACTCCTAGTTTCTCTAAGCCTCTCCCCACACATGATCTGTCCATATATAGCCAAACCAACACCGCCAAGATGTTATGAGAAACTCTGAGGTGTTTGAGCTGGTGAATTTCCACACTCAGAGCAAACATCCAGTGCCAGCACAAACCAGATTCCAACTACCTCAGTTCTTCCTCAATTGTCAATTCCTCCCACCTAATTTTTTGCCTTAAATGCATACAGCAAATTGCCCATTTGTTCCCCCCTCCCTTCCCTTTTATGACAGAATGCTGGGAAGACGCCAAAAAGTTTACTTTTTAAAATGTTAGACCTTCTCTTTTACTAGTCTAATATTTAATACTAACAATAAGATATGATAAGAACAAAAAACTTCAATTTTGGTTGCATCAGTGTTTTTTTCTGAACATGTGTATCATATATGTTATTTTCCTCATAGCAAAGCAGAATGATGAGTTGGATTAATCTTGCTTCCATGCTTGGTGAGATGGTATGATTGCCTCCAATGCTATGTTGTTAGCAAGACTCTTTGACAAATATTGTAAGCTGATGAATAGTTGCTGTTATTATGTTTGTTGCAGTGACGTGTGGTGAGGTTTATGGCTGGTGAGGCACTGACACAATTTTTTTTAGACTTGTGGACTTCAACTCCCAGAATTCCACAGCCAGGCATGCTCAGTTCCAATTTAAAGCGACAGCATTTGTTTTTCTCCTTTGCGAAATAAATTTCCTTCTTTCTTTTTCTTTTTCTTCTCCTTCCCCTCCTTCCTTCCTCCCTCCCTCCCCCCTTTCTTTCTCTCTCTCTCTCTCTCTCTCTCTCTCTCTCTCTCTCTCTCTCTCTCTCACACACACACACACACACACACACACACACACACAGAAGTTGGATTGGACTATCTCTCCTACCCCCTTCCCTCTCTCACTCAAACAAACTTTCTCTCAAACAAACAAACAAACACACATACACACAGACACAAACACACAAAGTTGGACTGGAGGGAGTCTGGGAGACCACAGGAGGAGGCAGGAAGCCAGTCAAAGAGCCATACTGGAGCACACACTTTCCACCAGCCCCAGAAGGATCCAGCCCAGCTTCACTGATTACAGGTTTGAAAAGACAACGTGGTTCTGCCTGCAATCAAACTATACTTGGGGAGGGAGAGCACTTCCTTCCAGCCTTTGCCCAAAGCCCTGACCAGGAGGATGAAGTTTGAATTCCTCGCCCTCCCTCTGACCCACACGTACCTTTTCCAGCTGTTTCAGAGAGGATTTCAACTCTGCTCTTGTCATTATGAAAAGAAAAAAAAATGTAAAAGGAAAAAGGCAAGAGCTGAGGTCAGGCTGAGCTAGCTGAGCAAGTTGCTGCCAGAGTCACCATGGATGACTCTACTTAACTGTTTAAAAAAGCCTCTAAAAAGTGCCCTCTACAAGAGGAGGCAGGAGAATGACATGCCTCACCTACATCAGGAATTTTTAGGCTTTTAACCCTTGCTTAACTCTGCTCGAATGACATAAAACGCCTAAAGTCAGACTAGATGAGGCACATCGTTCTCCTGCCTCCTCCTGTAGAGGGCGCTTTTTTAGAGGCTTTTTTTAACAGTTAAGCACTAAGCAGAGTCATCCACTGTGACTCTGGCAGCAACTAGCTCAGCCTGACCTCAGCTCTTGCCTTTTTCCTTTTACATTTTTTTTTCTTTTCATGGTGACAGTGGTGAGGTTCTGCCTCCCCTGCCTCCCCTGACTGCAGGTCACTGGTTTGTTGCATCAGAACTTTCCATTTATTTATTTATTTATAAAATTTATTCATTTACTTTTCATCTGGGCAATCTCTAGATTTAATACCATAAGAAATTTCATTGAATAGCTTCTCTCATCTCTGCCCCATCACCCCATTTCAATTATTTATTTATTTATTTATTTATTTATTTATGGCTTTGACTAATGGAAAACTTTGGGAGCATTTTTAAGTAATAAATATTTTCAAGAATATTTTAATAATAGTGGAAAGATACTCAAGTAGCAATCTTGAGCCCTTGACAATTTAAAAGTGATCAGAGGAACATAAGATTGACTCCAATCAACCGCACCTGGTTTGATAATTGCTCAACTGATTATGATTTAATAATATAAAGCCAATTCAGGAATCTTAATTTAGACTGCATTAGCCTCCCATTTGCAACACAAGAGGAAAATTGCATTATTTTTTCATCAAAACAATATTTTATATTAGTACGACAACTGTGTTCTTTTGTTTTTAAATATATTGTTCCTTGATCCCATAATGACAATAAAATGGATTTTAATCTATGGAAATACATACATGAATAACAGGTTTGTTTTAAAGTTTCCAAAGTTCCTTGTTTTTCTTTTCCTTTCTTTATATTAATTGTAAAAAGCCTGATGTTCTGTAGAGAACAAATAGTTCAATAGTAAATTACATTTCTCATTCTGCAATACTGACTAGCTGGATGCAGAAATGCAAATTAAAATAACAAGCATAAACTACATTAGCTCCAGCTGTGCAAGATGGATCAGCAACATGATCACCAATGTCCAATGAAGGATATGGCACAAGAAGAAGTGCTAAGTAAGTGGATACGCCCCAGCTTTGGATAAAGAAGCAGACTATCGACCAATTTTAAAACAGGTTTATGGATGTATTTCCGGGTCAGTCTTTTGGATGATACTTGTTTGGAAACTGACAGGAGGTTCACATATTACTGAACTTGGCAATATTCAGGCATTATTAGTCATTAAGGATTTGTTTCTAAAAACTATTAGAAAAGCCATTGATTCACTTTATAACAGTATTGTTGTCTAATCTAGCTCAATTGCATGATGTTTGATCCAATAAAATCTCATTGAAACTTTCATAAATGGCCATCAATACTCTCATTGAAGGTTGCTTTCTTTTCCTATTTGGCTCACAATAATATTTGAAAGTAATAGATCCATTCTTATCATAATAAATTATGTAATTTTCCAATGTATATTTCATGACAGTGAAAATATTTGGAGTTGAAGACATAATTTTTGAATCCATAAAGTCATATCCAAAAATATATTAACAGACCAGAGCTATCATTACTTCAACTGCTTCACATGAAAGAGTTGCATACTTTGATTTATTATTGTCAGTATGATAGCCTGTTTGTGAATGTTAATTAAATGTTATTTTTTCCACACTGATATTCAAATTGTAACATATCCTTTGACTGAAAGCTGGTAAACCAGAGAGTCTGCAGCCTAGACAATGGTCTTTACAATAATACAGGTAATCCTTGCTTAATTATTGGTTACTTGACAACTGTTTGATGTTACAACAGTCTCTCCTAATTATGACCCCATTTTGAAGTTTCGGCTAATGTAATGCTCTCATGGTCATTTGCCCTTTTCACCAAGTGCAGGAATGCTTCATCTCTATCCCCACTCTGCCTCACTGGGTCTCAGAAGACCATGGGCTGCTACCCCCCAATTGCCCATCATATATTTACCTTCTGAATATCTCTGGACACTTTGTGTGGAAACAAGGGCAGGCCATTCATCCCTGGGCACGTAGCTGCCTTCTGGAAGTGGCTGCCATTTTCAGTATGTGAGAGTGGTTGGAGGGCCAGCCGGTCCGAATCTGATCGAACACTAGTAAGAATTCATATTAAATCCTACTTAGTGGTGATAAAAGCGGCAAAACGGCAACATTTTTTCGCTCTTATCGCGTCCGCAGATAACTGCCCATCCGCTGTGTGACCCGCTCCTTACTTAACCAAGGAACTGGGAAAGACCCCTTGCAGGGTAGGGCTGAAGAGTTTGTTCAGTATCTGCTGGATAAAATCGCTCAGATCCGGACAGGTTTGGACTCTGACTGGGTAGATTCGGGCGAGTCAACGGGGATGAATCTTGTGGAGACCATCTGGGATGAGTTTGACCCTATGACCCCTGAGGGCATGGACAGGATTATGGGGAGACTCAGTGTTGCCACTTGTGTGCTGGACCCATGTCCCTCTTGGTTAGTCTCAGCTTCCCGGGAGGTGACACGAGGCTGGCTCCAGGCGATTACCAACACTTCATTGAGAGAGGGGTTCTTTCCCACCGCCTTGAAGGAGGCGGTGGTGAGGCCCCTCCTTAAGAAGCCTTCCATGGACCCAGCTTCTTTAGCCAACTATCGCCCAGTCTCCAACTTTTGCTTTGTAGCGAAGGTTGTTGAGAGTGCAGTAGCACGTCAGCTTCCCCAGTTCCTGGATGAAGCTGTCTACCTGGATCCATTTCAGTCGGGTTTCAGACCTGGATACAGCACGGATACGGCATTGGTCACATTGGTCGATGATCTCTGGCGGGCCCGGGACAGGGGCTGCTCCTCTGTCCTGGTCCTATTAGACCTCTCAGAGGCTTTCGATACCATCGCCTATGGTATCCTACTGCAATGACTCAGGAGGTTGGGAGTGGGGGGCACCATTTTATGGTGGTTCTTCTCCTACCTGTCGGATCGGACGCAGTTTGTGTTGACTGGAGGACAGGGATCGACCCCGAGGCGCATCACTTGTGGGTGCCTCAGGGGTCGGTTCTCTCACCCTTCCTGTTCAACATATATATGAAACCACTGGGTGAGATCATCCGTGGTTTGGGATATGGTATTCTCAATATACTGATGATACCCAACTTTTCATCTCTACACCAAACCAGCCAAACAACGCCCTCAACGTGATGTCCCGATGCCTGGAGGCTGTGCGGATCTGGATGGGGATGAACAGGCTCAAGCTCAATCCTTCCAAGATTGAGTGGCTGTGGTTCCCGTCATACCGATTTGTGTATCTTGTTCCATCTTTGATGATAGGGGGAGAAACTTTACCCCCCTTCAGAGAGGGCCTGCAATCTGGGAGTCCTCCTGGATACACAGCTTGGTTTAGAAGAACACCTGATGACCGTGACCATGGGGGCCTTTTACCAGGTTCGCTTGATAAGTCAGTTGCACCCCTTTCTGGATCGGGATGCTCTGTGCACAGTCACTCATGCCCTCGTCCTGGACTACTGCAACATGCTCTATATGGGGCTGCCCTTGAAGAACACCCGGAGGCTTCAGCTGGTCCAGAATGTGGCCACGTGGGTTATCCTGGAGGTACCTAGTTGCTCCCATGTTACACCCCTTTTAGGCGGCCTGCACTGGTTGCCGGTTATCTTCCGGGTGCGATTCAAGGTACTAATTATGACCTTTAAAGCGCTCCATGGCTTAGGCCCAGGATACCTGCGAGACCACCTACTGCCACCGGTAGCCTCCCACTGTCCACTGCGATCCCACCGAGTTGGCCTCCTCAGGGTACTGTCAGCCAGACAGTGTCGGCTAGCGACCCTCAGGGGGAGAGCCTTCTCTGTGGGAGCGCCTTCCCTCTGGAATGAGTTGCCCCCAGAGCTTCGTATAATCCGCGACCTCCGGTCCTTCCAACGTGCCCTAAAAAGTTGGCTTTGTTCAGCCTGGCCTGAACAAAACAAAATAAACTATTGATCATTGTTAATTTTAATTGAATTTTTAAAAAAAATGTTATTGTTAATCCGAATTGGGTTTGTTTGGGATATTCTATTTAATTCTTTTTAAATTTTGTAATATGTGTTTTTTTAATGTTGTACGCCGCCCTGAGTCCTTAGGAGAAGGGCGGCATATAAATTCAATAAACCAAACCTTGCAGTTATATTGAAATGGTGACTGCTTCTGGGATGTCACCACAGAGTCTAGGAAGGGACTTCTCCATTCTACTTTTGTAATGTGATCTGTTCATTATAGGAAAGCTTTGGAGATCTTCAAAATAAAATGGATGATGGAGGCTATGGAGGAGGTCCAAGCCCTACAGAGACAGACTTGATGAGGGGGGAGGATCTCTGGCCTTATAGAAATTTCTGGTACCCACTTCAAACTTAAAACAGGTAATACATTCATAGTCAATTTGTGCCATAATATGCCTCCCATTCTGTTGATTTGAAAGGGCTTTTAGATTGGTCTAAGGCCTTGGAAGTTTGTGCAATGGCCAAACCTCTATACAAACTTCCTGTTTGAAAGGGACACATATCCCAAAGCTATTCACATTAGCCCTATGAGGGGGAACCTATGGCACGTGTGCCACAGGTGGCCCATGGAGCCATTTGTTAGGGCAAGCGAGGTGTTGCCCTGTCAGCTCCAGCCTGCATGCTCATGCTGGCCAGTTGACTTCGGCCTTCATTTTCGGCTGATTTTTGCCCTCTGGAGGCTTCCTTGAAGCCTCTAAAAAGCAAAAAAACAAGCCAACTTGCAAACTGGAAGTTTAGGAATGTGGGGGTGGACTTCCGGGTTGCCCATAGGGCCATTTTTCTCCCTCTAGAGGCTTCAGGGTAGCCTGCTGAAGGCCTACAGAGGGGAGGGGGGCGGTTTTGCCCTCCCCAGGCTCCTAGAAAGCTTCTGGAGCCTAGGGAGGGTGAAAAACGGGTACAGCACACAGGAGGGAGGGCAGGGGGAGGGTGTCATGTGCACAGAATTATGGGTGTGGGCATGCCTGCACACAATCCCCCTGCACTCCCCCTGCTTTTGGCATGCAATAGCAAAAAGGTTAGCCATCACTGCATTAGCCAATGATGCTTTGGCTACTAGGAGCCATTCTGCCTCATTATCACTATAATGTAGAACAATCTTAGTATATGTTAGTATATTAAAAGAAAACACATTTATCTATTGTAGAGAGACATATTTTAGTCATGACTAGAGCCCTTTGTTTTGTATACAACAAAATCTGTTTTGTTTATTTATAGACAATACATCTTTATAGTAGGAACATGAATCAAACAAGGTCAAGTTGCAGACATGGATGCATGATTAGAAACCATATCAGTTTTATGCAATACATTAAGTCCCTAGTGATGTTTTGTCTATTTTTAATGTAGGTGGTAATTTAAGGACAAGAAAGAAAAGTGCAAACTTTTCTAAAGTAGTTATGTGAAGAAGTGAATGGAGTTGCTGAAACATATGACTCATTTTCACAGCTGGAACAATTTAGGCTAAAAGCTTAAGAATTAAGTCAGTGGACAGATTGATGGTGATGGACATTGTTGAATGGCAGGCATTTAATCTTGAAAGACAGTTATGGAGATGAGATGATGATGATGATGATGAGGTGGTGGAGGAGGGGGCAAAAGAGAATCTCAGTTGGAATGGAACTACATCCACATGGAGGAAGGTAAGCAATGGGATACCCCAAAGTTCAGTTTTAGGCCCAGTATTCTTCAACATCTTCATAAATGATTTATATCATCGAATCTATAGATGACACTAAGCTGGCAGGAATCACCAAACATTCCAGAAGATACTCTAGATCCTGATGAGCCTCAACAGATTGAACACTTTATCTAACAAAATGAAATTTAATGTAGGGAAAAGTTAGAACATACAGGTACAGATTAGGTGAAACCTGGCTCAATAGCAGTATCTGTGAGAGGGATCTTTATTTATTTATTTATTTACATACGTTTTGCAAATTGGACAAATGCTGCTAAATATATATTCATGCATATGGGTTGTATGGAATGGGTATGGAAAATATTAGCATGTTTTCTTTTCTTTGTTGCCAATTAATTCAAGGTTTGTAGAGGGCTAAGATGCATTGGGGTCAGAGGTGGTATACAGCTGGTTCTCTCTGGTTTGCATGAACTGGTAGCACTGGCTACCACAGGCTCCAAGCCCCTCCGCCCCAACATAATGCACAAGCACTGTACATGTGTGCACTCACATTTGCAAACCGGTAGGGAATGTAAGTGAATCCCGCCACTGATTGGGGTGTAGAATTTATGGTGAGTGCAAAAAAAAATCATCTACATTTGGAAGCAACAAGAACATTACTATTGTACTTAGAAATTATAAATGTCAACAACATATACATATATATGCATGATAACTATGCTGTGAATCTTAGCATTATTCCAAACAAATGCATGTTGGATATTGTAGTATGAAGAGTTTGAAACAAATGGACTGATCGTCTGAAAAGCTTAAAAATATTCTTTCCTTGCAAATACATTATTTGTCTAAAACATATTTTTAATACTTTGTTTCTTTTTCAATCTTTGATTTTAAATTCATCATACTAACATCTATGTCATCATACTAATATCTATGATTTTATATCTGTCTACTTTCTAAACATTATTTGCAATACAGAGGAGATAATTATTTCACTTTCCATCTAAGTTACTAATTGCAGAGTACATTGTCTTTGCTCCCCCCCCCCCATTCTCTTCTGACGCACAAGTTCTATAATAAGTATTGTAACAAGGAACTTTTGTAGTAAATTGAAACCTGCTACTATATTTATACATTTTCCGCATGTAGAAATATGCTATTTTTATCTAGGATTCTATTTGTGGGAGATGCCAACGTCATGAATCTCAAGTATCATGCGCTATTTATTTTATTTACTGGATCTTTTTCAGATCTGTATTTGTTTTTTTTATATAAATATAATTCTTTAAAATACAAAATACAGTGAATTTGAGCAAGCCAAATTTAGCAAGAATTTTATAAATATAATTTAAGGTTAATAAGGAAAGAAATACAACTTCATCCCAACCTTCAGAATCCTTATTTCTAGACTGCCTGTTTTTTTTCTTTTAATTTTAATTGATTCTGAAAACTTTTTTCTGTTCTCTTTTTCTTGGGATGTTTGTCTTACATAAAGCTATCACATACCTAGTGCTCTTGATCTTATTTCATCATTCCTGCTATATGACACCATTTGCTTGGAAGGCTTATAAAATTATTTTTCACTTCAGTAGTTATATTAAATGTACCTTTTATTTTAATAAATATGACATTGAAATATGTAGGTTTGTGTGAGCAGATAGATAGATAGATAGATAGATAGATAGATAGATAGATAGATAGATAGATAGATAGATAGATAGATAGATAGGCAGGCAGGCAGGCAGGCAGGCAGGCAGGCAGGCAGGCAGGCAGGCAGGCAGGCAGGCAGGCAGGCAGGCAGGCAGGCAGGCAGGCAGATTGATTTACTTGACCCTGCTATTCAGCTCACAGTTACACACAATTTTTGTCTGTACAGTTAGTTTATTTAGGTAACATCTTGCTTCTAGATAACTCTTCCTTAAAAGGTTTTACAATCTCATTTTGTGTACTGCTTGGAAAGCTTGTTCATCTGATATCATCATGCATTAGGTTTTTGGTATGATCAATACTCATGACTTATACTGTTGGTTTCTAAAATACCACCAAGATCTAATTTATAGAATAAATGACTGAACAGAGAAAACATGCTGGGATAGATTTTAATAACTACCACTTTCTTCTACTACACATGGGGATGAATGACATAACAATGAATCTGAAAACAACAACAAGAGATTAAGAACAACTATGGAAGAAAATTAAAGAAGTGGAGCACAAGTGGAGTTTTCACCTATACTTCCAACAAAAGGCCAACATCCAATGAGGGAGCAAAGAATTTTAGAAATGAACCCAGGCTTAAAAACTGGTGTCATCTACAGAACTTTGGTTTACTAGACCATGGTTTGTATTACCTATATGAAGGGCTACTGGCAAGGGATGGACTGCATCTTACAAGAGCTGGAAAGAATAAAATTTAGGGAACAAATGGGGTGAACTTGAAGTATTAGTACATGAAGGAAGTTATGATGTTGTTGCCATTACTGAAACTTGGTGGGATGAAACTCATGACTAGAATGTATTGATGGATAAAAACTATTCAAAAGAAACAGATCTAATTAAAAGGGAGATAGAGTTGCATTATATGTAAAAGATCACTACATCTCTACATAAATACTGTGATGACCGGGGCTGAGCATAGAAACAACATAACCAGAATGAAGGCTTAACACCCCTTTATTGTTCCAACTTTCCCCCCAAAGTCCCAGCGTTCACTGCAAGTCCAGGAGCCAATCTCTCAATATGCATCTTCTATAGGTCCTGGCTGCTATTAGTTTGGAGGAGCAGCACAGTTCTGAGAACAGCCACAGTTCAAGAAATTTGGTTTCGGAAAGTCCTTGTCACGGGAAGAATTCCCTGGGACTGCAGCATCATGTGTAGTGTAACTGTGTCATTGCGACCTCATGTGTTGCCAGGCCAGGTAAGCAAGGCCAGCATAGCAAATAAGGCAAGCACAGCAAGATATCCAGATGTTGGTAACTTCATGTGATTCTGGAAAAAAAAGCAATCCTTATCCCTGACAAACGCCCCTCTCAGTGGCATCTCCCTAAATCTTATTCCCCAGGTGAACCCTGCAAAGAGGAGTGGAATGCCCTCCTTCTGAGTCATTGGATTGCCCTGTGCTGATCCCATCTTCTCTTCAGTCTCTGTGTTTGGAGATCAGGGGGAGGTAATTGCTCATCTCCGGCACGCTGTCGCTCCTTTGCTCCACTGCCTGCCCTGTCCCCCCCTCACCTGCTCATCCTGCACCTCCTCTTCCTCACTGGCAACCCTTTCCAGGACTCATTTGCCTCATTTGCTCTTCCAATCATTCCTCCATCAGCCCTAGCTCCATCTCGTCCTCCTCCTCAGACTCAGGCTCCAACAAGGCCATGATAAATACACAAATCAAGGATAAAAAAACCCTAGAATCCCTATGTGTCAATATAAAAGGGAAACATGATATTGCTATAGGCTTATAGTACAGGCCACTCAACCAAGCAGAATAAATAGATGAACTGTTTGTTAATCAATTAACCAATGTATTTAGGAAACATACCACAGTAGACATGGAAGACTAACTAACCTGATATCAACTGGGAGACAAACTCTTACAGTAAGTGGGAGATCAAACAAATTCCTAATCAATTTAGCTGATAACTTTGTCATCCAAAAGGTAGAGGAGAGAAATAGAGGAAAAGCTATACTGAACCTAATTTTTACCAATAGAAAAAAAAGTGATAGAGGGAGTTGAAGCCACTGGATCCTTGAATGAGAGTGACTATCTCATATTGGAATTCAATATAATGCAAACACAATCAATAGAAAGTAATCCAACTAGTATCTTAAACTTTAAAACAACTGATTTAATAAACTCAGAGAGAGCCTTAGAAAAATTCTATGAATGAAAATCCTAAAGGGGAAAACAATTCAAGAAACTTGGGAAACTCTGAAAAATACAATAATAAAAAGCCAAGTCCAGTACAATACCACTGTGCTGTGAAGATGTGAGTGAGTGACCTTAAACCAAACCTTGGAGCATGTATGTAAGTGTGGCACAGTGTTGTAGTAATTTGGCTCCTTTGTTCAAGGCTGGTACAATTGGTGTTGATAGGGAGTAAGAGATCCAGCTTATGGCAGCTCCTTTGTGACATGCTGGGGACTCAGTACTTTCTCTACTCCTTTTTAATATCTAAATGAAACAGCTGGATAAGATCATCCAATGGGATAAATTACCATTAATATGCGGATGATACTCAATTAACACTTTGCCCTAAGTGTGCAGTTGCTGCTCTCTTGCAAAGCTTTGAGGCTGCAGAGTCCAAATGAAGGACAATAGGCTTGAACTGCATCCTGGTAAGATGGAATGGCTATAGTTTTAAGGGGTCTGGGAGTTTACCATCTTTAGTTATGAATGGGGTTACACTATCCCAGACACATCCTTTGCATAACCTTATGACTCCTTCTTAAACAGTAGATGACAATTATAGCTAAGAGAACTCTTGCACTTGTTGTGGGCCAGTTGAACCCTTTCCTGAATCATGAGGCCCTGCATGAAGTCACTTATGTCCTGGTCATCTCTTAGTTGGATTATTACAATATGCTCTAAATGTTATCCTTGAAGAGTATTTGGAAGGTACTGCTTGGACTTAGTAACCTTTCACTTCACCAATGGAGTTGAAGGTCATTCTTTCCTAAAGGATCAAGTTGGGACCCACTTGATATTAAGCTGGATCTGCAGTATCAGTCCACCTGGAGATACACATGTATCATGGGTGTCATAAAATTGAGTTCAAGTCGCTCAAAGTGAACTTTTCCAATAGTTCTTTTATTCTTGTGTTATTCAGGCAAAAAGCAAGGTAAATGTGGAATTAAACTTAATTAGTTCCTTTGTATTTGTACCAGTGACGTGCAGTCAGGGGAGGCAGGGGAGGCAGGGCTTCACCACTGTCATCATGAAAAGAAAAAAAAATTAAAAGGAAAAAGGCTGAGGTAGTTGCTGCCAGAGTCACAGTGGATGACTCTGCTTAGTACTTAACTGTTTAAAAAAGCCTCTAAAAAAAGTGCCCTCTGCAGGAGGAGGTGAGAGAACCACGTGCCTCCTTTAGTCTATCTTTATGATCACTTGAGCAGAATTAAGCAAGGGTTAAAAGGTGAAAAATATCTTATGTAGAGGAGGCACGTGGTTCTCTCGCCTCCTCCTGTAGAGGGCACTTTTTTTAGAGGCTTTTTTTAAACAGTTAAGCAGAGTCATCCATTGGAGACTCTGGCAGCAGCTAATCCAGCCTGACTTTGCCTTTTTCTTTTTACATTTTTTACATTTTCATCATGGCAGACAAGAGCAGAGTTGAAATCCTCCGTGAAACAGCTGGAAAAGGTATATGGGACAGAGGAAGGGGGGAGGAATTGAAAATTATTATAATTTGTAAGTAATTGTAATTTGTATTATTGTAAGTAATTTGTGTTTGTGTGTGTGTGTGTTTTACCCATCTCTGCTGGTGCACGGGCTGGCCCTTTATTTCCCAATCCCCAGGGCACCTTTCCGCAGTTGGCCAAGCTCCTGCTCTCCCCGCAAAAGGCAGCCTCACTACTATCTCCCTCTATTCCCTTTGCCCGCTGTCAGTTAAGAACAAAGTCCATGGTGGGGAAGCTGCTTGTTTGTTTGTCTGGGATTCTTTGGTGTGTGTGTGTGTGTGTGTGTGTGTGTGTGTGTGTGTGTGTGTGTGTATGGCGGACATACCGCTGGGAGCAGCCCAAAGCCTCTTTCTTGACAGCGCTTTCAAGAAAGAGGCTTTTGGCTGCTCTGGTGGTATGTCCTCCATTAGAGGCAGAGCTCTAATCAGCGGCCACGAGGGATTGGTGAGGATGACCGGCACTTTTTTCCTCAACCCCGAACTGGGTTTGATTCCCAGCACGCCTCTTGATCGGCTGAAGAGAATGTGATCCAAAAAGGAAAGGAAAGTGTTTGAATTAGGACAGGCAAAGACGAGAATTCCCGCTTGAGGGAAACCTGGTGGGTTTAAATTGAAGTTTGCCTGTTCTTCATGGCAGCTGCCCTCAATCCCATCTAATTCAAGATATCTTAATCCATTAATTGGCCATTTTAATGGCGGACATACTGTCGTAGCGGCCAAAAGCCTCTTTCTTGACAGCGCTTGACAGTGTTGTTGGGGCCCAGGGATCAATTATCCCAGAAAAATGGCGAATTAATGCTTTAATGCTTTAATGCTTTGTAAGCTCTTTGCAGACCATGGCTTCTGCTGGAAGAGGCAGCTGAGTAAATATCAGAGAAGACCTAGTGAAGATTATATGGGCTTGATCAGAATAATTTTAACTGATGGCAGGTATGTACTGACCAACTATTTAACATCACTTTGAATGTGATTGGCTAATTCTGAAAACAGTTACATCCCTACTTATAAGAGGATATGAACAGAGGTAGGTTGCTGCGGTTTGGCCTGGATCGGGTGACTGGTAGTAGCGGCAGCGGGAGGCTCTGGCCACCTGACCGGACGCTTCTGAGAATGTGCAGAAGCATTGCACGCATATGAGCAAAGCACTAGGAAAACAATTCGAAACCCACCACTGATGTGCACACTTATGCAATCATGTTACTGTATTTTTTTCTGTTTTTATTTTTCCCTTCTAAAAGATTTCAGTTTGTTTTTCAATTAAATTGTTCAGCTTATAGATTATATTGAATGTGGAGGGGGATGTGAAAGCCTCCTTGAAGATTATTTTTAGCAATCTGGCAACGGTGCTGTCACTGGTAAATCCTTTCAATCCAGAACAGGGGTGGGTTTCTACTAGTTTGGACCGTTTCGGCCGAACCGGTAGTAGCTTGGTGGTGTGGGTCACTGGAATTGGCAGTGACCCAGGTCTGCAACACCCTGAACCAGTTCTCCCAGAGGTGCCATAGGCACCGCCATCTTGTTTTTGGCTTCTGCGCATGCACAGAAGCATTTTTATAGTGCTGCACATGAACATACATCCCTGAGTGAACTGGTAGTAGCGGCTGCCAAATCTACCACTGACCCGGAAGCAGCGTTCAGTTAACTCTGTAGGTCCCTCTGACATGAATATGGATGGATTTTAAATGTGGAAAAAATTATAAAGTGATTCACCTCGGTCTGATTTTTTTACATCTTAAAAACCAGGCATTTTAAGTGGGTGTTACATTTTTTATATTCACTGTATTTCTAATGAAGCTGTTCATTCATGTTCAGTTTATGACCCTGCAAACTTCATTGTACAACATGAACTTCCCCACACACTTTTGATTTTTTTATATCAAAGTGAGAACCTGATTTTGCTCTTACTGAAATTCATCATGCTAATTTCCCCACCTTCCTCATCTCTTACGCTACTATATCTTTCCTTCATAATCTCTGAAACATCATAGAAAGAGATGTTGAGATGATATCCATAACTCCCTGAAGTCTCTCAGATCTAATTATTCTGGTCCTAGAATCTTAAAATAGTACAATAAACAATATAAAAGCTTGTAAATGATGACCAAAACTATAGATTTGAATGGCACATTGATTTATTAAATCAAAATGCCAGTTCTACCATCTAGCTATAAGTCAAAGGTGGGCTGCTGCTGGTTTGGCCCGGATTGGCCAAATAAGTAGTAGGAGTGGCGGGAGTATGCCTGAACCGGTAGTAAAGAAATTAGCAACCCAACTCTGCATAAGATCATAATAGGCATAACTGTTGGTGTTTATTACAACTAGATCTGAGAGAATTATGAGGTGCTTCACTTCTCAGCAAAACTTCCCTCTAGATATTCCCTGTTAAGACAACATCTATGCAAAAACAGCTGTATGCAATGAAATTTCATTTCAATGTATGCCAATTAGTGTACATTAAAAGTGACAATAAAGTTAATCTAAGTTTTAAGTTCAACTAGACAGACAGTTATCTGAGACCAAACCATGCTGAGCCTTCTTCTAGTTCATTGAAGGAGCTGATTTTGAGGGAATTTTCATTCACCCCATTAAAAGATTTGAACAGTTTTGGTATCTTATTAAGAGAAAAAATGTTTTTCAAATGACAGTCCTACTGTTTTTGCTTTGTCTGTATTCTTACTGGAGGAGATTGTTCACTTCCTATCACCTGGAATTCTATTGGAGTGTTGTCCATTGGAGTGTTATTGTGTTGTCATAAAAAAAAGATAGAAGACTGACGTCACAGTCTGTATTCAGGTTTAGCAAATGTTACTAGGGGTTAATTGCCCCCTCCAAGCATATCTTTAGAAGTTTAAGGCAAGATCTCCTTCTGATATTATGTAATGTTATGCAAAACGTTATTTCACAAATTTGGGGACTATTTAACTCAAAGCATTTTCAAAGTTTGTCATAGTGAAGAAGAGAAAAAGCCCAACACAAAATTGCTCATAGTAAAATAAAATAAAGACAGTCCAGATGGCAGCATTTATGATCATCAAAGAATTTTTTTTTAAAGGCAAATGAAACAGGAATATGAAAGATTCTAGAGTTGTCATTCAAATTGTATTTCATTGATCCAACCAAGAATAGTGTCGGAATCTGTCAAATTGAACATTAAAACCAAAGTAAAAAGAGGAGTTCCGGCAATTGTAAATGTGTCTTTCTTCAGAATGTGATACTAGAAGATATGGGAACAACTGACTCCCTATATCATTTTTGTATCTGATACCCTCTGTCAGTGGCTGCAACTAACATTTGTTATATTAAATTTGGAATATATTTACTTTTCTTTTTCTAGGTTTTTCTTTTTAATTTTTTTAAAAAATGAGGGAACCTTAAAAATGATGCTAGACAACTGTGCTCTGAACAGTGACGTGCGGTGAGGTTTATGCCTGGTGAGGCTCAGCTGGGCATCCTTTTGCGAAGCTTCGGCGGTGGGGGGGGAATTTGCGGCCGAGGCGGTGGGGGGGGATTTGCATCGCGGGAGCCGCCAAGTGCCCGGGTCTGCAGCAAAGGCGCTTGGCGGCTCCCGCGATGCAAAGTGTCTGTCTCCACAAGAAAGAAGTGAGGGCTTCTCCCGCCTGGCTCTTGTAAGGAAGCATTAAGCGTTTTGTGGCTGGCTGAAATGCACGGACATTTCCAGCCACCCACAGGGGGACTAGGAGGGAAGGAGTCGCTCCTCGGGAATCTATCTAGCCAGCAGCCCCAGGAGACACCCCCCACCCCCCAGAGAAGAATTTGGGCCACCAAAGCTCCCACACCCACCCACCTTTGGGATGCTTGCAGTGAAGGGAATCTGGACCCTGGGAAGGTTGGGGAGGGGTGAAGAGCGAACCTCCTCCTTCTCCCCCACTCCCCTCTCCTCTGAAGTGCGCCCTCCGAAATAACCCGCCCAACGTAAGTGTGCTCAAGAAGACATGATTGGCTGCTTCCAGATCAGGAGGCGGGAGAATTAGTGCCTCTTTTCCATCTGAACTTCTTTGCCTTTTAACTCTTTCTTAACTTTTAGAAGACGAAAAATTCCTTATGGAAAAGAGGCCCCGAGTTCTCTCACCTCCTGCTTTGGTTAACACTAAGCAGACACCAAGCCACTGTGACCTGGAATCTGGTAGCAACTATCTTGGCTTTAATTATTTTAAAAAAATATTTAAATTTCTTTTCCTGAGGAGAGTGGTGAGGCTCCGCCTCCCTTGCCTCTAGTGACTGCACGTCCCTGGCTCTGAAGTAGCCTGGTCCAAAATGTACCTTGATGTACAATTGTTACATGATTAAATAAGACATTTTGCAGCAGAATTCAAATCTTCTAAATAAGGATTCACGTTAATCTGATTACTAAAATTATTAGCTATGATTTAACTAGACATTTAAACTCATTTTTTCCCTTGTCCCATAGCTTCAAATAAACAAAACCACTACAATAGATAATTTTGTGAGTATTAATTCATCACCTTTTTTATTTAAAATAAGTGGTAAATATTTTTAAAGCATGTTGCATACTTCTACTATTTGTAAATTGTTCTTCTGGGGAACAGACCAGATTGTCTGGATCTTTTAGTTGTTGTTCTGGCTTTGATTTCAGAACTGAATTCACCCCTTCTGTTCCGTCTGTTTGAATTTTGACAATGTAATAGATAAAGCTGGAGGAAATCCCATGGTCTAACCTTCTGCTTCTTCTCAGTTTAAATTATAATTCTAGTTATGCATATAAGCATATTGGAGATTGCTCTGAAGTCAATGGATTCAAAGTGTCTTTATTTTTTAGAGTCGTCAATATTATTCTTAATCTTTCCAATGGGGGAGGGGGAATTAATAAAATTTACAACTTGTAGTGAAGTGGAAAGAAACAGCTTGGATATGCAGAACCAAAGTGGAGATTGCAGCCACTAGGTAGGTTATCATATTTTACAAATGTGTATGAATATGAAAATCATGCTAAATTCTATAGGCTATAAAATTGAGAGATGGGGGGGGGAGAAGGGAGGGAGGAAGGGAGAGAGAGAGAGAGAGAGAGAGACAGAGACAGAGACAGAGACAGAGAAACAGAGAGAGAGACTACCATTGGAAAATATCATAACTGAAGTAAGACAAGATACTTTTCCTCCACTAAATACAGATATGAACAGAGACAGTACATCGGTTGGAATTGGCAAATCTTAAAATGAATTCTTCATTGTCAGCATTTGAACAAATGCTCCTGAATGTATAGGAACCCACACACTTCTAATCAAAAGATCATCTCCTTGCATTGGCAACCACAGATTCTGTGCATGTGCAGATTCATGAGGAAGACCGGTTGCCTGGACAGATGGCACAACCTTGACTTTTTATTGATGTTGGATGGCATTTATTTCAAAGACAAAGTTTCTTGTGCTAGTAGACTGGTCTCAGTTCTGCTGTAATCATAGTTTGGAGATGCAGAGCTAGAAACTCAGTCCTGAAATTCTGGGGTAGAAGAGTTTGCTTTGAATCAAGAGCTTCAAGGTAGCATGTGTCAAAGGGTCTTTTGCCAATGGGAAAACAGACTGCCTGGAAGTTCTGCAAAACCACAACATAGCAAAGAGAATATTACATTTTCTTTAATTTCTACTGATTCACTTCGGAATCAGAAAAAAAGAAGAAAGAAGCTCATGTTAATATATCAAGTAGGTCCTGAGCAATCAGTTTTGAACTAACACAGTGTGAATATATTCCATATAAAGAAAAATGAGAGCACGTTACCAACTGAAAATGGAAGGAAGCCATCTGGAATTACAGATTTATACAAAACATACATTTTAAAAGTCTTATATTAATATCTTACATTTTGTTTCAACTCAAGTTAAGGAAAATTCAGTATAAGAATGCATTAATTGTACATGAAACACTACCAGGTATCTCTAAATAGGTTTTATTTAAATTTCTATATTTTCAATATAGAAAAACCTTACAATATAGGAAATTATTTTTATATAATTTCCTATATTGTATAGGCATATATTTTAAATACAAGTGAACAAAATTGTATATGAATTCTGTGGCAAGTCAAAAATTCATATGGATTAAAAGCACTGCATACTTAAAATTGAAAAATTGAGATTTGAAATGGAGCACAGCAAGTATTTTGGCTTTTTAAAAGAATGATTACCATACTATATCAGTTTATTAATGCCACAATATTTATCTTATCCAATACCCATTTTGGGAATTACCATTTCTTATATGGTAATTCTTACTATTACCATATATTACTATCCTTCATTCTGATTCTTCATACATCCTGTGTGCGTATATAATACATACTGTACATTGTCAGTAAAATATATTTCAAAAGTTGTCATGAGACAGTTGTGCTTTGTTTTAATTATTGTTTTTGATCCAGGTTGTCTTATTTCATTGTGTATATGCTTTTAGTTGTTTTAATTTAATATTATGTAAGATGTCTGGAGTCTATTGGAATGAGCAGCTATATTAAATCTAATAAATAGAAAATAAAAATAAGATTCTCAATCTCTAGTGGGAAAATATTGACTATGGTGTTCCTTTGAGATGTCTAGATTTATTGAAGAAGTTGAAGATTTATTGATTATTGTAATATGTATTACAATGCTATATCTCAGATGATAGTCCCTTAAATTTCCACCATCTATTTTGACTACAGAGTTTTGGACTTCTTATTTAATAGATGCTTGGCGATTTCAAGGGTCAGCTTGCTTATTTAGACACTGAACTAGCCTGAACTAGCTGTGACTGTCACGACATATGAGAGAATGTGCTTGTATTAGTAGCAGATCTGGTTTCATTGGGAAACCTCCCAAAACTCTCATCCAGCAGGCAGCTGCTCAGGAAGCAAAAGTATATAACACACTCTAATTATATGAATCGTGCACTTTAAAGCATTCTAAAACTGTGATCTCATCCAAGGCATCAGATTTGCTAGCTTGAGTTTGGAACATCTGATCCACATGTGATTTTGAAAAAAAAGGACCTCTGTTACTTCAGGGATATCAGTTATACTGTATTCAGTATAATGTTATACTGAAACTGCTGTATTGTTTTTATTTATAAACAATACTGCGTATAACTTTATGATAAATGCTAGAGTAACATTCTGAACAACCAAGAAACAGTTCTGGTCATATATGTGTGAGCCTCTTATTGGTTACCATAAAACTTGGTTAATGTAATATAACATTATATACAGAGCTTAATGTACAATTTAAGTCAAGTTAGGCCAAATCTTAAGTTAAGATTTATTTTTCATGAACTTTGCTAATGTATTAAAGAATTGTAAATCATCTTCTCAAAAGAGATCATAAAAACAAATTGCAACCATTAAACAGTTACCCAAATTCTGATGATATATTTTGAAAGTCAGTGACGTGCGGTGAGGGTTACTGTTGGTGAGGCAAGAGCGCAGCAGCAGCGAGAAGCAACGTCCCCGCCGCTGTGTCCGACAGGTGTCTCGTGTTTATGGTGGACATAAATGCGAGACGCCTGTTGGACACAGTGGCAGGGGTGTTGCTTCTCGCCGCTGCCGCGCTCTGCTGCCTCACCCCCCCCACCTCCTCTGTCCCCACCGCAGGACTTTCCAAAAGACTCGGGCCACTGAAAGTCAGTGTCTGACTTTCTACGGAGAAAGGCATGTGGAAATCCACAATTGCAACCTGATACGTGCTACCGGCGGAGCAAGGACTCCAGGGAGCTTTTCCACCTTCCCCGACTGAGCTGGGGGGAAAAACCACGCGAAGAAATCGAAGGTGTTTCTCCTCTGCTGCCGGAGCATCGCACCCCGCTGACCTGGACGTGCTGACCTCCCTTCCCTTTAGCTCCATTTCCCCACGCCCTTGCCTTGCGCATCCGGATGAACGAGGCATGCAGGTCTCCAACTTAAGGGCCTGGGAGGGGAGATCGAGGAGAGGAATTCCCGGACTACGGTCCTCAAGACGCGGACCCATCCTCACGGATTAGGTGACCAGGGCAAAGGGCTCGACTGTCACCACTCAACCCTTCGGGATTCCCCGTAGCCTCATCGGAATGGAGCGCTAACCTCGAAGCTGACCCTGGGTGCCGCCGAGGAACAGCAGAGCCGGGAGCAGCAACTGCCACCCGCAGGCGCGGCCGCCCATTTCCCTGCGATATGGCTGGAACGGCTCCACAGGTGGAAGGGCGGGAAGTCTCAGGCTCCAGAGATGCCTTTTGTTGCCGCTTTCTACTCTGCTCCGCTGCACCTGCCCCTTCTTGTCACCCGCCCTTATCTCTGCCACCCACTGCAGTACGTGAGCCTTCCAGCCCTTGGCAAGCCGCAGGTCCAGCAGAAACCATTCCCACGAGGATGGGGTCCTTCCTTGGGGCTTGGGTGCCCTGGGGTGTAATCCGGCTCAGTCGCCATTCAACAAAATGTCTCCTGATTTGTGGCCGGGCAGCATGTTTGCTGCCCGGCCACAAACCAGGACATGTTTCGCTGAATGGCGGCCAAGCTGGCATGGCTTTAAAAAATAAATAAAATAAAATATAAAAAATGAAAAATAAAAAATAATAAGCGGAGGGGGGGATAGAAGCGGAGCTGAGCCTCTTGCCGCTGCAGGCCTGGCTTGCAGAGTGCCAAAAGGGGAGGGGCCTCTTGGAACACCCCACCCCACCCCTCTTCACCTTTCGCCTCCGCGGCTCTCGCTCCAGCCTCGTCTGGGCTGTGGGCTCCTCATTTGAAGAAGTCAGCTTCTTTTTACCACTTTAAATATTCTTCAGGGATTTAGGGAACTATTTCTGTTTCAACTAGTGACCAACCAAATAATACATACATGTTGCAGTGAAGAATGAGCCTCCTCCTTCTCCCCCACTCCTCTCTCCTCTGAAGTGCGCCCTCCGAAATAACCCACCCAATGTAAGCGTGCTCAACTGCAACAAGGCATGATTCTCTGCTCCCAGATCAGGAGGTGGGAGAATCAGTGCCTCCTTTGCATATGAAATTTTTTGCTTTTTAACTCCTTCTTAACGTTTAAAAGGCGAAAAATTCCTTATGCAAATGAGGCCCCAAATTCTTTCGCCTCCTACTTTGGTTAACACTAAGCAGACACCAAGCCACTGTGACTTGGAATCTGGTAGCAACTATCCTGGCTTTAATTATTTTTAAAAAATTCTTTAAAATTCTTTTCTTTCCCTCAGGAGACTGGTGAGGCCCCGCCTCCCTTGCCTCTAGTGACTGCACCTCGCTGTTGAAAGTACAGGTTGAATTGCAAATTTACTCTCAAATATAAGTAGTTTCCTGTAGCAGTAATATTGATCATTACATGTTGCCTTCATTGCTTATTCAGTTTAATTTTTGCTTGAATTTGCAGTGCATGCAATATCAAAATATTACAACTACTTTTGTAATTACAACTGAATTTTCTCTCCCAAGCTCCTACCTCACTCTTTCACCTCATTCTTCCATGTCTCCAAACAACAATATTAGGTACAGATGACTGGATTGCAGCGTTCAGTGTGCCTTTTTATTATCAATTAAGTCATAATATATGTAGTTGCTATTGAGAGGTGAGTTACCTCTGAGTATATTTGCACACATAGTAAAGTTTGACAGAGTTGGTATGTTCAAAGTCCCATCTGATCATGTGGCAATGAATGATATGACAAACATTCTGAAAACAATATCAAGAGACCAGTGGTGGGATTCAATTTTTTTTTACTACTGGTTCTGTGGGTGTGGCTTGGTGAGCGTGGTGTGGCTTGGTAGGCATGGCAGGGAAAGGATACTGTAAGATCTCCATTTCCTCCCAATCAGCTGGGACTTTAGAGGCAGAGAAGTGAATTTTGATCCCAGTGTTTGTGTGTGTGTGTGTGTGTGTGTGTGTGTTTGTGTGTGTGTGTGTGTGTGTATGTATGTATGTATGTATGTATGTATGTATATAAAAATTATGGCATAAAAACTACAGAGATGAAAATGTATGCATTGTCAAAGAAAATTAAAAATATACATCAAAAGTGAATTTTTGACCTTAATGTGTTTTGTCTATACATACATACACATACACATACACAAACACACACACACACACACACACATAAATATATGTATGCATATATATGTGTGTGTATGTATGTTTGTGTATGTGTATGTATGTATAGACAAAACACATTAAGGTCAAAAATTCACTTTTGATGTATATTTTTAATTTTCTTTGACAATGCATACATTTTCATCTCTGTAGTTTTTATGCCATAATTTTTTTAAAATTGTTTTATTTCATTTTCATTTTCATTTTATACAATCACATATATACTGTGCATGATTAAGGCCATATAACTTTAAGCAATAAACACAACTCTTCTTATATTCCAAAATACAAAACCAACATAGCACTTCAACCCTCCATACACCCTTTCTTTCTCCTCCCTCCAACTTTCCTTTCTCCCCTTCAGCATTCCCCTCTTCTACTTCCCCTCCCCCTCTAACATTCCTTTCTCCCCCTCCCTTCCATCTCACACTCCTTCCATTCCCCTCTCACTCCCTCTCTACCCCTCTCTCTTCTTTCCCTCTACTCCTCACTTCGGTGTATTTCTACTATTCGTCGACGTATTCGGCTTCTTATTTTATACTAAAATTAGGGAAAAAAAGGCAACAGTATACAAGTGCATTCTTGTTGTTTTAGAGATTAGCATAAACTATGTTTCCCCCCTCCCCCCTATGATCCCCCCTCCCTTCCCCCCTCCCGACTTCCCAGATCCCGTACCCGGTATAGCTTTTTATCAAACACAGTCTGGAATATATTAGAACCAAGTAAGTTAAAAGTTGAAAGAAAAAAGAAAAAGGTAGAAGAAAAAAAGAATAAGAAAAAAAAATCAATAAACTCTCTGTATTGGGCTCAGCTTCTTATCATTACAAAAACTTAAGCAGTTTACATCATTCCTAATCTTAATCAATTAATTACCTGCAGGATTTCAAAATATATTAAAACCAAGTAAGTTAACCAAGTAGAATTCTTCTCTAGCTAGGGGCCTTATCTCTTTATCTAAATATCTATCTGTTTCAAAACCCTTAATTTGTCCCTTTTATACCTCCTTCCTCTATGACACAATTTAAACACATCTCACATTCTTCCCTCAGTTTCCTCTTCCAGCTCTTCTCGTCCCTGCCTCTGTCTGTATCCATATACATACATATACACATACGTACATACATACATACATACACACACACACACACACACACACACACACACACACACACATATATATATATATATATATATATATATCCACACATATACATACACATACATATCTTTTATATTCATCCGTACTCCTCTCATATATGCTCCGCCTAAATCTTCTGCAAACTCCCTGGATGTATCCTTCCAAACAGTTTATTCAGATAACAATTTTTACAATCATCAATATACTTTCCGTCTCAAAGTAAGCTCTCATTCGATCTCCACTACCTCCCTTTAGCTTTTTATCAAACACAGTCTGGAATATATTAAAACCAAGTAAGTTAAAAGTTACAAGAAAAAAAAAGGTAAAAGAAAAAAAGAATAAGAGAAAAAAAAATCAATAAACTCTCTGTATTGAGCTCAGCTTCTTATCATTACAAAAACTGAAGCAGTTTACATCATTCCTAATCGTATCCTTCCAAACAGTATATTCAAATAACAATTTTTACAATCAATATACATTCCGTCTCAAAGTAAGCTCTCATTCGACCTCCACTACCCTCCCGTCTACACCACACCTCCCACCTCTATCCAAACTGGGCCGTGATCCAAGAGAATCACGACAATCTCCGCCCTCCTCACCCTGGAAAATGAATCATCAGTAATTTATATAAAAATTCAAAATTATCCATCAAGTCTTTTTAAATCCCATACAATATAACTTCCAAAGAGGTCAGCATCAGTTCGTTCAGCCTTAATGTCTCTTCATCGGTATACAACTATACCATTTTATGCAAAACAAAAGTCACAGAATGTTGACCAGGTTCAAAATTAAGCAAATATTTTGGATCAGTTAATTTAATATAATTTTCTTACAGAGAAATTATATCGTTTTTGAGCTGTTTGATATAGCAAATTGTTTACTTTCTCTTTTGTAATGAGTTCATACATATCTCCTTAATCAATGGCTGATGATCATAGATGTTGCTGCAATCCACTTTATTTTCCATTCGTCTGGGAGCACGGCTAGGTCCTTGTTCTCTGGTCTCCTGCTCTTCCGGAAGGGGAAAGCGATACTTCCTGTCATGTAATTGTGTGTTTTGTTGTTTCTCTTGTCCTTCTCTTTGTCTTTCTCCAGGTCCAGGTGATTCAGGATGTCCCGCCTTTAGGATCTTGTAATAAAAATCTTGGGCTTCCCATACAGAGTTGAGACGATATTTTTGCTCACCGAGTGTAATTATAATACCAAATGGCACATCCCATCTATACTGTATCTGACGATTTCTGAGTTCTTTGACTAGAAAAGCATAATCTCTCCTGGCTCTTAACATTTGGGGTGGTATTTCCTTGAAAACAATCAAGTCCTGTCCGTCAATTTGCAGCCTGGTAAAACTCTTGTAGTATCGCATTTCTGGATTCTCTTGTAGCAAAATATATAATTACATCTCTCAGAAGCTGTCTCTGTTTTGCCGCCCACGAATTATGACGGTAAATTTTCTGGATCTGCCAATCAAGGTTGAATCCCGGACTTCCCAGCAAACGACTGAAAGCCTCTGAAAAAATCTGTTTCAAGTTCTCCTGTTCGTTTTCACGCAATCCCCTAACTCTTAAAGCAAGCTCCATTTTTTTATAATTTGTCATAACAAGTTGTTTTTCTGCATTTTCAACTTTCTGTTGCAGCACTTCAATTTTGGATGTCAGGTTGGTGTTGGCTTCCTCCAGAAGCTCCAGCTTATCTTCCATTCCAACAACATAGTCTGTCAAAACAGTTACAAATCCTACCATATCGTCCTTTGTTTGAGCAATCCTGGTATCAAGCTTATCACATAAGTCTGTAATAAGTTGCTTCATCTCCTCTAAATTCTTTAAGAGTCTCAAAAAGAAATTCTTTCGTTAACAAATCTCCAGTAGGGGGCGTAGAAGATAAGGGCTGCAACTTTGTAGCAAATGCCTGAGATGTATTGCTAAAAGGACGTCTCCCCAACTTTGATTTTGGTGCCATTATAGAAGGGAAGCAAACAAAGTTCTCAGGTCCGGTCTCTGCTCGCGTTGATTTCAGATAAAATAATTTCAGTAAACTTTTAGAGGTTGGTAAGAAGAGATCTTCAAGGGAGGGGAGCTAATTAGTTTGTGAGAAGTTATTTCTTTGATTCTGTGCCAGGAAGTTGGAGATATATCATTATAGCAAATGCGGAAGCTATAAAATCGCCATTTTGAAAACAATTAAACAAAGGAGTTTTTTTATAACATTGAAGCTGGTATTTTTGATAGAAAAAACAAATAAAGTTCTCCGTTTCGGTCTCTGCTCGTATTAATTTTCAATAGCTTAGTTTCAAAAGATTGTCCTGGGGGGGGGGGGTTCCTTGCCTTGTGCTGTGAAAAACAGCTGAGAAATTCTGGCCGGAGTTAAATGACTCAGCCTTGGCTGATCCTCCCCCTCCGTTCACAGCCAAAAAAAAAGCTGCAAACTTCAAAGAAGGTTCTTACCGACTGGGTCCCTCTCTGCTTTTTTCTTGCCTGAAAAAAGAGATATCTATTAGATATTAAATAGATAACGAACCAGAACTCTGGGGGCAGCTCAGTTAAGCTGCCGGCGACGGCAAGCCCCTCCCCGGCAGTCCACCATAATTTTTTATATACATACATACATAGACACATACATACATACACATACACACACACATATATGTACACATATACACACATATATGTGTGTGTATGTATGTATGCATATATATATGTGTATGTGTGTGTGTGTGTATGTGTATGTGTATGTGTATATATATATGTGTGTGTGTGTGTGTATGTGTATGTGTGTGTGTATATATATATATGTGTGTGTCTGTTAACCATTAAGCCTTTAAATATATACCTAATATATAACCATGTGACTTTAAATATATACCTTTCTCCCTGGCTCAGCTGATAAGGAGAGGAACTCTGTGGCTTAATGGTTAACACATCTGCCTAAGATGCAATACAGCACAGGTTCCAATCCCAGTAAGGGTATGGCTAGCTGATGAGAGCTAAATAGCTTGAAATAGATCTATACTAGTCTCCCTTTATTTTATTTATCAGCACAAATACAACACAAATGTAACAAAGGCAACAGTAAAAATATTGGGTTTCTGTCTGGATGGTCTCTTATGACGAGCCGATGGACAGAGAATGGAATTTTTACCACATGCTCGGGAGTGGGGGGAGGTGCTGCAAAAGCTGAAATTTCAAGGATCAGTCATAACTACCATTTGTTCACACTGGTCTAATTTGAAATTTTTGCTGAATTAATGGCCATTGTGAGAACTTCCTGTAGTATAGAAAAAAGAGACGCATGCAACAAAATTGTTTTTAATTTAGTTGTTTTATTATTTATTTGTTCAAATAAATGAGTATGCTATGAGTATCTTCTCTTTCTAAATTATAAATTGTGTAAAAATTGGTATTCATGAAACCAGTTAAACCATTTGTAAAATGGTTATAGAAATCAATTTTTATGATGAGAAAAGTGTAAATTGTCGAAGTGATTTACCTGTTTTGAGTGATGAAGCCAAACAGGAAGACAATTCTGACATGTATTTTTTTTGTAAAACAGAATAATTTTAAAATCAGTATAAGGAACTTAGTAAGTATTAAATAAAATGGCAACTGACAAATCTCAAGTTCTTGGCTTTCTTTTCTGACTAGAAATCTCATCTTGTAAAATATATTTGTCAAACTTCCCATCATGCTAATTGCTGTAATTCTTAATTATATATATTACTAAAACATGCAAATGAGAAAGGAAACTTCTGCTTATGAAATGTTTCCAAATTAGCCCTTAAAATAAAATCAGCTTCCAAATCCTTCAAACTTTTAGAGCAGGGTTTGGTTCCGGTAGTCACTGGCAGTCTGCCAGTTTGCTCGTGGGCACATGCACTTCACGTGCCCTGCGCACGCATTCACAATGCAATACAAATTGTTCTGCGCATGCGCAGAAGCAAAAAACAAGATAGCAGCCCCTATGGAGCCACCCAGAGAACTAGCAAGCCTGGGTCACTGCTAGTTCCAGTGACCCAGGCCCCCAAACCACTACCAGTTTTAGACAATTCATTTTCTAGATATATTGTAATTTTAAGTGAAATTTTCATAAGATAATCCATTATTTTTTAAATCTGAAGTTTTATTTTTGATCTTTGTTGTTAGCCCTTACTTCTTGGATGAGAAGCAAAATGTCTTCAAAGAAAAAACAGAAAGTCCAGTTGCCTCTTGAAAAAGCACTTTGGGACAACTATGACTTGGACGATTGAAAATTTCCATAGACAAATGAACTTTATATTCTTTCCTTTTACCTTTAAAAACAAGATGGGCAGCATACAAATCTAATCAATAAATAAACATGTCATTCTTTTACTCATTCAAATATTATTGTACAATCTGATCTCTCCAGTTTTTCTTTGATCCATTTCATAGGCTTCTTAAAAATTACCCTGAATACCCATTAGCACAGGTGCCCCCAAGGTGCTGTGCTCTCTCTAATACTCGCTTCTCTCCTTTCCAATGACTGCATCTCAAAGGGTCCTTCAGTTAAAGTACTGAAGTTTGCAGATGATACAACAGTCATTGGTCTCATTCAAGACAGTGATGGGTCTGAATACAGATGGGAGGTTGAGCAACTGACCATGTGAGAGAGCTGGAACAATCTGGAACTGAATACCCTTAAAACACACTTAGGGATGAAAATGGATTTTAGGAGGAGCCCTCCTATTCTACCGCCTCTTACAATACTAGACAGCACAGAATCAACAGTAGATATCTTCTGGGTTTCTGAGTTCTATAATCTTCCAGGACTTAAAATGGACACAACATTGGAACCATCTTTAAAAAGGCATAATAAAGAATGTTCTTTCTGAATCAACTCAGAAAGTTCAGATTGCCCAAGGGCAACTGGGCTAAGCATGAGTGCAGGAGCGATGGCTGGATGAAGTGACAAGACCGGGTGAGAAGACTTAAAACCCACTGATACAATAAGCATGAAGTTGTAATTGGGAGAGAATTTGAGCATAAAATAGCATAAACGGAGAAATTGGGAATCACGTGGTAAAACAAAGAGGAAAGTAAAAAAGATGATGATTTAAAAACATCAAAGCCCAAACAGAACAGAGTGCTTTTGTAGCTTGGGAGGCGGAACTGAAAGAAGGACTGAATATTTTATTGATATAGAAAAAAAAATTCTTTCTTGTTGAATCTGAAACCTGGAAAAACCTTGCTTTAATAGCAGTTACTAGCAGTTAATTGATAAACTCCACAGAAACCTCAAGGAAAGAGCTGAAGCGGGGGAGGAAGAAAAAAATTGCAGCCAAAGTACTACAACAAAGAGGAGGGAGTTTGCTTTCAACATGATTTAAAACTGAAGAAGAAACCCCTCCCCCACTCCTTTGCTACAATTTGCATTTTGTGTTCCTGTGGAGTTAAAGACTACATTAAAGATCTCTGAGTCACCTACCAGAAAGAAAAAAGCATCATTTGGCAGAAACAAAGAAAACGAAAGAGCTGATTTCGATGGAAAACATTTGAACTGGATTGGAGTTGGTGGATAAGAAGAAAGTGTGGGTTTTGAATTGTAAAGAAGTGGGATACAATTTGAAGAGAGAAAATTGAAAATTATAAATTGGGCATTATGGAGTGATGGAAATTTAAAGAAATATGCAAAATTTTGAAAAATATGCATGAATCATTTGGGTTGAGAAAGGATAATAGGCTGGATATTAAAACAGAAGGAAGCAGAAATGAGAGCCAAAACATAGAAAAAGGAAGAGAAAGTGAGGGAAATAATAAACAGACAAATGATCTCATTGGATTTAATAATGGCACAATGAAAAGGGAAGAACCTGTCCCAAAAATAAAGAAAGAAAAGGGAGTAAAAAAGAAGGGAAGAGAATCGAGCAGCAGGCACCATGAACAATGTTCCCTCCAAGGTTCGCGGCTGCACAGCCGCGCACATGGCAAGAAAACACTGTGCAGCAGTTTGCAACTGCCGCGCAGTGATTTCTACTGTCACAGGCTCCGGCAGCTAGAACTGGCCACCCGCAAAGGACCTCCCCAGACTTGTTTTGATGAGTGCGGGGCAACTGACGGTAGTTTGCGCTGGCTGTGCCCGGTCAAACTATCGTCAGTCACCCCGTGTTCAGCAAAGCAAGCACAGGGAGGTCCTTTGTGGGCGGCCAGTCCTAGCCGCTTGCACCTGGTGCTGAGGCTGAAGTGAACCCCCAAAGCCCCCACCGCCACTAGAATAACTGCTGCCTCCTCCTCCTCCAACAGCACCACCACATTTGCTGCCCGACGCTACAGCTGTAAATCCATAGAAGTTAGGATATAATCAGAGGAGGATCCAACGTCGCGATAATATGGACGTGCAGTCTCGATGCTCCAAGACCACAGCGATACATTTGCCACTAGGTGGTCCAATCGGACCTAAACCCTCCTGCAGAGATGGTGAACAGGAAGAATACATCTTGCTGACCTCAGGGACATCGCAAAATCCCTGATCGATGCAAGAGAAGTTCTTCAAGCCGGCTACAAAAAATCCAGCCAAGGCTGACGAAGACAGGGCGGCTCCAAAATGGAAAGATACGGAAAGAGAAAGTGTTTCCAGCTGGTGAGGAACTTTTACCATTTTTAAAAAGAGACTGCCTATAAAAAAACTTAAAATTAATTTAAATTGGAGAACAGAAGAATTAAGTGGTGGAATTAAATTTGGCATGGTTTTGGACAGTGGGTTATCTTACTTTTTAAATGCTATCTTCATGGATGGAATTTATGCAAGCCTTTTAAAATGAATGGATTAAGTTTTCTTCTACTTTTTTTCTTTTATTATTCTCTGTAACCTATGGACTAAAATTTCCCTCTTTCATTACTGTGGGTGTTCTCCCAACTAATTCAAATATTGGACTTTTAAAAAAAAAAACTTGAAATACAAAAAAGATACAAAAAGAAACAAGGAAATTTGCAACAATAACACTGCTACTTGGAGGCTGGAAGGTTTGTGTATTGGAAACAAAACACTCTTATTTTTCTCACTGATTATTTTGATTTGGCGCTACAAGGTCTCACTGCTTGGTTATAGAGAGTGATAAAAAGGAAAGCATACAGGTGTCCCTTTGAAGTATATCTTTAACCAGAGAAAAGTGAAAACAAAACATTATTGTGAATCTGTGCTTAATCTTATTAATCTTCCAAGCTAGAGCAGCTGTGTTTGTTAGCTAGAGATAATGGGACAATTTCAACAGCAGAAAGAAACCTTAAGCTTGCAAAAGATATTCTCAGAAATACAGAAATTATCAAATACATATGAGAGGATAGAGAAGAAGACTTAGAGCATCTAACAGCAAAATATGATGAAGAAGTTGAGGATGTTTATCAAATGGAAAATGTGGTGGTTAAAACCCAAAAAATCAAAGTGGAAAATGAATATAAAGAAATCAAATTTGCTGATATTTATGGTGATTGGTTTGTCTCTGAAAATGGAAAGAGTGAAATACTGAAAGAGGAATTAAATGGAGGGGAAATTTATCCCAGATGGCAAGATACAGAAGAAGAAAAAACAAAAGAATTTATGATTTAGAGAGAGAAATTTTATTAGCAATCGATAATACTACTGGCAATCAAAGATAAGCTGACTAAGGAAACAGAAGAAGGGCATCAAGATTACATGAGAGATCTTATAAGCAAGGAGTTGCTAAGAGGAGTTCATACAAAGTTGATCAAGGAGATGATTAGAGGACTGATACTACAAATGGCAGAAGATATGAGACTGTTTTGCCATTGGAAAGATATAGGTTGATAGATGGAAGAGTATAATTTAAAACTAGTTAAACTTAGTGAAATTTATTGACAATAGATATAGTTTAAATAAATAATTGATAATGTTACTAATGTATATGATGTGTAATGTTATGATGAGTATAATTGGATATGAATATTGAATTGTACCCATGAAAGGAAGATTAGAAATCCCTTTGGATTATATATAAAGGTTAATAAAAAAAGAACTAAGTTAGATACAGTTAAAGTTTTGATTATGAGGGGGAAAATGTTATGATACAGGATATAATTAAATAAAGGAGGGATAAGGATAACAATGTATATATAGATATAGGTATAACATAAGGAAACTGGATGTAAATTCTAAACAGTGATTTGGAAAGGCGGATTAGAAAATTTTGTTATTAAATATTATGGATGTTTAGCTAGAATAGGACATAAGGATTCAGTGTTAATGGAGGATTTTAGAAATAGTAAATGAAAGGCTAGTATGTGGTTATGTATGAAATCTTGGTATATTTTATGATGAAGGATGTTTAAACAATTATAGTCAAATGAAAATGGAGATATGATGATGGTAACTTGTATAAATATTTGAGTTAAAATACTTGAGTTAATATGAATTATGTTTGTTGACTGTGGAAGAGATGCACGAAAGTCTTTTTGTAACTGACTGATACACTTTCTACAGCATGTAAAGAAGGATGTTGTGTTTGTTTTGAAAATTAAAAATAACATAAAAATTATTTTTTTAAAAAGAACTTAGGATATAATCAATGGTGTTGGTTTTGGACCCTGCCAGAAATGTAATCTCACCAGGATAGTTGCCAGCCCAAGAGCTGTTGGATATAAAGAAATTCAGTTTATTTACCATCTTTGCAAAACAAAGGCCAGCATAATTTGTTCTATTGTCTTTAAAGAGTTGTGTGAAGGAGGTGCCAGTTTTTATGGGAGATGGTGGATATTGGTGATATTTCATATATAATGTGTAATCATCTCGTCCAAATGTAGCATTGAAACCACAACGGCTCGATTGGTATGCAGCGAATGGGCTGTGGCAATGGTGAACAGATGGTGGGGAACAGGCAGCAAATGGGTGGCAGTGGTGGTGAATGGACCGCGGTGGTGGCGATTGGGCCTCAGTGAACAGGCAGTGACAAGTGGGCCGTGGCAAATAAGCCACAGTGGTGGCAAATGAGCAGTGGCAGCAAGTGGTGGTGGGGAACTGATGGTGGCCATGGTAAACAGGCCATGGCAAAACAGGCTGTGGCAAATGGTGAACAGATGGTGGAGAACAGGCAGCAAATGGGTGGCAGTGGTGGTGAATGGACCGCGGTGGTGGCAATTGGGCCTCAGTGAACAGGCAGTGACAAGTGGGCCGCGGCAAATAAGCCACAGTGGTGGCAAATGAGCGGTGGCAGCAAGTGGTGGTGGGGAACTGATGGTGGCCATAGTAAACAGGCCATGGCAAAACAGGCTGTGGCAAATGGAGCCATGGCGAGTGGGCAGATCATTTTTCTTGTTTTCCTCTTCTACAGATAATGTGCATCTTATAGTCTGAAGCATCTTATACTCTGAAAAATATGGTATGTGTTCCTCTTTCCATTTTTTGTACTTATCCTTTTTGTCTTTCAGTTTATCAGAAATATTTTTATGCAACCATGCTGGTTTCTTCTTGGCTTTCTTGTTTTTCTTTTTCAGTATATTGGGTTGGACTGGGCTTTTATGATTAAATTTTTCAGTGTTTCCAATGCTTTTTTAGTTGTTTTCCATTTTATATTTTTTATCCATGAAATTTTGCTTAGGCTCTTTCTAAATTTTTGAAAATTAGATCTTTTAAAATTTAAGGCACTGGTTGGATTATGTTCTATTACTTGTGTTTGCATATTGAATTCTAGTATGATGTGGTCACTCTCGCCCAAGGTTCTGGTAACTTCAACTCCCTCTATCACATCTTCTCTATTAGTAACAATTAGGTTCAGTATAGTTTTTCCTCTAGTTCCTTCCTCTACCTGTTTGATCTCCGGCTTGCTGCAGAGTTTGCCTCTCAGTTCATATCAGGATAGTTAAAGTCTGCCATTACTACTATGGCATGTTTCCTACGTGTATTTGTTAATTGATTAGCAAAGAGTTCATTTATTTCTTCTGCTTGGTTGGGTAACTTGTAGTCCATGCATATACAATGTCATCCCCCCGCTTTATATTGACACATATGAATTCTAGGAGGTTTTCATCCTGGGTTTTGGATATTTCTGTAGAGATTAGTGATCTTTTATATTTAATGCAATTCCACCTCCTCTTTTGTTATGAATGTTTCTTTTAAATAGAAAGAATTCTTTTCTAGAAAGAAAGAATAAGATGAGATGTTCATTATTATTTTTTAATAAAATGTTATGTCAAACTAATTGGGAAATAGAACATAAAATAACAGGATTTGAAGTGACTCTGGAGATCTTCTAGTCCAACCCCCTGCTCCAAAAACTGTCAGGCAATTTTTCCCTAGTTCTAATTATAGAGAAAGCAATCTAGGTTGGATTGCTTTTTAATAATCTTCCACCCATTATCTTTAGCCTTGATCAAGTGCTTTGGAGAACAAGTGGGCCACTTTTGCTTTGAAACAGTCCCTTAAATACCGGAAGACTCTATCATTTCACTCTTAATCGTTCTCTTTGCTAGATTAGATATACCTAGTTGCCTTAACCATTCATTGATTTTGCACATTGATTCCAATTGTTTTTTATATTTTCTTTCTTGTATAGTTTAGAGATAAATGACATTTGAGATATTACCATACATTGCGTTATTCATAAAATATCAGAGTCAATTTTACTCAAAAACTAGCTGTTAAATAGGAAATTGGAAGACATATCTGAATTATCATAAAAATGATCCAGAATGTATTTTGATTAAACAAATTGCATTAAATTTGTGCTATAATAATATAGAATCCCTGACTGCACTTAGAATTTAATTACCATTTCAGGAAGTTACTAACACCATGGATAACAAGCTCAAGTCAGGTAGGCTTTCAGGTATAAAAAATACAGCACATGCAACTTCTAGCTGTAGCTCTACAGAGACACTGCCATCTGGACCTGAGGAGATTCAAGAAGATGCTCTTCACTGCAGTTTGGTAAGTAAAAATATAAGAATATTACAATTTACTTACCAGTGCAGTTAATGCAGTAGTTTCACTTGACATGATTGTGATACTATCTGATTATGCAGCCTAGGACTGCATTGGTGCTTTTTTTTTGCTGCAGCAGCAGCAGAGCATACTGCTGATTTATAAATGGGTGTTTATTAGGATACTTAAATCTCTCTCATAGTCACTACTGTTGAGCAGGTACTACTTATTCTATATATGTTCATTTGGTTTTTCTTGCAGTCTAGACTAGACTAGACTAGACTAGACTAGACTAGACTAAACTAGACTGGACTGGACTCCAACAGAACAAAGGAGAGTAGATCAGAGCACAATGGAGCAGAAAAGAATAGAATACTTTATTGGCCAAATGTGATTAGACACACAAGGAATTTGTTTCTGATGCAGAAGCTCTCAAATTACATGCTAAGTATAGGCTAAGTGCATGACTTTTTTCTCCACTAAATTTTCTCACCCCTCATTTAAATCATTTATGAAGATGTGGAAGAACACTGGGCCCAAGACAGAACCTTGCTTGTTTCTCTTCATGTTGTTGTAATTCCATTAAAAATTACACACTGAATCCACTTGGTCAATTATAAATCCATCTGGTCATAACAAGTCAGGTTATGTAGAGACTGTACTCTGGAGAGAATGTCATTGCTAACTCACCAAATAGTAAATGAATTTCTAAAGACGGTTTAAGAAACAGAGCATCAATAAAGGCTGAAATGCAGAATTGTCCCAAATATATCTTGTGTTATAAATTTCTGTTTCCTTGTTTCTTATGTGAAATGTGCTTCTTGCTTCTGATATTCACCTTGCAATTTAAAAAAGTAGGGCATTTCTTGGGGAAGCAACATATTAGTGAAAGTCTACCTCTAGAGAAGGTTAATTTCAAACACTTAAGTAATTGTGGGTAGCAATGGTTTTGGAGATTGCAAAAGATGATATGTTAGCCCACTGTGTAACAATGGATTTTCTTTTGTTACTCTACTCCTCCTCCTCCTATTTTTGAAGCATATGATTGATGACAGTGGGCTATTTGCTTCAAAGTAAAATAGACAAAAATATTGGATTCTGAAAAAAAATGCTATAAACATAGGTTTCTCTATTTTTCTTCATGCAAAATTTAAGCTGATTTAATCCTAATGTGTAGATCCATGTTACCAATTAGGCTATTTTCAAATATATGCAGATGATCAGAGCTGTATATCTATTATATATTTTAATGGATAAACAATAGATTAAATTTCCATTGACAGAAATATTAGGAAACAAAAATGGAATAAAGGTTTTCTACAAACTAGATCCTTTGATAGATAGATATATTTATTGAGGAAACTTTCTAGCCTATGATCAAGCTGACCAAAATTGTTTCTTATTATATATCAAATACAAGGCAATGCTTTTTTTTTCTCACTAAAGCATTCTGTACAACAGAAAATAGGGAATGAGGCCCAGAAGGCAGCATTTAATGTAATTTAAAACTGGAATTTTATCAACATTTCAAACAGATGGCAGAATGTGGAGATGAATGTGCTTGTTCCTTTCAGCTTACTTGGATATCTTTACTGTCACTTTAAAAATCAGTATAGTTTGAAACAATTAAAATTGATGAAGACACACATATAATTTTAAAGTGGAATCTACAAAGAACATGGAAGTTCGTGGCGAGAAGTAATAAGTTATGTTCAATATGAACAGTACCCACAATGCTTAAGTCAACTCTTCAAACAGGTTCAAAAGAAAAGAGTAACAATTTAAAATTATATTTATACTTATTTTCTTTAATTATAAAAGATTAGTAGTTACACTATACAGAGTTACAAAAGATACATGTACTATTTGTTGGCTAATATTATACATAAACTTGCATAAATTCACATTTTTCCAATAATGTACCCTAACACATCCTTTTGATTAGCATTAAGCAGAAGAAAAAATTTGAACATTTCTTATGTATTCAAAGTTACTGCAGAAAACTGTAATGCTTAAAAAAATCTGAAAAATGAAAGTAACTCAATACCATTACTAATAACACAATAGCTTGGAAAAACTCCAAATAGCAGTGCTGATGAACAACATCCATCAAGTCCAAGGAGTCACAATGAGTGAACAACTGAACAAGAGTGATATATCATTTTATGATGACACTATCAGGATCTCAAACAATGTATGCATATCTGTTTACATAGGCTGTTTTCTTATGCCTCTTGAACACAAATATTGAACACAACAAACAATGTTCTTTCTGCGCCAACTCAGAAAGCTCAAACTGCCCAAGGAGCTGCTGATTACAGTTTTCAGAGGAATTATTGAGTCTGCCATCTGCACCTCTCTAACTGTCTGGTTTGGTTCTGCAACCCAACAAGACAGACACAGATTTCAGAGGATAATTAGAACTGCATAAAAAAGCAATTACCACCAACCTGCGGGATCTGTTTGTAGACTTATATACTCCATGAGTCAAAAAGAGAGCTGTGAAATATTTATAGACCCCTCATATCCCGGACATAAATTGTTTCAACTCCTACCCTCAAAAAGACGATATAGAGCACTGCACACCAGAACACCTAGACACAAGAACAGTTTTTCCCTGAATGCCATCACTCTGCTAAACAGATAATTCCCTCAACACTGTCAAATTATTTACTAAGTCTGCATTACTATTACTATTAATCTTCTCATCATTTCTATCACCTATCTCATCCCACTTATGACTGCATGGCTGTAACTTTGTTGCTTGTATCCTTACAATTTATGCTGTTTCCTGGTATGATTTGATTGCTTACTTGTACCCTATGACTATCATTAAGTGTTGTACCTTATGATTCATGACAAATGTATTTTTTTCTTTTATGTACACTGAGAGCATATGGACCAAAGACAAATTCCTTGTGTATCCAATCACACTTGACTAATAAAGAATTCTATTCTATTCTATTCTAAAATATGTATAATATGGAAGACAAATCATAAAAAGAATGGCTAAATTTTATCCAACTCCTTTACCAGCAGGCCATAGAAGTATCTGCATTGTCTTCTATGGAACAATGTACAAGATCTATATAGCAATACACCAATACCCATTGGTATTCATGGATGCATTCTGCCAGTTTTCTGCCTGTTTGTCCTATGTAGTGGTTGTTGCAGTCATTACATTAGATGTAGATGACTCCTGAATTTTTTCTTCCGAGGTTGCAGGGTGTTTTGGTTTGCTTAGGATGCTTTGGGGGCTTTAGTTAATTTGTGTGCTGTGCTGATTCCATGTGGTTTTAAAAGAAACAATCAACCGGACTTCCTGGGGGCGTGGCCTGTTGCCGAGGAGGGCTCCACCGAGCTCCTCAGAGATCTGGTCTGTATATCTAAATAAGATCATAGATAGCACCCCTTTTTGGCTAAGAAAGGGGCAGGGAGGGTAGCTCCGTAGACTAGGGTCTATTCGTAAGCCACAGCCTTTTTCTTTTTTTGGCTGTGGAAGAGATTAGATCCAGCCGAAGCGGAGCTTTTATCTCCGGCCAGTTCTTCTCAGCTGCCTTTTTTTTTTTTTTTTTTGGCAGCCCCAGACAGGCTAGCCCCCCCCAGGACAAAACAAAGTTTTTTTCAAGCTAGATGTGATACGGGAGGGTACCACCCCTGTGAGATTTATGCTTTTATTACTATCTTAAATACCAGCACCATTCGTCTTAAAGACTTCTTTGTTTAAATAGACTTCAAAATGGCGATTTCTCTCCGTGGATGATTACTGGATGTACTTAGCCGGGCTTATCTTCCTGCAGACCGCTCCTTAACAAAATAAACTCTTTTTCTTTGGAAATAGAGGGGAGCGAAGCGCTGCTTACTTGTTTATTTATTATGGCACCCAGATCAAAGAAGCGTCTTGCTACAAATGTGTCTAAAGAATTTAAAGAATCTTTTTTGGAAATACAGCCTTTGTCTCCTACGCCCTCTACTGGAGAAGTTTTAACACAGGAATATCTCTTTAAAATCTTTGATGCCTTTAAGCAAGAACTTAAGGAATTTGTATTGCAACTTTATGATGATCTAAAATCTAAAGTTAATCAAATGAAGGCGAATACGTTTGCAGCCGTGTCTGCCCTGTCTGATTACTCTGCTGAAATAGAGAACAAATTGGAAAGTCTGGAGAAGGCTAATTTTGATTTGACTACCAATATTCAAATTTTACAAGAAAAAATTAGAAATAACGAAGAACAGCTTATGATGCTAAATTTTGATAGGAAGGCATTTTCAATAAGAGTCAGAGGATTCCGTGAAAAGGAGCAAGAGAATTTGAAACAGACCTTTGCTGAAGCCTTCAGCCATGCGCTGGGAAGCCCGGGACTTAACTTTGATTGGCAGATTCGGAAAATCTATCGCCAGAACTCATTGATAGCGGAACAGCGACAGCTCCCGAGGGATATAATTATACATTTCTCTACAAAAGAATCTAGAAACGCGATTGTGCAAAAGTTTCATAATAACAGTCTCCGAGTTGATGACCAGGACGTGATTGTCTTCAAAAATATACCTTCCCAGATGTTGAAAGCAAGAAGGGACTACACCTTTTTAACTAAAGAGCTTAGGAGTCAACAGATTCGATACAGATGGGAGGCCCCTGCCGGCATCACGGTTACATTTGAGAATCAAAGATTTCGTCTTAACTCTGTTTCAGAGGCTCAAGATTTCTATTGTAGGATTCTGAAGGCGGGACTTCCTGATGCGCTTGGAAGAGAGGAGAGACAAGCGGAAGGAGAAAGCAAACGGCTGGCCATGCGGCTGCAAGATGGAGGGGGTAGCCCCTCCTCCCTCGGAGAAGCAGAAGAACGCAGATCGAGAATTTAGATACTTCAAAAGACTTCCTAAAGTTGAGGACTGAATGGGGGTTTGAGACCTCTCTCCGGTAGAAAAAGTGGACTAATTTTTATCAGAAGGGAAAGCTGGGTGAAACTACTTTGAGCTAGATTCTAAAGTAACGTTAGCATAAATTTGATAGTGGTTAAAAGAATGCGGAATGATTTATGTTGTTTAAACTTTGTTAGATGGGACTATTTTAAAATAGAAGGTTAACTGACTCCTGCTGAAAGTATTATTTGAATATGATCCATGCTATTTAACTTTTATTTGAAGGGAAAGTTGGTTGTAATAGTTTTGAGTTACATTTCAAATAAACGCTAGTATAAATTTGATAGTGGTAAATATTAGACAAGCAAGAGATGAGGGTAAAATGCATGTGGAATGAACTACGTTATTTGAGGTAAATACCAGACAAGCAAGGGAAGAGGGCAAAATTTATGTTGTTTAAAGCTTATTAGAATAAGAAGCCGCTTGGGATTATCTTAAGATAACTGTAAAAAGAATGCGGAATGATTTATGTTGTTTAAACTTTGTTAGAAGCGACTACCTTAAAATAGAAGGTTAACTGATTCTTGCTGAAAGTATTATTGGAATATGTGGAATGATTTATGCTACAAATCGCTCTGAGTTATATTTTAAACAAATGGTAGTATAAATTTGATAGTGGTAAATATCAGACAAGTGGGGGATGAGGGTAAAATACATGTGGAATGAACTAAGTTATTTAAATTCTATTAGAAGGGGAAGTCGGTTGGAATTATCTTAAGATAGAAATTGATTCCTGTGTAAAGTAATATCTGATCTACGCTGCTTAACTTTACTAAGAAGGGGAAATCTGGTTAGATTATTTTGAATTACTGTTTGAAAAAGGGGTAAAGAAAGATCACTTACGTTGTTTAAATTTTACTAGAAGGGAAAGTTTGATTACTTGTCTGTAAAGTTATATTTGAATATATGGCATGAACCACGTTGCTTAAATCTTATTGGAAGGGATCATAAGGTTTAGGAAGGAAACGGGAGAGCCTACAGAAGGTCGGGGTAAATAGCAAAGAAGTAAGAGATGAGAATAAAATATAGATAGAATGATTTATACTATTTAAGCATAGATAAAGATGGGGGGCTGAGATCAACACAAAGAGTGGTTTCTTTTTTTCTTTTTTCTCTTTTCTCTTTTCTTTTTTTCCTTTTTTTTTTTTCTTTCTCTGCTTTTCTTTTTTTTTTTTTGATATATTACTTTTATTTTTTAATCCATATGTATACAAGATATTTTAGATAGAAGGTAGTGCCAGGTGTGGGCCCTGGGAAGTCGGGAGGATTAGGGATGGGGATTGTGGGGGGTGGGGTGGGGGGGTGTTAATATAGTTTTAATAAGAACAAGAATGTATTTATATACGGTGGTTCTTTTTTTTATTATTATTATTATTATTTTCCTTGGTTCACTTTACTTTTATCAGATCAAACAATACTCGAATAAAGGCATACACCAAGGAGGGAGGTAGAGGGAAGGAAGAGGGAGGAGTAAGGAAGGAGTAAGGGGAATGTAAGGAGTAAGAGGAATGTAAGGAGGGTGTCTGGGGAGTAAGGGGAGAAGGAAGGTTTGAGGGGAAAGGGAAGTAGGAGGGGAGTGTTAGAGGGAGAAAGGAAAGTTGGAGGGGGTAGATGGGGTGTATGGAGGATGCAAGGGTTAGGTGGGGTTGTGAATGATGAGTTGTGTTTCCTTTTTATTTGTTCGTTTTATTCCCTTTTTCTTTTTTTTTCTTTTCTTATAGTAAATACCCTGTATATAAATGATTGCAAATGGAATGTGAAAATTGAATAAAATATTTTATACAAAAAGAAAAAAAAAAAAAGAAAAAAAAAAAAGAAACAATCAACCAGCCAAAAAGGGTACAAAAAGATCCAAGCACCTCTCCACCAGCAATCAGCACCCAGATCACCATAGATTAACTCCAGGATTAACATTAGACCAGAGGTGGTATTCAGACGGTTTGCACCAATTCGCATGAACTGGTAGTGAAAATTTGGCCTGGGTCGATGAACTGGTAGTGACTGCTGACTAGCCACACCCCCAAACTGGTCACCTGGTCACCGCTCACCCCGCTCACCTGACACTCGCTTTGCCCATCCCAGCTCTATATATGTTGCCTTTGCTGGAGCTGCCACCCACTTGCCGCCCACCTTGGCCTGGTCGGGGAATGTGCCATTCCCCAGTTCCGCCCTTGCCCCAGAGCCACTACCCGCTTGCCACCCGTTCACTCTCTGCCTTACTCACCTAGACAGACAGCTAACAATCAACTGTTAAAGTGCTAACAAGAGAATGACTGTACAGAATATAAATATAAATCCTTCTATTCCCCACTATTCTGTCAGAACTGAAGAAGCTTCTTGGATGAGAAATGTAAATTTGTCAAAGAAAAAAACCAAGAAAATGTAACTGTCTTTTGAAAAGTATCTTTGTAACTCTCTCCCAAAATTTCCTCCATTGGAGAGGGAAGAAATTTGCTTGGTCAAGCTATCACTTAGCAGAATATCAACAGAGTGGGAAGGAAGCTGGGAGCCTTCCAGTCTATTCCTATGAACAGGCGGGGGGACTATATATCATTTTAGACAAATGAATGTTTAATGTCTGTTTAAAAAATTCCAGTAATGGAGCACCGACAGCTTCTGGAGGAAAGTTGTTCCACTGATGAATTGTTTTTGCTGTCAGGAAATTTCCTCTTAGTTTTAGGTTGCTTTCCTCCTTGATTAATTTCCATCCATTGCTTCTCCTCTTTCCTTCGAGTGCTTTGGAAACTAGGTTGACCCCCCCCCCTCCTATAGCAATAGCAATAGCAGTTAGACTTATATACCGCTTCACAGGGCTTTCAGCCCTCTCTAAGCGGTTTACAGAGTCAGCATATTGCTCCCAACAACAATCCGGGTCCTCATTTTACCCACCTCGGAAGGATGGAAGGCTGAGTCAACCCTGAGCCAAACTGCTGAACTGCAATTTAACCACTGCACCACCTTGGCTCTTTGAGTCAGCCTCTCAAATATTGGAACATTGCTCTCTAGTCCTTCTTTTCACTAGAGACAACACATCCAATTTCTGCAACAGTTCTTCATCTGTTTAGCCTCCAGCACCATAATTATTTTTCTTGCTCTTCTCTGCATCCTTTTTAGAATCCAACATAATTTTCATACATCTTTTTTATACTGAGGATATAAAACTGGATGAAATATTCCAAGTATAATACCAAGACATTATAAAGTGATACTAACACTTCATGTGATTTTGATTTTGTCTCTCTTTTAATGCAACCTAAGATTGCATTGGCTTTTTTGGTGCCTGCAGCATACAGCAGACTCATATTTAAATGGTTGTTCACTGGAATTACACTAATTTTATATATGTGCATTTGGTTTTTATAGCTTAAGTGAAAAACCTTGCTTTTCTCGCAACTGAATTTCATCTTGTTAGATCATGCCTAGTGTTCTGGTCTGCCAAGATCCTTCTGCATCTTCAGCATATTTTTTAGGGTGATGGCTATACCTGCTATGCTGGTGTTATCTGCAAAGTAAGTTGTGGTCTATTTTGTCAAATGCCTTACTAACATCCAAGTACTGTACATGGCATATTGCTGATCCACTAATTTAGTCAATTTAACAAAGAATTGAATAATATTTGTTTGACATGATCTCTTTTTGACAAACCCATGTTGGCTTTTGGTTATAACTTTGCTTGCTTCTAGGTGTTCATACATTTGTTGCTTGATTATCTTTTCCAGGATTTTCCCAAGTGTTGATCTTTAGTTTCCTGGATCTCCCCCCCCTTTTTTTTTGAAGATGGGAATATTCACCTCATTTCCAGTCATCTGGTAGACAGTTAGTCCCCCAGTACTTCAGGATCTTTGAAAGATATGGTTCAATGGTTCTGAGATCACTTCTTCCAGCTTCTACAGAACTCTGGCATGTAATCCATCAGGTCCTGGTGATTTGAACTTGTCTAGAGTGGACAGTTTCTCTCTTTTTGTTTATTTTAATTTGTATTCCTGCTCTGTCTTTTATGGTTATGTTTTTGGTAGGTTGGACTATATTCTTTTTGCGTTAAGACAGATGAAAAGAATGAATTAAGTAGGTTTGCTTTCTCCCTACTGCCCATTACTTCCTTGTCATCTTCTCTCATTAGTGGACCAATTGTTCCCTTGACTTTTTCCTTGTTTTATATGATGAAAGAAATGTTTTAAAATTATTTGTTGCAAGTCTTACCTTCATTCTTACCCTTAGCTTTCTTGACTTCATCTTTGCACATTTAGGCTATTTGTCAGTATTCTGCCATTGTTATATGTTCCTCTTGCCATTTTTTGTACCTTTTTGACTATCAGTTTATCAGAGAGTTTGTTATGTAACCATGCTGTTTTCTTCTTGGCATTGAGCTGTACTGGCCTTTTATAATCATATATTTCAGAGTTTCCCAAGCTTGTTATATTGTTTTCCCATTTAAGATTTTCATCCATGGAATCATTCCCAAACTTTGTTTAGGTTTGTTAAAATCAGCTCTTTTAAAGCTTAAGACACTTGTTTTATTATGTTATGTTGTTTGTGTTTGCATTATATTGATTACCAATGTGACATGGTCATTCTCCCGAGCTTCCAAAGCTCCCCTCTATCACCTCTTAGTAGGAATTAGGTCCTCTATAGCAGTTCGTCTAGTTCCCTTTTCTATTTTTTGGATGGCAAAATTGTCAACTAGGTTGCTCAGGAATCTGTATGATCTCTCACTTGACGCAGAGGTTGTCTCCAAGCTGATATCAGGGTAGTTAAAGTCCTGCATTTCTACTGATGTGTATTTCCTACATAAATTTATTAATTGGTTAGTAAAAACTCTATTTCTTCTGCTTGGTTGGGCAGCCTGTAGTACACACCTATGAAACATATGCATTCTAGGAGGCTTTCATTCTGGTTTGATGCATTTCTTTAGAGATGTAGTGATCTCTTACTCTATAATGCAACTTCACCTCCTCTTTTGTTAACTCTGTTTTTTTAACAGTTTGTATCCTTCCATCAGTATTTTCCAGTTGTGAGGTCAACTCTCTCTTTTCCATACAGCCCTCAAGTATTTGAAGATTGCTCTCATGTCATCCCTAATCCTTCTCTTTACTAGATTAGACATATCTAGTTCCCACAATAGTACAGTTTAGCTTTCAGACATCTAGTCATTTTTGTTGCTCTTGTCTGCAATCTTTCTAGGTCCTCAATATATTTTTTTGCCTTTTATTTTATTTATTTGTGTGATTCTAGAGATCGCTACGTGCAAGGAAATTTCAGAGAGATGACTGTTCTGTTTAACTGATTATACTAAAGCTTTGGAATGTGTAGACCACAACAAATTATGGATAACTATTTAAAATGGCAGTGACATATTTGATCAAGTTCAGGAAGACTCCCAAGAACACTATGGAAGCAGAACAGTTAAAATATCATGCTATGTTTGGAGAAGATATGATAGCAGATTTCAAATAGGCCATCACAGAAAATTGAGTAGACTTATTTTTTATTTTTCTAGATTGCAGAACCAGAATCATTGGGTTTAAAAACTACAAGGAAAGAACTTCACTCTAGATATCAGTTCAAATTTCCTAATTTCTTAATTGTTTAGGAGCCAACAAACAGTAGGACATTTCTTTTTCTCTGAAGAAATTCTAGTGATACGCCAGAAATTCTATGCTGGGCATTCAGAGTTGAAGATCTCTTTTCATCCTTTGGACTCTATTATTGTCCCCTGGCATATTAGTTGCCAATGCCTTCCTTTCTTCTGGTTATCCTGATTGGAGCATGTTCTTCTATATCCAAAGTCTAATAAGATTTTCCCACAATGTTAAAAATAAAAATGTGAAAAAGAAAATTAAATAGCTTTCAGCTACTTCCAAGGGTTAAGCTTCAGTTTGACAAGAAGTCCCTTTTTAGTATCTCCTTCAAATCAATTCTACCCACCACTTCAGAGACCTCTAGTACCTAAGAATTCTAATATTAAGGGGTATGGGATTACATTCCCAGGCCATAGAAGGAAGATATTTAACTACTGCTAGCTATAGAGTATCTGTTCTTACTGCTTCAGGTCTAGACTACATGCTGTTTTTTATCCATGTTTCAAAGATAATTAGAATATCTGTTTGAATTAATAGATTAAGAGCTATCAACAGCTATATTTTTGTGTTTCCCATTGTGACTTTTTTATTTTTTATTATTATTTATTCAGTTTGTATGCCGCCCTATTCCAGAGAGAAAGGAATTTTATCATTGTGAAATGATCTGATTTACAAGCAGCTATTACCAATAGAAGTAAAATTATTATAAATATAAAACAATGGTAAAAATTGCATTAAGTTGTATTCCTGTCACTGATGGTAAGGCCCAAGACTCTTGCCAAAACAATTTCTCAAAACTATCTCCCCTTTCCCAAACTATAGTTTCCAAGATACTGGAGGTGGGAGAGATTTAATATTTGATATTTAACGAAGTATCAAATAAATGTAACTAAGTAGGAGGTAATTTGAAGGTGCTTGAAAAGTTAATTACTTATAACATATATGATTGATAAAAAATTAAGTGTTTCAAAACAATAGCCTGTATGCATTCCCTTACATTTTTTCAGAGAGTAGTCACTTGATAGTGATGAATAATTGAAGTTACCAACAAACTTTGGTAAGTGTAACCAAGTGTTAGTCAGATCACCAAGGATTAATTTGGAATGTCAGCACCTAGTGGAATTTTTGTGCAGAAACATTTGCTCAGACAAAACAGTCTTGTGCTCAATTTACTCAATTCTAGTTAGAAATACTAGATAACATGAACTAGAATTTGATGGAGTACTCAGGAGGGCAGAAAAAAGGGTACCAAAGGCCACTGGATACATAGGGATGTCAGAGTAGCAACAAACCAAGTCAAACCTATGATGTGTGTATTTCTTGATATATGATGTAAACATATTGATATATGAAAGGAATTTAAGGGAAAGAATCACTTTTTTAAAATCTTGAAATCATCCACTGTTCCCAGCATTAAACTTGAAAAATTATGGATAAGTTCAACCAGCTTACTCAATCATAAATCAAAATGAGTGCAAGTTCAGAGGATTTTATTCTAACAACAGAATAACTCCTTTCTGCCTAAAACAGGTATTTTTGAAACAGAAATCATGACTGAATAAATTTGCTCATTCATGCCTAGATTAAAAAAGAAATTCTGTCTGTAGTAGTTACAGAAAATACAAGTTTGTCTATCACAAAAAAGAAAATGTGTTTATTCTATCATATGTTTTATTTCTTCCATTATATGTTTTCTATCATTTCTGATACTAGTAACTGTGAGAGTGATTTTGGACTTAAATATGACCCAACAGTGTGCAACAACAGCCAAAAAAGCCAATGCAATCCTAGGCTGAGGAGAAATTTCCTAACGATGAGAGCAATCAACCAATGGAACAAGTTGCCTTCAGAAGCTCTGGGTGCTCCATCACTGGAGGCTTTCAAAAGGAGATTGGATAATCATTTATCTGAAATGGTACAGAGTCTCCTGCTTGAGCAGGGAGTTAAGCTAGAAGACCTTCTAGGTCCCTTCCAACTCTATTATTCTATGATTTCTATATTGTGGAGACTCTGTGAAAAATGTGACAAGTCACTAATACAAGCAGTCCTCAGTTAAGGGCTATAATTGGCTCCAAAAATTCTGTTGTTAAGTAATATAATTGTAAAGCGTGATTTCACCTGACCAATTTCAATTTCAGTCCTCACAATGATGAAACATGAGCATGGTACAAGCATAGTGAGGCTTAGATGGCTGCTAACTGGTGGTGGACGAAGATGAATGAAGGTGATTTTCAGTCTTAGAGACACCCAGTGGTAGGATTCAAATAATTTAACAACCGGTTCTCTGCCCTAATGGTTTCTTCCAACAACCAGTTCACCAAACTGCTCAGAAACTTAACAACTGGTCTCGAAGTGGTGCGAACTGGCTGAATCACACCACTGGAGACATCTAACTAGCTAGGATCAATGAATCCTAAGAAATCAATCCTATGAGAACTGGAGAGACCCATTTTGTCTAAACAACAGGAAAATGGCTCAGTTGGCTCCCATCCTGCTGGTTTTTGAAGAGCCTTAAACGTCTGACTCTTTATCTAGGGAAGTGTGATTGAAACCTATTTTTAGGTTTATTGTATTGATTTATTGTTATCTGTGAATTGTTCAAAGTTGTTCAGAGTCAGGAAGCATTCAAATTTGAAACAGTGTTTTAACCTCAATATCAAAAACATCACTAGATCATAGATTAAAGTTTATGCAATACAAACAATAATTCAGAATTATTGGATTCCATGGTGTTTGCACTTCATCAAAGTTATCTTTTGATAATATTCTAAATTATTATGTTCTGAAAATAAATGATTATTTGCTTTAGTTTGATTTTCAAATAACATTTATATTATTAAATATGCACATTCTTTTGAACTACATGGCTAATATATGGAAACTAACATCTGGGCAGCAGAAATGGAATCTCCATGTCATTATTATTGCCAGAAGATTGTTTTAATATGGATGAAAAATGTATGATCCCATTTAACCAGTTGACTGAAGATCTTCTGTTAATGATAATATACGAATGAGTTACCATTTGATATATAATATGGATGAATTATAATGAAATATAATGATTTTTATCAAAATTATTATGCCTATATCTCTAAATGTAGTATGTCATTATACAGAATTTAAGCTGTTATTGCATTTTTGTCTTTTTTATTTTTAAATGTTTTGTTTTGTGGAAGTTCATTAAATAGATATCCAACCCAGCACTAAGAAGAAATTTCCTGACAGTAAGAACACTTACTCAATGGAACAGATTGCCTCCTGGAGTTCTGAGTTTTCCATCATTGGAATTTTTTCAAGAATAGACTGGATAACCATTTGTCTGAGATGTAATAAGATCTCCTTCCTTGAATAGAGGCATTTCCAAGATCCAACCCAATGGTTTTGTGATTCAATATCTATCATACAGATTGTGAGTGCAACAGGGCAAACTCATTTGCGTGAATAAGTCTCTATGAAGCTGCCAATAGGACCAGTGTATATTGATATATGCAGGCAATGAGAACTGCATCATATAATAATCTGAAAATTAATGTATCAAAGACCAAGTATTGACAGGACAAATTGTGTTAATTATAGACATATAATAAGTAAACTGGAAGAATGTTTACTAAAAATACAAAAAATAAGAATGTTTAAGATGTGCAAATATTGGCAGAAAGATAATTTCTGGTATGTACTACATTACAAGGAATAAATAACATCAATGTAAATGCTTGTTACCTACCTTCTTAAACAGAGCTGAAAATTGGGTGTCTCAGAAAAAAAGTATAAGTTGAATAATATGGGATAAAGGAGATGAGGTAGAGTAAAACATGAGGGTGATAAATGAACACAGATTGAAATATGAGAACAATAGACACAGGGAATGCCTCTTTGTTTAGAACATGTTTAAATCTTGGGAGGCAGATGGGTGACATTTTCCAGTTCAGAAAAATATTACTAATAATCTACCATGTTTTCCCCAAAACAAGACAGGATCTTATTTTCTTTTGACTCCTGAAATAAGCACTTGGCCTTATTTTGGGGGAGGTCTTGTTATTTTTGAGGTGCAGGAGGCAGCGAGCATGGTTACATGCTTTTATGTTGCAATATTTTCAGGGAGAGCTTATTTTAGTGCATGCACTCAAAAACAAAATTGGGCTTATTATCCAGGAGGTCTTATTTTCAGGAAAACAGGATAGCCAAACATTTTTCAGAAATTCAGAGGAATTAATAAAGTAGTTAATGATTGGTAGAAGAGACAGGTCCTATCTGAAAAGTGCTTTAATATTACAGATATCTGTGAAGATTCCAGGGAAGCTCATGAAAAGTTTTTATTGTTTTTTTTCCATTAGGAGAACATCATTCCTTATTTCCCATAGAGTCTATGGATATTGGCCAACATATAGAAATAATATTTCATTTTTATCTTATACTATTCTAAAGCAGTACTTTAATTAGTCTATCTCTAGACATGTTGCAAGATGTAAGTAAAGTTGAATATGCTGCTTATCTGATCAAAATATTATATAGCATCTCTTTTTTTTCTGTGGTTTTGGAATTTCCTAGCAATAGGATGAGTATAGGTTGATGTAATGTTTTAAATATTTTAGTTATTTAGCAATTTTAGTATATGAATGGTGAATGAATGAATTTATAATAGAAGTTCAGAAAATCATACACACATAATTAATATGAATGATCAATATATGAGGTACAATTAGAAGCACCATGGACTGACAAAGGACTTCTCAGAAAATTAAGAAAAAGAGTAAAAGTTCTTTATAACAATCTTTTCATAGCAAAAAGGCAACAAGGTCAAGATTATTGTTATAAATAAGGAATAATAACAACCAGAACAATAAAGAAGCTACCAAATCAAATATCAGGTTCCTAAATGTATGCGAATAAGCTATTAATGAACAAGATCACAATCAGAATACAGGAATTTTTGACTAACTAGTCATTAAAAGTCATATACCAGAAAAATATACCCATAATGGTGGCCTCCATAAATCAAACAAATAATACACAAGCACTTTCCTCTTTTATTTTTTAATGGAACAGAAAACTTTTAATCTCTATTAAAAATGGGTGGTAGTAGAAAAGAAAAAGTTTGCTATATCAGCCACTTCAATTGGCACCGGGAAAAGATGGGCATGCCAGAAGTTATAAAAGATTAAAGTGAGAAATACGCACTTAGCTGTTATATTAGTTATCATATTTTATTTACTGAATCTAACTTAGCCAAAATAAGAATATCTATAAAAGCACTTAATAAACTATAATAGAGATTTGCATATTTCTCAGAAATGTACACATATGCTCACATATTGACTATTTGGGATATTTTGTACAGATTAAAATATTGTGGATTTATAGTTCCTACTCCTCTGCATTCTCAAGGGTGATTTATGAACCTTTCTTCTCATTACCAGTCTTTAAGTTAAGGAAGCCATTTAGCGCTTCACGTTGGCAAAATTAATTAAAAGTGCAATTAACTTCACACACATACATACACCAACCAAAAAGAAAGTGTCTCCAATAATGACCCTTACATACTTTTCTGGAAGGGAATTTTTTGTTAATCTAATACCTGTTAATCACCTATCTAATTAGGGGTTATGATTCACCAGAGGCTGCTTTAGACTTAATTTGTCTAGGTTGTATTTTATGGCTCAGTAGTCAACCAACCAACCAGCCAGCCATTGTGCTTCTCATGTGATTGTAGCTTAGATTGTTCAGGCATTACTGGCACATCAGAGCCCTTGGAGAGAACATGCCACTACAATTTGTGAGTCACCTGTTTTTGCTCTGCCTCAGCCTTGTCATGTGTGTGCCTGTCAGGATTCATATCCATCTCCATTACTCTAGAGGCAAAAAGTCATATTTTGTTTCTGTTCACTTGTCTGATTCCTTGCAGATCTTATTCCCATCTACAGAAACATAAGCAAATGCTATCTTCTGAGATTTTAAGGTGGAAACATAGAATGCTGGCCTTGTCAAATTTATATTAATGAAACTTTTGATCCATAATGTAGTCCATACATCACTGATTTAATTTTCTATGTACTATTAGTTAAAATACATGGATACAAAATAAACTACATATCAATCTTAAGTCGTAAGCATATAACTCTATGCATTTACACTATATATGTACAAACTGAAAACCAATTTGGTGTAGTGGTTAAAGGCACAAGGCTGGAAACCAGAAGACCTCAATTTCCAGTAATGCCTCCTGATGGTCCCGTGTTCAAAAATCTTGCCAAGAAAACTTTTCCAGATAGTCACCAGGAGTCAAAAACTGACTCAAAAGCATGTATACACAAATGTATACTTCTACTTTCTTTTTGTTCAGTTCAGAAGCTTTTGAAACAATAGAGGCACTTATGGAAGAGATGCAGATTTATTTTTATGAACTCTCAATTAACATTACACTATTTTATATGTTTAATAGCAAAAATTAAATCAAATTAATTTCAAAACCTTATAAGCCACTTTCACATAAAGCCAAAGTTTTTGTGAAACCAGTGCTTTGTAGTGCAATTCTTTCCATTAATGAATTACTGCATTTTGTAAGGTAAGCATATAAACACCGCTTCATCTGTACTGCAACATTGATATACAGCAAACAACACTCTGTAACCACAAAAAGCAACTCCTATTCTATCAAAAAGGGAGTTAAGCTCCAGAAACTATGTGGCAAACCATTTCTGTATTCTAGTATTCATTTGTTGAAACAGAAAAATATAGAAACATAGAACCATAGGTCTGGAAGAGGTCCAATCCTCTGCCCAAGGGAAGAGACCTTATACCAGATGTGGTATTTAGCAGGTTCTGATCAGTTCTGAAGAACCAGTAGCGGAACTTTGGAATAGTTCGGAGAACTGGTAAATACCACCTCATATTAGCCCCGCCCCATCTATTCTCTGCCTTCCGAGTCCTAGCTAATTTGGAGGAAATGGGGATTTTTCAGTAACCTTCCCCTGGAGTAGGGAGGGAATCAAGATTTTCCAATATCCTTCCTCTGCCATGCCCACCAAGCCATGCCCACCAAGCTATGCCACCCTGACTAAGCCAAGCCCACAGAACCAGTAGTAAAATTTTTAGAATCCCATCACTGCCTTATACCATCCTAAACAATTGTTCAATTTTTTTTCTTGGAAACCTCCAGTGATGAAGCACTCACAACTTTGAAAGACAAGATACTCCACTGATTAATGGTTCTCATTGTCAAATGAGCCAAGGTGGCGCAGTGGTTAAATGCAGCACTGCAGGCTACTTCAGCTGACTGCAGTTCTGCAGTTCGGCTGTTCAAATCTCATCGGCTCAGGGTTGACTCAGCCTTCCATCCTTCCGAGGTGGGTAAAATGAGGACCCGGATTGTTGTTGGGGGCAATATGCTGACTCTGTAAACCGCTTAGAGAGGGCTGAAAGCCCTATGAAGCGGTATATAAATCTAACTGCTATTGCTATTTCTATAAACAAAAATATATCCTTAGTTTCAGGTTGAATCTCTCTTTAACAAGCTTCCATTGCCCTCAGGTGCTTTGGAGAATAAGTCAGCTTTCTCTGTGACAACCCATTAGTATTGCAAGATAATTATCATTCCTCCATGATCCTTTTCTTTAATAGGCTAGATATACCTAAATCAGGTGGTGAGTTTCAAATTTTTTACTACCTATTTTGTGGGTGTGGCCTATTTTGTGGGCATGGCTTGGCGGTCATGTGACCAGGTGGGCATGGCCAACTTGTAAAATATGGTGAAACTCATTTAACAACACTCTTGCTTAGCAACCAAAATTTCAAGCTCAATTGTGGTTATAATTTCTTTCTTTCTTTCTTTCCTTCTTTCCTTCCTTCCTTTTTTCTTTCTTTCTCTTTCCTTCTATTCCTTCTATTTCTATTTCCTTCTCTTTTTCTTTCTTTGTCTCTCTTTTTTTCTCTCTTCCCTTTCTTCCTTCTTTCCTTCCTTTGTCTTTCTTTCTTTCTTTCTCTTTCTCTCTCTCCCCCCTCTCTCTCACACACATAATCCTTTACAACCCCTCCCCCCAAAAAACTAAAACTTTATTTTTAAAGCATTTTGCACCCGGGGAAAGTCAGAACAAGGCACACAAGCCACACACCACCTCCACTGACTTTGAAGTTTTTCTCTTAAACTGCCCAAACCCCTCAGTGTTCTTCATCCAGCTCGGCAGTGGGGCTCTTGCCAGAGACTCCTTCCACTCCGCTGTTTCGGGCCAAGAAGCGATGCCTCTGCTGCTGCTTCTCGGCCTGATCCTCATGTTTTAGGCTGAGCAGCATCAGCAGGAAGAGTGCAAGAGTGGAGTTGCTCTTTTTTTCCACGGGGCCAAAGGAGGCAAGGTGGCCTCAGGTGCCATCTGGGGAGAACCCCTCTCTTTGACAGCTGCCTCATTTGCAGTGGGGTGAGGGAGAAATTCATGCATTAGAGCGGGGAGAAGGCTGTCTCTAGCAGAAGCTCAACTTTCTCCCCCTTCTAACACATGGATTTCTCATCACCCCATAGCAAACAAGGGGGCTGTCAAAGAGAACAAAGCCCAAGGGGGGCTTCTTCCAACAGCCGAGTCTTCCACTCCGGCAAAGGAAATGGATGGGCGGTAAGCATGGTGCGGACAGGCGGGGCGAGAGAGAGAGAGAGCACTACCAGGCAGGCAAGGGAAGCGAGTGGGGGCAGGCCAGGGCAGGCCTCCAGCTCTACTGGTACACAAACATACGCCTGATTTTTGCTACCGGTATGGGCGGACCCGTGCGGACCTGTAGTAACCCACCACTGCCTAGATCCCTTAACTATTGATCGTACGGTTTAGCCTCCAGATAACTTATCATCTTTATGCTCTTCTCTTTACTCTTTCTAAGGTCTCAGACTCTCAGTATTATGTGTCCAGAACTGTATGCAGTTCTAAATAGTGTTGATTATGTTTTACCTCAGAGGAAATTAGTTTGTTTAAAATAAAAGATACCAAAGAAATAAATGCCTCAAGGAATAAAAGTTTTTTAAAATATAGAAAAATGTTATATGTTACAAGATGAGAACAAAAAAGGGGTTATCTTGGGATTTATGTTTGAGAATAGATCCTAAAGATCCTAAGGATTATTCATCCTCCCCCCTCAATTTTAGTTTAAAGTCCTTCTGATAAGTTGAGTCAATTGTTTTCCTAATACATTCTTCCTGGTTCTTGTGAGATGCAGCCCATCCCTTATCAGAAGCCCTTCATGTAGGTAATGCAGACAATGGTTTAGGAATCTAAAGTTCTCTTAATGGCACTTAAGCCAATGATTCATTCCTAAAATTCTCTGTTCCCTCATTAGATTTTGATCTAGCATTGGAAGTACAGGTGAAAACAGTACTTGTGCTCCTAACTCTCTAACATTCTTGTGTAGTTGTTTGTAATTTCTCAATAATTTTTACAGGTTCGTTGTTGTGTTGTTTGTCCCTTTGTGAAGGAGAAGAAAAGGAAAGTAATTTGTGGGCTTATTTTTGTAAGGTTCTCAGCCACATTTTTAGTTTTTACTCCAGGGAGACAACATACCTCCCTAAATTGAATGTCTGCTCTACAGATGGCTGGTTAAGTTCCCCAGAGAACTGAATCTCCTATCATCAACACTCACTTTTTTTCCCTAGGAAAGTCTGAGTTACTTTTCTTCCTTTCACAGTAGCACTTGATGATGCCTCTTTTCTAGGGACACTTGATGATGCTTCTTTTACAGTGTCTGCAGGCTTTCTTTCAGGATAAGATTATGAATGATTGATTGATTGCTCTGCTCCAAAGGGGCTGGACTAGAGAGCAGGGCTACTTTTCTTGGCTGCTGTTTCTTCTATGTGTGACATCTTTCTGTCATTCTTCCTTTAAAGGTACATTTGCAGGGTAATTTATTTTAGAAGTTGTTTGTTCCTTATTGTGTTCAATATGAATATGGTCTTAGGTTGGAGTTTCTCATTTTCTAGATTGAGTTTCAGATTAGCTAGTATTTCCTCTAGACCAGTGTCGGTAAACCTTTTCGACACCGAGTGCCAAAACAGGAATGTATCCCCGAATATGTGCGTGCATGCAAGAAACTGGAAGAGCAGCCACCCGGTACGCATGAGCACGCCAGGAGGCTGCTCTTCTGGTTTTTAGTGTTTGCATGTGCATTGATGTTTAGGGGTGGGTTTCAGCTGGTTCGCACCGGTACGCTAGAACCTGTTCATGAAATTTAGCTTATCTTTTGGAACCTATTCGTCTGGTGGCACAGTACTGGAACACTCCCTTCTGCCTGCACCCCCTCACTCATTCACCTCGCCTGTCCACACCATGCTTTCCCTGCCTGCCACTCACTGATTGGCTGACTCACCAATCGCCCTGCCTCTGAGAGGCAGGGGGCTTTCTCGCATGCCTTCTTTCTTTCTCTGAAGGCGTGTGAGAAAGCCCCCCCCCACATTGCCCGAATGTGTGAAGGAAGGAAGCTGCAGGCTCCTTTGCCTCATCTATACAACCTCCTTTCGTTCTCTGTCTCCCTACTTCACTAGTTCAGGGAGCAGAGAACAAAAGGAGGTTGCATAGCCAAGGGCAAATGACCTTGCAGCTTCCTTCCTTCACACGCTTGGGCAGTGGGGCCTTTCTCGCACACCTTCTTTCTTTCTCCAAAGGCATGCAAGAAAGCCCCACTCCATTTTCCGAACACGTGAAGGAAGGAAGCTGCAGGCTCCTTTGCTACGCAGCCTCCTTTCATTCTCTGTCTGTATCCAGAATGAAAGGAGGTCGTGTAGCCGAGGGCAAATGATCCTGCAGCTTCCTTCCTTCACATGTTTGGCCAGTGGAAGGGAGGCTTTCTCGTACGCCTTCTTTTTTTCTTTGAAGGCATGCAAGAACCCCCCCGCCCCCATTGCTTGAACATGTGAAGGAAGGAAGCTGCAGGCTCATTTGCTCTCGGCTATGTGACCTCCTTTCATTCTGTGCTGCCTGAACAAGTGAAGGAGGCAGACTGCCGGAACCCGGAAGAGAAAGGGGTGACAGCTCACATGTCTGGAGAGGGGCTGTGCGTGCCACTTCCAGCACATGTGCCATAGGTTCGCCTTCATAGCTCTAGTCCCTTTATATTTTATTCCTCAAATTCATTTAGTTTACATTTGATGCCTGTGTACTTTGGGTGTTTTGTGGGTATAAGCACATGCATGGAACATATTTTACAAATCCGAACAATGTAGTGTCTTTTTCAGTGACTCTTTTGCTAGTTCATTTAAGGATTAAAACTTTAAAAGTTTATAAATGTTCAAAATGAAAAAAGTTTAACCACAGATTTTGAAGAAAAAAAATCTAATTTAAAAATTTAAAATTCTAAGAATTCATTTAAAAATGTAAAAGCAGGTAAACGTATGCCCTCTGATATGCTCTTCTTTATGCAGAAAATCTCTGGCTGTTTTTTAAGTGCTTTGCTCTTAATCCTCTAGTCCCAGAATGGTGAACCTGTGGCACACATGTGTGCGTTGGCTAGCTGAGTTCAGCCTTTTTTAAAGCCATTTTTTGCCCTCCCCAGGTTCCAGAGGCTTTATAGGAGCCTGGGGAGTATGAAAAGAGCTCCCCCCTGGAGACCCACTGGAGGCTTCAGGAGCTTCCCTGAAGCCTCCGGAGTGCAAAATAACAGCCCTATGGGCAAACAGGAAATTCAGAAGGGACTTCCAGTTTGCTTGGAGGGTTGGTTTAAGCCCTCTGGAGACTTCAGGGACCTTCAGGAGTCTTCCCTGAAGCTTCCAAAGGACTAAAAAGGACCCTCCGAGCTTGGGGGTGGTTGGTTTAAGCCCTCTGGAGGCTTCAGGGAAGACTCCTGAAGGTCCCCGAAGCCTCCGGAGGGCCTCCGGAGGCGGGGAGGCTGTTTTCGCCCTCTCAGGCTCCTATAAAGCCTCTGGAGCCTAGAGAGGGCGAAAAAAGCATGGAAAAATGGGGGGGTGCCTCTCATGCATGCATGTACACTGGGGAGGTCGCACGTTGCATTATGGGTGCAGCACATCTGCACATGTGCTTCCCCCACATGGCACATGAGCCAAAAAGGTTCGCCATCGCTGCTCTAGTCTCTGCCTTGAAAATTTATCCCTTTCCTCCCCATCCAGAAGTGTTTTGTACTTATCCCTTTCCTCCTTGCCTTCTTGCCCTTTGTTGTCTGGCTATTACCAGAGCTTTTTGGATATGATGTGCTGCTCTGGACATTCCACTCTGCTGCCAGATTGCTTTACACAGCTTTATATTGCTGCTTAACTGGTTCATTATGTTTCTCTCAGCTGTTGGTTTGCTGCCACCCAGCACTTTTCCACCACTGCTCAGCTGGCTTCTATTTGCACTATGTTGCTTCCATTTAGCTGGCCTCTGCTGCCTTAATATCTGTTTTGGAATCCCCATGCCTTCAGATTGCTGGGCTGGGCCACTGGGCTGCCTCTCAAGTGGGCCATTGGGTCATCTCTTAACTAGGCTGCCAAGCCACTTTTCTGCTGGATTGCTGGGCTGCCTCTCATTAGGCTACCAGCCCATGATTGGGCCATCCAGCTGCCTCTCATCTGGGCCACCAATTGAGTAGGCAGTCAATCTCCACTCAACTTCTCAGCATGCAATGTTCAAAGGATTTTTTCACCTAAAATTCTAGAAGTTCATTTAAAAATAAAAATCAAACATTTTAAAAATTCACAAAAATGTAGAATTTTTTTTTTAGAAAATTTAAACTGAAATTTGTATTCTTAAATGTTAGTCTTTTAGAGTTAGAAGTAACCTATACCATTCTGGAAAAATGGCTGTACAATCTTTTCTTAAAAACTTCAAGTGATGGAACACCCTCAATTGCTGAAGCTAAGCTGTGACATTGGTTAATTATTTACACTGTCAGGAAATTTCATCTTAATTCTAGGAGTTCTTAGTTCTCCTTTTGGTACCTCCAGTGGTTAATGTTAAAGTTGCTCTCTTAATATAGTTTGAAATCCATAGATGTATTTTAAAAATAACAGACAAATAAAAGATGAAAAGAAAAAACAGCATCTCAGCTGAAAGAAAAAAATGAAATATCGGTTTGTAGTTATTGTACAAATTATACAAAAATAGTGATCTGCAATATTACTGAAGAAGTTCCTTACTTTAAAAATATTGTAGTCTCTGACAATTTGTAATCCACAAAAGAAGGTAGAGTGATAATTGTAATGAATAGAATCTGCAGAATCCTATTGTAGCTCCAGGCAGAGTTACAATTCTATAATTTAGACCAAAATGTCTTCCTTAGAGTGGTATGTTTGCTAAGGATTCATGGTCAGTGAACTGAGAGATGCATTCTCAATATAAATCCCTTGTCATGTGGATTTTTTTTTAAAAAAAATCTTTGATTAAAATGTAATATATGTTGTAAATTGAAGAGCCACCTTGCTGTAGTCAATTAAATCCCAGGCTAGAAATCAGGAAACTGTGAATTCCAAATCTACCTTAGATATGAAAACCAGCTGGGTATCTTGAGGCTGGTCACTTTCTCTCAAACCATGACATCAGGCTCAGGTGACAAGCCAGTAAATTAATTCCTTGTCTCAACTAACTCATCAATACCAATAGAATCGTAGGGCTGGAGGGGATCTTGGAAGCCTCCTAGTTCAACCCCCCTACCTAAGACAGGAAACCTTATACCATCATGGACAAATGGTTGTCCAAACTTTTTCTTAAGATCACCAGCAATGGAGGACCCACAAGTACAGGAGGTGAGCTGCTTCATTGACTAATTGTTCTCACTGTCAGGAAATTTCTCTTTAGTTCCAGACTGGAGGTGTCAGGTCTGCCATTGCATAGCTTCAGCCCTGTTTTACTTTGATGACATCCTGCCATAAAATGGGGGAGGGAGGAGCAAGGGGATACAAGGAGGGGGGGTGCCAAATGAGAGGAGCCAAAGGTGCCAGCAAAGAACAGAGCTTGAGAAAATCAAAGATACAAACCTGGGAGTGGAATGCATAATGAACATCCAAGGGGTGCCAAAATATGGAGCTGTTATCAAAAAACCTAATTTGAACTTTATTAGATACCTCCATGATGACCCAGTGGGGAGGGCTTGGGAGAAAGGAAAATTACTTACAATAAGCAGGAAATCCTCAGCTCTGGCTTTGCTATACTGTAACCACTTGGCATCAGTAAAAGTATACCTTTCACTACAAATGGAGTCAAGGATCTTTCTTTCCTGAATGCCCAAACTGAGACAGATCTGACAGGATGTCTCTTTAATGAGCTTCCACCCATTACTTCTTGTCCTATCCTCAGGTGCTTTGGAAGATTTGACCCTTCTTCTCTGTGACAACTTCTCAAGTACTGGAAGACAACTATAATGTCTTTTCTAAATACCACCTGATTCTATGCTCAGTGTTTTATATACACATCTTGTGACAACTGTTGGGGGGAAAAACTTACTTTAATAGCAGTCCTGCTAAGGATAACTTAGGCTTGTCTGACTCATGAACTAAGAGTAAGGATGTAGCAGAAAAAGACACTTGCAGAGCATATTTGAATTATTTTAGATACATAATAAAAATACTTATAAAAATGGAAATAAAATTGGAGCATTACTCTTTTACAAAACAAGTACGGTATTTTTCAGACTATAAGATGCACTGGACTATAAGACACACTTAAATTTATAGAAAAAAACAAGAAAAAATATTTTAGCCTCTGCACATCATGTTTTCACCCTCCCTGGCTCCCCAAGAAGCACTTTGCAGTGCTCCGCACATCCTGTTTTCGCCAAAAACAGGCCCATTTTTGGGCTCCCAAGCCCTCCGCGCATTTAATAAGCACATTATGGAATACGTAGCTCAGCACACATATTTACCAAGAGCAGCAACAAGATAATTATTGAGGGTAAGCAGCAAACAATTCAGAGAGCAAGAGCCTGGTGGGGCAACATTCGATACAAGAAGACATTCATATTGAAGGAGAAGAAAGAGGAGGAAAAGCACAGGTAAATAAAGGGAAGTATACTTTTAAAAAAATTAAAGAAAGAAAAAGAGTGGAAAGGGAGTTTATGCATTTTTTCTTTGTCTGTGAAGTAGCAACTGTTTCATTTTAACACTAGTATTTTTTGATTAGTCAAACATGTACAAGATAGCAGTTATAAATAGAAACATGGAAATGAATGAAAGAAATGAATACAAATAGATCAGTGGTGGGTTCCTACTGGTGTTCCTACTGGTTCGCTGCATGTGCATGCGCACTTGCAAGAAACTTGCTCTGAAAGCAAGGAAAACAGCTGAGGAGTGGCAATTCAATCTGCCGCCCCTGATCAGCTGGACTTCAGAAGCTGAAATTAAGATAGATATAACCCAGGAATGGGCGGGCAGGCCCACTTTCAAAACACCAGAGAACCGGCTCACTCTCTGCTTGACAGCAGAGCTACCGGTTCAGGAGAACCGGTGCAAACCAGTAGAAACCCCCCACTGAAATAGATGGGAACAGTGGGACAGGGACATCCTGTCCTTCTGGTGTGCTTCTGGTGTGCTTAAGCACGCCCCCTTTACAGACCTCTTAGGAATGGGATGAGGTCCACAGTAGACAGTTTAAGGTTAAAGTTGTGAGGGTTAGGGGATATAACAACAGAGTCAGGTAGAACACTAGCTACAAGAGGAGCTGAGGGCTAACTTTTAAGTAGTATTTCAGCATTTACCTCAAGAGATTAAAACTTCAAGTTTCAAGTTTCAAGTTTATTAGAATTTGTATGCCGCCCACTCCCATAGGGACTCTGGGCGGCCCACAACAGACAAGAAACATTTAATTTTAAAAAATAGAGATAAAAAATAAAAATACAATATTAAAATTCATGTCACCCATTCCATCTAAACGGGGCTGGATATCAATCAACAGCCCCAGGCCTGCCAGGTCTTGATGGCTTTACGGAAGGCTAGGAGCGTGGTAAGGGTCCGGATCTCTGCAGGCAGATCGTTCCACCCTCCATGATTCCAATCTTCATAAAAAATCTAATTTTAATTAAATCTTTAAGTTTTTTTTTAAAAAAATAAACTTGTCAATTTTCATAAGATTTACAATTTTTAAAGAGGAACAAGTTATTTTTTAAAAAAATGATTGCACTTTTAAAATTGAATTTACATTTCTATATCTTTAAATTTTGTATAATTTTAAAAGAAAGAATGAACTCAAAAGCCAATAAATTACACAAAATTAGATAAGAATAGAAATATTGCTAAGCCCCCTCCCCACACATGCTACTATGAACAGTTTAGAAGCTTTGCTTTCTTTGTCCTTGACTTCAGTAAAAGAACCTTTCACTTCAAAGAATAAAGTCAAGAATTTTTCATTCCTAAGTGTCCAAGTCAGGACAAGCCTGATGTGTCTTGATGGATTCTAAAATTCAGGTGAAGTTTATGTAAATGGAGTCAAGCTTGTTTTTCATTACTTGGATCGGTCAGTTAAAAGTTTGGTTCCATTTTCATCTTAATTGGATTGCAGAATATTTGTTTTAATCCTATTTTTCTTTCATGTAAGAGAAATGATTGCAATTCAGTCTTGAGAGAGAAACTTGATTCTGGATGTGTTTTGAATTTCCTGATACTTCCTGCCTGATAGGGTTTTGTGGTGGCACTTTTATACCATACACACATAGTATCATAATGACAAATATTTTTTCTGGTTTCTAATACAAAATAGCCACTCTCCCCAATGGCCAGCTCATTTATTTAATCACTCTCTTCCCTTTCTATCAATGGTATAATGAGTGAAAAATGCAATTGAATAAGAAGCTCCATGTTTTCTGCTAATTCTGTTTCAAGGTTCCAAAAACTTTGTACTAAATCTTGCTTACAATAATTACATGAATAGCTACATTGAAATCAATAGGCATAGTTACAAAGGGGTTTCATATGGGTCAAACCTCTTTTAAAATAGTATTATTTGTTCTATTTTAACACTTCTAGGCAACAGTGCAGCAACCAAAGAAGTATGAGACAGTTAGAACAAACACGAAAAATGTATGAGATTTAATATAATACTAGGCTATATTTATGGCATGTATTTACAGTAGAAACACACAAGAAGATACCAAAAGGATATTAAAGCACATGAACATCTTTATTCAATCATTGTAAACCCAATAACATTCAGTTTGAAAACAATATTATATAAACAGCTGGGGACTGGAAGGCTTGGAGATTTCCTAGTTGTGTTTAGGATTAGGCAAGTTGCTTTCTGGAAAATGCCAACATGCATTACATAGATGTTACTAATAAAGCTGAAGTTTTCAGGCCATAAATTGTAAAATGCAAAGACTATGTGGGATGTATTTTTTGAGCTTTAGTGTATGTGTTCCAGATAGGCTGTGTCTGATGTTAAGCATTTAGGCTCTGTGGTAAAAGCAAGACCTAGATTGCTTTGGTTTATTTGTTCTTAATGGAGTCATGTAGTTTGCATGTGCCTTACAGTCAATGGAAGTTTCTAATCAATACACAGATAAATGTATTGGTTATGTTATTGTCCAGAGATTGTGAGGAAGACAGTGTGTTTCTCTTTGCTGGCCTTGTAGAAGCAAACTGGGAAAAGAGCCATAATTCCATTGTTTTCATGTTTAAGAATAATTCCTTTGATCATTATTTATATATTAAGTGGTATAGCCATCAGAATGAATTACTCTCCTAGCTAATTGTACGATCAAGTATTAAAAAATAAAGAATTAAGGGGTTGGCTTGTGTTCTTATGACACTCAGGAATATTCAAAATATTTTGAATTTCTGCCATACAAAACAGAGGTGTTGTGAGTTCTATTACATTAGAATGTAAGTGACTCATTTTTGAGCCTCTAGCTCAAAATAATTCTCCCATTTCATATGAATACTAATACTAATACTAATACTAATAAATAATATGACTAAATAATACTAATAAATAATACTAATAAATAATATGACCTATTAAAAATGAAACTATAATTTTGCTCAAAAATAGGTTGTATTCTCTTTTTATTCTTATTGGATTGTGTTTTGTTTTAACAAGGATTTTTACTTTGCAAGAAATATAATAATGTTATCCCAAACTATTTAAAGATAAAGGCTCAGTTCTTAATGAACATTGAACTAAATTAAATTCCTAGTGTTTTCAAAAATGAATCTCTATATGGTAGTTTTTAAAATGTGTTTAACCCATCACTTTATTCCATGATTCAAATGTCTAGTCTAAACCACACTCCTAGGACTAATATAATTTATTTTTTAATCCATTTCATTCATAAAGATTGGGATAAATAATTTAAAAAAGCAAGCAGAAAGGTTCATTTTTTTCTGAAATTGACTGAATAAAAAGAAGAATTTGCCTTACTTTTTCAAGCAGTCAAAATGGAGGGGGGTGGGCAAGGTCCTGTCTATATTTTAATTCATTTAATCATTCACTCATTTATTATTTTAAAGACCCCCTATATACAGATAGGTCTTGACTTACAACCACAAGTGGGACCAGAATTTCTATTGCTAAGCAAGGCAATTATTAAATGAGTCACATCTGATTTTATAAATTTTCCCCATGATTTTTAAGCAAATCACTGTAGTTATTAAGTGAATCTGGTAATCATTATGCAAATTTGGCTTCTCCCTTTAATTTTGTTTTCATAAACTGGCTACAAAGGTTGCCAACGGTGAACAAATGAACCTGGCATGCTGTCACCATCATAAATACATGCCAGTCATTAATTGTCCAAATTTTGATCGTGTGACTGTGGGGATGCTGCAACAGTTGTAATGATGAATAGCCTTAGTCGTACTCATGGATAATCTCTGGCAAGAGATGCAGCAGAGACCCCTCAGTGGCCTTTGATACTATCAACATGATATACTTTTAGGGCAGCTTTGCGAGTTGCTGTTAAGTAGCACAGCTGTAAACTAGTTCAGCTCTTTTCCCTGAGATCATTCCAATCGGTGTTTATGAGGAACAAGAGATCCAATCCCTGACCATTCACTTATAGTGCCTGCAATGTTTCGTAAAGTTTCCTCTCCTACTTAACATCTACATGAAATGTTGGGTGAGATCATCCACCATTAGATATCATCACTATGCCAATGATACTCAACTCTAAATCTCTATATTTGGTGACCTGAGCGATCCTGTCTCTGATCTCTCGCAATGCTTGGAGGCTGTAAGGTGGTGGGTGGTGGACAATGGACTTTGAATGAATCCTAGGAAAAGTGACTTTGAACTAATGGAGCCTTAGTATCCACGTTTTTGTCACTTGGGTCTTTGGGTTCCACCTCCACATTCAGACCCAGTTTGCAACTTGAAAATTTTCCTGGACTCACATCTCCTACTCAAAGAGTAGGTGATAGGTATGACTAGAAGAGCTTTTGCATAGCTCCAGTTTGTGCACCACCTGCAACTTTTTCTGCATCTCAACTCCCTGCACTCATACTCAAATCCTGGTCATCTCTTACCTGGACTACTGCAATATGATCTGTATTAAATCCATCTGGAAGCTTCAAGTGGTGCAAAGTACAACAGCAAAAGCAGTTTTTGGAACCCTGAGGATGGCTTATTAAACTTCTATTCTGTGAACTACACTAGCTACCTAGCAGATTGCTTCAGAGTACAATTCAAGGTGTTGGTTATGATTTTTAAACTACATAAAACAGCATAGGTCCAGGCTACCCGATGAATCACCTTGTCTCACTAAGACTAGCCTATTTTAGGTTAGCAGAGAGGACCCACTGCAGATCCTGTCAGTCAAAGAACTCCAGCTGTGGGGTTGAAGAACAGCTTTCTCTGCTGCAGCACCTGCCCTTTGAAACATCCTGCTCTCCAGTGTAAGATCTACCCACAATTTCTTATTCTTCTGGAAGAGTCTAAAGATCTGGCTCTGCCTGTTGGGGAATTTTACACTGAAGCTAGCTGCTAGAATGACAGCAAACCCAACCTTCTCCATTACTCCTCACTTGCAATTCATCTTTTTTAAAAATTCATCATATTGATCTATTTTTGTGTTTTATTTACCCAGTATTTCTTTAACTTCTTTGAATAGGCAGCACTTGCTATTTGTTGCTATCTTCTCAATTCTCACTTTGAATGCATTTGTTCTTAAGGCTTGGTCTTATGTAGCCAGAATTAGCCCCCCTGTCTCTCTCTTCAAGTTTCCTGCTATTAGCCATTGTCATTTCTTGTTGTTATTTGTTTTCCCTATTTCTTTAATGCACTGTCCATGTAATTATTTATCTTCCCATGCCTCATTTCTGTTCTTCATTTGGTCCTTCTTATAGGCCATTTTGGTCTCTCCAGTACTCAGTAAGCTTTTCTGGAATATTTTGTAGATTGATGGCTCAATGGAAGATACGGTTGCTTGTCTAGTGAATGGTGAATAATGGAAGAGGTTAATATCAAGAAAGGTTTTTCTTTTCAGGGAAACTCATTATCACCACACCTGCCAGGCTATCCCATCTCCTTTACATGGACAATGTGGAACTATATGGAAAAACACCATCTGCAATAGATTTGCTGTTCAACTCTACCCATATATACAGCCAAGATATTGCAAGGAATTTGGGTTGACTAAATGTGCCATAAAGTAAATGGAAAGGTTCCCCTCGCACATATGTGCTAGTCATTCCCAACTCTAGGGGGCAGTGCTCATCTCTATTTCAAAGCTGAAGAGCCAGCACTGTCCAAAGACATCTCTGTGGTCATGTGGCCAGCATTACTAAATGCCAAAGGTGCACAGAATGCTGTTACCTGTCCACCAAAGGTGGTTCCTATTTTTCTACTTGCATTTTTACATGCTTTCGAACTGCTAGGTTGCTAGAAGTTGGGACAAGTAATGGGAGCTCACTCCATTATGCTGCATTAGACATTCGAACTACTGAACTGCTGACCTTCTGATTGACATGCTCAGCTTCTTAGCCACTGAGCCACTGCAGCCCTATAAATGTGCCATGCTTACCATAAAATGGGGAAAAATAGTGAAGGAATCAAAATGCCCTATGGAAATAACATTAAGAATCTGGATGAAATGATCATTACAAATATTTGGGCATCCTTCAAGCTGATATAATCAAGCACATTGAAGTCAAGAAAGGGTTAAAATGAATAAATCAAGAGAGTGAACAAGATATGAAAGTACAAACTCAAGTTGAAGAAATACTATCAAGACAACCAACGCCTGGGCAATTCCAGTCATTAGATACAAAGCTGGAATAGTGGATTGGACTCAAGCAGAACTAAAAGTCCCAGATAGAAGGACTAGAAAAATAATGGCAATGAATTAAGCCTGACAATCTTGGAGTGAGGTTGACACACTTTACTTTACAAGAAAAATGAGTGGCAGTGGAATGTTGCAACTACATCAGATGGTTAAAGAATTTTAAAAGCAGGGGTTAATTCCAAAATGTGGGCTTTGCTTTGTGACATCCAGATTCAGTGAACAAGGGGTATGAACTGCACAGAAAGTACACTTTTGTTTGGTTATGAAGAAATATCCCCAAAGTCAAAGGTACATTAAATGTAGACTGACTTTTAGCTATATATCTTCCCAGCAAACAGCAAATTTTGAAGCTCCAAGTAAAGAGGATTCATTGTAGGATGAGTAACCACAGTTTGCATGTTGTTGGGATTTGCCAGTTCACCAAACTAAGCAGAATCTTAACATCTGGTTCACCTGAACTGGTGTGAACTGACTGCAGCCCACCACTGAATCTGCACCTGTATATTTGATTTTTCTTGCCTAAGTTAAAACCTTACTTCTCTATCCACTGAATTTCATTTTGTTAGTTAGAGCACAGTGTTGAAGTCTGTCAAAATCCATCTGGATCTTGGGCCTATCTTCTAGAGTATTGGCTATTTATCATGACAAATTCACCATTAGTCAATTGCAAAAGGCAGCTTTGCTTGGAACAGTTTACATACTATAACAATATCTGCAACAATACCAAACATCCACATCTGCATATCCCAAGTCCTTGGAAAGGACAGATAGGTAAACAAAAATACCAAATCCAGTTTGTACACCAGGCTGACTGTGCAATGAACCATAAATAAAAGTATTTTAACACAGGGAGAATTCAAGGATATTGGACAACAATGCATTTTCTTTTAAGATTGTTTCCTATTATAAAAATAGTTTTAAAAGAGGAGAAATACAATAAAAAATCAGGATGTTTTGGATATAAGTTTAAAAATTACAGACTATAAGAGTAATATGGACAAAGATGTTTTATGCTACTTATAAATGAAACCGGCTGATATTTTAATAACTAAAATTTCAACTCAAAAGTAATTTGGACTATATTTTAATCTTATATATATTCTAGAAATTATATTGTAGCGGCTTTTAGTGGATTTTTCTTGACCAGGATTGAATGATCAAGTTTTTCAAATTTGTTTATAAAGAACATTATGGAAAGAAGGGGAATGGGCTCCACATTTTAGAGAAAGTGATAAGCTATTGTATTAAAACAGAAAGAAAGTATTAAACTTGTGGTTGTGTTTCTGAGAGGAGGCGAAAACAAAATGTTAAGAAATCAACTTGTGGGATGCTATTTGAAAGGATTAAAAATCAAAAAGACATCTTGGCTGAAATGTTAGACAAAGTCATAAATTACTGAAATTGTTTGTGTCTGTCTTGATAAAGGGAGAAGCCGTTTTGTTATATATATATTTTCTTTTCCTTTTTCCGTTCTCCTTTTTCTTATCTTTGCAATTTTAACTTTTTATTCTTTTATTTTCTTTTAAGTTTTTATTATTTTTATCTTTGTATTTTTAAACTTTAATAAAAATTATTATAAAAAGAAAAAAGAAAATTCACAAGGAAAATAAGTATTCTGTTTATGACCATGGAAATGTCTATTAGAGTGGTTGGATCATTTTTTAAAGTAAAAGAAAGGTGCAAAAATACCAAGATTTTTGGTAAAGGGAAGTGGTATAAACATATTGGAAGTTAATTAACCGCTTCTAAAAGTAAGGTCTTTCCCACTTATATTTGATGTAAATCTTTTGTTCAGTTGTTATTATTTCTTATGAACATGGAAGTATACTGTAGTTACAGAGAATAGATAATTTTGCAACTCCAGAGGGCAGTACTCTGACCAATTGATAGACATAAAGGAAAAAGCACAAAATCATGACTTTTGTGGAATAAATATCTACAGACCTCTAACATCCGGGACATAAATTGTTTCAACTTCTACCATCAAAATGACACTATAGGACACTGCAAATCAGAACAACTAGTCACAAGGAGAGTTTTTCCCCCGGAATGCCATCACTCTGTTAAATAACTAATTCCCACAGCACTGTCAAATTAATTACTAAGACTGTATTACTATTATTCTTCTCATCCTTCCTATTATCTATCTCCTCCCACTTATGACCATAAGTTTGTTGCTTGTATCTCTTTTATATTTTTATTTGTTTCCTAGTATGATTTTATTGCTTATTAGTATCCTATGACTATCACTAAGTGTTGTATCTTATGATTCTTGATGAATGAATTTTTTATGTATACTGAGAGCATATGCCTAAAGACAAATTACTTGTGTGTCCCATCACACTTGGTTAATAAAGAATTCTATTCCATTCTATTCTATTCTATTCTATTCTATTCTATAAAAACATTCATTTTTCATTTAAAGTCTTCTCTTTAATACATTTAATCACTGTACGAAGCAGATGGTCAAATATGATGATATATAAAGAAGTAAATTACACAGAGGCAGAATAGAAATTGTTTTATTTGTAACAGAGAGTACTGCCACTTTCTCTAATTACATATATTGTTCTATATCCTGAGGTAATAGTTATGGAATTATGTTCTCTCAGATAGATTTTCCCATTAGTCTGGAGTATCTTGAATTCTGTTGCTTCAGAGCAGCTCTTCATACTGCTTGTTGAACAGGCATGTAGTTGTTCTAACAACCTGTAATAAATGAGCTCTCTGCATTAATTAGAAATCTATTCAATGCAATTCAAGGACTTCCCTCTTGTACTTTCATTCTTTGACCTGTTTCCATGGAATTCTTTCCATATTCAGAAAATTTTACAGATTGTCAAACTGTCGGCTAATGCTGTAATGAATAGTTCTAATTATATTCAAGTAGCAGAGAGCGTTTCCATTTTAATCAAATCTGATTCTTGTAAGCTATTTGGCAGGATCACAAGATAGAGCCAAAGAAAAGGAGGAAAGTACTGCCAAACTATGAGTAACCTTTTTATTCTAGATTCTGCTTGTCAACAGACTGAATACTTAACCACTTAGAGAATGCTTGCTTTTGTTTTTGAAGTAGCTTCTGTGGCTTCAATATGTACCCCTCTAACAATTTCAGCTAAAGGTTAACTAGTTAGCTCATTGCATCACAGTACCAGTCAGTAATTCAATATCTTCTTAATATTGTCCTACTCAAGAAGGACCATTTTGCAAAATAAAAATTCTGATTACATGTAATACTTTACATACCTGTAAAATCTACATCTCATAAGCAAGTCAGATGTTTTTATTAAATATATATGGCAATTTCCACATAATTGGAAAATAGCTTGTTTTTACTATCAGTTGTTATATTACTGATTCTATATTTAGGTCACTTCAGGTGTTGCACTAAAATCTTTCCTTTAGGTGGAAAACTAAGGTTCTTACTGAGCTTTGGCAACAGTTACTTCAGAAAGCTCACAAAAAGAGCATGGAGGCAATGTTTCCAGATATCAAATATTGTTTCTATAAAATATATTGTAAGTGGAACATGGGGGAATTTTGATTAGGGAAAATGTTCTTGCATCCCCCTGTTTCAGTGTTCTGAGCAATTTATTCTTAAATTTAGCTAACTGGACACAAAAAAGTAGAATAATTGGTCATTTCTGAAAATTGCGATTGACGTAAAAGTACATAAAAATAGCTTGATATGAATGCTAGTAATTTATTGAATGCATAGAATACAGAAGAGAAATCCATAAAAAAGAGCTGTTTTTAAAAAAAATAGCACACAGAAAAGGCTTTTATTTAAACTATTTGATAGGTGGGCCTTCAATTATCTTTAACTATACAAATACACATAGAGTCATGGAGTTGGAAAGGACCTTGAAGGTCTTCTAGTTCAACCCACTAATGTAGGCATGGAGCCAAGAGGTGGGTTGCTGCTGGTTCAGCCCAGTTCAACCAAACCGGTAGTGGAATTCAGGTCTGTGTTGCAGAATCGGCAGTGACCCAGGCCTGACACCCCCCCCCCCCCCCTGAACCAGGTCTCTGGTGTCTTCTGTTGCTGCTGGCATGGTTCTGTGCATGCACAGAGCAATTTTTAGTCAAATGCAAATGTGCAAGCAATGTGCAGCCGGCACACGCAGAGCAAATCAGTACTAACTGGTTTAGGAACCCACCCTTGCTGGAGCCTCTTACAAATATCCAGATCAATGGCTGTTTAACCTTTGTTTGAAAGCCTCCAGTAATGGAGGCCCTTGGTTTCTTGAGGCAAACCATTTGTCTGAAGTGATGTAGGGTTTCCTGCCCGAGCAGGGGGTTGTGGACTAGAAGACCTCTAAGGTTCCTTCCAACTCTGCTATTTTATTCTATTCTAAACATAATTCATTTTTTGATCTATGTTTATGCAAAATGAAAAAAATAGTACAACCTATCAAAAACAATACAATAAAGACAGAACAGAAATATGTCAAAATAAACAAGAAAATGGTAAGACAACATCTATGCATTCTAGAAGTTCTGGTCACCAGGATCACCAGGGAATCAGGTCTGGAAAGACCTGATTTGGTTCCAATTTTCAAAAGGGGAATAAATAGATGCATGAAACTATAGAACAATCAACTTGACATCAATACCTGGGAAAATCTTGGAAAAGATAATCAAGCAAACACCCAGATTTGCAAACACCTAGAAATGAGCAAAGCTGCTACTTAAGCCAACATGGATTTGTTAAAAACAGATCATGTCAGCAGTCAGCTGGCAAAACTTACTGCTTTCTTTGATAAAATGACTAAATTAGTGGCTCAGGAAATATTGTGGACTTTGTTTACCTAGACTTCAGTAAGGCATTTCATAAAGTAGACCATAAACTACTCTTTAGTAAGATAGAAAAATGTGGGATAGACAGCATCACTACCAGAAGCATTTGCAATTGGCTGACTACTCAATCTGTAATCCTCAATGGAACAACATCTAAGTGAGGGAAGCATGGTGGGATACCTCAAATCTCTATCTTAGTCACTTCTTAACATCTTCATAAATGATTTCAACAAGGGAATAGAAGGAGAACTCATAACATTTGCAAATGACACTAAGCTGGGGTAGTGGGGAGAGCTAATTCTTGAAGATAGAGTCACCTACAGAAGGATCTTGACAGACTTGCATACTGGGCCCTATCCATCAAAATACAATTCAGTTCTAAGAAAAGTAAGGGCTTACACTTAGGTAGGAAAAAACAAATGAAGAGGTATAGAATAGATGGTATCTGGCTCAATAATAGTGATTGGGAGAGGGACAGGGGTGGGTTCCTGCCATTTCTAACCTCTTCTATAGAAGAGGTTCCACAAATGTACTGTGTTGTTTAGAACTGATTCCAGCACCCTCCCCCTGCCCGTCCACACCATGGTTGCCCCGCCCACCACCCACTGATTGGCTAGCTCACCAATCGCCCCGCCCACCCCTAAGAATCCTATTTAAACCTTAAAGTCTTAAAGCTTGAACATCCCTGGGTTTTTTTTCTAAAGGGTTAGGGGTGCAAGAGTCTTGTAACTTGACAGCTTTAAGACTTGCACACTCCAATGCCAGAGTTCCTGAGCCAACATGACTGGAGGAGGAATTCTGGGAGTTGAAGTCCACAAGTCTTAAAGCTGTCAAGTTTGAACACTCCTGGGGGGGGGTTCTAAAGGGTTGAGGGTGCAAGGATCTTGTAACTTGACAGTTTTAAGACTTGCGTGCTTCAAATGCCAGAGTTTCTGAGCCAACATTTTGGTTGCTAAGCAAGAATGTTGTTAAATGAGTTTCACCACATTTTACAAGTTGGCCACACCCACCCAGTCACATGACTGACAAGCCACTCCCACTCGGTCACATAGCTGGCAAGATACTCCCACCCAGTCACATGGCCGATAAGCCACTCCCACAAAGCATGCCACACCTACAGAAGAGGTTCTAAAAAAATTTGAAACCCACCACAGGAGAGGGATCTAGGTATTCTAGTGGACAACCACTTAGTATGTGCCAGCAGTGTGCTACATCTGCCAAAATAGCCAATGCAGTTCTGGGCTGCATCAACAGAAGGAAAGTATCAAGATCATATAAAGTATTAGTACTGCTTTATACTGGACTATAAGACCACACTTGGAATACCGCATCCAGTTCTGTTCAGCACAATACAAAAAAAGGTGTTGAGACTAGAAAGAAAGCAGACAAGAGTAACAAAGATAACAAGAGGTCTGTAACTAAACTGCACAATGAACAGTTAAGGGAACTAGGAATATCTAGTTCCTTGAATGAAAAAAAAAAGACTAGATGTGAAATGATAGGAATCTTCCAGGGCAGAACAAGACATTTGCATTTTTTTCATCAATATAAATAAATTAAAGAAAATGAAATGAAATGAAATTACAAGTGTGGCTTTTGATAGCAATCATGATGATTCTTAGGTGCTTGGCTTTTCACATCTTTATACAGCTTGGGTTATGAGAGAAAGAAGTACAGGGCAGAAGCTTAAGAGGGACCTAGAAATGATGAACACAGTCCTATATCCAGCCAGTACCATTCCTGCCACAGTAGGCACCATGACTGTAGATGTTTTTTCATGTGAGGAAAAAGAATGACAGAAAAGCTAGAGGAATAAATCAATTGCATTATTTATTTATACAGTGTACAAGCAAATCAGGATAGCACCATCTGGTGGTAAGTCAGAATGAGCACAATTTCAGGTGAATGAGAATCAGCAAAAGGGACACCGAATTTCTACAGATGTAAGAATAGCAAATGCCATTGAGTGAGTACAATTTATATCTTTTTTTGTCCCAAGTTACCAAAATCTCCTCTGGTATCAGCCATCTGAAATTTACATTGTATTTAATCAGCTCACCTGTCAAAAATTGATATTGTCTTCTTAAATTTCTTACTCTTGACACCTGTTTCAACACTACAATTTCTTTGCTTTCATATTGCAGAGGTTCATCTCTCGCTTTTTAAAGTATTTCAATTCTTATCATCTTCCCTGACAAATCTGATGTGAACTTCTCTTGGGAGATTATGTCTTCTCACATAGGTTGTGTGTATTCAAAATATTTCATCAATCTCTGCTTGCATTTCTTGTTTGGTAATTCTGTCATTATATTAGGTAGGTATTTTCCTTTTTCCTCTTCTATGTTTTGGAATCTCAGAAAGTAAGCGGCCTTTTCCATTTGCAGCGAAATTACATTTTCCTCTACTTTCTTTTGTGAATTGCAAATAGAGACTGCAATATTTTTTTACAATATTTTTAAATACTTTTAACTATTTAACTACACAGTAACAATTAAGAATAGTGCAGCGGACTAGCAGCAGCATGGCCGATCAGCTAAGTAAAATGCTCAGATCAGCCAAGCTTCACAGATTGAACATGGGCCCTATCCAACAACATGAAATTTAATGTGGAGAAAAGCAAGGTTTCACTCCTAGGTAGGAAAAAACAAAGTACAGATTAGGTGAAACCAGGCTCAAAAATAGTAACTGTGAAAGAGACCTTGGAATCCAAGAGGATGTTCATGTAAACATGAGCCAGCAGTATATGGCATCAGTCAAAAAAGTTAATATAATCCTTGGTTGTATAAGCAGAGGCATAGAATCAAAATCACATGAAGTATTAGAACCACTTTATTAATCCATGTGGCACTCTCCCCGCAGCCCAGCTGAACAGCCCTGACCTGCCTGTGTGAGCTTGCAAGCAACCCCTGAATCCCGGCCTAGCTGCCTCCCATGTGGCTAAGCCATATTGCCTGCCTTTCACCATGGCCTACCATGTAGCGGCCATGACCCAGCTCTCTGCCTCTGCCTTCCTTCACTGATCTCTGCTCCTTCTTTCTCATCTAGGCTAGACTTGCCCAGCCTTGGCCTGCTCCCACCTCATCTAGCAGCAGAAGCCTTGAGGCAGACGTAAGTATGGCCAGTGGGTGCCCCCTCGTGGAAGTGAGGCTAGGAAGGGTTATCTTCTCCAAAACCTCCCATTTCTCTCATCGTCCACGTCCTACTGCTTCTTGAGGCCTCAATCCATTCCCCTCCCTCACTGATGTAGGTACAAGTAAATCATGTGACCACTAATGAAAGCTCTTAAATTTTGGAAGTGCTATGTCCAGCTATTAGATTTTAAGATTTATTTGTCATCCTTTGATAAATTTTGATTTCCAAAGTGTCCAGTCATTTTTGAGTCATGGGCCTGTTGGAGGACAACGCTTTTTAGACTAGCAGGCACATGGAGCTTGGCTCCTACACACGCAAGGCCATCCTGCATAGCGCACTCATTGGAGTGTAACTTGAACCATTCATCAATTGCAAGGCCTTCCCTCAGCCTCTTCGTCAAATCAATGGGCACCCCCAAATCCATTTTCCCCTGGCTTCTGGTGACCACCGGAGCTGCTAGTTGTTTGGCAGGAATGACTGGATGAATCACCACCAACCTGGCAATGCTGTACTGGGATAGCCTGGACAAGACATCAGCCATAAAGTTCTTTCCCCCAGGGAGGTATTTCAGCGTAAAGTTAAACCTGTTAAAATGCTGTGTCCAGCGAACTTGTTTGGGTGATAATTTCCACGGGGGGTTTAACACTTCAAGGTTTTTATGATCAGTCCGTACCTCAAATAGGTGCTTAGCCCCTTCGAGAAAATGCCGCCAAGTTAGTAGGGCCCACCGGACTGCAAAAGCTTCTTTCTCCCAAATTGCCCATCTTCTTTCCGTCTCTTGTCAATTTTGGGGAGGTGTAGGCGCAAGGTTGCAGGTTGCCATCTGCATTTGTTTGAAGTAACACTGCCCCCACTGCCACGTAACTTGCATCTGCTTGGACCATAAATGGTGCATCCATGTCTGAGTGTTTTAAAACAGGTTCAGCTGCAGTCATTTCAATTTCTCAAAGGCTGCTTGGCATTCCATTGTTCACTTCAAAGGTTGACTAGGCCTTAGTTTTGCTTCTCCCTTTGACTTATAGGAGGTTCATAATTGGCAGTGTAATACCAGCGAATGAGGGAATAAATTGGCGATAAAAATTGGCAAATCCCAAAATACTTTATAGCTGATTGCAGGGGATGCCTATTTTATAACAGCCTGGACTTTCTCCGGATCCATCTCAATACCCTCATGAGAAATGTGGTAGCCCAAATAATCAATTTTCTCCTGGTGGAATTTGCACTTAGACAATTTGACAAGTTCAGTGGCTCAGAGTTTTTTCAGGACTGAGCACACAAGTTTTACATGTTCCTCTAGTGTTTCAGTGTAGGCGAGGATATTGTAAAGGTAAACAAACACCCCCTTATACAGGTGTTCATTCAGTACCTCATTAATCAACTGCATAAAAACAGCTGGTGCCCCCTGCAGTCCGAATGGGAGTACTCTAAACTTGAAACACCCCAGAGGGCAGTTGAAAGTGGTCTTCCACTTATCTCCTGCTTTTATCCAGATCTGTAGTTTGCCTCCCTTAAATCTAATTTAGTGAAAAACTTCTCTTTTGCCAATGAACTAACAAGTCCTTCATGAGGGGTAAAGGGTACATGTTTTCCATGCAAATGGTCTTCAAGTTTTTGTAGTTCACAAATAAGTGAAGAGAGCCATCTTTCTTCTCTTGAAATAAGACAGGCGCGGCCATCCATGGCCTAGCAGGCTGGATGAACCCACTCTTTAAGTTTTTATCAATGAAGTTTGATAATTCCTCTAGTTCGCATGGGATCATTTAGGATTTCTATGCGGCAATCAATGGCGTGGGAAGGGAGAGCTTATCGGAATCCCTTTCACTGAAAGCCTCTTTGAGGTCCCAGTATTCTTTCACAATTTTTTCCTCCCCCTCAATTTTTTCACGCAAAAATGCTACCAGGTCTGTCACAGCTCTGGCTAGGTGGGAAGTCTTCCCCTCACCTTTGTCAGCTTGACTGAACAGATGCATAGCCAGCCCTTCTGCCAGTTCACCTGAGGGTTCCATTTTCATAGTCAAGGTAATCCCAATATGAGGGGCCATTTCATCCCTGGCGTCATGATGAAACTCAAGGATTGTCCCCCCATCCACATCTCTACCGATTCGGTTACAAAATGGATCACACACACACCCAGCAACTGACCCATCCAACTGGAAAAGATGATGGGTAATTTCATTGTTCTCAGTCTTAGACCCATTTTCTCCACCACCTCTGGGCTAATTACACATCTGGTGCAGCCAGAATCTAAATGGGCCAGCATCTTCCCCTGGGCACTGGTCGAGGATACTTTTAGTTCTACTGGGATGGTCATGGGGCCCATATGAGGACTTACCAAGAGGTCATCATTGGCGTCGGTTTCACTTTCTCCTGAAGGAAGGGGGGTTTCCTTTTTCCCCTGGCCTGGAGGAAGGAAATCAGATACTTCCACGCCTTTTATGGATGTTTCAAGGCATTTCCCTGGCTGCTAGTTGGGTTTCTTCCCTCCAGCTGAAGATGGTTTTGGGCCAAGCTTAGAGTAGCAGTCGGTCCCTCCTTTCCACATCAGAAACACAATGTTGTTCTGGGATTGGTTGTTGACCCCCCTTTTCCTGCTCTTGGAGCCTATTTCAAGGTAGGAGGGTTTTTTTGCTGCATCTGCTGCCTCCACAATATCGATTTCTAGGTAGGTCAATTTCCACATCAGCAGTCAGCACATACCAACATTGCAGGTCATTGGGGGTGGTGGTGCTATTCACACAGTTCTGGTTCATAACATTGTTAAGGCCATCCATGTAGCTGTCCATCAATGCCTCCTGGGACCACCACCACATGTCCACAGCCAGTTTGCAAAACTCCTGAGTGTATTCTGCCACAGATCTCTGACCCTGGGTTAAAGTTTTCATCCTAATTCTTGCCTTCCGATTTTCAAGGGGATAATCAAAACGTGCTCTCAGGGCCGTTATAAACATATTGTAATCTCTCAGCTGGGGGGGAATCATCATTATCTAGAGCCACCATCCAGCCAGCTGCAGTGCCTTCCAATGCCATATTAATATTTCTCACTTTGGCAACCACTGATGGGAAATCCTCTCCATACTCTTGCATGTAATTCCAAACTTGCACCAAAAAAAAAAAAATCCCAGTATTTTGGGATCTACCCTGTACTTCACTCCAAGAGGAGGAATCTTTTGAATTCAACACCTAAGGGGGGCTACTCTCCCCTTGGGAGAGCCTGAACTACTGCAGTGGTGTCAGCTGGAACTCCTCTGGCTTGCCTGGTTCCTGGAGCAGCTCCCAGGCTCGATTCAGGGTTAGCCAGGGTGTCTGCTCCCCTCTTCGCCTGCTCAGCTGTTCCAATCTCTCTCTCGGTGTGACTTTGGCGCATATGGTGATTCCCTCAGGCCTCTTGCAAAAGTTGTCAAGCATGGGTCATCATGAGATCCTCTTTTTCAGCTTCCTACCAAGCAACCTTTGGTCGCCAGCGGCAGTGGGTTGTAACTCCTGCCAGCATCTCCTCAGGATCATTCATCTGTCCCACTCCCAGTGACCATCTGGGTCAGACCTATTTTTCTTCCAGATTCAGTTCAATCATCCATTCTATTTCCAAGGGAGGAGAGGATCCAGCAGCCCCCACGTCCTCCTGGTCACTGCAGGGGTTTGATATGTTATGCACCCCCCATGATAGCTTTTAACTCCAGGATGTGTGCAAAGAGAGATCTTGTTTAATGTCAGGCGTCATTCAGTATCCAAGAAAGAAAATCCCCAATGCTATTTAAGTAGAGATAAAAGTACTTTTACTGGACATGAAATGAAAACAGATAAAGTGAAGCAAGATCTGAAGCAAAAAAAGTGTGAAGATGTTCATATCAAGCGTTTACTCAGGACCCTCCTCCAGTTACCCCAACCCAATGTCCAATCTGCAACTCCCAAAGGTGTCATATGGGGTGCATGTTTAAGAGGCCTCATTCAGCTAGTATGCAGAGATGGTTGACCTTGACCAAGCCCAAACATGAGCCATCAGCAAGCACAGAAGATTGTGAGAACAAAACTCCCTTAATGATAACTCCTTCAGCACCTACCAATTTCCCTCCACCGAATACCACGAGCCCTTACCGCCCCCGTTTACTATGGCAACCAATAGCAAGCAAGCAAAGTAGAGGCTGACAAGATCTGGTTCATGGGCAATTTCACATCAGGAAGTAGATCAATGGGGCAATCCTAAGGTCAGTATGGTGGCAGTTGCTCCACTTTCTTTTCCCCAAAGACATCAGCACAATCCATAGTCTTTAGAAGGAGATCCAAAGGTTTGTTAAAAGGATTATCTGCTGTGCATACATGAAACCAATGGGGGTGGCACTTGGGGCTGTTGAAATGAATCACACTGGGCAACTGGACAATGTGTGGGTCATTGGTTTAAAGTCATTCTAAGCCAAGCACCAGCAGAATGAGGAGCAGCTGCTACGTAGTATTTCAGCCGTTCCAAATGGTTATCAACCCACAGGTGAACTGGAGTGGTTGCTGCTTCCACTTGTCCCAGAGTAGCAGATTGTTTCCACAAGCAGAAATGAAGCCACTTCATGTTACAGGAAGTCGCACTTGACCAGAAAGAGTGCATCCATACAATCTATAGTTGTTCCAAGTCCACTCTTGTGTGTACAAATGTCCACTCTTTCTGAAATGAGAAATTACCGACACCAACAGGTGCCCTGGCTGGCATGACATGGGGTTGCTGAGCCTGACTCATCATTTGGATTGCTGAGCCTGACACCCAGTCTAGGCTAGGATGCTGCTAGCATGGGCTTTGCCTACATACATACAGACACACATATAGATAGAGATATATAGATATAGGTAGACAGACAGACAGACAGACAGACAGACAGACAGACAGACAGACGGTGTTAACTTGGTGAGAATTGACTTGGATTTGCTTACCTTTGTATCATTATTATTCAGTGTCAGTTAACACTTGATTGTTAGAGAGAGATAAAAACCTTGAATCAAACAAACTTGACTGTCTATTGATTTCTTCAACATGACTGCCGGAACATGACATCCTCCTTTTATCCATCCATCCCTGGCATCAGGTGTCCTGCGTCCTATTAATGCCCCTCTTCGTCTTTCTCCAAAGTCTCAGAGCCAACTTTTCCTCGTTATATGAGTCAGCAACTAGGGAAAGCCTCACAGCTTTTAACAATTAAAAATGTTAGTCAAAAGTAAAGAAAAATTCAAACATGATGTTAAAAGAGAGAAGCCCCCAACAGTGACAGGAAAAAATAGAGACACAATCACTCCAGCTGCTCTTACCAAGAATCACAATCCTCTGGATTCTTTCCCAGGCAAGTACACAGTCAAGGAGTATTCCAAATTATTCCTGTTCAAAATCTGGGAACCATGCTTTCAAAGAACAAGCTATGGTTGTGAAGTCAATTGTTTGTCGACAGGGAGAAAAAAATCCCCACCATTCATGAACAAAATATTAAAACAATACTATACAGGTATTGTTCTATACTATACAGTCCTCAACTTGCAATAGTTATATAATTATTTTAGTAATTGTTCAAAGTTGCAACACCACTGTAAAATGTAATTTGTGACCGTTTTCTACACCTATATCAGTTGTAGCATCCCCATGATCAAGTGATCAGAATTCAGACACTTGGCATCTGACTCATATTTATTATGGGTGCAATGACTTGGAGTTATGTGATCGTTTTTTGTAACCTTCTGACACACAAAGTCAATGGGGAAGCCAGATTCACTTAACAGTTACTAAGTTAACAAATGCAATGATTCACTTAAAAACTGTGGCAAGAAGGGTTGTAAAATGGGGCAAAATTCAATAACTGTCTAACTTAGCAACAGAAATTTTGGGCTCAATTGTGGTTGCAAATCAAGGACTACCTGTACTGAAGTTACTGTATCTCTTATCAGCAAGACACTTGGACTGAGTTGTTTCTTGCAGGAGTTGCTTATAACAACTCTATTCATTCCTCCATAGGCATGTCTCCTTTTCAGGTAACCTGTGGCTACATCCTTGCATTTTGCCTTCCAAAACTCCTGACATTTGCTTAATATTGCCATGCATGTGCCATCATTTGTCTACTTCCTTCCCACACATCCTACAGACTCCTATGCTTTCTATTGCTTGTCATTTTAAGGCAAAAATCCAGAAATAGTTGCAGAGAAAAATTAGAGGCAATGGGTTTTATATTTCCTTGCAACTGAACATATTTTTGTAGTTTAGATGTTATCATCTGCTACAAGTGGTTACCCAAGATGCTCCTGAGCTTCCAAATTATGAACTCCACAATTATGCACTTAAATCAGCTTTTGAAAAAGTAACATTCTCAACCATTTCTACTGAACATGTTTTATTTATTCTTTTATTTCCACTTCTTTTTGGCCTTCTAGAGAGCCGAGGTGGCGCAGTGGTTAGAGTGCAGAACTGCAGGCTACTTCAGCTGACTGCAGTTCTGCAGTTCGGCTGTTCAAATCTCACCGGCTCAAGGTTGACTCAGCCTTCCATCCTTCCGAAGTGGGTAAAATGAGGACCTGGATTGTTGGGGGCAATATGCTGACTCTGTAAACCGCTTAGAGAGGGCTGAAAGCCCTATGAAGCGGTATATAAGTCTAACTGCTATTGCTATTGCTATTGCTATTCTTTCTTTCTGAGTTGTTTTAGCATATTGCGTGTTCAGTTTGAACAGGAAGGTCATATTTAAATAAATTAAATCAATAAAGAAGAGCCAATTTAAGCATACATTAATTTAACTTGTAGATCAATTAATTTCAATTAATGAATGTTTTACATATATATATGTAAAAAAATAATTTTTACTTTAAATGGAACTAAAATGGGGTTGGTTTACTTAATGAAAAGCTATTTTGTTAAATAGAGGATATAAATTTGCAAATACAATGTTATTTTAAGGCAGAATAGATATTTTGAATAAGTTTAATTATCTCCTGCATTTTCAGACCATAGTATTTAATTTTAATTTTAGAGTTATTTTAATTTATTATTTTATAACCTTATTTTAAAAGCATTTACTGCAATAAGGATTTTACTATAGACACAGATGAACTAAAATATACTCCTAATTACTTTCATATTTAACTGGCAAATAACAGATAACAGAGAGAAATAGGAAACTTACATGAAAATAAGCTTCACTCTACAAGCTGCATTTTTCTGACAAATAGGATGATTTAAAACCTACTTAATAATATCTTTCAAATTTTAAATGCAAACATATTTGTCTGTGCAAATAACTCAAGAATCTGCATTAAGACGACCCTTTACAGGGTAGAGCTGAGGATGTTTGTACCAACTTTTATTAATCTTTATTATCATTGTACCCTGTAATTTTAAATTGACTTATGTGGGCACTGTATGAGTGAGCGACTGTGTATGTATGAGAGGACTGGGAGTACAGCCAGGTGCCTCCTCCACTGAGTGCTATTGCAGAAGTGGTAGGGGGCCCAGGCCTACCTCCCATCCTAGAATGACTGAGATAAATGGCCTGCCGGAAAGAGCGGAGGCTACAGGAGGGGAAATGGGCTCTACAGGTGTGGGAGTGGGCCGGAACATTACGGTCATCACGGGGAGGGGCAGGTACGATGGGAACTTCAGGGCTAGCCATTACCGGAAAAGGAGGGTCCGCTACGTCACAGCGATCCCTCCTTCAGGCCCTGTTAGTTCCACTCCAGGACCAGATGGCAAGAGTGGTCAGGGCCCTGGTCTCAGGCTGTTGTTGCTAAATGCTAGGTCTGTGGTTCACAAGGCTCCCCTCGTCTGGGCCCGGAGGGAGGAGTCCCCCTCACTGAAATGTGCCCAGAAGGATTTCAGGTGCTCCATCAGCCGCGACCTCAGAGAAGGGATGGGGGAGTGGCTGTCATCATCCGAGGGTCATTAGTTCCTCATAGGATCCCTGCTTCGGAGCTTGTTGGGTGTGAGTCCTTGTTGGTGAAGTTGGACCTTGAGGGTCAAGTGGGCTTGTTGTTAACGTACCTTCCTCCCAACAGCGTTGCAACAGCCCTCCCCTCGCTCCTTGAGTCAGTAGCTGAGCTGGCGGTAGAGTTCCCCAGGCTTATGGTGCTGGGGGATTTCAACCTGCCTTCGCTCGGTGAACACTCTGATGGGGCGCAGGAGTTCATGGCTTCCATGACAGCCATGGACTTGACCCAAGTAATCCAGGGTCCAACTCACTCAGTGGGTCACACACTTGACCTCGTATTCCTCTCGGAGCAGTGGAAACGTGATCTAGATTTGAGGGGCATTAAGATCTTGCCCTTGTCATGGTCTGATCACTTCCTACTGAGGCTTGACTTTCGGAAACCAATCCCCCACTATAGGGAGGAGGAACCGATTAGGTGGTTCTGCCCCAGACACCTGATGGACCCTATGAGATTTCAGACGGCGCTTGGAGAAACACCTGATGCTCTCGTCCACAGTCCGGTAGAATCCTTAGTCGCTGCTTGGAATACAGCGACGGCAGGGGCTCTAAACCGGATTGCGCCTTTACGGCCTCTCCGAGGTAGTGGATCCAGGAGGGCTCCTTGGTTCACTGAGGAACTCTGGGAGATGAAGCGCCAAAAGAGATGCCTAGAGCACCGCTGGAGGGCCAGTAACTCTGAATCTGACTGAGTACTGATGAGAGCCTATATCAGGACCTATCTCGTGGCAATACGGGCGGCGAAATGTATGCATTTTGCCGCTCTTATTGCATCCGCTGAATTGCGCCCAGCCGCCTTGTTTAGAATAGCCCGCTCCCTCTTGAAAGGGAGGGATGCGGACGACTCTTTACAGGGTAGAGCTGAGGAATTTGTTCAGTTTCTAACGGATAAAGTCGCTCGGACTCGGACAGATCTGGACTCCAATTGCACGGTACCAGCCGAGGTACCGGGGGAAGATCTTGAGCGGATTTTATGGAGCGAGTTTCAACTTGTCGCTCCTGAGGAAGTGGACAAGGCCATGGGAGCGGTGCGTGCCTCCACCTGTATACTGGACCCGTACCCCTCCTGGCTGGTCTTGACCAGCAGGGAGGTGACACGTGGCTGGATCCAGATGATAGTTAACATCTCACTCCGGGAGGGATCCTTCCCGCACCTCCTAAAGGATGCGATGGTGAGACCCCTCCTGAAGAAACCTTCTCTGGATCCAGCCATTTTGAGTAACTATCGTCCAGTCTCCAACCTCCCCTTTGTAGGGAAGGTTGTTGAGAAAGTGGTGGCCTTTCAACTCCGGCGGTCCTTGGATGAAACCGATTATCTGGATACCTTTCAGTCTGGTTTCAGGCCTGGTTACAGCACGGAAACTGCTTTGGTCGTGCTGATCGATGATCTCTGGCGAGCCAGGGATAGGGGTCACTCCTCTATCCTAGTGCTTCTTGACCTCTCAGCGGCCTTCAATACCATCGACCATGGTATCCTTCTGCGACGGTTGCGGGAGGTGGCAGTGGGAGGCACCATTCTTCGGTGGTTCTCCTCCTACCTCTCGGACAGGTCGCAGTCAGTGTTGGTTGGAGGGCAGAGATCGACCCCTAGGCCTCTCAATTATGGGGTGCCGCAGGGTTCGGTCCTGTCCCCCCTCCTATTTAACATCTACATGAAGCCGCTGGGTGAGATCATATGCCAGCACGGGATTAAATATCATCAATATGCGGACGATACACAATTGTATCTGTCCGCCCCGTGCCAACTCAGTGAAGCGGTAGAAGTGATGTGCCAGTGCCTGGAGGCTGTCAGGGTCTGGATGGGAACGAACAAGCTTGCACTCAATCCCGACAAGACTGAATGGCTATTGATGCTCCCTCCCAAGGATGGTCCAGCTATTCCATCTCTTAGCCTGGGGGGTGAAATTATACGCCCCTCAGAGAGGGCTCGCAATTTGGGAGTCCTCCTGGATCCGCAGCTGACACTAGAACATCACCTGTCAGCTGTGACCAGGGGGGCCTTTGCCCAGGTTCGCCTGGTGCACCAATTGCGACCCTATCTGGACCAGTAGGCCCTTCGGATAGTCACTCATGCCCTTGTCACCTCAAGACTGGATTACTGTAACACGCTCTACATGGGGATGCCCCTGATGAGTGTTCGAAGACTTCAGCTAGTCCAGAATGCAGCTGCGCGAGTGATTGTGGGTGCACCTAGGTACACCCACATTACACCTATCCTCCATGAGCTGCACTGGCTTCCCATTGGTCTCCGGACACACTTAAGGTGCTAGTCGTTACTTTTAAAGCCCTACATGGTGTCGGACCCGGCTACCTGAGAGACCGCCTCCTGCCATTTACCTCCCAGAGACCTATTAGATCGCATAGACTAGGCCTCCTCCGGATTCCATCTGCCGGTCAATGTCGGCTGGCGACCCCCCGGGGGAGGGCCTTCTCTGTAGCTGCTCCGGCCCTATGGAACGATCTCCCCATTAAGATCCGGACCCTTACTACCTTTCCGGCCTTCCGCAAAGCGACCAAGACCTGGCTGTTCCGGCAGGCCTGGGGCTGTTGATTTATCCAGCCCCATCCTAAGTTATGAATGTTGTTGAATTTTTAATTGTTGTTTTTTATTTTTTATATCCCCCCTTCCCTTTTTATTTGTAAGCCGCCCTGAGTCTTCCAAGAGTGGGCGGCATACAAACTAATTAAATAAATAAATAAATAATGGTCACTACGAATAGCTGGGCATCTTTAAGCTGACAACGTCAAGCACAGAGAAATCAAGAAAATGCTGTGTGACTACCTCAAGAGAGCAGAGAAGGTCTTAAATTCCAAACTCAGGGGAGGAAATACCATAAAAGCAATCAATATTTGGGTAATTCCAATCATTAGATACACAGCTGGTAGAAATGACTGAACTCAAGCAGAACATTGCTTATATAGTGTACAGCAAAAATGTTAAAAAAACAGACTCAAGTAGAAATAAAGGCCATAGATACAAAAGGCCATAAAAATAATAACAATACATCATATCCTTTATCTATGCAACAATGTTGACACTCTATTTCTCAAGTAAAATGGGTGGGCATGTGGAATGTTGCACGTATATTAAACAATTGCGGAAGAAAAAAGAGCATTGGAAGAATATCTGAAGGATAATGAAGGACACCACATGCATTACATGGCCAATATCTTAAACAAATAGCAGGGAAAATAGATAATAACAACACCTGGCAATGGCTAAGACAAGGAAAGTTGAAGAGAGACAGAGGGGCTAATTTTGGCTGTACGTAACTAAGCCTTAAGAACAAATGTAGGAGGACTTCCGCTTTGGTGTCACTGTGATACAGTTGGGATAGCGGGGCTCCATGAAATCCCAGCCAATACCTCTTCCCTGGGAGGGGGGCAAAGACACCCTGGAGGGGTGATGGAAAAAGGAGAGATCTCTTGCTGATCGCGGAAGAGCAGTGGCTCTTCCACTGGACCCGAGGCACTCTCCTGACCAACAAAGAAGAGAAACAGCTATTATGGCTGACTGAAGCTGGGGCAACCAAAGAAAGAAATGACCTGGAGCAGTTCATGAACAGTGGATTGGAACGGGGTGAAATTTTTAATTTCTTTATTAGAGACCCACTTTAAACAAAAGAAATGCTTAGTAAAGTGGCAAATTAACACATGGAACTATAGACCCAAAAGAGAAATGAAATCCTAATGGAAGAATATGAAGTTTCTAAAGACTGAACTGGAATTAGTTATGTTGTGGAAAGTGACTTAAATTTGCTGGAAATAGGGTATGACTGGTGAGAGAAATTATATAAAGAAAATTCTTTGTATGGAACTTTGACAATCACCTGGCATCAATTTTTTATTGAAATCTAGAGCTGTGTCACCATTTACTGGCCAAAGAAGATACTATATTGGTATAGGGCTGGGAAAGACCTTAGAAAAGTGTTGGGGGATGGGGGAAGAGTCATAGGAGGAGATGAAATAAAATGCAAACAACATCTGGAAGGCTGTCTTTTTGTTTTTCCTGTTGTCTCTACTTGTTATTTTGGGGCCTTAGGAATAACTGGAGCCTTTTGAAATTTTGAAAACAATGTGGATTATAAAGGATAGGAATTGCCCTTGAAACTGAATACCTGATTCTGTGAGTTAAGGAGTCATGGGGAAATTTTGTGGGCCATTCTGGATTACAAATACAATTTGATAGAATATTCTATGAGGCGAAAGGAAGGGGGGATTAAACAAGACTTATAAACCCAATAACTCAGAGGGAATAAAACAGCAGACTTTGAGAATTACAAATATTATGGATTTTGAGGAACAGTTCAGGGATGGAGCAAATTCTTTTAACATTGACTTTTTGATGTTCTTGAAAACTTGGACACTGGGACTTGGATGGGTTACGTTGTGAGTAGCGTTTAGTCAACTAAATAAAGTAAAATGTTACAAGAAGAAATAAATACATTCCAAATGGAAATACTATTGTTTCAAGATATCAAGGAAACTATGATAAGGAATCATAGGGAGATGATGGAACTGATGCACGATAGAGATTGGTGATCAAGAAATCACCCACAACTCAATATTTTATTGCGCTCAATATAAAAATATCTTGTGAACAATGTGAAGAGTGCCAAAAATAAGCATATATTTTATCAGAGTAGCCTTATTTTATTAACTGGGGAACTTCATTAACACATTGTGGAAATACTGTAGATGTAGCTTTAATTTCATTCAACAATAAATACACAATATTCCACGACATTCTTGTTTAACAAGCTAGTTAAATATGAACTAAATATGAAATATGGCATGACAATTAAGCAGGAACATTCAGATGAGTTTGAAAAAACTTATGGACAAAACCATGATTTTGATAGATCAGTTGTCACCTGTGATTTGAACCTGATTTTAAGTGAATCTTATATAAGATGCTGGGGATTTTTGCCTCAGTTAAAATGTTTTGCGCTAGTTTCAAAAATAATTAAATTGCATTATTATGTGTTTAATCAAGAATGGCATTGTTTGTAAATTGATGGTTTTAGGTGGATCCCATCATATTCATTATTACAGATATTCCGTGTCAATAAACACAATGTATTGTAATTTGACAATAGCTTCAAATAGCCCTCATATAAAAGGATCCCCCCTTTTTACTGACATCTGCATTCATCAAGAATGTGTAACTGTCTACAGGCTGATTCACTGAGTAATCCAGCAAGAGCCTAAGATGCCACTCAACAAGAGAGCATGCTCATGCAGAAAACTCTCTTCAGTTTTCTCAGAAGTCATCCCTGCCCTCTGAGCCAATTCGCTCACTTCCTTCCTTCCTTCAATACATCCGGAAAAAAAGTTCCATTGCAGAACCATTAGGGAAACAACGTGTTACCAGCCGCCCGCTTCGAGCTAAAACGGGTCCGTATTTAAAATATCAGCAGGCAAGAAAGCACCAACAATGCTCTACTACATCTTTCTATCCCGGTGCTTACAGGCGGCCACTCAATTAGCTGATCCGCTACCGGAAACCTATCTAGTTTCACCGGATACGGACTGCGTCACAGAGCGTGATGCCGCAACTGAGTACATGGGAACGTCATGGGAACGTGACAGATGGTGTGGTGTGTTATTTTTAACTCAAACGGAGACAGCGGAATAGAGCCTTTCTAGTAGATTTTGTTTTAACTCGCTGTATATCCCCGAGAAATAACTATACAATAGTAGAAGGAATCCCCGTGAATAGAAGTGTGTTTTCTTATAAAGGCACTTGTTTCTTTCTAAGTCAGTAATAGTAGTAGTAGAGTCTGTTGTCATGACTACCGGTGGATTTTTTTTTTAATATGACCACATTTTCCAGCACTTTTTTCACAGGCTTAGTATCATTTTGGGGGCAGGAACAGCTCTTATCTGAACCCTTTCCAAAATTTCCCTGGTGTGTATGTTTCTATCACCCTTTTTTTTTTGTAGTACAGATCCCTTATTTTCGAAAATACAGTTAAAAGATGGACTGATATAGTTTGGATTTGGAACCCTCAAGTGGAAAATGAAAAAGTTTGGAAACTGATGCCAGGTAAGGAGGGGGAAACACTGGCTTTTTCCAGAATTGTCCTGCTTTTTGACCTGGTTATAATGGGGGTGCCTTTTCTTTGAATTGCAGTTGGAAAACTATGCTTCCACCTGCTTTGACAACAGGGACCTCTATTTTTAAAAACACAATTTAAAAGGGTGCTGCCGAGGATTGGGCAGGATATGCACAAGTGGAAAACAGAATTCAATAGCAGTTGTAGGAAGAGCAGAGCCCTTTACATGATTTTCCAAATGTATGCAAGCATGAAAGCCAGCTGAGTAGCTTTGGACCAATTACTCTCTTCTCAGCCCAGCACGCCTTGTAAGGTAGTTGTTGTGCAAAATAGGAGTATTAAGTATGTTCACCACCTTGAATTATTTACAAAAATAATAAAGGCAGCTATAAATAAATTGCAATAAATAAATAAATAAATTGCACGGTGTCCTCTTTGATTTTTGCAGCTACAAAGATGTTCCCAATTCTGGTCTGAGCCTTGTGTTGAGATTTTGAAGAGTGCAGAGAACAGCAACATGAATGATTAGGGGGTTGGAGACTAAAATATATGAACAACAGTTACAGAAATTGGGCATGTGTATTCTAATGAAAAGAAGGACTAAGGGAGACATGATAGCAGTGTTCCAATATTTTAGAGGCTCCTATAAAGAGAATATTTTCCAAAGTACCAGAAGGCAAGACAAGAAACAGTAGATGGAAACTAATCAAGGAGAGAAGCAACCTGGAACTAAGGAGAAATATCTTAATGGTGAAAGCAATAAACCAATGGAATAACTTGCCTACAGAAGTTTGGATTCTCCCTCATGGCGACCATTTGTCTAAAATGCATAGGATTTTCTGCTTGAGCAGGAAGTTGGACTAGAAGACCTCCAAGGTTTTTCCAACTCTATTATTCTATGTTGTATGTTCTATATTCTGTAAGATCACTTATTCGAACCCCAAACTAAGGTTCAGCAAAACAAGGCTATCTGGAACTTCTCTGTTGAGAGAATGCCATTTCATTTTATAGTGCCTTCTAGATGACTTCAGATGAAGGAGTTGAAGTAAAGTACTATTAATGTTTTCCACTGCTTCCTTGGGCCATGGCATTTCTTAAAATGTTTTTAAGATATTGTTCTGCTTCTTTTTCTCTCACAATTGTTTGCATGTAATACATTGTTTTGCTTTAGTGTTATGTATGTTTCATTTTAATGCAATTTAGTCGGGTGTTTTGTGATCCAAGTGTTTTTGATCCAGATTTTTCCTCCAGATATGAACATAAGAAAGTTTATAGAAAATGAAGCAGATGTGAAAACTATTCAGAAGAGGGATTAAACCACTAGTTTAGAAATTAAAATAAGGAAGCAAGGAGCAATTACCACTGTCCAACGGTAGAGCTACAGGGAGTCCAGTGATGAGATTTTATATTCCTAACATGATCCACACTGAGGACCAGAGACAACAACTGTAGCATTTGTTCCTCCCTTCATCCTACTGCAGCTTCTGGCAGGTCTTCCATTGATTGTAGTTGGACCAGTCAGTATACATGAAGCAGTGAAGTACATGTTAGAGTGTGTCTTATTTCTGCAACCAGTCTTAGGGAAAACAGGGAGCATTAAACATTGCCCTTCTATGGAGATTGTTATATCCATCAGCCTCCACAGAAGCATATTAACCACCAAATGGTACAAAGCTACAATGGATGCCATCGTGAACTTCCGGGGGACAAGAAGGAAGCCAACAAAATGTTACCTGTTTGTTGACAACAAAATGTAATGAGAGGTCGTCAAAAATTGCAGGAAACTAAGAGTCATTCTGCCCATCATAGTTTTCTGGGGATCTTATTTCGTATAGCATAGCAAAATGTAGCACAAGGCATGAAATTCACAGAAAACAGCATATAAAATGTATGGCAAAATATAAAACATCAGAGCAGTAAATTGTTTAAAAACATATAGCACAAGTGATGAATAAAATTAAATTATGCATGAGAAGTTACTTCAAGCATGAAACTTTGGCGGTTAAGTGCCTGTTCTTTTCAACTTGCCATTTAGAGTAAGGAGCGGGAGGTGTTGCTTTAGAATGGGTTAGATGGAGAAACAAAACCTAAATGATCCCGCTGAAGACTCTGAGAATCTGAAACCGTTTCAAGGACATCGTAGTAGATCTGGAGTTGAAGAAGACATAAGAAAGTAGAAGGTACCCTTAGTGTCATGGACCAAGAAGACATTTTCAGTGTTTGGCCACTGCTCTTATCATTTTATGTTTTGGCAATTAAAATTGCCCATGATTAATGAGGGATGCTGTCTATTAGATAACACACAATGTAATATCAGCTTATATTATGGAGGTAGTTTGTACAAGTTGTTAGAAATTTTATTTGTGTCATTTCGATATGGCTTTTCACATCTTGTACTTGGTCTATGTTTTTGTTTTACATATATAGAGGTGTTGAACACTGCATGGTAAACAACTGAAGCCAGAAAATATCCTATAAGTTTACCTCTATTTTTAAGTTGGACTTCATCAATGCAGTGATGAAAGTAGACCAACATACAATAAATGATCATTCATAAGCCTAAGTAAATAGCTTTTGCCCCGCTTATACCTTATACCTCATAAGATACCTCTGGGAATTTTATTACAACTCTCTATGGAAGTACCAGTGGTTTTGGCAGTATGAAGGCTGTTTTTGAATATCAGATTGATGCACAAAGAAACATTGGAGACAGTGGCACATTGCAAGATACACATCTGTTCATGTCAGGCACTAGCTCATTGCTATCTGTGAACAGGTGCTGAGAGAGAAAATAATTTTGCCTGCAAATAAGGCTATTGATTTTCTATTCTGGGAAATACCACAATCAAAAGAAACAGATGAGAACACCTGTCCTTATGTGCAGTATGTGGTCCCTGGTGGCATGCATTTTAGTTCCTTGACTTTATCCCCTTTCCAGTAATGATGCTGAGTGTTTTGCAATGTCTATTCTTAAAGAGGTCTAGTATTTCTTGCCACGGACCAACTCATCACAGGACAACTCATTGTGTGAATCATTTCATTCAGTTACTTTTATTATTGGCGACCACATTCTCCTGTGATCGTGGAGACAGCAGCCAGAATGGGTTGCTCTATCTAGTAACCAATTGGATTAATTTACTCTTATGATGTCATCGAGCCCTTGGTGACTCCTCCCAGTTTAGACTCAATCCAACCTGGACTAGCTGTGAGAATTGATCTCTCCTCCAAATTTGAACTTTCTAGCAATTGGTGAATTGTTCCATTTTTTCCCCTTTAAATTGTATTTTTAAATGATTTTTTCTCCTGAACATCTAGGGTGCCTCTCTTTAGCAGTCTGACTGCCTGCGGCCACGAGTTCGCTCAGGAAGCCTGCCTTGCAGTCAGATCGGCCAGCTCACGAGCTATGGCTCCACAGCTGTACTAAAAGGCGCTCCTCGTTCCTTGGCACTTGGAAGGACGCGCGACCAGCCAGGGGTGGGTTTCAAAAATTGTTCGAACCTACTCTGTGGGCGTGGCCTCCTTTGTGGGAGTGGCTTGCTGCCCATGTGACCGGATGGGAGTGGCTTGCCACCCATGTGACCGGATGGGAGTGGCTGCCACCCATGTGACCTGGTGGGAGTGGCCAAGACGATGTTATTACTAGATATTACTAATTACTAGATATTATTAATATTACTAGATCATTATTAATGCATAGATAACAGTGGGACATTACACACCCACCCACACCCACAAACTATGACAGTGCTAGGAAAACACCAAAAAAATAACCACCCCCCCCCAAAAAAAAAAGACTGCCAATGAAACCAGTTTTTTTTTCCTAAGCCTAAGAACAGGAAAGACAAAGTCACTGGAATAAAAACCATCAAGGCAATGTGGAAAATTATAAAGGACAGACACTCACAGAACCATCAACCACCTCAGAATTACCTAAACAAGGAGGGTGAAACACACTGCCTTGCAACAAACCTGGCCTGCCCATAGAAAAGCAGCCACTTTGAGACACATAAACCTGGTCTAAACACTTAAAAGCAACATATTGCATCACAAAACATTTGCAAAAAGGAATAACATTTCTTGTAATAAACATTCTATAAACAATAAATAAATAAAAATTCCCTAAACTAATTAAAAACTACCACGTTCAGAGAACACCAAAGGACCCCACAGTCCTCTCCCTCCTTATCTTTTTCTTTTTTGTCCTAACTTTCTCCTCCTCCCCCCCCCCAACACCACTCCCTTCTAGCACTGATGATGTTACCAAACTAGGAGTGCTGGAGAGGAGCTCTCACAGGGCGAAGAGCTTCCCGCTACAGGCACAATCTATCTGCAGCCATAAATGACTGCAAGCAGCAGCTTCAGTCACCTGCTCGCAGCTGACAGTTGCATTTGGGAGCGGAGGTGGTGGCAGCAGAAGTGGGCACAGATGGGATGTCCCCGCTTGCTGAGTAGAACGAGGCGGCGGGGATGCGATGTTTCAGGGTGCCCCAAGCGCCAGCTCCTCTGAGTGTAGCCCATTCCCCCTCCCAAGAAGACCGTTTTCTTTTTAAAAACACCTCTGCAGATGATCTTGAAAACCTGCGAAGTTGCTTTGGGAGGAGGAAGACAGGCAGCAGTCACCCACCCCATCTCTGGTTGCCTGCAGCCTCGGAAGTTTCCGAAACTTCACAGTAAAAGCAATTAAGAACTTCTCTCGCTCGTGAGATTTTCTTTATTGTGCAAATGCTTGCTTTAAGGCTGCAGGAACCCAGGGAGGGGGGCAGGGGAAAATGCTGCCTATCTGTCCCCTTCCAAAGCAACCTTGCAGGTTTTCAAGATCATCCGGAGAGGCGTTTTTTAAAAAGAAAATCCTGAAAAGCCACAAGATTTGGAGAGATGGGAAGCTGGTCTTTTTTTTGGGGGGGGGGAAATCCTCAGAACCAGGAGCGCAGCCCATTCCCCCTCCCAAGAAGACCGTTTTCTTTTTAAAAACGCCTCTGCAGACGATCTTGAAAACCTGGGAGGCATTCCCCCACCCCATTCCTGATTGCCTGTAGCCTTGGAAGCTTCCGAAACTTCACAGTAAAAGCAATTAAGAACTTCTCTCGCTCGTGAGATTTTCTTTATTGTGCAAACGCTTGCTTTAAGACTGCAGGCACCCAGGCAGGGGGGCAGGGGGAAATGCTGCCCATCTGTCCCCTTCCAAAGCAACCTTGCAGGTTTTCAAGATCATCTGGAGAGGCGTTTTTTAAAAAGAAAAACCCTGCAGGCACCCAGCGACGGGCTAGGAGCTAGGAACCTGGAAGTTAATTACTTCTGGGTTCACTGATGAACCGGTTCGTAAGAACCGGTGCGAACCGGGAGGAACCCACCCCTGCGACCAGCCCTTTCATGCTCAGCGGTTCCAGTCCATTTTGAGGCTCTACGGCCATTTTGAGGCTCCAAAAAGCATCAGAAAAAAAGTGGTGGCCATTTTGAGGCTCCAAAAAGCATCAGAAAAAAAGTGGTGGCCATTTTGAGGCTCTGCGGCCATTTTGAGGTTCTGAAAAGCCTCAGAAAAAAGCAGCAGCCATTTTGAGCCTTTAAAAAAAGGTGCGAAGGCAGCGGCAGCCGTTAAGTGCCCAGTGACCCAGAATCTTCCTAGCAAGACCAGATCAGGAACGCTTGGCCATCAAACAGGTGAGATCATTGCCTTTCTTTATATTGACCTTGACCTATCTCTGATGAGATGGCTGACCAGGCTGTGGCAGCAGATAAAGGCTTAGAGGAGGCAGGGCCATCGGGAGTAAAGAGCAACAGGAAGAGACCATCCAAAGATGCTTCTTCCTCAAGGGTGAACCCCAAGGCCTCTAAATCTGCTACCAGAGCAGAAGAGTGCAGAAAGAAGGCCCTAGAAAAAGAATTTCAGAAGGCCCAAAATCAGCTGCAAATTCAAACTGCTCAGACCTCTCCCCCTCCTCCCGAAGTGCTCCAGGTTACCTCCCCAGAACCTCCAGTCTTACATCCCATGGTTCCTTGCCCATCAAAGGCTGATTCAGATGGGGAATTGGCTTCTTCAGAGTTTTCCTTCTCTATTGAACCTCATAACAGTGGCAATTTCTTTGATGCCTCTCTCAATAGGGAGCACACTTTTGAACAGGCTTCCCTCCCTGTTGCCCATGGTTCTGGGATTCCCCAGGCCATGTTCTCCTCACCTGTAGATATGGCAACCATAATTGCTGAAGCCATTAAGCAGGTCATGGCTGCTAGACTGTAACAGCATCTCCAGCCTACTCCATCACATAGCCACAGGCGTAGATCTTCTGGGGATGCCCAACAACCTGTGCCCTCTGCTTCTACCTCTCAGGCTTCCGTCTATGGGGAGCAAGATAACATCCAGGATTCAGGATGACGACGAAGTGATCACCCCGGATGCCTCAGCCTTTGCTGGAATATTAAAAACCGACCGATTTAAGTCACTTCTATTTAAAGCCATTAAAGCTGCTAACTTACCATCTTCTGCTTCAGCCTCTGCTTCACAGGCTAATCCGACAGAACTGGCTACCACCGAGCATCCCAGCTCCGTTCACCGAACCTACAGTGGAGAAGGAGATGATTCCTGCCCCCAAGTTCTTCATGAATGTGAGTCAAAAGCAGTGGGAGTCCCTGTGCACAGGTCCACAGCAGTGGACACACTGGTTGTAGCTCTATCATCTCCTACAGTGGTCTCTGGAGCCCTGAAAAAGTCCTCAAACCTGAGGAGAAAAGGTCAGACCAAACCTTAGTCAAAAGCTCCACAGCCACCTCTTTTTTCTCCAGGGCAGCCCTAGTCTGGATTGAACAACTTCAGGAGCGCATTGATCCCACTGACACTAGATCCCATAGGGATCTCAACAAAATTAGGGCAACCATTCAATATGCTGCTGATTCTTCTCTCAATGCGGCCAGGTTCGCTTCTAAAACCATGGCCTCTTTAATCATAGCAAGACATCTGCTTTGGCTCAATCCGTGGCAGGCGAATGTCCGTACCAAGTGGCGTCTAGCAGCCCCCCAATTATTTGGTACTCCTTTGGATGCATACCTTACGGGGTCTAAAGACAAGTGCAAACTCCTTTCATTCATCTATAAGAAACAGGACAGTCGCCCCTCTTCCTTCTATAGGAGGTCGTTTTTTTCGGCTGGCTGATGGGGGATCTTCCTTCTCCCGTCCTCAATGACAATCCTTCACTCCCAGACAGGGATCTAACCAGGACAGATCTAACAGAAATGTCCAGTGTTTTCCCCCTAAGAAGTCTTACCATGGAGGAGGCTACCACCATTTTTCATGACGAAAATGACTATCTGGACTCTTTTCCAATCGGAGGTCGTCTAGCGTTCCTTGCCCACCACTGGGAAGAGACCACAACAGACAATTGGGTATTCAAAACTGTAAAATTCAGCCTTATGCTGGAATTCCTCTCCACCCCCCAGGAGCACTTTTTACCATGCCCGGTCTCTCAATGTCCTTGCAGGAGGTTGCTAATGGAACAGGCCATCCAACACCTGCTGGAGATCTGTGCCATCCAACCCATTCCTCCTCATCAGGGCAGGGTTTTTATTCCTGCCTTTTCATGGTACCAAGGTGCTCCAGGGGATGGAGAGCAATTTTGGATCTAAAAATCATTGAACTGCCATATTGTCCACCGGCGGTTCAAGATGCATTCTCTGCACACCATCCTGCAGGGAGTCAGAAAAAGCTATTTCTTCAGGTCGGTAGACTTGACCGAAGCTTACCTTCATATCCCCATCTTCATAGACCACCGAAAATATCTCTGTTTCTCCTCTGGGGAGAGGCACTTCTAATACCGAGCTGTTCCATTTGGACTGTCCTCAGCCCCCAGGGATTCACAAAGGTACTGGCAGCACTAGCTGCCCACATCAGGTCATCTCCAATTTGGATTCTTTGCTACCTCGATGACATTCTTCTATTGTCCAGGTCGCTGTCTAAAGCAGAAAGGGATCTCGCTCTTACCATCCACACCTGTGAGATCACAGGTTTGGGGTGAATCTCAAGAAGAGTCACCTCGTACCTAGAACTTGCATTCTTCACCTCGGGGTCTTTAAATAGACACGGTGGCAGAAAGGCTATATCTGTCCAACGACCGCATATACAGTCTGAGGGAAATTGTCAGGAAAGTCCTGCGCCTCCGCAAGGCATTTCTTCTTCTTCTCTCCCAAATTTTGGGCAAAATGGTATCTTTCTTCGGGGTTGTCCCATGGGCCAGGTTCCACAGTAGGACCCTTCAATGGTTCATGCTTCTGCATCAGAAGGCCAACAGGAGCTGCTCCCCTCTCAGGGTCTCCCTTTCCAGACAGGTTTTATGGCCCTCAAATGGTGGCAGTCCCTGGCAATTTTGTAGGGAACCTTTTTCAGAGATCCGAGCCATCTCACACTTACGACGGACGCATGTCTGATGGGGTGGGGAGCGCACATGGAGGAGCTAGTGGCTCAAGGTCAGTGGTTCCTTGAAGAAATCCAAAACAGCATAAATTGGCTAGAGTTGCAGGAGGTACGTCTTGCCCTCATTCAATCCCAACACACGGTCCAGGACAACTATAACAACTATATCCTAGTCATAACAGACAACACCATGACCAAGGTACACATAAACAGGCAGGGGGGAACACATTCCTGGTCCCTAATGCAGGAGTCCACCCTGTTGTGTCGGTGGGCAGACTCTCATCTGTCATCTCTCAGGGCGGAGCACATCTCGGGGGCTTCCGATGTCCAGGCAGACTGGCTAAGCCGGACAAGGATAGATCAGGCGGAGTGGAGCGTCCATTTGAACCTCTTCCATCAATTGACACTTCGATTTGGCTTGCCAGTCCTAGACCTGTTTGCGACGGTGGAAAACAATCAGGTACCCAGATATTATTCTTGCTTCGTGGATTCCATGGTAGAAGGAGTAGACGCCCTCAAGTACCATTGGCTCAAAGGTCTCCTGTACGCATTTCCGCCCCTCCCTCTCATTTGGAGGGTGATTCAGAAAATGTTGGAGCAAGAAACAGACCTCTTACTGCTGGCGCCCAATTGGCCACGTCAGCCTTGGTATGCTGATCTAGTTTCTCTGTCGATCTCCAGTCCATGACACATTCCATCACTCCTGTCTCTACACCAAGGTCAGTTTGTCATCACAACCCCCAGTGGCGGCAATTAACAGCATGGCAATTGAGCGGCAACCCTTAACAGCTGATAACATTTCCCTCAACATCATTGCTATTATTCAAGCATCATGCAAAAGTTCTACTAACCGCGTTTACAATGCCACCTGGCGGGCATTTGCACTTTGGTGTTTCAACATGTCTATTGACCCACTCAGAGCGTCCATTCCTACTGGACTTCTTACAGAGGGATCTTGATCAGGGCCTTGCCCCTAACACGTTACACCGACATGTGGCCACTTTGGCTTCGGTCTTAGATGGTTTTTCTTCCGAAAATCTATCTACTCATCCATTGATCTGGAGATTTCTCTGTGGAGCCTCCAATCTCCAACCCCTGGTCATCCATAAGTACCCAACTTGGGATTTACCTTGGGTCCTGGAGGCCCTAACTTCCTCGCCTTTCGAACCTCTGAGATCCACATCTTTGAAACTGTTGCCCTTTAAAACTTTGTTTTTGGTGGCAATAACATCTGCCAGATGCATTACTGATTTGGCTGCTCTTTCAGTAAGACTTGACCTGTGCATGTTCTACCAAGACTGAATCGTCTTAAGACTGGACCTGACATTCATACCGAAGGTCAATAGCTGCTTCCACAGAGGTCAAGAATTAACCTTGCCTGATTTCTGTCCGTCTCCTCGTTATGAGAGGGAACATAAGTGGCACACTCTTGACGTATGCCGAGCCCTCAAGATCTACATCAATCGCACGGCTTCGCTCCGCCATTCAGAGGCTCTCTTCATGTCCCTTTGCCGAGCCTCTTTGGATAGCAAGGCTTCACCGTCGAGTCTGGGGAGGTGGATCAGGGCCTGTATTAAACTGTCTTATGACAACAAGTACTTGTGCCTTGACAATTTCATTACCACCCTAGTGGACAGCCCATTCTTTGGTACGTCCTATTCTGGCTGTTGTCTTCACGATCACAAGAGAATGGGCATTGATCCTTACCTGATACACTCATTCTCTGTTGTAGTGGAGACAGCAACCAGCCCCAGCCTGGGGTATGTCACTCAGATATGAATTTTGTGTGGAGGAGAGAGAGTATGGACTTGATTCATGTACAATTTGATCTCACAATTCTCACCTGAGTCTACAGTCTGCTTCGTCTAAACTGGGAGGATTCACCAAGGGCTTGATGACCTCATAAGTGTAGACTCAATCCAATTGTTTACTGGATAGAGCAAACCCATTCTGGCTGCTGTCTCCACTTCAACAGAGAATGAGCATATCAGGTAAGAACCAACACCCATTTTCATCAACATTATTGTAACTCTTGTATTTCTAGATTGAATTTATTTTTTTATTATTTGTCACAGTTCCATTGAAATTAATTTAACTTTTGTATTTCTTTTTTTTTTTTTTTAATATATTTTATTCATTTTTCACATTCCATTTGCAATCACTTATATACAGGGTATTTACTATAAGAAAAGAAAAAAAAGAAAAAGGGAATAAAACGAACAAATAAAAAGGAAACACAACTCATCATTCACAACCCCACCTGACCCTTCCATCCTCCATACACCCCATCTACCCCCTCCAACTTTCCTTTCTCCCTCTAACACTCCCCTCCTACTTCCCTATCCCCTCAAACCTTCCTTCTCCCCTTACTCCCCGGACACCCTCCTTACATTCCCCTTACTCCTTCCTTACTCCTCCCTCTTCTTTCCCTCTACCTCCCTCCTTGGTGTATGCCTTTATTCGAGTGTTGTTTGATCTGATAAAAGTAAAATGAACCAAGGAAAAAAAAAATAATAAATAAAAGAAAAAAAAAAAGAACCACCGTATATAAATACATTCTTGTTCTTATTAAGACTATGTTAACACCCCCCCACCCCACCCCCCACAAATCCCCATCCCTAATCCTCCCGACTTCCCAGGGCCCACACCTGGCACTACCTTCTGTCTAAAATATCTTGTATACATATGGATTAAAAAAAAAAAAAAAAAAAAACTTTTGTATTTCTTGAATTGTACACTGAATTGTCTTGCAACGAATAGGCCATGGCAAACTGTCACTCAGCAAATTGGTGAGTTGGCTGTGGTGAATTGTCCCATTCGTCCTCAAAGCATTCCAAAGAATGGCTTAAAAATAGCCAAACTGATAAAGTAAAACTGTGGTGGCTGCCTGTCTAGATAGCGTACAGGTAATAATTAATACCCCTGAGTTTGTTTGTTTATTCTGCTACAAACAGATTAGATCTGATGATGCATTACTTGAATACCCTAAATGAAATACAGAACACCATGTTCCACTAAGAGAATAAACTTCTTCCAAGAGAATGCCAGCTAAAGGGAGTTTTTTTGTAAAAGATCTTTTATAAATTTTCCTTTTTAATTTTTTCCTTTTTTTGATATTCATGAACAATAAATACATGCTATTATACAATTTTAACATTGATAGAACTATCTTCTCTTTAAAGATTTAAGTTATCTAAATTATACTGGTAATAATTTCTAATTTATATTGCACATATATATCTACCAAATTTAGTATGTATAAAACTACTTAAATACTTATGGTTTTAGGTGCAACCATACAAAATGAACGCATTTGATATAATTTTACTTAACAAAATACATGTGGGAATTACTTTTCTCCCTTTTGCAATCTTTAATTTTATTGATCTCCTTAAATCTTCTCAGTATATTTTGTCTTGGGGCTTAATTTAAAAAATATTTTTGATGCTGTACACAACTCCAATTGTATGTATTTATCACTTAATTTTACTTTGAAAAATGAATTTAATTCTAGAAAATTAACATTTATCAGAACAGACATTATACAAATTTAGATTAGTTCCAAAGGCATAACAGATGGCAAGATATTTTTTTTCTTTAATGTAGGAAGGCAAATTGAAATATAATACACTATTGCATGTGTGTGTGTATGTGTATGTATGTATGTATATGTATATATGTATGTATGTATGATGTATACGTGCGTGTGTGTGTGTGTGTGTGTGTGTGTACATGAGAAACCATATTATATAAGTTTTTGCTGAGCTATACAAATGCATTCAAATAATTCTCCAAAAGTTATTTTTAATGTTTTTGTTTTCGCTCTGAATTTGATGTGGGCCCACCTGCCTGCCTTTGCACTATACTCACTTATATTTCCTTTTCTGAAGCCCAGTTGACTGCTGCGCCTCAGGTGTTTCTCAATAAGGGTGGAGATAGCATCTATGCATGGGTTGATACTGTCCGTGCTCTGATTGGACTGAGTCTGATTACTAATTAATTAACAACTATATAACCCCTTCCATTAGGGGTACCACCCAGTTTTCCGACTCAGTCCACTCTGGGACAGTCGTGTTACTCTTTGCTTCTTCTACAACTTGTGAGAGGATAAATACTGAAGCCTAGATTCGAATCTATCATTCTGTCTCCATTGCTCTGGGACTTCTGGACTTGAGAAATAAGGACTGCTGCTCACATCCTTAATGCTCTCCCCCTGCTTGCCTCATAAGTGCTCACCTCACCTGATCCTTGTGGCTGACCACTGCGGCAGCAAGAAACAGCGGCGGAGGCCTTTGACAGCCACCCATGTGGGGGGAGCGCCTGAAACACCGCTCAGTGGCTGGGCAGCATGCACAGACTTGCTGGAGCCCCCCCTCCCCCCCGAGGCAGTTGAAGGGCAAAAAATGTTGTGGTGAGCAGAAGAGACGTGGGGAGGCCACAGCCCACTCCGTGCTGCTCGCAGGCCTTCCAGGGGCCTAGCACAGTGCAAGGGGCCTTGATTCTGCAGAGTAAAAAAGGCGGGAATGCCACTTTGAAAAAGGGGCAGAGCCAGGGCTGTCAGCTAGTTGTGGACACTATTTTGAGGCTCACTACAGCTCCCTGGGCAGCATGGCTGACAGCAGCATACCAGAGTCAGCCTCTAATGGGGGCAGAAAAGCGGCACTGTGGGAGCCTGGCCTTCTGTCTGTGGTGGAACCCCTCGCCCCCACGCCTCTGACGCCTCATCAAAGCCGGCACACAAGGGATCCTCTGACAAAGCCTCCAAGGCAAGGAAGGCCTCTAAGGCCTCTTCAAAGAGTAAGCATTCTGAGAGCCCCTCCCAGCGCCGCTTTGATAAAGACCCATGGGCACCGCCACCGCCTAGCCCTCTGCCTCCACTTCAATTAAATTTGGCCCAGGGGCCATTTAGTCCAATGCTGCCAATAAACACAGCAGGCCTTTGGGACATCCCTGGCATGCAGGGACAAGGCAGGATGGTTGAGGCCACATTCACCCCAACCGCAGCTGGGCTCCGCGCAGGAGAGACTACCGTGCTCACCCTGTATGCTCCCACTACTATACAAAGCATGCCTCCTGCTTGTCAGGATATTATAACAGAGGCTATAAAGCAAGGGATCGCAGCTGGCCTGAGGGAGAAAGCTTCGCTAACTACAGCAGCTCGGGCCTGCATGTGCAGGAGACTTCCCGCCGGCTTCAGATTCTGCCCACACGCTTGAACCTGACCACTGCTCATCCCCCACCTCTGAGGAGGGCGAAATCAGAGATGTCGAGCTATCAGACAAGGATGGGCGAGTTGCAGACAAGCCCTCTTGTACAGGCCTCTTTCCATCCAACCTGTTCACACCGTTACTCTGCAAGGCCAAGGTGGCATCCGAGCTGGGGGATCAGACGGCAAAAGAGACCACGTCCCTGCCCCAATCTGCCAGTGTTTGGTTTACCGAACATAGGCTGGAAACCGACACCATTCCAGCCCCACAACTTTTTGTCGATGCCGTCCAGTGCCAGTGGTCAACGCCTACGTCAGGCCCAGCCCCATCGGCCAACAACAAACATTTCTACAACATGGCAGACAGCCTCAACAAAGCGTTGTTATGGCCAACAATTGACCCACCCATGGCAGCCCTCTACATCAATACCACCATACTGGGGGCACAGGAGGATATCCTCAAACCCGAGGATCGACGGGCCGACCAGGTTATCCAGCGGGGCCACCGGGCAGCTGCCTGGGTGGTGCGGGCCTCGACAGTGTCTTCCTTCTCCCATTCCAGCCTCAGCTGGTTGCAGCAGTTGCAGGGGCGAATCCTGGTCAGGGATTCAAGGTCCCACCAGGACCTGAGTAAGATTATTGCCGCTGTGCAATTCACAGCGGATGCCACTCTGAGTGCCACCCGGTTTGCCTCTAAAGCAATGGCATCATCGGTGGCAGGGCACACTCTTTGGGGATTCTCTCACTCCCTTTTGATCGAGGGTAAGTATAAGCGTAAAATCCTCCCCTCCAATCCTAAAAGGGGATTTGCGCGTTCAACTCCTTATGCTAGAAGGCAAAACTTTTGTAACCAGGAGTATGGGGGGTCTGGCAGACAACAAGAGTATTCCCCATTGGGATATTGCCCACAGGGGGGATCCTTTCAGAGGTATAGACAGCCACAGTATCAGCAACAGAGAGGTAACAGTCTAAGCGCCCCTTTCATGGAGACAGTAACCGATAACTACCACAGACCTTAATTCCCCCCAGGGGCAGCACACCATTGGTGGCAGGTTGCGTTTCTTCACTGACCAATGGGAAGTAATGACCACTGATGCCTGGGTTAGGGCCACGGTCAGGTTCAGTCTGGCCTTGGAGTTTGTTTCTACACCCCCAAAGTTTTTTATTCATTGTCCAGGTTCTAAGAATCCCCAGAGGAGATATCTTATGCAGTCAGCCATACAGCATTTGCTTGATATCAGGGCTATTCAGGAGGTACCTACCGGTCAAGCCAGTTAGGGTTTCTATTCTGTTCTATTTGTCATACCTAAGGCCTCTGGAGGGTGGAGGACCATTTCGGATTTGAAACGATTAAACAAGTTTGTTAAATACAGGCATTTCAAGATGCATTCCTTGATGACTATCCTGGAGGGTATTTGTGAAGGTGATTTTCTTTCCTCCATTGACCTCACAGAGGCTTACCTGCATGTTTGGAAGGACCACAGGCAATTCTTGCACTTTTGCTACAGGTCACACCATTACCAGTATATGGCTTTGCCCTTTGGCCTTTCCTCCGCACCCCGGGTATTCACTAAGATGTTGGCAGTGTTAGTGGTCCACCTACACTCGGTCCCGGTAAGAGTCCAACTATATCTGGATGATATATTGATTCAATCTAGTTTCAGGGACGGGGCGGTGTCGGATTTACACCTCACATTAAGAGTGTTGAGGGAACACAGTTTTTCCATCAATGAGGCCAAAAGCCACTTTGTCCCCACTACTCATATCTTACACCTGGGGATGTGGATAGACACAGTGATAGGTCAGGTCTTCCTTTTGGAGGACTGGGTCAACAGCCTTAGGCATCTGGTGACAGGTGTTACACAGTCGCAGGACATTCTTGGCCACTCTATCTAAGCTGTTGGGCAAAATAGTCTCTACCTTCTCCATAGTACCCTGGGCTAGGTTACACTTGAGGAAGCTGAAATGGTTCCTCCTCCCCTACCAGAAGGCCGACTGCAGTGCTTCCTGGCCAGGGTTCAGTTGCCCAAGGAGACTCGACAGTTGCTTGACTGGTGGAGATCCCCGGCTGTGGAGAGGGGATGTCATTTTAGGGTGGTCGATAGAGTGACAGTGACACTGATGCCAGCCTTCAGGGTTGGGGGGGGGCATATGGGTGCCCAATTGGCCCAGGGTCTTTGGTCAAGGGAGGAGGCTGAAAGGAGTATTAACTGGTTGGAGCTGCTGGCCATTAGACTAGCCCTACTGAGTTTCCGGGATTCTATCTTGCCATGTCCTCATTCTTACGGATGATATGACAGCTAAGGCCCACATCAACAGATGGGAGTACTAAGTCTGGTGACCTCATGGTTGAGGTGAACCTCTTATTTTCCTGGGCTGAGGGAAACCTTAGGTTCATCTTCGCTGAACACATATCGGGTATCACTAACATTATGGTGGATTGGCTTAGTAGATCTACGGTTGACAAAGCTGAATGGCGTCTACACCCTTGTCTTTTTCAGGAGGTCATGCGCCTGTTCGGGCTCCCCATCATCGACCTGTTTGCCACCATGGACAACGCCCAGCTGCCGATGTTTTTCTCATAGTTCAACGTACCGGGGGCGGAAGCAGTGGATGCCCTTCGCTGCCCCTGGCCCAGGGGATCCCTCTTCTCCCCAGGGTCATCCGCAGGATCATCTGTTTGGAAGTGGAGGTCATCCTTCTGGCTCCTCACTGGCCTTGGTGCCCCTGGTTCATCGACCTGCGGTTGCTCTCAATAGAGAGGCCTTGGAAAATCCCACCACAGCAGGTGGCTCTCACCCAGGGGTCGATCCGTCATCCAGAACCCCAGTGGTTGCAGCTAACCATCTAGAAGTTCAGTGGATCTTGCTGAGGGAAGGAAACCTTTCTGATAGGATTATTTCCACCTTACGGGACTCCAGGAGGCCGTCCACAGTCTGCATTTATAATGTCACCTGGAAAAAATTTTCACTGCATGGGCAGACAAATCTCACCAATTCAGTCTACCATTCCCCAGGTTCTGGAATTTCTGCAGGATGGGTTGGAAAAGGGGCTAGCTTCCAACACCCTTAGGTGACAGGTGGCAGCCCTTAGCAGCGTACTCACCTGGGGCAGGGGTCAGTCGTTGACACATCACCCCAACGTCTGGGGATTTTTTAAGGGGGCAGTCAATCTAAACCTCCAGCGGTACATCGGTACCCAACCTGAGATCTGGCCAAGGTTCTGGAAGCCCTAATCGATCCACCATTTGAACCCCTGCGGGAGGTGCCCTTGCAGATACTTACCTGGAAGACGGCCTTCTTGGTGGCTGTTACGTCGGCGAGACGTATCTCTGGGTTGCAAGCATTATCTGTGAGGGAGGATCTATGCAAGTTCCATGAGGATAGGGTGGTCCTCAGACTGGACCCTTCATTCCTATCTAAAGTGGGGTCCTGGTTTCATCGCACTCAAGACGTTGTACTTACACATTTTTGTCCCTCCTCCACTCATGAGTTGGAACATTGCTGGCACAATTTGGATGTGCATCAAGTGCTAAGCATTTACATTGAGCACATGGCAGGCCACAGGCACTCAGAGACCCTGTTTATTTCTTTCCATTCTTCTTCCCTGGGTGGGAGGGTCTCTACAGCCACCATTGGGCGGTGGGTCAGGCGGTGTATTGCTGCAGCGTATGACTCGTGCCAGGAACCGAGATTGGTTGGGGTGATGGCCCACTCTACCAGGAGCACTGCCACGACGATGGCATGGGCAACGCAAGCGTGTCTGGAGGAGTTTTATAGAGCAGCTACATGGACTTCCCCTTGCCCCTTTGTGCACCATTATAAACTTGATAAGTTCGCTTTGGCTGAAGCCGCATTCGGAAGGAGAGTACTCCAGGCAGTTCATTCGGCTAGACCAATCCAGGAACAGTCGCTGGCCCACCCTTGAATGTTATGGGGTTTGGGTATGTCCCATGCATAGATACTATTTCCACCCTTATTGAAAAAGGGCGTTGGTAACTTTCCTGATATGCCTCTTCTAATAAGGTGGAGATAGTATCTAGCCCCGGCCCTTCTTCGTCTGTCCTTGGTGTTCCTTGTATTCCTTATATTCCTTTTACTCCTGAGACTGTTGTTCTTCGGAAGTTAAGCTCGGGCCCTTTGGGGTTCCATTGCATGTTGTAACCTTTGGTTTTTTTCACTTACTAAATTTGTTTTTATTGGGGTAACACGAGGAGTCTGTCTTTCTTTTTCTTCGCCGGAAAACTGGGCGGTACCACTAATGGAAGGGGTTATATAGTGGTTAATTAATTAGTAATCAGACTCAGTCTAATCAGAGCATGGACAGTGTCAACCCATGCATAAATGCTATCTCCACTTTATTAGAAAAGGCGTATCAGGTAAGTTACCAACGCCCTTTTCCTGGCTAGCAACAATGGCGAAGGTGAGTTTTCTGTAAACTGCACACACGGATGTAGCAAACTGGTTGTTAAACCAATAGGATCCCACCCCTGAGAAAAGGGAAATTGATCTGGCAGCCACCACAATATTAATCAACCTGCTACCACAGATGAGGAGTATTACTAAAGACCTTACTACAGTCTGTATCTGCATTCCATAATTATGGCTCTGGACATGTGATTTATGGCGGAGAACCAAGACGCAGTCAATACTATTTCACTGTTGCACAATAGCTATTACTGAATAGCTACTATGTAGCCTGCTATTGAGATCAGGCTCCAAATGTTAGTCTCCTGGAACAAAGTAATGATATTTTCTAGTCATTCGTGTGCCCCTTTTTATTGGATTGAATTGGTAATACATGCAATGCAGTGAGATCGTTTAGCACACACTGAAAAATGAATGCCTGGCTCTTGGAACACTGAGCATGTGGCGTCCATAGTTGCAAGATGGCTAAAGATAAGGAGGCTTTCCTACAAGCTATGATCAGCGAGTTCAGGGAAGAGTCACAATTGCTGCAATTTCTTTTCTAATAATAGTGAATATGTGATTACATGCTACCAGATAGCACATGCTTCCCTCACCTATCCCCTCCAGGATGTCTGAGAAAGTGCATGAGTGCATATGGAAGGGAGGGCAGAGCCCTTGGATATAGCATGAAGGATATCAGAGACATAGGGGATGAACATCTTGGGAATCATGGACAAGACACACATTAGAGGGGTAATGGGCATGGGGTGTTCAGAGGGCAGGCCTTTACAGAAGATGTCCCCAATGTGTAGTATCAATGGCATGTTCCAGTCTCCCTGAGCCATTCATTCCAAGTTTCTGGACAGTATATATTTAGAGGCCCTGAGGTCCAGTTGCTGCTGGTACATGCCAGGTCGGTCAATGATAAGGGTCCCCTTATTCAATATCTTATTGAGAGGAGCAAGCCAAATTGGCATGCATCACCAAGACCTGGCTGACTCCGGAATGGGGTGGTCCCCTTTCAGAGATGTGCCCACCTGGGTTTAGGGTTTGGCACCAGCAAGACAGGACCTTCTCAAGTTTCTGGTTGTGAAATCCTGTTTCTGAAACTGAGTTCACATAGCAACCTCCATGCCTGAACTATTGGAGGCCATCACAGGACTGGCGGTAGAATTTCCCAAGCTTATGGTTCTGGACAACTTCAACCTGCCATCCCTGAGTGTGGCCCTGGAGGTGACCCAGGAGTTTATGGCCACCATGGCAGTCATGGGCCTATCCCAAAACATTTTGGGCCCAACTTGAGATTGTGCTCACACATCAGGTATGATTCTCTTGTTGGAGCAATGCTATGTGATCTAACATTATTTCCATCATGGTCCCATCTGATGTTCTTGAGAATCTTGTTTGTCACTCCCTCTCTGCAGAAGAGCCAGGCCCATTTGAATGGTCCACTGCTGGTGGCTGGTGGACCCAATTGGGAATTTGGGGGAGGGGGCACCCTGGAGGCTTTGCTGCATGATCCTGCCAAACCTTTGGCAATGTCCTGGAGTAAAAAGGTGGGCAGGGCTCAGGACAGAATCACACCTATGCACCTCTCTTGACCCAACTCTTCTGGTTGTCCCTGTGATTCATGGAGAAGTTGCAGGTCCTAAAAGAGATATTTAGAGTGCCAATGGAGGAAAGCAAAGAATGACTCTTATTGGATATGACAAAGAACCATTATTAAGGCCTACATGATGTCAATAAGATCGAGAAATAAGATTATTTCTCCATACTTATTACAGTCAGATGGCTGCCCACAGTCCTGTTCCGGGTCACCTTGTCCCTTCTGGAACAGGAAAGTTTGGTTGATCATCTGCAGGGCCATGCAAAGGAATTTGTTCTAAACATTGGCTTTGTCCCAATTGGAACCTATGTGTGGTGCAGGTCCTTCCGAGATCCCTAGGGAGACAGCTTGCCCAGTAATTTGGGAACAGTTTGATCCTGTTGGACCTAAGGAAGTGTACAAGGTCCTTGATGCTGTCACTGTAACCACCTCTCAATTAGAATGTGAGGCTTGTTAAGTGCACATGAGATATTTCAGGTTGGGGAAGGCCATGGGTGGGGAGGAGAGATAGTGATGGAACAGGCCACCTTTCTAAGACCACCCAATGCCTTCCTGACCCACTGAACTACTTCATGCTCCTCACAATGGCTTCCCCCCCCAACCTGCCTCACTTGGTCACTTACCTTGTGAAGATCTAGTAAGCAATCTCCCCTCCAGCCTCTCAGCTGCGTGCACCCCTCTGACGCTCCATTTGGGACTCCATAGGCCTGTTCTTCCAATGCTCAGTTCAGGCCTTCACAAGCCTCTCCCAGCACGTTGCAGGCCAAAATGGAGCCCCCAAGGAGTGGATCTGTCCCTCGGAAGCTCCATTTTGGTCTGTAACGTGCTGGGAGAGGCCTGTGAAGGCCTGAACTGAGCATTGGAAGAACAAATCTGCCCTTTGGAAGCTCCATTTCGGTCTGCAATGTGAAGGATGAATGCTGCAGCGCCTCTGTGGTTGTTTGTAATGGTGCTGCACGATTTGTAGTTTCGGGACTTGTTCATAAACACTAGGGGAGCTTATCATGTAACTTTGAACATTTGTTAAGAGAACACTCATAACCCAAGGATTACCTGTATATTAAAAAGTCACCCAAATACCCAACATCCCCTTGTACAAGTAGTCATGCAACACATCATTGATCAGTTGCATGAAAACAGCTGTGGAGTCCTGCAACCCAAAGGGGAGCACTCGGAATTAAAAGCATCCCAGAGGGCAGATGAACACAGTATTCCATTTGTCACCCTCCTTGATCAGAACCCAGTAATAAGCCTCCAACAAATGTAATTTAGTGAAGATTTTGCTTTTGGCTAGATATGCAAGCATGTCCTTCATCAGGGGCACTGGGTAGACATTAGAGGCATTTAGCCCTCTATAGTTGGCTGAATGAATCCACATTTTTTTTATCTATGAAAGCATGAAGCTCTTCTAGTTCCCTCGGAGTCATTGAGTACAGCTTAGGTTTCGGGAGTTTAACCTCAGAAAGGATTTCAGTGCTACCATCAGTGAGGCAATGAGACAGGACCACGTTGGAGCCCTTCTCACTAAACCCCTCTCATAGATTCCAGTACTCCTTGGGGATTCTGGTTTACCTTTTGGATGGTCCTGCATGACTGACCCTCAGTTCTTCCATTTTCTTGCCTCTGGAAATTGGGATCTCTTCCTCTTTTTTGGCCTCCTTGTCTCAAATTATTAAGAGTCCTCTCCTCCAGTTCACATAAAAAGTTCCATTTCTGGTGTCAAGACAGTCCAAGCAGATGGGGTCTCTCCATCCCTGGTGCCACTATAAAACTCAGAGTCTCTCTGTGCTTTCCACTGGCTCAGTTATAAAATGAGGCCTCTCTCCCTCTGCCCCCTGCTACTGTACTGTGGAAAAAAGCTATTGGCACCTTTGGCTGCTTGAGTCTCAGTCACAACTTTTCCACCACATTAGGGCTAATCTAACATACTTGGTACAGCCCAAGTCCAGTAGAGCCAACATCCTCCCCTGGGTCTCTGATGAGGGCACCACTAGTTCCATAGGAATGGTTATGAGGATTACATGTCAACTTACCAAGAGGGTAATTGTTAGAGTCAGTTTCACTCTCATCCGGCTTGGTCAGAGCTCCCAGCCCCTCATAATGAGGAGGAATGAACTCAATGACCTCCACCCCTTACAGTGCCATCTCATGGGTTCTCAGAGCTGGCTTCTCTGCCTTTCTTCCCAGGGTCACTGTCACTTTGAGTTGGGCTTAGTGGATTGGCACTCTATAGCTTGGTGCCCCACCTTCCCACATTACCATGGATCACAGTCTGAGCCCAGATTCACCCTGCTGATTTGGTGTTCCCTTACACTCAGGAGGGAAGGATTTGTGCAATCCACAACCACCATGGTGTTGGTCTTAGGTAGGTCGATCTCTACTTCAACTGTCAGCACATACCAAGATGCAGGTATGGTAGACATCATCATCAAAGCCACCTTTGATGCAATTAATCAGGATGTCTTCAGGCTATGTGGCTAGTTGGTACACCAATTCTTGGAATTCTTGGTTGTATACAGCCACAAATAATACAAACAGTACACATACAACTGAATTCAAAAAAAGAAAGACAAAATAAAAAGGGGGGAAACTACATATTACAGTGCACCCCTACCCCCGGGAGACCTCCCCCCCATATATTTCTTAGACATACAATGTATTCCAATTGTGCCCTTATACTCTCCAAAGCAACATATCTTGAGTAGGTTTATTTCTCCTTACCTTCCTCAACACTGATTTTTTAAAATCCACCCATATTTCACTGTAATTATTTAATCATCCCTTTTTTAGAGTTTAATATTTAGCCATCACTAATCTAGCTGCCTTTATCAAATTTACAATCAATTCCGTTTTTTGTTTCATTTATTTTTCCAACAGCAATAATAATGCAATCCTTGGTGACCTCTCTATTACATTCAACAGTGCTCTAATTTCTCTAAACACCATGTCCCATATTTTTTGTGCACTATCACAATCCTGCCACATATGTATATATGTTCCAACCTCTTTCTTGCACCTTTGTATATTTGTATATTTGTATATTTACCATCTTATTTAATTTATGTGGTGTTAGGCACCACCTCCATATCACTTTATGTCCATTTTCCTTAATTCTAACTAACAGATTCTTATATATTCTTCTATTCTGAATATTTTTCCAATCATTATCATTTATTTCTCCCATTCTGATTCCCAAATTAATTTTAAACCCTTTGCCTGCTCTTCTAATTCAGTTAATATTCTATAAATTTTCCCTATTCTTCCTTTCCCTATATATTCTTTGTTTATCTCACATTCTTTTATAATCATTTCAAATTTTGTTAACTGTCTATCTTTCTCTTGAATCCAGTCCTTGAGTTGTGGTGGGCAATGGTCTGTCCTTCAAGTGTGTCAGCCTTGAAGATATGTTGCTGCTGTTACTTCCTCCATAGATTATCTGCCAAGCTTCCCTCTTTGTTGCTGAATCTTCTGCTTGTTGACATAGTACATATACACATGACACAATAAATGTCAGATTGACCTCCAAATATGGCCTGATTAGCCGCATATTCCACAGACTCCTTTTGTTCACGTCTCTAGGCCTTTCTGCAACTAAGCTGCTCCTGCTGCCACTCCTTTCTGGAATTGGAAATTCTCCCCTCCTCCTAGACAGTATTTGCATGCTATGAAAATGGCTATTCTTTTTATTTCTCCGAAGTGCTGCCACTGTCAATCCTTGGCCCTTACTGCCCACTCATTTCTATTGAGCTATGGAGGCCTAATTTCTCAGTGATGTAAGCTGCTTTCTGCTGTTCCATAGGGTGACTGACTTTACCCACAAGCAACATTCCTAATAATAAGATTGTTTCTTCTAGTACTAAGCCAGAAGCAGGAGTGGTAGCTCTTTACTGCTTTAATACAAGCAGCCAGGTAAGGATTCAAAAAGCAGGTGAGGAGGCAATTACTGAAAATGCTATTTAGCCATCTTCCATTTCCATCAGTATCCCATAACTGACCGAGAGATATAGCTGAGGGCTCAAACCCACATACAAAGACGGTGTAAGACTAGACATGGCAAATTTACCAGGCTCATGATAGATCTTCAAAGTAAAAGTAGATACAAAGGATCACTTCGTGGGATTGTTAAAATGTCTACACTGTCGTTTGCAGTCCACTATTATGGCTACCAAGCAGCTAAGTCCATAACAATTGGTGGCTGTCAAGGAAACATTGAGGTGTAGGGCGTTGTTCATTAGAAAAGCATTGTTCCCATTGTTGACGATTATAGTCTAGCTTCTGCTATTTGTCTTTCTGCCTAACACAAAGATCAGGACCTCTTCTATTGAAAGTTCCACTCTAGGAGGAAGGAGAAATATGCTAAAACTGTAGGTGGTGGGTCTACTGCCAAGCCTAGGCAAGTGTCAGTATTGTGTGATGTTGTTTTTGTCAAAGGAATTGGCTGATAGCTTGATTGTTTTTGTTCATTCTCAAAAGTATTTGTCCAGGCTGTCTGCTGCCTCTTCATTGCAAATGCCTTAGGAGCACTGGTAAGTTAGGAACATGAAGGCTGATATTATATATTAGAAAGATAGCATTAATCTATCCCAAGTCTGGAAAGGCCCACCAAAGGCCAATCTAAATACTAATTCTTTTTCCTTGTTTTGCTTACATTTCCTCCAAAATCTTTATCTATTTTTGAGAGATGCAGCACAAAAATATGTTGAAAGCACACTTCAAAAGATAACTGAGTTGTGTATTGGCTTACACAGGTACAAAATTATGTAGATATGTAATGAAATGTAGAACCAAAACTATTTTTCCTTATCCTAGAATCGCTGTTTTGAATAATATATGATCAAATTGATTTTACATTGTCGTCTCTTTAGCTTTATGACTGAAACTCTGTGACCTTACAACAAAGTGCCTATTGCTAAGCAGCAAAAGTACATAAGTCCAGAAGAAGAAAAAGCAGCTCTACAAATGTAGAGCAGTACTGGCACGGGAAGGAGCTAGCATAAACTCATCTCACACAGCCAGGACTTATAATAACTGAGCAGTACTTTTTCAGTGGCCAATGATGACGTTACCAAGCTCAGTCCCAGCCTTAATTGACCAGGAAAGAATTTCCAAGGCCCACTGTAATCAGAATACACAAAATGGTGATAACGGTGAAGGAAATAAATAATAAGTTACTCTTTTATAAAAGTGTCAAATGTATCAATAAGCTATAGAGTTCTTCCTGTTGTAACTTAACCACAAAAATATAATCAGTAAAGACAATTCACGATGACTTGCTAAAACTCCCCTGAAAAACAGAAACATAAGTCTGAGACAATACCACCATTTGGTGAGATAGGCCACCTAGGGCAAAAACTATAAGGAAACAAAGATAAAATAATTGGGGTTCTACAGAAAGGGTCATGTTTGTGGAGTAAAATGGCTTAAAAGAATGACTTAGGAGAAGGAGAAGCTTCTTCTTAGGCATGCCATGTAATTTTTAGAGGGGTATAAATTTTATAGCTTGAAAACTGTTTTTTGCTCTCCTTGTATTCAATACATTTGGGAAGGGGTTAAGAGACCGCACTTGCAACCACTTTTCATTTTTCTTCAATAAACCTTTGAATTGTTAACCAGACTTGTTTCCGTATTGTGAGGATTAAACTATTTGGGTCTTACATCTCACAATGGTATTAGAGGTCTTTTGGTCCCTGAGATTTTATTCAGTGAAACTCACACTGGAGGAATCTGTTTAGTGATTCCCTTTTAGTCCTTGTACTGGTAGAAATCATTGCTGGGGTCTGCCCTATCTACATGAAAAGCTTTTGGCAAGGAATGGGCTGCACCTAACAAGAACTCGGAACAATGTTTTTTGAAAACAACTGGCTCAATTTATTAGGAGGGTTTTAAACTAAAAATGAGAGGGGGAAGGATGATCAAACCTTAGAATTTCTAAAACAATCTTGGGGATCTTTGGAACTTATGTAATTCAAAATACAATTGCCAACACAACCAAACAAACAAAAACGAGGTAGAGATTGATGGGGAGGATGAAAAACTCAGAAATAAAGTTGGAAATATAGGAAACATACCTAAGATTACTCATAAAGGACTCAAATGCATGTACACTAATGATCAAAGCTTAGGGAACAAACAGGATAAACTTGAAGTAGTACATGAGGGCAGATATGATGTAGTTGCCATTACTGAAACTTGGTGGGATAAAACTCATGACTAGAATGCACTGATGGAATGATACAAACTATTCAAAAGAAACAAATTAATAAAATAAGGTATGGAGTCAGAAATGGGATTCGAAATTTTTTACTACCGGTTCTGTGGGCATGGCATGGTTTGGTGGGCATGGCTTGGTGGATATGGCAGGGGAAAGTTTTTGCAAAATCCCAATTTCTTCCCGATCAGCTGGGGGAGGAAGAGAATAGATGGGTGCAGGACAAGTCAGGGGTGGTATTTACCGGTTCTCTGAACTACTCAAAATTTCCACTACTGGTTCTCCAGAATTGGTCAGAACCTGCTGAACACCACCTCTGGATGGAACTGCATTATATGTAAGAGATCACTACACCTCTACACAAAGAAACAAAACCAATGATGAAAATCTCCTAGAATGCCTAGGGGTCTTTATAAAAGAAAAAAAGAATGACATAGCTATAGGCATATACTACAGGCCACCCAAACAAACAGAAGAAGTAGATGAATTTTTTGCTAACCAGTTAACAAATGTATGTCAGAAAAATACAGTATTAATGTGGGACTTTACGCTTACATCAATTGGGAGACAAACTCCCCCAAGTGCAAGATTGAACAGGTTCCTGACCTTGTCAACCAAAAGGTAGAGCAGGTACTAGAGGGACAGCTATACTGGACTTAATTCTTACTAAGAGGAGAAATGATAGAGGGGTTGAAGTTGCCAGAACTTTGGGGAAGAGTGACCATGATATATTAGAATTCAATATAATGCAAACTCAAGCAATAGAATATAATGAAACAGTGTCTTAAACTTTAAAAGAGCTGATTTTAACAAACTCAAAGAGAGCCTAGGAAAGATTCCATGGAGGAAAACCTTAAAGGGGAAAACAACCCAGGAAGGTCAGGAAACCCTGAACAATATTATCATAAATCCCAGTCCAGCACAATACACTGAAAAAGATAAACAAGGAACCAAAGAAAAACCAGCATGATGGCACAAAGAATTTCTCTGATAAACTGACGAAAAGGATAAGTACAAAAAATTGGAAAGAGTGACACATAACTAAAGCAGAGTACCAGCATATAGCCCAAATTTGCAAAGCTAAAATCAGGAAAGCTAAGGCTCAGAATGAACTAAAACGTCCAACAAATGTCAAATGTATTTTTTAAAAAGTTTCTTTTAAAATGTAAAAAAATAAGAAAGTCAAGGAAACAATCAGTCCAATAAAGAGAGATTATGGCAATGAAGTAACAGGCAGTAGAAAAAAAGCAGAGCTGTTTAATTAATTCTTTGCTTCAATCCTCATGCAAAAAGAAATTATAGTTCAAAAACATGAACTTAGAAAACAGACTAGAAATACAAATTAAACAAGAAAATGATAAGAGAACACCTGTCTTATCTTGACAAGTTGAAATCACTAGGATCTGATAGATTACACTCCAGAATTCTGTAGGAGCTGGCAAATATGATCCCAGAACCATTGTACTATATCTATCAAAGATCCTAGAGCAGCGGTTCTCAACCTGTGGGTCGCGACCCGTTTGGGGGTCAAATGACCCTTTCACAGGGGTCGCCTAAGACCATTGGAAAACACATATTTTCAATGGTTTTAGGAACCGAGACACCTGCGTGCCAGTGTTTGGAGTTAGGGGAGCGGCGGCAGCAGGTGATGCCTTGTGAAAGGGAGGAGCTACCTGACAAGAGCGGTGGTGCGAGGACAGCCGGCGCCCAGCCAATTGAGACACGAGAAGCAGCAGTGGGCGGACCAGACGACTGCGCTTGACAAGGGGAGGGGAGGGGGGAGAATGGAGCTCCTGGGCGCCAGCAAGGCAGTGCCCTGAGAGGTGGCCAGGCTGAGCTCGGTCTCCCAGCGGGGAAGGGAGGGAACGCAGGGAGGAAGTAGCTGAGAACCGAAGTTGGAAGGGTGGTGATGTTGTCCCTTCAGTCCGCAGCCTCCTCCTCCTCAGAGACTCGGAAGTTAACACAGGCACTCTGCAGTAGCTGGCTCCAGACGTTCGGGTTTTCCCTTTTCTGTAAAAACCTCTATCCATTCACAAGGAGACCCACCTTCATTTCCTTCCCGCAATATCTATCAATGAATGAGTGGTTGGAAAACTTGGGATCGAGAGGATGCTGTCACAAAACATCTTCAGCAGCCGCATTTAAAAAAAATAAAGCACTACATCTTTTTCGTTTTAAGTTTTAAGCTTCCATGCTTAGAATAGAATGGAATGGAACAGGAAAATGGAATGGAATGGGAATGAAATAGGAATAGGATGGAATAGAATAGAATAGAATAGAATAGAAATAGAAATGTTTATTGGTGAAGTGTGATAAGACATACAAGGAATTTGTCCCCAGTGCACCAACTCACTGTACATATAAATAGCAAGTAATAGGTCATAATAATAGTTACAATCGTTAGTTACAAACAAGAATTAATAAATCATAAAGAACCAGTAGGACAAGATGAAAAATAGGAGGGGGATATCCAACCTAGTACTGTATTTCTCTTTGACCCATTTTTTTTTACTGTCTGTCTTGTCTGTTTTATTTTTATGTTTCATGGACTTTTTGTAACAAGGTTAGAGATTATATTATATATATTATTTTCATTAGCAAACCATTTCACAATATATAATTACATATTGTTTTTGTGATTAATCACTACGCTTTAATTATGTTCAATTTGTAATAATGAAAATACATCCTACATATCAGATATTTACATTACAATTCATAACAGTAGCAAAATTACAGTTATGAAGTAGCAACAAAAATAATTTTATGGTTGGTGATCACAACAACATGAGGAACTGTATTAAAGGGTTGCGGCATTGGGAAGGGTGAGAACCACTGTCCTAGAGCATCAGAGAACTACCTGAGGATTGGAAAAGAGCTGACGTGGTTCCCAACTTCAAAAAAAATGAGGGTGGGGGGAAATCCCCAGGAAACTACAGACCAATCAACCTGACGTCAATATCTGGCAAGGTCCTGGAAAGATAATAAAAAAATATGTTTGTGAACACCTAGAAGCAAGCAAAGTTATAACCAGAAGCCAACATGGGATTGTCAAAAACAGATCATGCCAAACCAATCTTCTTTCATTCTTTGACAAAGTGACTAAATTAATAGACCAGTAAAATGATGTGGTCATATTATTCTTAGATTTCAGCAAGGCATTCAACAAAGTAGACCAAAACCAGTACTTCTTGTAGTAAGTTAGTAAAATGGCTGTAGGTTTGAAGGTAAAAGACAATTATTTGGATTGTGCTATTTGCAAAAAGAGAAAATCAAAGATATACTCTGTCAGCAAAAGAAGTGATAGGAAATCTGACAGAATTTTTCAGTTAGTTTATGCTGATTTAATTGGCCTTCTATCTCCATAAATAGGAGGAGTCAATTTGCTTTGGTAATTGTTCATGATAATAGTTTTGTTATTTGCTTAAAAGAAAAACAAAAGTGTTTCAAGCAGTGGGCAATGTTTGTAGAGAGAAGGTATAATCAAAGTGTATGTCAACTATAAACAGAGAGAGGTACAGAGTTCATGTCCAACATGTTTCAATAGTGGCTGAGAAAGAAAGGCATAACCCATAGAAAAAGAAGAATGGAGTTGCTGAATGCAGGAATGTTGTGTTACAAACTATGAAAAATACATTACTAGCAGATGCAGGAATGAGTAAGCTACATTGGGGTGAGGCAATTTTAACTGCCAATTATTTGTTCAATAGTCTTTGGAGTTTAGCAATTAGTGACACTCCATAGTACATGTTATATAAGAGACAATCATTTTTGGCACATTTATAAATCTCTGGCAACAGTGCATGGGTGCACATTCCCAAAACAATTAGAAGGAAAGGACAGTTAAAAGGAAATTGAAATTTATAGGTTATCAATCAGGATTAAAAGCATATAGATTTATACGTAGATGGACACAAAAATGTTATTGTTTCATGTTTTGCAAAATTTTCTGAACGTGAGAATTGGGAAAAGGTACATACCAATACTGAAATGTTAATGCCTGTTAGTCAGAGGTCTCCAATAAATAAACATTCACACAGGCACATTAAACAGAAATCTGAGAGTAGTTCAGGGTCTGAGTATAGCTCAAGGAATGTTTGGAGAGTGAGATTCCAGTAAAACAGGAACAGTTTATTCCAAGGAGGGCTGAAAGAGCAAACAAAGTTGTTCCTCCAGAAAGATTCACTGTTGATGAGATGAAAGTATGTAACATCTTTTATGAATCCCAAAATTACCAGGAAGTATTACCTCTGGCAGAACAAAAGAAATGGAAAGGGGCTACAGATAAAGTTTTTTTCTATGCAAAAACATAAAGTTTTCACTTTAAAGAGATTACCAGAGGGACAAAAAGCTATTGGGTACAGATGAGTATACAAAAAGAAACTTTTGATGAATAATGAAGTAGAATATAAGTCAAAGTTAGTTGCTCAAAGCCTATAAAAAGAACTGGCTAGAAATTTTAAAAATACTACATTATTTAAAGAGAACCATGGATTTAGGATTGCATTTACAACCATCAAATGAATTGGAATTGAAATGTTTTGTAGATAGTAATTGGGCTAATGATGTACAGGATAGAAAGTCAATGTCAGGATTTGTTGTAATGTTTGCAAACACACAAGTTGGTTGGAAACCTAGAAAACAGACTTCAATTGCCACTTCAACAGCTGAAGCAGAATTCATAGCATTGTCAGAATTATGTTCAGAGATAACATGGTATATACAATCATTAAAGATTTTGGATATTGAAGTAAAAGTAGCTATAGCAGTATTTGAAGATAACATAATGTATACAAATGGCAACAGATAAGAGTAAAAACCAGAAACAAACATATTGACATAAAATATTGTAATGTCAGAGGAGCAGTGAAAGAAAATGTAATAGACGTAATTTATTATTCATCTGAAGATAATTTAGCTGACCTCATGACAAAGCCATTGGATAAACACAAGAATCTTATGAAACAACTTGGTAGAAGTGCTATCCAGCTATAAATTGGAGGGGTATTAAGATTTTAAATTTAGTAGCTGGAACAGTGGGGTTGTGCAATGAGTCAAACACACAGTTATAGTTGATTGGTTGGAGAGTGCTGGCTCCTGCGTGAGTCAATCTGCGTTGTAATTGGTTGCTGTGAGTGTGGAAGGGGAGTTTCTCTTTTTCCTGCTTTTTTCTTCTTGTGATGAATTTTTCAAGACCAAGAACAAAAGACCAAGAATTCTTGTAAACTCTTGTAAACTATTCGCAACAGGGAAAATATTTAATTTTTAGACATTTTTAATTTTTTAATGCAAAAAAGTCATGGAAATAGAGATTTATAGTGACTTGCAAAGTGTGTCAAATGTTTCAGCTTATGCCAAGAAAAACCAAAACTATGTATGTATAAAATGTAAACTCCTTGAATTACTAGAAGATCTCAATTTAGGGAGATATATTGTCTCCCTGGAGCAAAAATCAAAGATGTAATTGAGTATCTTACTAAAATAATCAACTCCACAGATTACTACCCCTTTCTTCTTCTACACTTTGGGACCAATGACACAACAATGAATCTGAAAACAATAACAAGAGATGATGAACAGCTAGGGAAGTAAGTAAAAGAATTAGGAGCACAAGTGATGTTTTCATCTATGCTTCCACAAAAGGCTAATATCCAACGAGGGAGCAAAGGATTTTAGAAATGAATCACTGACTTAAAAGCTGGTGTCATCCACAGAACTTAGGCTTCCTATACCATGGTCTGCATTACCTTCATGAAAGGCTCCTGACAAGGGATAGACTGCACCTCACAAGAACTGTAAAGAATATATTCCAAAAATGACTGGCTAATCTTATCAAATGTGCTTTAAATTAAATTGCGGAGAGGGAACAATTTTCACGACCTTTACAACCTAATTCCAAGCAAGAACTACTAGATAACCAATCACATAAGAAAGTAGGGAATAAAGAGAAAAGAAATAAAAAAAGAAAAACATACAGAAAGAGAGAGTGATGGAAAGGATGCAAATCCCATTTACAAAATAGAAGACATACGAAACATACTTAAGACCCATAAAGGTCTCAAATGCCTATACACTACCACTCAAAGTTTAGGGTACAAACCCTGAACTTTAGTATTAGTACATGAAAGCAGATATGATATAGTTACCATTACTGAAACTTGGTGGGATGAAACTCATGACTAAAATGTATAGATAGAAGGATATTGAAAAGAAACAGACCTATCAAAAGAGGAGGTGGACAATGTTCCCTCTAATTTTTTTTCAGTGTGTGCGGAAAAGTATAGTGTTTGAGCAGCACATTTACATGCCTGAGCACCTGATTTTTTTTCACAGATGTTTCACAGAGCAATTGATTTATATGATCCGAATTGGAATGGAGAAAAATGTGTGTGTGTGTTTGAGTGAGCGAGGGATCCGGTAAGGGAACTGTGCCTATTTAGAAAAGAAGGTAAATTATTGCAAACATGAGCAGTCGAAGATAAGTATGGGGACAGATTGGACAGTAGAGAGAAAGTGATAAAAGAGTGGGAGAAAGGAAGAGAGGAAGAAAAAAGAGGGAAGAGAGACAGAAAGAGACAGAGGAGAGAGAAAGTGACAGAAGAGTGGGAAAGAAGGAGAGAGAGAGAGAGACAGAGAAAAAGGGTGAGAGAGACAGAAAGAGACAAAGAAGAGAGAGAAGGGAGGAGAGAGAAAGTGACAGAAGAATGGAAAAGGAGAGACAAAGAGAAGAGAGACAAACACAAAGAGAAAGAGAATGAGAGAGACAGAGAGAGAAGAGAGGAAGAGGAACAAATAAGAGAGAACATCTCATTTCAACCCTGAGGTGCAAATATTCTCTTTGATTGGTAATTTAATTTGTCCATTTACTATGCAGTACTCTCATTTCTCCTTAAGTTCATCAAGAATTCCCTTCTTTTTAATGAATTTATCACAATACTTTGAGAACAACTTTTTCAGCATAGCTTTACAGCTATTTAAAACATATAGTAATTTAGATCAGGTTTTCAGAACATTAGTCTATTTATAAGTCACTGTGCAAAGAAACAGAATTCAGAAAGTTGGCTTACCTTTTTGTAATTGCCTATTGCCTGCTTAATTTTCTATCTACATTTTGATAACTGATATTAACTGTTGATCCAAGAAGCCCATCGTACAAAGAAACCCTCCCTATGAACTTTGTTGGGTTTCCATGGAATGAAGTTTGATCTTTTTCTCAACCATACAGTAGCATATTCTTTCTAAGGAGGATATAATCAATATAGTCCATAATTGCCTATCAATCTAACAGTATGGCAATTGACAATGTCTTTACATTTCAACTCTAACTCTTGCAGTCTTAAAGGTTTGGTGAGGAGAAATCCAAAAATTCTTTTAAAGAGGAAAAAATGCTTGCACAATTGCACCCATGGAGACATGTATACAGTATATACACAACATACAGAGAAATAAACTTAACAAAGTGCTAAGTCTGCCCACCAACGAGAGAGAGAGAGAGAGAGAGAGAGAGAGAGAGAGAGAGAGAGAGAGAGAGAGAGAGAGAGAATGTGTATCCCTCCTTCCTTCAGCCCAACACTCTCGCTGGCATCTTGGCCAGACGAAAGGGACTGCAGAGGGTGTCCTTGAGTCTAGGACAGCAAGTCATTCAATGGGAAAGTTGCCTCTTGGAAGGAATGACCCAGCTTGGCTGCCACTTCATCTCTCCTGGCTCTTCACTTCTCCGTTTGGTCATTGGGTGGCAGATCGAAAGCAGGAGCCAAGCCAGATCATTCCTTCCAAGAGGCAACTTTCCTCATCCATCGAATGACTCACTGCCTTAGACTCGAGGTCTCGAGGTCTCTCTCTCTCTCTCTCTCTCTCTCTCTCTCTCTCTCTCTGCAAATCCGAGCAGCCGCTGCTGGGAGCCCATCCCATGCCTTCTCCCAACCCCCACCCCTTCTCTCAGCTACTTTCTACCTTTTGATTGCTGTCTCTGGGCTGGCTCTCCTCTCCTACTATCGTGGAAAGCATCTCACAAAAACCACTGCGTGGCAGTTGGAAACTGCTGCACGGTGTTTTGTTGCCACGTGTGCGGCCGCGCACCTGCGCAGCTTAGAGGGAACATTGGAGGTTGAGTTGCATTATATATAAAAGATCACTACATCTCTACCAGTGACGTGCGATCAGCTTTAAGCCCGGTGAGGCACTTTTTAGACTTGTGAACTTCAACTCTCAGAATTCCACAGCCAGGCATGCTCAGTTCCGATTTAAAGCGACAGCATTTTTCCCCCTTGCAAAATAAGTTTTCCCATTCTTTTTCTTCTCCCTCACCCTCCTTCCTCCCTCTCTCCCTCCCCCTCTCTCAAACAGACATGCACACACAGAGAACTTGGATCCCTCTCTCACTCACTCACTCTCAAACAAACACAAACACAGAAGTTGGATTGGATATATTTTCCAAAGGCTTGAAAGCAGCTCCTCTGCCATACCCCGCCCCCCCCATTCCCCTGCTGCCTTCCAATTGGAGCCTTTGATTGCAGGTGAATCACATTGCCTTTTCAAACTTGTAATCAGTGAAGCTGGGCTTATATACTTTTATCCAGCTATGTGTGTGTGTGTGTGTGTGTTTGAAAAGGCAACGTGGTTTTGAATGCAATCAAACTTTTTGAATTCCTCCCCCCTCCCCACACACAAACCTTTTCCAGCTGTTTCAGAGAGGATTTCAACTCTGCTTTTGCCTGCCCTCATGAAAAGAAGAAAAAGCCTCTAAAAATGCGCTCTACAGTAGGCGAGAGAACACGTGCCTCCTTTGCATAAGAAATTTTTTGTCTTTTAACCCTTGCTTAACTCTGCTCAAGTGATCATAAAGTTAGAGTAAAGGAGGCCCATAGTTCTCTCGCCTCCCACTGCAGTTAAGCACTAAGCAGAGTCATCCACTGTGACTCTGGCAGCAACTACCTCAGCCTTTTTCCTTTTAATTATTTTCTTTTCTTTTCCTCATGATGCTGGTGAGGCCACGCCTCCCCTGACTGCATATCACTGTGATGATGATGTTGGGTAATGAAATGTCTGTAAGCAATAAACCAAGCTCAGAGAGCACCAAGGATTCTACATTTCAACCCTGAGCTACAAAGATACTCTTCTATTAGATCTCATCTTGCAAATTTAAACATGGGGGGAAATGTATTTTCTACAGTGTTTCCTATGTGGCAAGTTGGTGATGTTCTTTCATTTTTTTTCAACAACTGGGATGATAAAATATTGAATTAAATTGAATTCTTCGGCTAAAGGGGATACCACGGTGGATACAATTTTCCCAGGAAAACCTTCATGTAGGATTTTTTTTCTTGTTTCTGCTGTTTCAAGTTTATAAAAATGCAAAAAAAGCAGATGAGACCACCACATATATGAGGAACCATGGGGATTTTAGAGTAAAGGTTTGCCATTTGCCTTTGGTATTAGAACAATGATATCCTTATTTTGGTGGCATGAGGGCACCCTTTGTCCCCCTTCATATTCAAAGGTGACCATTTCTTGTGAGCCATATAAGGCTCACCCCTAGCACCTATCCACAGCTAGATAAAATATTAAGGCCATGTCATGAAACACTGATTGTGATGACTTTGACTGCTACAAATATATATATCCAGGATCCCAATCCTTGTGCTGAGGCATTGAGGAGTTGAGGTGCTGAGTAGCGGAGGAGCTGAGGTGCTGAATTGCGGAAGTGTTGAGAAGCTAAGGTGCTGAAGTGCAGAGGTTCTGAAGTGCGGAAGTTCTGAGGTGCTGAAGTGCGGAAGTGCGGAAGTGCTGAGGTTCTGAGGTGCTGAAGTGTTCAGGCACTGAAGTGCTGAGGAGCTGAGGTGCGGAGGTACTGAAGTGCTGAGGTGCTGAAGTGCTGAGGAGCTGAAGTGCGGAGGTGCTGAAGTGCGGAGGTGCTGAAGTGCGGAGGTGTTGAGGAGTTAAGGTGCTGAAGTGCGGAGGTTCTGAAGTGCGGAAGTTCTGAGGTGCTGAAGTGTGGAAGTGCTGAAGTGCTGAGGTTCTGAGGTGCTGAAGTGCTCAGGCACTGAAGTGCTGAGGAACTGAGGTGCGAAGGTGCTGAAGTGCTGAGGTGCTGAAGTGCTGAGGAGCTGAAGTGCGGAGGTGCTGAAGTGCTGAAGTGCGGAGGTGTTGAGGAGTTAAGGTGCTGAAGTGCGGAGGTTCTGAAGTGCGGAGGTTCTGAAGTGCTGAAGTGCTGAAGTGCTGAGGTTCTGAGGTGCTGAAGTGCTCAGGCACTGAAGTGCTGAGGAGCTGAGGTGCTACAGATCTGAAGGGCTGAGGTGCTGAAGTGCTGACTTCTGAGGTGCTGACGTTCTGAAGTGCGGAAGTGCTGAAGTGCTGAGGTTCTGAGGTATGGAAGTGCTGAGGAGCTGAGGTGCGGAAGTGCTGAAGTGCTGAGGAGCTGAAGTGCACAGGTGCAGAAGTGCTAAGGTGCTGAGGTGCTAACGTGTGGAGGACCAGCGGATCCTGGTAAGGACACACTTCTGGAATTATGGTCCAGTGGGTCACAGGTCACACTTCTAGAGCTGAGATGCCATTGCCCACCTTGTACCAAGCCTTGATGACATGTTTGCTTTCAATATTTAGTGAAATGGGGGGGGGAGCAGACACCTTGGTGGATGTCTGTAAAATCCTGTTGCCAATCCCCATTTTAAAGGCAGATAAATCATAGAATCAATATAAAGTATCAAGAAGACTTCTGCTATTTGTCGACCTCCGTTCTGATCAAACTTTGAAGAAAAAAAGCTGCAAACCTCAATAGTTGAGCTTGTTTTGCATATGAAGCTCTCATCACTGTTGCAAATTTTGTTGATGCAATTGTGATGTCATGCGACCTCACACAAAAGGTACTGTGAGGAAGTAACTTGTTGGGATACCTTTGCAGATTGGCATTTGGGAACAAAGTGAGAACTTTTCCCACACACTAAATCAAAACATGTACCTCTAGAAATTGTTTTGAATTGTTTGTGTCTGTTGTGGCATGAAAGAGAAAAACGTTCTTTGAATTGAAAGGCTCTTCATGGGGAATATTGACGGCCAGTTATATAGATCATTTGAGATAGTTCACAGATCCATGGCTGCATCCCAGTGGTGGAATTCAGCCAGTTCACACTTATCCGGGGAGAACCAGTTGTTAACTTTATGAGCAGTTCGGAGAACCGGTTGTTGGAAGAAATCTCCTTTTGTTTTTTTCTACTTTACAGGGCTAATCCTGTAAGGAAGGCAGGAAGGAAACATTCTGGTGCTGTTTCTAGCCTAATCTTTATTGCCCTCCTTACAGAAACTGCCTCTCCGGTTAACCCTAATTACATTGTAACAGCTAAGGTGAAGCGCCCATCGACCTGAGTGATATTGAGTTGGCCACACCCAAAGAGTCACATGACCACCGAGCCCTGCCTACCCAGCTGGTCATTAGGGCAGAGAACCGGTTGTTAAATTATTTGAATCCCATCACTGCTGCATCCCCTACATTGCAGGATTTACATTTTTAAAGCAATGTTAGTTTTGATCTTATCTGTTATAATCTGTTAATGTTTTATTTCATTTAGCTGCCTAGTGTTGCCTTTAGATCAGATGGGCCACATATAAATAGGAAAATTGAATTCTGTGGGGTTTAGATAGGTAGGTTGTAGCTTCTAGGAACAATTGAAGGGGTGGAAATCGCATGGGGAACAGGAATGTTTCTTACATGTTGAATTGTCTATCCATCTGCTTTCATGAAAAAGGTCATAAACTTCCCCTGTAAGTCATAGGAGATTGAAAAGTAGCTTAAGGTTATGGGACCTTATCAATTGGAATAGAAATGCCAAATATTTAGTTGAAAGAAAAAAAGGAAAGGGGAAACTGCTGGGGAGGGAAGGGCAACGCTTGTCCTAAAGGATCAGAGTAGAGGAATTTGAGGGCAAATGTAATTAACCAATCATGTCCTAGTCTAGACATTGTCTCTCAAGTTTACATTCCAATTGTTGAAATAAAAATGTCAAAGCTATTCTGCCTTGTCACCTATTTCTTTATCTTCTAGTTTCCATCACTGATTTTACGATGGAAAAAGATCTGTTGAGAAAATTAAGAGAAAACATGAAGTGTCTCCAAAAAGAGGTAAGAGAAAATATTTGTTCATAGGCTGTCACAATAAACATGTGATGGAATCAGTGGTGGGATTCAGTCCGTCCGCACCTATTCGGGAGAACCGGTTGTTAACTTTCTAAGCAGTTTGGAGAACCGGTTGTTGGAAGAAATGTTATTTTGGTTTTTTCCGCTTTATAGGGCTAATCCTGTAAGGAAGGCAGGAAGGAAACATTCTGGTGTTGTTTCTAGCCTAATCTTTATTGCCCTGCTTACAGAAACTGCCTCTCCGGTTAACCCTTATTACATTGTAACAGCTAAGGCGAAGCCCCCAGCCTGAGCCAGTCAGCTTCTCTTAGCCCTAGGAAGAAAGCAACACCAAATCACTTCTGAAAAACCTTGCTAAGAAAACTGCAGGGACTCATCCAGCCATTCCCTGAGAATCATTAAAAACTTTGGGTCTTTGGTCATTGCAGGAGGAACGATTGAGACTTCCTCTACCACCGAAGAACGGAGACGTGCTGAGGTATATAAGGTATACTTGTAGCTCACCTTAGAATATATTTATGAGAAAAATAAAAACAAATGATTTCTTCACAATTGGTAATTGTGAATAATGCATGTGCAGCATATTTTATAGAGTATATATGTTCGCTTTATATTTCTACTATATGGATGAAATCCATACGCACACATCTATTCAATACAAACTAGTTTATTTGAAACTTTTATTCAAGAATGGCAATTGTTCATGCTCATTCTTGGTTGGCTCCTTCTTTGCCACATTAGCTAGTTTCTTTGGCCACATACAACACCAATGGCAGTGAAATAAGATGTAGATGATTCAGATTTTGTTTGAACCACCGTGTTTTGCGTTTCCTAAAGAAATGAACTAACACTAAATCGTTCTTTTTCTATCCCGGTGTGAATAACCTTTATTGCCTGTACTGAACATCTGCAGCAATAAATCGGGAGTTGCACATTTGTGCTCATCTTGACATGCATGATTTTAATATGCACAAATATGCTTGTCTACACCCCAGACTTTTTTTCCTAAAGAGGATGTTTCAACGAATATCTTCTTTACACTGACATGAGAGAATTTATGGAAAACAAATTTATGTAATTCTTCTCATGACCATGAAATGAAGGAAATTATCAAGCAAGCGTTTAAAATTCATTTCCCAGGTTTCCCAGAGTCCAGAAAAGCACATGGACCAGAACATCAGTTTAAAGATGCGTTCCCATCGGGTAAGCAACCTAGCATGTGAGGAATCTGTTGAGAGTTCAGTACCGAGAGACAATTCATGTCATAAGAAGAGGTGAAGAAGCCCAGTGGGGGTGATGGAGTGGGGGTAGGGGTAGTGAGTGGGCTGATATGGAAATATATTCCTGAGTTGTGATGTATTTTGGCTTCTCTAGATTGTTCAGACAAAAACAGAAAAACTGGAAGGAGATCTGAAGAGAACAAGGGACCAGAGTTATATGTAAGTCTTTGCATAGTTCATCACATCTTTTTATAACCCTATTCAGTTCACACTTTCAATACAACATTCATCATTTGTCCATTGGCAATGGGACTGGCCATTTTATGAAACAAGTGATGGAAAATTATATTCTAGTAAAGCTTGGGAAAAAGGGTGGAATGTGTTGTAATTGTATCAAAAGGTTTATAATTCAAGTACAAAAACACCCCCCAAGGGCCTAATTTCTCTCTGGTCTTCATAATTTGCAGAAAGACAATGGAAATCTCAAAACTTCTGGCAGAAAAAGAAGAGCTCAAAGTCCAAATTCAGAAGCTTATAAAGGAAAACCACCAACTGGCCAAAGAAAAAGAGGAGCTCTGCAAAGAGTATAAAGAGTATAAAGAAAAGATGAGCAGGTTAAAAAATTTAGATAGCCACCCTGACTTTCTCTTCCTTTCTCAGTTATTTCAATTAGTTTTAATTTTAAACAAGTTTTATAATTCAAATAAAAAAACCTAAGGGAGCTAATTACACTTTGCTCTTGATATTTTACAGAAAAATTAGTTCAGAGGAACTTGGGCAGCTGGAGAAACTGAAGCAAGAGAACGAGAGACTCCGCTGCAAGGCTCAGAAAGAAGCTACGGAGAAAGCAAAGCTCCTACATGAGAATAATGATCTCAAGGAAGAACTTTATAGGTGAGAAATATATAGATAGTGATTCGACTTTTTCTTTCAAATTCAGATTTATTTATTAGATCCCTTAGGCCAAATATACTGGATAAAAGAAATATTCCATTCATGTATGTATGTATGTATGTATGTATGTATGTATGTATGTATGTATGTATGTATGTATGTATAACTGAGTAAGAGAAGAGCAATAGTTATAATGGAATGCAATAATAATTAGTAATTCAAGTAACAAATTAAGAGGGCTAATATCTATCTGGTCCTCATAATTTACAGAAAGATAGCAGTGATGTCAAAACTGACTGTAGAAAGTGAAGAGCTCCGAAACAAAACAGAGATTCTGACGTTCAAAAATATTGAACTTACCAATGAAAAAGAGGAGATCTTCAGAGCGTATGAAGAAATACTGTGCAGGTGAGAAATTTTTAGATAGCCACCACAAAATACTTCTTCCAGAATTTCATATTAGGGTCTCCTTATCTTAGAAAGCTTGGAAAAACCTGACATTCTCCTTACTTTAGAAAGAAATTAACAAACTATGGCTCTTATACTTTTACATATACAAATCTAGGAGTTAGTCTCATGGAATGGGAAGATACGTATAGAAGAGACTTTTCAATCTCCATCCCCCGGTGCCCAACAATATTTATATACTTTCAGAGTGACAATTTCTTGACATCAAAGCAGTTCCCGTTATTTTAACTAAGAATACTTTGTTGTTGACCCAGATTCACAGCTAACATTCTGATTTTTTTTCAGAGAGGAACTACTGAAGATATGCCGCTACACCTTATTGACAGACAGAGACCAGATGGAAGACAAGACAGAAGCTCAAGAGAAAATTAAGCCTCAGATGGCGGAATATCAATTGAATCCCAAATGGCTTAAAGCTTCGGTAGACAAACTTAAAAAATCTAAGGAACCCAGGTCAAATATTCTGAGGTGGCTGCAGAAATCTCTCAAACTCCTAAAAGAGGATTCCTCTGAACGGTCAAAACACACCCTGCCAGAATGGCTTAAAGCATCTGCCACCAACCTCCCGGAGGAATGTTCAGCCAGGGAGGATGTGAATGATTGGATAGAAGCATCAATAAATCATTTCCAGGAAAAAGGGCCAGAAACGTGCGAGTTAGATGTGGAGGGATGGCTAAAAGCATCTATTATAGGCATTCAACATCTACAAAAGTTCAAGTCAGAGTCTCGTGGAAGCTGGAAAAAAAAGGGGATGGCTTGCTGAATCAATAGGAAACCTGAAGAAGGGGACTTCCTGTGGTGACATCACCGTGCTTAGAGTGGAAGGAAGGAAGCTCTCCTAACTTCTAACTCTAACTCCTTTGTTTGGGCTCTTTTTTGAGCACTGTTGATCCTGAAGGGGTCAACAGATTAAAGGGGATACTCTGTAGATGCTGGGGTAATAAGGCAAATCCCCCCACGGATAGGAGAAACCCCCTAAACAGACAAGGAGATATCCTACAAAAGTTCAAGTCAGAGTCTCGTGGAAGCCAGGAAAAAAAAGGGATGGCTTGAAGAATCAATAGAAAACCTGAAGAAGTAATGTCCTGAAGGATATGTTAAAATGACTTTGAGGATCCTTAGAAAGCCTGTCCCTTTCTAGAGAATCTAGATCAGTTCCTGAAAAATGTCTTCCACAATCCTTGAAAAACCTGGAAGAGGAAGGTCCTGAAGTATCTAAACAAGATGCCAACAAATGGCTTGAAATAGCTATAAAGAATCTTGAGGAAGAAGGACCTAAAACGCCACTCCTATATACTCAGGAATGCCTTGAAGCCTCTATTAAAAGCATTCGGGATCTACAGAAGTCCAGATGAGAAGTTTGAAAAATAAATAGAGAACCTCAAGAAGCAATGTTCTGAAGGAACCGTGGAAAATATATTTCAATGGCTTCAAGGATCCTTAGAAAGCTTTGCATTTTCTGAAGAACCTATACTACTTCTTGAAAAATGGCTTCAGCAATCCCTGAAAAACTTGGAAAAAGTCCTGCAACATACAAACAAGATGCCAAAAATAGCTTGAAGTATCTGTAAACAGCTTCAAAGAGGAAGGACCGTGAAGCATCCCATGTGGTCCTCAGGAATGGCTTGAAGCATCTATTAAGAGCATCCAGGATCTCAAATAATCTAAGAAATCAAAAACAAGCAGGGAAAAGACAAAGGAGAGAGTGATTTTCCTTGCTCGGAAAGAAACTGAAGTATGGACGGATGGCTTCAAACATCCTTAGCAAGTTCCAGACAGCCTGGTTCTACTGCATCCAAAACAGATATGCAAGCATAGCTACAAACATCTCTGCAAAAACTCAAGTCAAGAATCCCCAGAAGAAGCTAAAAACAATCTGGAGGAATTGCTCTAGGAATCCAGAGAAAATATCCTGAAGAATCCAACCAATAGGTGAATGATTAGCTTGAGATAGCCTTAAATGACTTCCATGAGGGAGGGCCAGAAACTCCCCATCCATTCCATCTTGGTATATACTTGTCTCACATTTCTGCTGCTGCTAGTGTTACTGCGATCAAGATGACTAAATGAACAAACTGGAAATGTATCCGCAAGTATTTATTCTTTTGGTTTTCCAGAACTTCTTGGGCCTTTTTGGAGTGAGTGACATACTGTTTTACTAATGGACTATGGTATTCCAACGTGAGCTTCATAACCAATGAACCTTGTCATCAACAATTTTTATTATTGTGGACTTCCATTTGGGTGTTCCACATATCCTGGCTGATTCTACTCTGAAAGGAGGTCTTTAGGGTCATCCTGGAGAGGTGGCGAAGAAGCAAGGGATTACTTGATTCCGGGAGATAGGCAGCTCTCCTGCTTGATCCCAGGAGCTCTCCCGACCAGTGGAGAAGAGAGACAGCCATTATGACTGGAATCAAGCTGGAGCAACCGAGCTGAAGTGGTGTGTGAAGAGAGGATTGGAACTGGGTGAGATGAGTTTCAATTTCTTTATTAGAGACCCACCTAAATAAAAGAAGTTTTAAAAGTCTCCCAAGTGCAGAAAGTGGCAAGTTAATACACGGAGAAAAATTATAGACCCAAAAGAGAAATCACATTTTAAAGGAAGAATATGAAGTTTTACAATATAGAAAGACTGAACTGGAATTTTGTTGCTTTTAAAAGTGACTTTGATTTGCCTGCAATATTGTTTGATTGTTGGAAGAAATTGTAAGAATGTTTTTTTTGTTGAACATTGATAATCAGCTGTTAGAGCTCTCCCTCATCTTGGCACCGAAAATTATAGTTGAGACACTATCTACTGGCCAAAGAAGATATTATATTGTTATATGGTTGGAAAGAACCTTGAAAAAAAATGAGTTGATATGAAAAAAAGAAAAGAAAAGTCAAGAGTGATAAGAAGAGAAAGAAAGTGAAAGGAAAACAACTTCTGGAAGACTGTCTTTTTGTTTCCCCTTTTTTATCTACTTGTTTTTTGGTGGCAAAAGTCCAGAGTCTTGAGAAAGCCTAAGGAAGAAATGGTTTGGAAAATCAATAGAGAACATCACGAAGCAATGTTCTGAAGGGACCGTGGAAAATATATTACGATGGCTTCAAGGATCCTTAGAAAGCTCTGCATTTTCTGAAGAACCTATACCACTTCTTGAAAAATGGCTTCAGGAATCCTTGAAAAACTTGGAAAAGGTCCCGAAACATACAAACAATATGCCAAAAATGGCTTGAAATATCTGTAAACAGCTTCAAAGAGGAAGGACTGTGAAGCATCCCATCTAGGACCTCAGGAATGGCTTGAAGCATCTATTAAGAGCATCCAGGATCTCAAATAATCTAAGGAATCAAAAACAAGAATGGGAAAGACGAAGGAGAGCGTAATTTGGGCAGAACTTGCTTGCTCTGAAAGAAACTGAAGGGTGGATGGATGGCTTCAAACATCTTTGGCAAGTTCCAGATAGCCTGGTTCTACTGCATCCAAAACAGATATGCAAATATAGCTACAATCATCTCTGCAAAAACTCAGTCAAGAATCCCCAGAAGAAGCAATTGTGGAAGAATGGCTCTAGGAATCCAGAGAAAATGCCCTGAAGAATCTAAGCAAAAGGTGAATGAGTAGCTTGAGAAAGCCTTAAATGACTTCCATGGGGGAAGGCCTGAAACTCCCCATCCATTTCATCTTGGTGAGAAAATGCCCTGAAGAAATCGTGCAATATGAGAAGCAGTAGCATGAGATCTGGGATCAAGTTGACAAAATGAACAAACTGGAAACCTCTCAGCAAGTATTTATTGTTTTGGTTTTTAAGAACTTAATGGGCTTTTTTGGACTGAGTGACATACTGTTTTCTTAATGGACTATGGTATTACCACATGAGCTTCATAATTAACGAACCTTTGTCATCAACAGTTGTGATTATCTAGATGCTGCCTTAAGTTGGGTGGGAGGATAAAAGAAAGAGAGAGGAGGGAAAAAGGAAAAGGAAATAAGGAGAGATTGATATGGAGGAAGGAAAGGAAATAAGGGCCAAAGAACAAGCACAATTTATGCCAAAATGCCAAGAATGGATAGACAATGGTAGAGAACAGAGAAACAAAGCTTTGGAAGTGAAAAGGAATCAACCAAAATCAGGAGGGTCCCTTGACTGCAGCATTGCCGGCATAACAATTCATCTTATGAGGAAGGGAAGAGGTGCATTATCAGGAAACTTCTCGAGACTTCCATGCGTGTCAGACAGTTACAGACCATGGTCTGGTCCACAGTCTGGGCTATACACTCAGGGCCTTTGAGTATCATCATTACTACAGGGGAGTAACTTCTGGGGTTCCCAGCAGCTGGACGGAGATCATTGTACCTGAAAGTGTGGCAGCATGAATGGATTTCCAGAAAAATTGCAGACTACGGGAATCCTTTCAGCAGTTCCCAAAATGCTGCACAGCCGTTTGCACTATTCAGGTGACTCTGAGGATCAGGCAAACATCCAAGTGGTCTCAACAACTCTCTAAAAGAATGCAAATGACCAGCTGTCTGCAAGGAATATCAATCCTCTCCTTCCCACTACCCAATCAGAGCTGAAGAAGCTTCTTGAATGAAGGGGGAAATATCTTCTAAGACTTGATTGGTTCTTCTATTTAATTTGCCTTCTGCAGATACTTAATAAAGCCTGAAATCTCCTCATTAACTGGTGTGTTCATTGTGTTTGGATACTCAAGGAACCATTTTTTCGGCCCCTGGGCCGTTGCCTGATACTTGGCGAAAAACACACACATAGACAGACACATAAACACATCTGATTTATCATATGAAATGTATTTTCTTTCAATAACAAAGTAAATTTACAATCAAATGAGGATCTCTGGTAAAACAGTCTCTCACCAGAAATCAACTGGATCCATAAGGTATCTGGGGCGGACCACCAAAATGTGTCTGGCCTTGCATGGGCATCCCAAAGCAGGCTGCAGCACTACCAAACCATCAACTCACACTATGCCATATGCCAAGGATAGGAAGCGTTGCCTGTTTTTCTGCCCAGTGACCTCCCTGTCTGAGGAAAGATGCTGGAGAGGAGCACAAGCCCCTTGCCACTTGGTCTGTGAGGGAAGAACCCAGGCTCTGCTCTCCCCATGTGAAATGGAGTGCATCGTCTCCATGCCAGGAGCAGCCTTCCTCCCAAGACGTTTTTCTAGAAACCAGAGTTCTGGGCTGGCTTGCTGATTCCACAGCAAAGATAGCTAGTATTTGGGCCCCAGGAAAGAAAGCCTTCTGTTCCTTTCATTCTAGGTTAAGCTGAAAGAAAAGAGCTCACAAAGGGCCACATAATACTGTACTACACCCTCTCCTGCCGAATGACCTCACCTAATGGTTTCATCTACTGTTGGGATTAAAAAGGAGCAGCAACAAACTCTGGACACTCAGACCATGCTATTCATATGCTTGTGCAGTGCTTGGAGGCTTTGAATTTCACCATAGGGAGGAACGGGGTCCACCCACCTCAACCCTGGCTCTCAGTGGGGTATGCGCTCCTCAAGAGACAGCCACTAGGCAGTTTGGGTTTTCTCTGGACTCACAACTATTGTTCCAGGAGCGGCTGGTAACTGCCTTTGCACAGAGCTATCTCCTGCAGCCATTCTTGGACTGAGAGGAATGCTCACAGTCTGTCACAAATTGGTCCTTTCACAGTTGGAGTCATGCAACGGGCTGTACAGCTAGTCATGTTGTGGAAACTTTCTGGTTTTTTCTTAGGCACAATACAAAATCCTGGGCATCACTTTTCAAGCCACAAATACAGAAATCCAGGATACGTGCCTCTCTCTGAAGGTACATGCCCATCAGACCATGTCAGATAGGCCCCCTCGCTTAGATGTTGCCACCCAGTGAAACCTAGTTAGCGCATCTTTCCCATAGCTGCCCTGCCCTGTGAAAGAGGATTATGAGATCCAGCACCTATCTCCATCCCCTTACTGGGTGGTAAGGAGACCACAAAGAGCTGGTTCTTTCCCCAATACATGGGGTAGATTGAGACTACAGTCCAGAAAGTGTGGTGGTGGAGGGCGGGAAATGGTTTCGCAGGTACCGTACGGTGTACATTTTGTAGTTATTATCATTTTGTTGGCTTTTATATTTTATTGTTAGGCACTGACCCATCAGGCATATTGTGTATAAGATGTGTGTCCACATCAGTCTCTTAAAGTTAATGAGTTCAGATTCTGGGTTCTTTTGGTCTCTGGTATGGTTCCCTGGGTTTGTTTGCTTGGATCTGCAGGGGAAGAATTTCTGCGGTTTTAAAGACTGATTCTAAAACGGCAAAAAACTCTGACCGATTAGCATTGTGTATGTTATAGTTGAGGCCATTCTCGCATATTGTGCTTCCCAGTAGAGAATGGTCAACTGGATGTGTTGACTATTCATTTCGGCTCATTTGCCTCTTGCTTGTGGAGTTTAGCTGGAGTAGTTTGATTTGGAAGTTTGTTTTCCTTTTTTTTTTTTTTTTTTTTGCTTAGAGATGGAGTCATGACAGTGTCAACATTTTTGGGTTTGTTCCAGTTGCTCTCTGAGGTTGTTTACGGTGCATCACCATAAAATACAAATCAACTAAGTAGCTTAAGAGGACAAACCATCTACAACATGTGGAATAAGAGCCCCTTTGTAGGACAGAGAGACAGACTGCATCCATAAACACCAACTGGCTGTCAGAAGACACATACACACAAAACCCCCTTAATCTTACAACACATACACAGACTCAATTATAGTTTCAATTGGGAAACTGTGACCATCCTAGACCAAACCAAATCCAAAAATGCTAGGGGATTTTCAGAGAGATTAACACAGTGGGAAGGGACCTTGTAGGTCATCTAGTTCAACCCCCCTCACACACACACAAGCAGGAGACTCTACTCAGATGACAGTTGAGTTCCTTCTTGAAAGCTTCCAGTGATGAAGCTTCCACAACATCTTAAGGCAAGCTATTCCATTGGTTGATTCCTCTCACTGTCAGAAAATGTCTCCTTATTTCCAGGTTGAATCTCTCCTTGTTCAGTTTCCATCCATTATTTGTTGTCTGGCCTTCAGGTGCCTTGGAAAACAGCTTGACCCCCTTGTCTCTGTGGCAGCCCCTCAAATATTGGAACACTGCTGTCATGTCTCTCCTGGTCCTTCTCTTCACTAGACATTGAGCCATCCAGCAATGCACACATAGAGATAAATCACATTTACACATCATTCAAAAGAGACAATAAAAAAGGCTAAGAAGGAAACAAAAAGACTAGAATGAATCCTCTCCAGTAGTCTACACCCTTTTAAGCAGGGATTAACACCAAACAACCAAACCTAAAAGAATATCCTAACCAAGGAGAAAATCATACCCCCAACACTGACATGGCAAATTACAAGTAGTCCTCAATTTATGGCCATGATTCAGACTAGAATTCCTATTGTTAAGGAAGGCAGTTGTTAGGTGATTCAAACCCAATTTTATGACTTTTTTCTCCGTGATTCTTAAGTGAGAATGGTAGACCAAAGACAAAAAGGGATGACCAAGATTGTATATGACATACACCTAACCTAGAGAGCAGCTCACTGAATCAAAGAGATCCTTGGGAACTAGGAATCATGCCAGTGAGAGCTTGATGATTCAGGAAGATAACCATCAAAGTTAAATAGTCCTCAATGATAGCCTATCAAGAAATCTCAAGCCAATGGAGTATGTTCGAGGACTGACAATAGCATATTTGGCAAGGAAAAAAAGAAAGAAAGAAAAACAAGAACTATTAGAGGAAGAACTTTAAAAATTGGAAGCGGATCTGCAAAAAGATCTATAAAAAACCAAAATAAAGGAAAAGAGGGATTCGAGAAAATATAAACTTAATTTGATGACACCAGAAGAAATGGTTCAGTAACTTAAAACAGCAAAACAACTTTTTTTTTTGACAACGCAAACAAGCGTGGTTAGCCCACAAACTAAAAAAGAGAAAAAGAGAAGAGAATAATGCATTAATTACAAGATGAAAAGGGAAACATACAACACTGGAGGGAAGAAAAAAAACATAATACAAAATTTCTTTTAATATTATACCGCCATGAAAACATACCACAAGATAACATTGAACAATACTTAAATAACATGAATTTTTAAAAAAATTGGGGAGACAAAAAGAGAAAAGTTAAGTGAAAAAATTACAATGATGGAATTATCAGAGGCAGTGAAGATACAAAAAAAATAAGAAGACACCGAGCCCAGATGGAATCTCTGTTGAATTCTATAAGAACTTACAGGAACCAACAGATATAGTAATCCTGGATTTGTATAATGAAGCACTTACAGAGACTAAATTACCAAAAACATGGACGGAAGCATACACAGCACTTATACCCAAAGAAGATTCGGACCATCAAGAAATAAAAAAAATACAGACCCATTTCATTATTGAATACAGACTAAAAAATGTTTACATCTATAATTGCGGAATGATTTTAAAAAAATACTAAATGAAGCTATTCCCGCAGATCAAAATGGATTTCTACCGAAACGACAATTGAAAAATAATATGAGAATAATTATAAACACACTAGAATATTATGAAGCAGAGTCCAGGAAACAACTTGCACTGATTTTTTGGGACGTCCAAATGACCTTTGACAACTTGAATTGGCCATTCATTGCTACACAATTAAAAAACAGGCAATTTGGAAGGAAATTTATGAAGATGGTAGAATCAATATATTCAATTCAAATGGCAAAAGTACTAATAAATGGAGATGTTACAGAGAAATATAATATTTTGAAAGTCTTAAGACAAGGATGCCCCCTATCACCCTTATTATTTATTTTAACCTTAGAAGGGCAACTAGCGGAAATTAGACGGGGACAATAAATAAAAGGACTAAAAATTAAAAAAGAAAAATATAAAGTTCAGGCGTTTGCAGACGACTTAGTATTCATTTTAGAAGCACCATTAGAAATGGGGTCCAAATTAATAGGAAAAAATAGAGGAATTCGGCAAAGAGGGAGGACTTAAAATCAGCAAGAGCAAAACAAAGATCATACCCAAAAAATCTTACTAAAAAACAAGGAAGAGAATCAGAAGAAATAATGGGCATGCAGATAACAAAAAAAAGTGAAATATTTAGGAATTTGGTTAACAGGAAAATGCCCAACAATCAAAGAAGAGAACTATAATAAGACTATGAAACGAATAAAAAAAGATTTGGAAAATTGAAAAAAACTGCAACTTTCACTTACAGGAAGATTAGCTGCAGTTAAAATAAATAATAAAATAAAATAATGTTTCAATCGTGTTCTAGCCCAAACTCCAGTATCACATCATAGTGGACAGCCATTGATTGATTTGTGCACTAGAGGGGATTGGAGGGTGTGTATGGTACAGAAGAACCTCTGGTCATGACCATAATTCGTTCCATAATTTTGGTTGCAACCTGATTTGGTCATGATCCAAACCTAACCAAAATTAAAGCAAAATTAATGCAACGGCCACATGAGGACGTTGTTGCTTGGTGCTTACAAAAAAATAGCCTGGAAGGGGAAATTGGCAGTGGCCATGGTTGATCACACGGTTGATCATGGCCATCAATTATTTAATATTCTCTCCCTTCACTTTACAATGTTCTCCTAATGTCCAGCTGAAAACCTTCCATTTTTTGATTCTGTCTTCTGAAGCACCAGAGATAAAATTGACTCTCTTTCAGGTTCTTCTGGAGACAGTAATTCCCTTTTCCCTTAAAATTTATGAAACTAATCAGTAGTCTCTCAACATGTCCTCATGAAAGAGTTAAAAACCTTACCCACAGAGAAGATAGGAAGACAGAACAATCTTCCCTCAGCCACCTTGCTCATAGCTGAACTGTTCCAATAATTGAGAGAGTCACATAGGTCTGTTCCACCCTTGACATGGGTCAGTTGCCACTTGAGAACATTAACCAATGTTATGTTCCGGGCACAGATGTGTCCAAAGGATTTCCCCACAGGCAAAATAGGATGGTAAAGTTAGATGATAATTCACCAGAGGGACGAAACCCAATTTTATGACTTTTTTTTCCATTGTTCGTAATTGATAACAATGTTGTTAACAAGTGAATATTGCTTCCCCCATTGACTTTGCTTGTTAGAAGCTGGAACAATAAGTTGCAAATGGAGATCATATGACCTGGGGAACTCCAACCACTAAAAATACATGCCTATTGCCAAGCACCCAAATTTTGATCACACGACCATGGGAATCATGCAATGGTTGTCAGTGTATTGATTATAAATCACTTTTCCCTGTGCTGTTGTAACTTTGAATGGTCATTAAACAAATGGTTATAAGTCAAGAACTAGCTGTACTGTATATGAATAGGGATCAAACCCTCATACTGATGGTGATGATGCAGTGACATGCGGCGAGCTTTATGGCTGGTGAGGCAGCAATTGTTTTAGACTTGTGGACTTCAACTCCCAGAATTCCAGTCAGGCATGCTCAGTTCCGATTTAAAGCGATAGCATTTTTCCCCCTTGCAAAATAAGTTTTCCCATTCTTTTTCTTCTCCCTCCCTCCCTTCCTTCCTCCCTCTCTCCCTCCCTCCCCCTCTCTCAAACAGACACACACACACAGAGAAGTTGGATCCCTCACTCACTCATTCTCAAACAAACACAAACACAGAAATTGGATTGGATATATTTTCCAAAGGCTTGAAAGCAGCTCCTCTGCCATACCCCGCCCCCCCCATTCCCCTGCTGCCTTCCAATTGGAGCCTTTGATTGCAGGTGAATCACGTTGCCTTTTCAAACTTGTAATCAGTGAAGCTGGGCTTATATACTTTTATCCAGCTCTGTGTGTGTGTTTGTGTGTGTGTGTGTGTGTGTGTGTGTGTGTTTGTGTGTGTGTGTGTGTGTGTGTGTTTGAAAAGGCAACGTGGTTTTGTATGCAATCAAACTTTTTGAATTCCTCCCCCCCCACACACGCACCTTTTCCAGCTGTTTCAGAGACGATTTTAACTCTGCTTCTCCCTGCCCTGCCCTGCCCTCCCCTCATGAAAGGCCAGAGCTCTGTCAGACTGAGCTAGTTGCTCCCAGAGAACTCTAAAAAGCCTCTAAAAATGCCTTTTACAGGAGGCGAGAGAATACTTGCCTCATTTGCATAAGGAATTTTTTATTTGTTAAACCTTGGTTATCTCTTAAAAGGCAAAAAATTCCTTATGCACAGGAGGCCCCTAGTTCTCTGGCCTCCTCCTATGGTTAACACAAAGAACTGTTCCAAGTCACTGTGAATCTGGCAGCAACTACCTTGGCTTTAATTATTTTTAAAAAAATCTTTAAAATTATTTTTCTTTTCCTCATGACTGGTGAGGCCACACCTCCCTTGCCTCTAGTGACTGCATGTCCCTGATCTCTACAGAACTAAGAGTTTCCTGCCTAAGCAGGGGGTTGGACTCGAAGAGCTCCAAGATCCCTTCAAACTCTGTTATTCTATTCTATTCTAACCAAGGATGAATATCCCATAGAATCCATATGAGCCTATATAAAAGGGGGGGAGAAACAACATTATTATATGTGTATACTAGAAGCCACCTAAGCAAGCAGAAGGAATAGATGATCTCTTCGCTATTAAATTAACAAATATATGTAGGAAATATACCACAGTACTAATGGGAGACTTTAGCTACCTGATATCCAAAAGGTAGAGGAGGGAATTAGATGAAAAGCTACACTGGACCTAATTTTTATTATTAGATAACAAATAATAGGAGTTGAAGTTGTTGAACTATTTTAAAATTTTACTTATTTTTTAGAATTATGTTTATGGCTATTGAGAAAGCCAGCCTGGTAGTAAGGTATCAGGCTAGAGTCCTTCTCCTAGCTATCTCCATTTCATGCACCCTTGTGCACCCCTTCCCAACCCAAGTGGCACCTTTCACATTGTCTCTTATGCCCTCCACAACCTATGCTACATCTCTTGCATACCCCCACCACCACATCATTCCAATCCTTACCAACACTCCCATGCACCCGCTCCTTCCCCACCTGGAATTAACTACTTCCCTGTGCGCCTGAGATCTGCAACTTCCTGCTGGGTTGTGGGAAGCTGGTAGGAGATTGCTTTGCCTAAAGACTGTGGAATCTAGTTAATAATGGCAACTGGGACCGCAGCAGGGATGGGATTTAGCCAGTTCAGACCAGTTTGGGTGAACCAGTAGCTCCAATGATCAGCTGAGAGAACCAGTTCGCTCTGATGATCAGGTGGGCCCACCTGCCCCTGCACTACACTGACCTATAATTCCTTTGTTTGAAGCCCAGCTGATAGATTTGCCATGCCTTAGCTGTTTTACTCACCAGGGCTGCAGTAGAAGGTAAGTTTTTGAGCTATTTCCAAACGTACTGCGCACATGCAGAGCATTTGGGGCAGAGCATGCTCAGTGAACTGGTTGTTATGCCAGTTGAATCCCATCACTGGACTGCAGGAATTACTGTGGCAAAGCAATGCAATCATGCTTTATAAATGCATCACTTAGCACAAGAAATATGGTCCTAACTGCAGTGGTGTATCAAGGACTATCAGTATCATTCAAATTAATAATCTTTAACAATGCTCAGATTCTTGTTGATGTCTGAAATTCAAATTAAGTTACAGACATTTTAAAAGATAGTCTAGGCACATGAGTTGCCTCACTGAAACTTCATTATGAAGATGTCACTAGTGAGAAACCACTAGTTAATCACTGCACTTGGTTGCTATCGCAGAATCTAGACAAAATCTATTGCCTTTAATAGAGGTAAAATAATGGGAAACAAGATGGGATAGAATGGGTAACAAAGGAAATTATTAGTAAAGCAACAACATATTATTTTATCTCTAACTGAAAAAAATATCAATCATCATGGGTATCATTTAGATGACTATTTTTTTATTTAAAAATGCTTGTTGCTTTTTACATTTGATTACATCTCGGAATAATATTTTTCAAGTTAATTTAGTTATTTGAGTAAAATTTAAATTTAATTCAGTAGAAAAATCATGCATTTAATCATTTGGCAGCAGTTCTATACGGGACAAAATGAATTCTTACATTCTGTGAAGTTCTCTCATACATTTAACTTAAATAATCTTTAACTTATAAAGAATTTTCTTGAGAAAGGAGAAAATAATGAAAATCCAGAAAAACTGGATTGTGTAGTTTCAGAAATATAGAATCAGTTGATGTTTGTTGCTTCTTCATTCCAGCAACATTTGGGAGAATTGTGGATTCACTGACAATACATCCTCTATTAAGAGTTGCATACTTATGCATATATTCTAAGATTTTAATTACATTATTTTTTTAAAAAAATTACTATACTTTCCACAATCTTCAGGTGTGTTAGATTAAAACTACCAGTTAGTCTCTTAGTTTCACTAATTAAATTTACTGAAAATTTAAAAATTTGAGATGCAGGTTTACATCCACCCCAGCAGAGGTGGGTTCCTACCAGTTTGGACTGGTTCGGTAGAACTGGTAGTAAAAATTGGGGCTGGTTCTCCAAACCAGTAGTACTGGCAAACTGGCCTTGCCCCTGAACCAGTCCCCTGGTCGCTGCTTGCGTCCGTTGGACAGCAAGCTGACCAGAACTGGGAAGCGGCTTGCAGGCAAAGAAGCTTCTCAGCCACCTCTGAATGCTGAAGGATCAGAGGCTTCTTCTCCACCCAGCCGCTGGACGCAGGGCACCAAAAGGTCCTCCAGCCAGTGAGAAGAAAGCTATGCATGTGCGAAGACTGTGGCAGTGACTGGAGGTCTTTTTTGTGCCCTACGCCAGCAGCTGAGTGGAAAAGCCTCTTGGCTTCCAAGTTCAGCAGTAGGCTCGGTCCCTTCACAGGGTCACTTTTCTCTGCACCCGAGAAAGATCAAAAGGCACAGAGCAGCAACCTTTAAGGACAATGTCAGCGTAGAAGCCTAGAGGTAAGAAAATGAACCACTGAGGGAAGGAACCCCACCGAAGCTGCCAGCGTTGCAGCTGCCCCCCTCCCCACAGCTAGGAGCTCCAAGCAGAAGAGGTCTTTGACTGTTGCAAAGAAGTGGCAGCTCTGGATGCGCCATGCCCGCTTCGTTCTCTTTGAGAGCAGCTTTGCAAACAATGTGCAAAGCAGCTTTGCAAACAAGGTGGCAAAGCTCAAAGAGAACAAAGTGGACGTGGCGCACTCAGAGCTGCTGCTTCTTCATAACAGCAATAGCAATAGCAGTAGACTTATATACCGCTTCATAGGCCTTTCAGGCCTCTCTAAGCGGTTTACAGAGAGTCAGCATATTGCCCCCAACAATCTGGGTCCTCATTTTACCCACCTCGGAAGGATGGAAGGCTGAGTCAACCCTGAGCCGGTGAGATTTGAACCGCTGTCCTGCTGATCTAGCAGTAGCCTGCAGTGCTGCATTTAACCACTGCGCCACCTTCCAGCCAAGGATGGAAGATTTTATTTAGGAGCAACCAGCAAGAAAGGAGGCCAAATCAGAGGGAGGCATAGCCCAACCTCTCTGGGACAGGTAAACAAGTGTGGGGATGCGAAGGGGAGAGAGCGCTGGGCAGCACTCACAGGGGGAGGAGGGGAGCTGCTCTTCTTCGCCCCTGCCCAGAGAGGAATGTTCTTGGTGCAAGGAGACTAAGAGAGGGAGGCTCAAGGCAGCTTTCTAACCTAACCCAGGGGCGGTCAGGGTTTGCTCTTGCCCTTAGGCAACAGCTCTGCCTCCTCCCCTCCTGAAATACGGCAAGGAAGTCTTCTCCTGCCAGATCCACCCAAACAAGGAGAGAGAAAGAGAGCCCAACTTGGCCGAGCTGCCTCTCCCCGAGCTAGAAGAAGAAGCCAGCACAAGGCCGCCACCCCTTCAGGGTTAGCCTTAAATTCCACCTGCCTGAGAAAAGGAGCTTTATTTTTTCGCTTGCACCAGGGAGCATCACAGTCTCTGCCCTTAACTGCTTCTTCTGGTTCGGGGAGAGGCAGCTCGGCCAAGCCGGGCTCTCTCTCTTTCTTCAGTTACAGAGGGAAGAGATGGGGAGATTGCTGGGTGGATCAGGAAGGACGTGTTGGATCCCGACTCCTGTCCCATCTCATCCGGCCCCATCATATCCAGCGGGCAGCCACTTTGCAAGCCACCCTGAGATCGCCCTGAGAAAAAATCCCACCGGTGGCAGCAAAGCAATGCTCTGCCTTAAACTCTGATTTAATTTTGGATGATATTTGGAACACTGACATTAACCTGAATCTCCCTTAAACTAAATCATCAGCAACCCCAGCATGGGGTGCTGGCAAGGGGTGCTGGCAAGGGGTGCTGACTCCCAACGCTGACCTGACCCAGTCAGCGTAAAATATCAGTGAAGATGAAGATAGAGCCTTTGATAAAAGAAGCCAAAGACGAGTCACTTCTCTGCAAATCTTCCAAAGTGCAGAGGAATTTGTGTGGGAAGAAATTGGAAGATTTATAGCTTCTGGGAAGATGCAGCAGGAGGGGGCTGGAAAGGCTAATTCTACGCACCCATGGCAAGATGATTGGAGCCTCCCAGACCAACTTGTGCAACCAAACGTGAGTGAAAGTCCCCCCTCCTCCCGCAGCAAAGGCTTGGCAATGACCTATTATCCTGCAGTTGATCCCCCTATAAACATGGAGAATTCAACTAAGACAGCAGGAAGGGATTTGGCCAGCATCTCTCACTAGTCAGCCATTGATGTTTGGGCTGCAACCTGTGAATCAAGCACTGCCAAATTGGGCTTTCTTCCCGGGTCATGGATGGGAGAGATGTCCGTGGCTGCCTGCTTGGCCACCAACATGGGGAATTCAACCCAGCCAGCAGAAAGGGGCTTGGGCCATATCTCCCCCTAGCCAGCAATTGATGTTTGGGCTGCAACCTGTGAATCAAGCAACCCCGGAATGGGCTTTCTTCCCAGGTCATGGATGGGAGAGATGCCAATGGGCACCTGCTCTCCCTCAGCAGATAGCACCATGTCAGATAACTGAGCAGTGGCCAACCTAGGGATTGACCCTCCCCCACCAAATCCAGTCTCACCTGCAATGCCCCAACGGGTTCTTACCCACCTTCCAACAGAGAAATGTTCTCGACAATGGAAGAAGGGATGAATGGCGGGGCGGGGGGAAAACTGCAGGATGGATAGCGGAACAATGTGATGAGGCGGTTCCTAGTTTAGAGATGTAACTGGGTTCCTTCCCTCGTGGGGGCCAATAAAAGGCCACCGGTGCTATCAACTTGACCACAGAGCATCAGAGTGCCTGGCTCCAGCCCCAATATCACAAACGTGCACACCAACCACCAGCGCAGTAAAGAGAAGGCCCCAGATACCACCAGAAAAGAGTCATCTGGGCCAACAACCTCAGAAAACTGATCCCCAACCTAAGATGGTGAAGAGTCCACCCAATGGGAAACTTCAGAGGAAGATAATAGTGTAGATGAGCCGATGGTGAGTGCACCCATCCATCCCTTCACTTTCCAAGCCAAGCTCCAAGTACCCAAAATGAGGGTGGAAGGGGAAGTTGAAGTAGTCATGGACACCGACTGCACTCGATGCTTAATCAGCATGTCGATTGTAAAGCAACTGGGCATAGGCACAAGACCTCTAGCCTATCCCATTTGGGTTGAGCAGGTAGATGGAACGCTAATTGGGTGGGGTGGACACATTAATGAACGAACTGGTAAAGTTACAAGTAGGCCACCACTATGAGCTTCTCCGATTCATTGTGGTTCCAAAGATGCCGGAATTAATTATCTTGGGGCTTGCATGGCTTGACAAGTGGACGCCAACGATAAAGTGGGAAGACAGCGGTAGGAAATAGATGATCGCATTTGGGCCGCTACCACTAGTGGAGGAAAAGGGCCACCCAGGGACAATTGAACCCAAGAGCCAGAACCTGCAGCACCTGCAGCAGAAACAAAAACCCCAGTGGTCCAACAAGTACCAAAAACCTTGTTGGGGAATGTTTTGTCGAGAAAACCCCGATACGACAGTAAGAAGGGAGAAGTTATTCACCCATCCTTTCTTCCTCCCACCAAAAGGCAGCCCAAGTCACTAACCAAAGCCGGGATAAGCTGATAACAGATATGAAATTGGCGCTCCCAACAGACCCGTGGCTCAACAATAACCAGGAATATCCTAACGATGAAAGAGGGATTAGCCTTGAAGGGGCTAAACTGTATGTCTCCGCAGGGTTGAGGCTGGAAATTCTACAGCAAGCCATGAGGTGGAACTAGGAGGCCACGTTGGATTCCTAAAAAAGCTCCATCTCGCCAGGCGTCAATTTTGGTGGCCAAAGATGAAATCGGAAGTGGAAGATTTCATAAAAAGCTGTGCTACTTGCGCAACAATGAAACCACTGCCAGAGAATCCCCCTGGATTACTACAACAAGTGGCCGGCCCTAACCGACCATGGGAAGAGATTGTAATGGATTTCATTGTAGAACTCCAAGACAGCAGTGCGTATAGAGTAATCTGGACAGTTATTGATTTGGTTTCCAAGCAGGCACACTTCATTACTTGCTCAGGGTTGCCATCTGCAAAGAAATTAGTGAAAATGTTTGTGAAACACATTTATCGCCTGCACGGGGTGCCCAAGAAGATCATTTCAGACCATGGAGTCCAGTTCATAGCCAAGTTCTGGAGAGAGCTCCTGAGGTCCATTGGGTCCACACAAGAACTGAGCTCAGAGGTTCATCCCAGCATGAACTGCGCAGCAGAGAGAGCCAATGGGTGGAACAATACATCCGGTGTTATGTGGACTATTAGCAAAACAAATGGTCAGACTTGCTACCCTTTGCCGAAGTGGCGTACAACAATGTGGCCCACAGCAGCACTGGATTAACTCCTTTCCAGATTACCTGTGGCATGGAATTTGTTCCCATGCCTGAGCTGCCTAGAAAACCTCCCTCCTCCATGTCTCTGAATGAATGGATGGACATGCTAAAGAAAGGATGGGAAAATACGAAGAAAGTCTAGCAGATGCGGCAGAAGCCTACAAGAAGCAAGCTGATAAACACCGCTTGCTCCATCTCCCCTTTCGTCTGTGGGACAAAGTTTTTGTATCTACCAAATACATAAGATTAAGAATGCCTAGCAAGAAAGTTGACCTAAGGAGATATTTTATTTTTCTATTATTTTAAACTGGAAATTTCATGTATTATACACTTCATAATAAATTATCACACATTGATGCTCAGTTTGTAGTATGCTGAAGAGCTCTTGTAACTTGGGGGAGTTTCGAAAGGTAGCAGGTGTCAGCTGTTCAAGAAGCAATTTGATGTCTCTTTCAGGAATTATGCCTATTTTGTATGACAAATACTCATTGAATTAAAATGGCCAATTTAGTTCATTGAGTACAATCTTGTGCTCAGAGCATGAAGCCAAATTAAAGCATCCCCAGCAATGCCCAAATATTCACTGCTCTGTTAGGAAGCTTTCTCCAACATTCTGTTGGAATCTACCTTCATTTAAATCAGTGTTTCTCAACTGCAGGAATTTTAAAGTGTATAGTCTTTACCTCTCAGAATCTAAACATGTTCACTTTCTCTTTGTTTCCTAGGTTCCACTTTCCTGCTCATCCTTCTTACCCATCTTTGCATCAATTCAGTGGTGGGTTCCGGATCCTGTTGCAACTGGTAAAGTTGCAATGGGGCCCGGTGTCCACCACATGAATGCATGCAGCGCACATGCAAATATGGGTCCTTACCTCCTGGACGCCTCCGCGAGCCTCTGCAAAGCTCCAGCTGCTCAGAGGAGGGTTGCGCAGGCAAAGGAAGGAAAAGCAAAGGAAGATAGAAGAAGGACAGAAAGGGAAAAGGAAAGAGTGGAATGGATTAGTACTGCTCAAAAACCAAGTCTCAAGATCCCGTGGCTCAGGCAGTTTTGGCTCAGGCAGTCCAATTCCACGCTGTTTCCCTCTCTCTACAAAGCGAAGGGATCGCAGAAAGGCTGCCAAGCCCAGAATGGGGCTTCAGATGATGCAATGCCTGAGAAACCCCGGATGTGCAGAGAAATGCAGGCTACAACCGGTGAATCGCGTTTCCCAGGAACCGGAGAAGCCCCAGAGGACCAATGGGAATTCTCCCTTCTGCAGCATCATCAGTCTCCGGGCAGAGTCTTCCTTGATTTCACCAATCACCAGATGGAGGAGAGAGTTCGGTGCAGAGAGATAAGGGAGGGAGGGGGATATTTTCAGTCATATTTTAAGACATTAAAAAACACTGCGCAGTTTGAAACATCTGCGCGGTGTTTTCTTGTTATGTACGCGGCCACGCAGGCACGCAGCTTAGAGGGAACATTGATTTATCCCTGGCTTTACTTCCCTGACTGCACTCTCACTCGGCTCCTTCAGAAGAAAGTTCCATTTCACTGGAGTGCCACTGGGCAACAAGCATTCCAGGCCTTGAAGCAAGCCTTCATGAAAGACCCCATCTTGAAGCATCCTGATACTCACCATCTGTTTGTAGTGGAGGAGGATGCATCAGATATCACTGTTGGAGCGGTATTACTTCAGGCTCACGCCTCCAGTGGTACCATCTTCCCTTGCGCTTATAATTCGTGGAAACTCAATTCTTCCAAGCGAAATTATACCATTTGGGAGAAGGAGTTACTAGCCATTAAGGTGGCAATTGAGGCCTGTAGGCATCATTTAGAGGGGGCCAGACATCAAATTGAAGTCCAGACGGACCATTGAAATTTGGAATTTTCCAAGAATGGACGTTAAAAGTAGTAAATTTAGCAGAGATGGCCAAAATCTCAGCATATCTGAAGGACCATTCAGATGAGAAATATAAGTTGGAATGGAGAAGATGGATTGATTACATTCAAAATAAATACCGGACTAAGAAATTTCAATTAGCTTATGAATGAACAAGGAATGTTATAATTTATTTAAATTTAGTTTAACAAAAGGGGGGTTAAAGTACAAGAGGGAGGTAGTTAGCTTATCTTAGTGTATGATTGTTAAATGTTTATACCCTGCATTTTGCTCTGGGAAGTTGGGGGGGAGGGAGTTGGGGGGGAGGGAGGGTTGGAGGGGGAAGGGTTGGGGTGGGGGGAGGGAAGGGAAGAGGAAATATTTGTAAAATTTATTAAAACTTTTCAATAAAAAAAGAAATTTGGAATTTTGGAAGACCACACAAAAATTGAACCAGCGCCAGGTTCCGTGATCCCTCTTCTTTGCACAGTTCAATTTCCGCGTGACATATATCCCCAGTGCGCACAACCAAAGGGCAGATGCACTCTCACAGAAACCCAAGTATTCTTGTACCAAAGACCAGATTCCACCCTGGACAGTTTTGCCCCTAGAGTCCTTCGCCGCAGTTCAGGAGCCTGTGGACTTACGGCCCCAGATACGGGAAGCGCAGTGGCATGACAACTGGGTGGAACAATGGAAAGCAGAGGTGGGGCCTGCATCCCCATGGACATTCACCAATGAACTCTTGCGGTACTGAGATGGACTCTATGTGCCAGTGGGGCCACTTCGAGGACTTATTCTATCCCAGTGCAATGATAATCCTGCGATGGGGCACTTTGGCCTCTTCCAGACCTTGAACCTGGTCTCCCGTACTTTCTGGTGGCCCCGATTATGACATGACGTACAATCTTATGTCACATCTTGTGTACGGTGTTGGCAGGCCAAGTCAGCAACGGGAATCCTCCCTAGGGCTGCTCCAGCCATTGCCGACACCGAAGAGACCCTAGGGGGGCATTTCTATGGACTTCTTGATGGACTTGCCTCCAACTTCTGGATTTGCCAGTATTCGTAGTGGTAGACATGCTGACAAAGATGCACATTTTATCCCCGTGTCAAGGATTACCAACAGCCCGTGCCACTGCCCGCATGTTTATCCAACCTGTTTTCAGGTTGCATGGCCTACCTGACAAGGGAACGTAATTTACAGCCCAGTTTTGGAAAGGGCTGATGAAGACCTTGGATGTAAAAATCTGCTTGTCCTCAGCACACCATCCAGAAACTGACGGAGGGACGGAGAAAATGATTGGGATCTTGGAGCAGTACCTGTGTTGTTTTGTGAACCAGCAGCAAAATGATTTGGCGGACTACCTGGCAGTGGCAGAGTTTGCGTTCAATAACTCACAGCACACATCCACCCAAACGACGCCCTTCTTGGCCAATGTAGCATATCATCCTCGGTTCTTTCCCCTCACACCAATCGACTCACCGGTCCCCGCAGCTAAGGACTTTCTGTTGGAACTACAGGCAGTCCATCAAGTGGTGCGACTATATCAGGATAAAGCTAAGGAGGATTATAAGAGAGTCGTGAACAGATCTCGGAGCGTGATGCCGGCATTGACTATGGGGGATCGAGTGTGGCTGTTCACTAGACACCTTCTGTCAGACCGGCCAGTCAAGAAGTTAGACCACCGTTACCTTGGCCCATTTCCTGTTGAAGAAGTCATCAATCCGGTCGCCTATCGCCTAACATTGCCACGTTTGATGCGAGTCCATCCGGTCTTTCATTGATCTCTCCTTGTTCCTGAACAGTCAGATTGTCCTCTTCACCAACCAGATCATCCCCAGCCAGAACCTCATGACAATGAGGAGCCGCCCAAGTATGAAGTTGCCAGTATCCAGGATTCCCAATGGCTGAAAGGACAGTTCCAATACCTGATTGAATGGAATGGCTGTGGGCCAGAGGATTTTACCTGGGAGGATGCAACCTCCGTGCACGAACCTGCTTTGGTGCAGGCCATCCATGATCAATTCCCATCTAAGCCATACCCTAAGCGTTAGACCCAGGGGAAGAGCCCTGTGGTGAGGGATTGTGTTGTGGCCCAATAGCGGCCGGCTGAGCTGTTGGTGGAATCTGAACACTATGGGACCGCCCTGGAGGCTGAGGAAGACTCTGGGGAGTGTTCAGAGTCAGAGCAGGGACTAGAGAGGCCTATTGGCCACCAGGTGGCATCTAGTCAGGGAGCAGTGAGGAAGAACAGAGGGAGGCTGTACTGATGTACGTATGCATAGGGCTGTGAGGAGGAAGGAGCAGCTTTGGAAAGAGTCACAGAAGGAAATAGGAACAGGTGGCTACTGATTGGCCCCTCCCAGAGAGCTTATAGATGGGGCGACGGGAGGGGAATTTTGCAGGAAACAACCATTCACTGACCCAGCCATAGAGAAAGATTGGGAGAATTTCATGAGTTCAAGCCTTGTTTCATAGATAGCTTTCTGGGCTCCCAGCCAAAGGGTTGCTTATCTTCTTCCTTAGTTGTGGCAGACAGTCAAGTCTGAGTCCGTATATGTTGTAGAGGCTTGGGGCAGAACAGGTATTATAGCACAAAGTGTATCAGGAAACGGGGGACATCTTGAGCCTGTGCTAGGTCTCTCAGTCTTCCTCACTCTTTCTGCTTCACTTAATGACTATATCAGGGAGAGCAGGAGGTCAGGGTTTTTAAGTGAGATAATCTTCCTTAATGATCATTATATGTGGCCATAAAGAGTTTAGGTTGAGAACTACTTGTAGTGCAGATATATTATTCCCTTGCCACTAAAATGTTTGCTACTTTGCATCCTTGTCACCGTTCTTCTTTCAATTCAAACAGTCCATAGTCATCAAATTGTCGACCTCTCTAAATTAAAATAAGAACTAAAAATTTTGAATAAGCTTTAAAGAATTTAACCATGATCTACCAGTTTTCGGTATTTTATCAGTCATATCTCAATGGTTCAGAAAAGTTCCTTGCTGTATTAGCTTTGAATTATGTGAGAAAGGTACATGATTCTGTTTCTTGAATATCTTGCAGTATATAAAAAAAGCCCTAGCTTCTTACCCCAGAGGTTCCCAAAATTTCTCTGTTCACAGTGCCTTTAATGTCATGAAGATATGACATTGTAAATCAGTGATACAAATCCCAGCTTCACAACAAACATTGCAAAAGTTTAAAATATTCTGTGACCTCTGTGAGTTACCTTAGCAGAGTTTGGGAACCATGAATCTAGCCTAATCTTTTCTTCCATTAGTAACTCAACATACCACTTAGATGTGAATTTGCAATTTCATCAAATGATATGCCTGTTCAATGCCTCTGAATAAATGAACATAACATCTTAGTTTTTGATACCAATGGAAATATTTGTCCCTGCGCTTGAGTCTCCCATCAAAGGACTAACCAGGTCCAACCCAATTTTAGTTGTCCTTACTGGTGAATTGTTTCCTACCTTGAACACAGTCCACAAAAATGTTGCTGTCCTTATTGACAGAAAGAGAGCTCATTACACAGGCATTTTCAGCTTTGTTTCTGTTTTTTTCTGACCAAACATTAACTGTCAGGTAAGGAAATATTCCAGAATCACTCACTGGAAAGCAGTTAAATTTTGACAGCAGTGTTAGTCTATTGTCAAATTTCCCTCTAGTTTATGTACCGTAAGTATTTTGTACAGCTGGACAAAAAGAAACTGACATTCAGCTTGTTTGGGCTTCTTTCATAGATGCAGAACTATTCTGAAATGTTACTAAATCTGTATTCAAAGTAATTGTACACAATATGGTAATATGGTTTCTTTCAATCACAGGTTTTAGTGAGCCAACAATCTCTCCCAGTTCTTCATGCAGGTCCACTCTCCTGCTACTTTCATTGGTGTTTGAGATGGTGTGTATATGTTCGAGATGTTTCTCAGTCCATGGACAGTAACTTCTGAGTTTGCATGAAATCTGTATCCCAGGGTCAAGGACAATTTGAAACCACAGTTTTCAGTGTACAACAATTCCAGGATCTACTTGAATATATCCCAAGGATTACTATGGCAATACTTTATTACCGTATGTTGCCCTGATGGGAAGAATCTATAAAAATTAGACAAATTAAAAAATAAAATTACTGTAGAACTTTAGAGAAAACTTTGCCTAAGTATTCTACCAAAGTCTCATTGTGACTTCTTTTTTAAATTGAGCTTTTGTGAGCATTGACATACATTACACGTACAATAATTCTAGCACGGAAATCAGTAGTAGTAGTTTCCTATGGTTTGCAGTTGCTTTACGACGCGGGACTAACCTGCTGCAAATATAGAGATTAGTTGCCCCCTTCGGGCAAGGGACAATAACCAGACGAGACTTCTGCCATGGTCTGAAGTCCCCGCCCCGCTGGGGATACCCCGTCTACCCGCCCTCAGCTTTTCTCCACTACGTCAGGCTCCACTACGGGCAGTCCCTGCGGCCTCCACTTTACCCCCTTCCATCTGTCACACGGGGGAATCCCGCCCAGATGTCTCTTTGCACAATGAGTACTAGTTGTAAAGATCAAGATTTGGCTTTTCCTTTCACTCAGGCAGTGAGAAAAGTTTGGCACCAGTGGGCATGTACCACTATAAATATCTTCCGCTCACGCTATATTTGGTTTGTCCGGGCGTGTTGCTTTTCCGAAATAGCTTCCATCCGGCGCGAAATACCAAGCATTGGAGTATCACACTCCCGCCGGCTCCCGCCCAGTTTAATCCAAACCAACCATACAATCCGTTTCACAGGCCGCGCCTTTGCGCGCGTCCATCACCTGTTTAAAAAAAAGTCCACGGGGACTAAATTTAGTAACATCGTGTGCGTCAATCACGCGCTTTCCCTGCGTCAAGCCTTTTTTTATCTCCGCCCTGCTTGTAATAATATCCAGGACGTCCCGTGTCTGGATTGGTTAGAGTGTCACGAGGGCCGACGTTCCATCGTGACGTCCTTGCTCCGATTGGTTCTGAAAGGGGCTCCTCGATGTAGAAGAAAATAAAAGCGACGGGGGGGGGGGGGCTCCGAACTGGCGGCATGCTGTCTATTACAAGGCACGGAAAGGCTTCTGCATGCTCCATGCTTATTTTAAAAGCCTCCATCAATCATTTGTACAGTAGTACAGTATAAATACCCGACTGAATATGCATATCGGCCTTACTCAAGATAACTTTGGTAATAAGTCTCACTCATTCAATGAGACTTCCCGATGTAATTGCAGGCGATTGAAGTCTTAGGTTTTCCCACATATAAATACGTATCTCATGCATTTCACAGTTCAGATATTATCTTACAATGTTGAAGAATAGTTTACTGACGAGGCAAATTAAATTGCCCTTCCGCCCTATGAAAAGCCACGCGTAAATTCAATATGGTTCTGTTTTCATGGGACAACTGTATAGTTCATTTCTGGAATAACAAAAGTTTCTCTGAGCCATGGTAATGATTTGGCAATTTGAAATCCATACATATACGCAAATTGGAAAATGCTCTTTTGCCTAGAAGAATATGCAAGAAAAACAATTTCATGCTGTCCACTGCCTTTCAATCACTTCATCAGAATCCCAGTTGTAAAATCGGCTCTCCTCCAGTCAAGTGCGCTCTCTATAAATTTACTTCTATCTGAATGAAGAACGAGAATTCCACGTTTCCTTTGTAGAAACCTATGTAAGGCAAAATCAAATGAAATACACTGCTGGATAGACATTATACTTCTATTATTTTGAACCTAATAAATGTGCAAGAAAGATCACAATGGGTGTTGTCCAAATAGTAAGTTAGGTCCGTAGAATTCCTGCTGGGAGATTCCTTCCCAGATGCCCGTTTATTAATCCTTCTTTGCAATAGTATCTTTGGGCAGCAAGAAGCTGCGTTACACTATGAAATCGAAGTGAAGATTGAAAACTCCAAACTACACTTCAGAACAAACAGCGTTCCTCTAAAGTTGAAAAGTTATCTTTTTCTTTTGGCTTTCCATCATACAACGGCGCGAAGTGGTTGTTTTCCAAGCATGAACTTTGTTAGGGTATTCCTAGATTCTGTTCGCAGTGCAAAATGCAAGGTTGCGGCGTCTGCTCTCTCTCTCTCTCTCCCTCCCTCCCTCCCTCTCTCTCTCTCTCTCTCTCACACACACAAACACACAGACCTCCCCCCCCTCTCTCTCACACACACACACCAGTGAGGCAGGCAGAAGGCGGAGGTCAGCAGTGTCAGGCTCCCATGGCGTCATTACTGACGCTCGCATTCCAGCCGCTGTATGAGAGGCCGCTAGGGTTCCTCTGGCATAAATGACGTGCGGCGAGGAGAGAAAGGGGGAGCGGGCGCGCGCTCCGAAGCTTCCTTCCTCCCTCGCTACTTTCCTCGCTCCCTCCCTCCAGCTCTCTTAGAATCTACGAGGGCGGCTGCGAGCCCTCCAGAGCTAGCTGGTGTATATAAACAAAGGCACATTGCGCCTGCTTGAGCTCTCCTTAAAGACCCAAGTTCTTACCGCAGCAACTAGCAAGAGACGCGGCTATTCTCTACTACTGCTAACCACCTTCCCTCTTTTTTTCATTTCTCTTCCCTTCCCTTCAAAGCCTCAGGAAAACTCATTCTCCAGGGCTGGAGCGTCCTCGAAGCCTTGCGCTTTTTTTTTCTCTTCAACGTCTCGGGATAGCGCTCGCTGGCTGTCGTTTTGAGGGAATAAAGCGTTTGGCAAACTACATGTAAAGACGGAACCACCACAGAAACCGAGTAGGTATACAATGAATGGGATGCTGGAGGGGAGGGGCGATACTTGAATAAAGTTTGGATACTTTCGATCAAGGCAAATGTGGGCATGGGACTAGAGCCTCTGCCTTTCCGCAGCAGTGCTTGGTGAAAGAGTAGAAGAATCAGAACCGAGTCCAGAAGTTGGAGCTACAGACTTGAGGTGTGAGATTTTGGTAAGCTTCGGCAAAGTGGGGGAGGAGTGCTCTTTCGCTTGCTCTCGGCCGGCGTCGCTTTTCTTCTCCGCGGCTTGCAGTTGTCATGGGAATGATGCTAGAGGGCTTGCCCACGCCGCCGTGATGAATGGCAGCAATTTGTCCTCGTCCGGTGCTACCGGAGATCAGCGTCCTTTCAGAGAAATATGTGCTTTTGCCCTTTTGCTGAGAGTTTTTGTGGCGAGAGCGTGGTTTCGGCCAAAGGGTGAGCCAGGTTTAGGGAGAGAGAGTGACAAAAGACAATAGGGCAGTCTGGAGAAGAAAGCAATGCTTGTTGGAGGAGTTGGCCGTGGAAGTTGCTGGGGGCTTTTTTGCTCGTGAAAGGGGAAGAAGGAAGTCAACAGATTTCTCCTGCTCCTGGCTCCATCCTTGACCCTTTTCAGCGGCTAGCGCACCAGGAGCTCGCACGTGCAAAAAAGATTGAGAGGAGCCATGAAGGCGCCGCGGAGATTATTCCAAACTTTTCTTATCAGATCAAGCGGTGAAAGTCGCTGCATTCGTACCCCTTTTTTGATAACTGTGCTGGAAGATGACATTTTACTAAACGAAGCATGTGGCGAGATTCCCTTATGCTGATCCTCAATGCCTCTTTCTAGCGGGCTGAATCCTAGAAGCTGAGTGAAATATCTGGAGATGCAGAGAATATCTGCTTCATTGTTAAATACAGTTGGAAAAAGGAAGTAACTTTACTGTTTGGAATATTGTTTGAATCCTAGTATTGCTTCTTCTACAGGTGTATAGCTAGAGAGATTTGCTGTTCTAAGGGGAAATCATTTGAGAGGAAAGAGGAAACAATAATCTCAGAACACCTGTTTGATACCACTTTTGAACCTTGAAAGTTACTTTGAAATAAGTACTCATGACCATTACCAAAAGTGAGTCTCTACCCAGTCATGATTTTCAGCTCTCCTTAAAATTAAACTATGAAATTGCAGGGGAATTGTAGCTATTATTATTAGCTATATATAGACATGATATAGTAAATTATAGGGCTTCCAATTACATTATCCATGGTCTTAATACCACTTTAAAAGAGGAGAGAATGGTAATTTGGTGTTTTTTCTTTTGTATTGATGTCGCCTATGTTCCATTCTTTTAAAAACCTTAACCAGATCCTTCCTTTTTCTGTTAGTATGATAAACTGACAGAAAATACATTGGATTAATTGGTTCCTAAGGATTATACGTTTTTCTAAGGGAATTACAAAAATAGAAAAAATAGTTTGGGAATGCAAAGAAATTACAAAGATTGTGATGATTAGTATTTTGCTGTCTGTATCAAATGCAAACATTCTGGAATTGTAAACTAATGGAATAAATGGTGCAATGGAACTATTTTAGGGAAAGCACCTATTGAAATAGTTGAGCAAACTCATGGATAAGGAGTCAAAGAACTTTCTTCTTTGATGACAAACAAAATTAAAATTATTAAGAGATGCAGTCCCCAACTGATTCACAATTATAGGAAGGGTGTGAGGATGAGGTTCAGAGCATTTCTCAAGGCACCTTCAATAAGATGGAATTTGAGAAGAGAGTCATTTAGCATTTCAGGTGGTATTTCTACACAACAGAGGTTGCTGGACTGAAATGATTTGCCAAAAGCATTGGTGATTTATATCTGAAAGGAGGCTATCAAATATAGTCACCTGGCCTTGCTCTTCACTATCAGAGCATGAGATCATCAATGGTTAATGCAGGGAAGTAATGAGATATTCTCAGAATGATCCATTTTCTCTTTGTTTCCTTTGGTATAGTGAAAATTGTGCATGAAAATGTGAAGATCCAGTTTTCAGAAGCAAAAAGCTGCTGCCCACTATGAACCTACTGAAGCAATTCTTTTCTTGTCTTACTATTGTGAGAAAAACTATGGGCAAGTTAACCAGTCTGTCCTGTCTACTGTTGACTTTGAGCTGACCCTATTCAACTCAATATGATTTAGGGCCAAACTATATGTCAAGACAGTTTGATGTACATGCATCAGCATTAGTCTGTGCAGCTCACAGTGTATTTGGAGCTGTGCCTTTCCCAGGTTTTTGGTTCTGGAAGTCAACTTAATTGTAGAGTTAAACACTTTTATTTACGGGGGAAGAAAATGGAAATAAATGTGTGAATTCTTCAAGCAGTGACTAGAGGATATTTGCCTTGTGATCTAATGATACTTGCTTTGGCTGCTTCAGATTAATCCCATGATTTCATGTAGGGACAGTTGTTAAATTTCTAGGAACACACATTTGAAGACTGCTTTTAAATGTACATTTGAATTTGGTCTTTCATCCGATTCAGAGATTAAGGGAAAGTTAAATTTCTTCAGCTGCTGTTTCCGATGTCTATTTGTTTAGGTCTTGGGAATCCAAACTGTTCAGGAGCTTTGGAGATTACGTGTAAATGATTTCTAAAGAGTAGGAACCAACTCTCTGTCTGTCTGTCTGTCTGTCTCTCTCTCTCTCTCCCTCTCTCTCTTTCCCTCTCACTCTGTCTCTCTCTGTGTGTCTGTCTCTCTCTTTTCTCTCTTTTTTCTCTCTTTTCTCTCTCTCTCTCTTTGTCTCTCTGTTTCTCTCTCTCTCTTTCTTCTCTCTCTCTCTCTCTCTCTCTCTTTCTCTTTCTTCTCTCTCTCTCTCTTTGTCCCTCTCTCTGTTTCTCTCTCTGTGTGTGTCTCTCTTTCTCTCAGAACCCAGGTCGGAAAAACCCTCTCTCGTGAGCCCTGGCTCCAGACACAACACTGTTGAGGAGGGATCATCATCACCATCACCACCTACGCTTGCTCCAGCAGCAGGAGCAGCCTCAGCCACCATCCTGTCAGTTACACCCACCATTCAACAAGCAAGCCACTCTCCAGGTAAAAAGCATTGTTTGCATTTATCCCTAGTCGGGCAGTTGCTTCCTTCCTTCCTTCCCACTAATGATGTCTTGCAAAGCTGAATTCATAAATGAACTAATTGCTTTGGAAAGGCAATTTTTAAAAGCATTACTTTCTCTGAAACATTTTCTATGATATTCAGAAATAGATGTTAAAATTTTGGGGATGAGATTATCTTCCTTTAGATCAAAAAGAATTTTTTTCTTGAGAACAAATTTCTCAACCAAATGTCAGGTTATAATGTTTAATTTTTTGTTAAACCATACTGTTATCTAATTAACATTAGAAATACTATGTTCCTATAAAATACAATTTTAAATATCAAACATTATTTTTCATTCAGTTTTTGAATAGACAAATTTGAAATAATTTAGTATTTTTTTGCAATTGCTATTAGTTAAAATGTGATAATATTAAGCAGTTTCTATATGAATGTTTTTGTTTCATGTTTTAATTATTTTATTACAAATAGAAATTAGTATGTAAGCATATTTGTTTTTCAAAATAAATAGACTAGTCTACACTTTGCCTAAATGTTCTGTCATATTTCATAAACATGCAATATATATTTTGCCCTTTTCTTTGCAAGTTCTGTATAACAATGCAAGTTTCCATAACAGCTCAAATTGAACTTTGGATTTTTTAGAGCAAATCTTTAATTCTATTTTATCTCAAAATACTTAATTTCATTTCTTTAAGAAATAAAGAAAAAGTAAACAAAAAATCATATTTTATTTTGGGGGATCTAATTCCTACTGGTATGTTGCTCTGATTAAAGTTTATTTATTGGGATAGAAAATCTCTGCCAATAAAATATTTTTAAAATAGCATATACATCCAAGTAGCAACTTTGGAAAATGCAGAATTTTCTGATCTTTATTTGAGGTATATTTTTTCACCTCTTCCATTTCCTTTCCTCCTTTCCTTTCCTCTCCATAATATATAAAGTAAATGAAAACATTCAAGAAGCTACAATTTCTTTCAGTTTCAGTTTCTTTTCCTTTAATATTGAGAAAAAAACACAAATCCAAATTGTTCCAATGTTGGACTTGAAATTTGTTGGGTATATTCTTCTGAAACCAGATATATTTGTTATCCTTTTGTTTGTAATTCAGTGTTGCAACACTAATAGGTTGCTATTAATGTGACAATCTCCCTACATAGAACACTTTTAATATTACAGAAAGCATGCATACCTATTAACTATGGGCCTTTTTCACTACACACATTTCACTGTAGATTATAGTGCAGCATTATTGTGTTATTGCTGCTGCAACTTTATTTTCCTAATATCCCTACTTTACCTTCTCATAAGGTAACAATACATAGAGAGTACATAGGAGTCTCCCTTAAATTTTATCTCCAAAATAACTGTGTTAAATAAACTGAATTGAGATTAACTGAACCAAAGTTTCCATGGGCTGAGGATGGAGTGGAACCCAATTCTCTCAGTCCTAATTCAGTATCTTAATTATTGCCCAGAAAGTCGAATTGCTAATTGTTGGTTACTGCCCTGCTAAATTAAAGTGATATTGTGTGACCAATATTTCTGACCAACAAATATTTTCCAAGGTACCAAACTTGTCATAATCCCCATGAGTGCAAATATTGTTAATGGAACACTATTTTTTTTACTTTTGCAGATATGCCCTGTATGCAAGCCCAATACAACCCTTCAGCCCCTTGCTCAAGTTATGCTGCTCAAACTTCTTATGCTTCAGAGTACAGTCCTGAGATCATGAACCCTGACTACGCAAAGCTGACCATGGAATTAAGTAGTGCTGAGATCAGTGCCACTGCTACCACCTCTCTGCCCAGTTTCAGTACCTTTATGGAAGGTTATTCTGGGGGTTATGAACTGAAGCCCTCCTGCCTATACCAAATGCAATCTGTCTCCTCTTCTTCATCACCTTCCTCTGCAAGCCAGAGACCCCTCATCAAGATAGAAGACAATCGGATGCACAGTTATCACCCTTCACTTTCTCTAACGGTGGATGAAAGCATGCCCAGCACCTCCACGTACTTCAAGCAGTCCCCACCCTCTACACCTTCAGCCCCTGGGTTTACACCCCAACAGACCTGGGATGAATCACCCTCACATTCTCTTTCACCAGCACAGACTTGCATGGCCCCATGCCACCTGGTAGACACTGCCTCTATGAAAACCATGCCTGGCCGCTTTCCACTTTTCCATTTCAAGCATTCACCACCCCATATACCTATTGCAGGTGGCCACATGTGCTATGATGCCACTGGTTTGAGCCTACCCATCGGATCAGATAGGCCTAGTGCTAGTCAAGCAGCTATGGAAAATCATCCATATGGGCACCCTATGTCCAAGAGAGTAGCCTCTTTAGCTTTTACACCACTGGGCCTCAATACAGCCACTTCCAACCTTCTAGGTGAGAGCAGCAGTAGCAGCAGCGGCCTTCCTTCTCCATCTAGCAGAAGTTCTTCAGCAGGAGAAGGAACTTGTGCTGTGTGTGGGGACAATGCGGCTTGCCAGCACTATGGTGTTCGGACTTGTGAGGGATGCAAAGGCTTCTTCAAGGTAAGAATTTCTGGAAGCTTTCAAAAAGAGACTGGACAGCCATCTGTCAGAAATGGTATAGGGTCTTCTGCTTGAGCAGAGGACTTGGACTAGATGACCTACAAGATCCCTTCCAACTCTGTTTATTCTATTCTATTCCATTCCATTTCATTCATTCCATTCCCTTCCATTCTAATCTTCATATGCCAATATTTGATCTTCTAGCTTAGGAGAGAGAGGGGCAGCATATATATTTAATCAATAAATACATAAATGTGTATGCAGAAATAAATGGGATTAATTTTTCAATGAGTATGTGATTTCTCTACAGATCTTAGTCAACCAGTCAAACACACCCCCAGTTCTTGAGAGATCACAGTTTATTTAAGATGTATCAGTCCATATTGTGTCTACAGCTCTGCAGACCACATGGACACTATTGGACATATATGTCCTTGTAATTCATCAGTATTCTTTCATTGTTTGTAGCTATTCATACTAAATGCATGAGCATTTAGTACTATCAGTATTCATTATATTCATTATATTTTAAACAAGAATAAACCTTTCCCTAGGAACCTAACTATTTAATTACTGATAATAAAGGAAGACAAGAAAGAAGAAAGAAAATTTGCAGGGAGAGAAGAGGATGTAATTTAAAATTCTGTAATTTGATTTCCCTTTTTAAAATCTACATTAATCAACATGTATACTACTATTATTGTCATTCATATTCATTTATTCTTTTTATAACCTGTATTTCCCAACTTTCTCCAAGAAATGTGTAGCAACATAGAGGTTTTTGGGGTATTAAATTTTAATACATTAACTCTTTACAAGATTATGGTTAAAAGAATTGCTTACTTAGCAAGTTGCTTAGGATACCAGAGCAGCCATATCATATTTATATCATCTAGAAATAAGTATAATTGAATAAATGGAGTTTATTCACAAGAAGGCATATGAAGAATTGTATCCAAAGAAGCTTACAAATGTAAACCATTGTTGCTTCTTAATAAATAACTTGGTGCTGCTTTATTCTGACCTTCAAAATAGGAGACTAAAGCTAAAGAAATTCCACAATAAGTCTTTAATTTTTTTTTAAAAAGTCATTTTGTGATTAATCTATAACCATAAAATGCAGTTTATTGTTGTGTTACTACAATGAATATGAAAATCGAGACAAATCCTCAAATGATATTTGATACTAAATAAAATATATATGAATTTTCCAAGGAAAGTTATTGATTCCTAATCTTTTATAATAAATGCCAACTAATATAGACATTTATTATCTCCTTAATAATCATGCTGTTAGACTTACCTTATGGCAAAATGTTTGGCAATTTTTGAGGATACAAAACAAGATTCTATATTAGTTTATCCTGATTGATACATTATTTTATAATGAGAATTATTTCTGAAAAAATGTATGTTGAGCTCCAGCTTTGAAGTGCCATGAATGTATGTTTTAAAGTTGTAAAGCAATACTCTTGTGGATTGTGGCATTTCTGAATGTGTGTTAATGATATTTTTGATCATGTTATTAGTTTTGTGATAGAAATGCATAAAAAGACTATAGCATGAATGCACATAATTTCTTAATTTCACTTTTAAAAACAAAATAGCCTTAAATTTAACATCCAAACTCAATATGAGGGTAACTATAGGTCTGCTTTAACAGGCTTAAAGGGTAACCCTGTTAACTAATAACTACTGTTATTATGGGTTCTTAAGATCTCCTTTAATTATCTCTCTGTGTGTGTGTTTGTGTGTATACACATACATACATATATGCATGCATACATACATATATATTCATACACAAGCACATACATACACATCTGAAAAATTCATTAAACAGTTTTTCAAATATCTAATTTTAATAAATGTTAATAAGGTTTGTTTTGCAAATTATATGCTTAGTGTCTGAGAAACATGTAAGTTTTCAGATTTGAAAAACGCATTTTCTGCCGTTTTTTAATCACAAACAATTGTAGAAATAATACAGCTTCAAATTAAGGATGATGACACAGTAGTTGTTTTTCTAACATGAAAAAAATTCAGTAGATTTAGTAATAAATGCTTGCCAAATATTACATTTATCTTAAAATATAGAGTTGCCTAAATATAATCTATCTACAGTTAACTTATAATTTAGATTCATAGATAAATAGGCACCTGAAAAAAGTTGTTTTGCATAAGATAATAAATTTAAATAGCAAACAAATAAACAAATTCATTTAAAAACCCCATTAATAACATTAAGAAAATTGAATTTAGCTACATCATTAAAATAATTGACCATATTCCTTCTTCTTTGGTAAGTCTATGATAATAAGACATACTATAAAGATATCTTTATATAATTTATTATTTAATTTCTATACTTAGCTTTGTTTGATATCTTGTTTCTTATTGAATTAACTTATTTTGTATACGAACATAGATATAAAGAAATCAGTATTCAAATGTTTTATTACTTTACTTTATTCACTTTAGGAAGATCAGTATTCACCAATATGAACCAAATAGAAAATTATTCTCAATAGAATATTTAAAATTAATTTAATCCCCAAAGGTATAACATGACAACCTGATAAATTTATACATTATTTTATTATCTACAGGTTGTCTATCTAGCTTTTGAGCCATGATCCTAAATTTTACTGCCAGTAACTAACACTAATGTATTGGGGGTTTTTTTTCCTCAAGGAAACTGTTTTAGGGAATTAATTTTATCTACTTATAAGAAGTGTACAATTGCATTTTAATTCTGGTATATAAAAAAACAGTTGTTAAGGTCTCAGTTCATTTAGATGATCTTCCTTCCATTGCATTTTTTTAGAGAACAGTTCAGAAAAATGCAAAATATGTTTGCCTGGCCAATAAAAACTGCCTAGTAGATAAGCGTCGTCGGAACAGATGTCAGTACTGCCGATTTCAGAAGTGTCTCAGTGTTGGTATGGTAAAAGAAGGTAAAGCATTCACCAATATTAGCTCACATATTGTTAGTACCAAATAGGTTGCTTTTAAAAGGCATGGCTTTCTTATTTTAATGGTGAATTTTAGAAATAATGGTGAATGCCCTATTTCTATGTGATTCGTACATGTGTTGGAAAGCATATTAAATTGTAACATCTTCATTCCAAATAATAAATAGATTCTTCAAAGAATCTAAGGACTCAGGCTTAACTTTTAAAGGAAGCATTTCCAAGATTTCACACGATGCTTGTTTTAAATCTTTAGACACAGGAAGGAAATTATTACATTTCATTTGTAAAATAAAATTTTGCAGTGTTCCAAACTGCATTTAATTAAAATTTTAATAAATTTAAGGTGACTGATCTGTATGCATAAAATCAGATACTAATTATTATTAATAATTATTAAAACACTCTTCTTGAATCTTTCTACAGTTTCAATATATTATTAGGAAAGTATTTATTATTAAAGTGTATTTTATTTATGTATATTTTTTAAATTATATTTTATCATACATATCCTGCAATAACTCAGAATGAGTTTTTTATTACTTGGCATTATAGTTAAAATCATTAATGCAAACTATCCCTGGAAAAAACCTATAACTATCTTGCTCCTACAACTATGTAGTCATATGTATTCAATTTCACATAAGCTCAAATATTACATTTTAATTGCAAATGTCTTAGGATCTTTCTAACTTATGGGGGTGTATGGAAACCTTATATTATGAAGAACTCATACACTTAAGATGAATGACGTTGTTAAATTGTTGCTATGGATTCTTTCCCCAATAACATCCATTTATATAAATGAAGTGAAACCTATTAATAATAATATGAATGTATAAAAAGATAAACACTTTTGTTGTTTGATTTTATTATTTGAGAGTGATTATGCACTGTTAACTCTATTGGGTTCCTTGTAGAAATTTTCCATGGTTCCTTTCAAGCTTGGTTGTGTTTTTGTTTTTGCTTCTTGACTAGTTGTCCGTACTGACAGTTTGAAAGGAAGAAGAGGCCGGCTACCTTCAAAACCAAAGAGTCCTTTGCAGCAAGACCCTGTGCAGCCCTCCCCTCCATCTCCTCCAATCAGTATGGTGAATGCTCTTGCGCAAGCCCTATCTGATTCTGCACCCCAGGAACTTGATTACTCCAGAGTAGGTTTCATGTTTTTCTGAATAAAATTATTTAACTAGTATTCTGGCATTTAAGTTATACATTTATAATAACAATAATCTCTTTGCAATAACAATAGTGATTTAAATACTTAAATTACATTGAAAGCCTGCTGCGAGTAATGAGGTAATTGTCCCAGGTTCCAGATATAAAAACTACTCCAAGTATGATCAAATATTTGAAACTCAGGTGAATCAATAGTTTTATTCAGGACAGTAAAGCAGTCAGTAAAACATAATTCCAAAAAGTATCTCAATATTTTCCAAATATTCCTATTTACAGAAATTCATTAACTTCAATAGAGAAAAAAAGTCCATGACTTTCTATCTTTGAGCTTCCAGTAATTAGTTAAGTCAAAACTAAAGAGATATTACACTTACTTATTTTATAGAGGCTTAAATTAAACAAAATCAAGCTATTCGATTTGGAGAGAAGATTTGGTCTTCTCATAAGAGCTGTAATTGAACCCATCCAATTTGCCTACATGGGGATACTGCTGGCATTTAGATGGCACCTCCTCTTAAACCAAAGAATGAGTTTTGCTACAGGTTTCCTCTGAATGTAATGTTTCAGGGGCTTGAGCACTGTCCTCATGACTGTTGACTGGAAATACCTGCTGATATAGAAGTGTAACCAACACTTCTATCCCAAAGTGTCCCAAACTGTCAATTCTTGAAAGTGATCTAGGAGGATTCTATTGGGCAATGTTCCTGAACTAAGACAATTTATAGGATCATGCACCCACTTGTGCATTCTGATGCAACCAAGTATCTAGAACAGTAGAAAAGTTCTATGTGTATCATCACACCCCTGCCTAAAAATATTCTCTCTGAGCAGAGATCATGGAAAGGCCATAACAAATGCAATAGTTTTCTAAATTGGCGATGTGAGGACTGGCCCTGTTATTAATATTTTTATTCATTCTTTCTTGAATAAAGGTTATGTCTCTTTCGGCTTAAAGGAAAGTGCTTTCACAAGATTATTATTTTTAAAAAACTTCCTTTTTGTCTGGAAGTCCTGGAAAAATGTGTTGGTCAACCATATGAAGTGCTTAAAAAGGGAGTGGCCTGATATCTCCAAATACAATTGGAATTTGCTAATCATCCATATTCATTTCTGTTGGGGGTCTCACAAAGACTGGGACTATTTTGATTATCTTAGTGAGTGATATATACTAGGAAATGAATTGGGAAAATTGAGTCTTTCTAGTTCATTAAACTCTCAACAAATTTTAAAACTATCAGACATAGTATCCATTGGTTGACTTTGCTGAGTTGGGGCCTGTTTTATATTGGTTCTCCTTTTTTCCCATCAAGACTATGATAAGATGCTGCTTGCTGTCAGCCAGGCAGTGTCGGCTGGTGGCTCCCCGGAGAAGGGCCTTCTCTGTGGCTGCTCCGACCCTATGGAATGAGCTACCCCCAGAGATCCGGACCTTACCCACCCTCATGGCCTTCCAAAAAGCCGTTAAAACCTGGCTATTCCAGCAGGCTTGGGGCTGTTGACCTCAGTACTGAGGTCCAGCCCCGATCAGATCGGGTGCATGGTGATGTTTTAACTAGTTTTTTACTGTTTTTACTAATTACTTCTTTTGTTGTGCAAGCCGCCCGGAGTCCTCCGGGATTGGGCGGCCTATAAATCTATTAAATAATAATAATAATAATAATAATAATAATAATAATAATAATAATAATAATAATCGCAATGATCCCACTATCAGTAATCTTAAAAAAATGAAATTAGGCTACCAAACAGCCAAAAAAGCTGAAAAAATTTCGCATTTACTATATATGGATGATTTGAAACTCTATGGAAAGTCAGAAATAGAAATCCAATCATTGACAAATACAGTCCGAGTATTCAGCACCGATATTTCAATGCAGTTTGGCATGGAAAAATGCGCCACTGTATCCATAAAAAGGGGCAAAATCACTGCATCTGAGGGAATTGAAATGCCCAATGGCCAACTAATTAAATGCAAAGAAAATGAAGCCTACAAATACTTAGGCATTCTGCAGTTGGATAACATCAAGCATGGAGAAGTAAAAACTATTGTCAGGCGAGAGTACACCAACAGAGTTAGGAAAATTTTGAAATCTAAATTGAATGGTGGAAATACAATCAAGGCCATAAATACCTGGGCAATACCAGTTATAAGATACACAGCTGGCATAGTTAACTGGACACAAGCTGATTTGGACCTTTTGGACCGAAAAACCAGGAAACTAATGACAATGCACTACAGTTTACATCCACGTGGTGATACTGATAGACTATATCTGCCCCGAAAATCAGGTGGCAGAGGATTATTACAAGTGAAGCAAACAGTTGAAGAGGAAAAACATGCACTGGCTGATTATTTAAAAGAAAGTCAAGAACATCTATTAATCGAAGTAAAGAACAAAAATCTACTGAAGGCCCAACAGACAAAACAAGAATACAGAAAAGATGTGATAAAATCAAGAATGGAGAGTTGGCAGAACAAAGCACTGCATGGTCAATTTCTGGAAAAAATAAAAGATAAAGTGGACAGTGAACAAACTTGGTTATGGTTAAAAACAGGTACATTAAAGAAAGAAACAGAGTCACTAATCCTGGCTGCGCAAGAACAAGCTATCCGCACAAATGCCATTAAGGCCAAAATCGAAAAATCCTCTGATGATGCCAAATGCAGACTTTGCAAAGAAGCTGATGAAACTGTTGATCACATACTCAGCTGCTGTAAAAAAAATCGCGCAGACTGATTATAAATTGCGGCACAATTCAGTAGCACAAATGATCCATTGGAATTTGTGCAAAAATTATAATATTAAAACAGCAACAAACTGGTGGGAACATCAGCCTGAAAAAGTCACCGAAAATCAGATGGTCAAGATCTTGTGGGATTTCCGTATACAAACTGACAAAATACTGGCGCATAATACACCAGACATCACACTGGTTGAGAAAAATAAGGTCACAATCATAGACATCGCAATACCAGGTGATAGCAGGGTCGCCGAGAAGGAACATGAAAAAATCGCAAGATACCAGGACTTAAAAATCGAAATTCAACGACTATGGCACAAACCAGCAGTGGTAATTCCAGTGGTAATTGGCACACTGGGTGCTATTCCAAAAGCACTGGAATTACATTTAAAACAGTTAAAAATTGACAAAATCACCATCAGTCAAATGCAAAAAGCCGCACTGCTTGGATCTGCACGCATATTACGAAAATACGTTACGACGTCCTAGGCCCCTGGGTGGGGCCCGACTAGTAACCAATGCCAAATCCGGCGAAACAACTGGCCGCTGTGATACAATTGTATAATAATAATAATAATAATAATAATAATAATAATAATAATAATAATAATAATAATCTATGCATACAATGTCTAATTTGGCTGTATGATGGTAATTTGTAAACAGGACTGATTGCAAGTTCACAATAGTACAATGGAAAGCTATATATGACATAAATTGCATAGACTTGTAAAAAATGGAGGTGGCTGGTGGTAATATTACCCAAGTAAACAGTAAAAGTTTCTTTTATCTGGAAAACTGAAATGGTATATTTTATGCAATACAAGATTGCTGCTGAAAAAAGCATATTGGTGCCCGTATTTTCTTTGTGTTTCAATGTCTTGTATCACTTTGTTATTATAATAGCATAGTGTGTACTTTCCCATTTCAGCTTCTTGTTATTAGTTGCTGCATTTGAGATTCATGAAGACATATAGGCCATCTGAAATAAATGTATTTTGCCATAAGAAAGAAAAAAAGAAATTGGATACAAGGTTATTGACACAGCCATATAGAAATAAGTTCACAGGTGCATAAAAACCCTCTAAATTATTCTTCAAGACAGATTGATATCTACAAATGAATTATAAATAGAAATTTAAACTGGAGAGCCCTTCATCAGCATTTTATCTGGAAAAACATGTTATCCCCAAGAATAGATTTATTCCAGGAAGAAATAGTGGTTGCCTAGTTGTGTTACCAAAAGAAGAGATAGCCATTTTTGAAAGATGATGATATAAGAATTGCTTAGATCTTCCTCTGTATCTTTGTGTTAAGTAATTATTCATAAATTTTAGGTATAGACTTCACTACTTATAATACTTTCTTATCATTCAGTGCTGATCTATGTCTATCTGGAGGAAAAAAGGTTTTTTCTTTCATTTCTATTTTTAATTGCTTTTCTTCTAGTACTGTTCTACGGAACAAACTTCTGCAGGTACAGATGCAGAGCATGTACAACAATTCTACGATCTTCTCACTGCCTCCATTGAAATATCTAGAGACTGGGCAGAAAAAATCCCAGGATTTACTGATCTCCCTAAAGAAGATCAAACTTTACTCATAGAATCAGCTTTTTTGGAACTTTTTATATTACGACTATCCATAAGGTACATCTGAGATTCAATAGTGGAAAACTGATTATTTTATAATCTGCTTAAAACTTTAAGAAACAAAATATTTGTTTTATGGATTTATAACTTGCAACCCAGCTTATTTATATAAATAAGCTGCTGTTTTTCCTCCTGTTAGGATATTTAGGCAAGTAGGAGTGGATGAAGCAGAATTCTGGAACAATAATCAAACACGTTATTGGGCTAGTTTACCCATGGATTAGATTATATAGTAAAACTAATAATCAAATCTTTCATTCATCTTTCATTGAAATGAGAACATTTGCTGAAACCATTATCTTATATAACTTACGTTGAGACCTGGCTATAGGTAGTATGATTCTGTTAGTTCTCTTGAACTTTTTGGAAGCTTTAAAAAGCAACTTTAAATAGTAGTACTAGTAATATTAGAACTCTGGATAAGGGTCTGTATAAGCTTGTACTTCCCCAGAAAGAATAAAATGGAGCACTCCTCTACCCTCTATCCAATACTTCTGCATTTCCTAATGGTATGGTGCATCCTTTGAATGATTATGTTTGGTAGGCCAGTTGCAATGGTTCCTAAAGTGGTTGGATGTGCAATACTTCCTGATACCATAATTTCATCCCAATTTGATCAATGAAACGATGCTATGCTAAGGAATATTTCAATGGTTAAATGAATATCAAATGCAGCACTAAAGCTGCTAAATGGTACAGAGTACTAAAAAGAACTCTGTTGAAATACCTGCACTGGCTCTTTATCATTTTCTGGGTACAATTTAAGATACTAGTTTTAATATTTAAAATAGCTTGGTGATCTAAGAAGCTATAACATTTATCTCAATATGAATCTATTTGGGAGACTTACTTGTGGCTTTTAGAGGTCCATTCATTGGACATATAAGAAAGAGTTTTCTTTCTCTTTAGGCTTTCACTATAGTCAAAGCCTTCCTCTTCACCAGGTCTTTGGAATTTTAATTTTAATTCCTTTTATTAGATTCTCTGTTTTCCAATTTTACTATTAGTCACTTTGAGTACCCTTGGGCTGAAGAACATGAATAATATTATTTAGCCCACTCACTGACTGGCTGACTTGATTGACCGATTGCAAAAACGCCTAATCATTTGGGAGATAATCGTTGTTATTTATATTATTATATTATTATAAAATACTAAATATTTTGTTGTAAGGATTTGATTTCATGGAAGAACATTAAAATATGTGGCTTATCTGAAATGATACTATTCAGGAATACATTTGTAACTATCAACATAAGTGACTGGCTGAAGTTTCTGGTCCATTTAAATTCATCTTTCATTTTCTTTTATCTTCCTCTGTTCATCTACTAGCATAAGTAGAAGAACTCTCAAATTTTCACCCTAAATAGCTACAATTATGTTCAGTGACTATCCTAATAAATTGGGTGTGAGATCAGCTTGCTTTATATGCCCCAAATGTAGCATATTTCAAAATGAAAAACATGTATGGATCTATGGGTAGTAATTAGATAATGTGCATTATGCAGCAGGATATATACTGAAAAGTTAGCTGTATTTATAGAATATATTTTCTTTTTCTTTTTTTCATTGAAGATCTGACATTAGTGAAGACAAGCTTGTTTTCTGCAAAGGGCTTGTGCTTCATCGACTTCAGTGCCTTCGTGGATTTGGGGAGTGGCTTGACTCAATTAAAGATTTTTCTTTAAATTTACAAAGCCTCAACCTTGACATCCCAGCCTTAGCATGTTTGTCAGCTCTAAGTATGATTACAGGTTAGTATTTTTTTAAAATTCAAATTAAATTTGTTCTTTGGATGTTTATATTCCACTATATGTAAGATGGAGTAAATTTCCACCTTTATACATTTTTAATAAATTCCAAAAAGACTGTATGCCTGCAATATAATTCAATGAATTTTAATATAAAATTACATTAAAATACATTATATCTTTTCAATAATCAGACTAAAAAACAATCAAAATTGCAATATGGTGTACAATTTATATTAAAGATTCAACTGAATTCATGTTGCTACATTTTCCAGGATGTCACAGCACCATTAATATAATATTGTAACTGATGAAATATTTTATTGCGTATCCTCAGCCTGAGCTACTGCTGGTACAAGGCTTTAGTTAACTTTATGACCATGTGGTTGACCCTCCCTCTGACAGTCTTTAAGAAGGTCCTGGAGACCTAGTTATTCTCTCAGGAATTTGACCAGGGTGTCAGATATCCTTAACTAATATGACTATACAATATGACTTGTGGTCTTGTGGTCATGTGGTACAATATGTTTTTACTTTATTGTGTGTTCTTATTTTTATCATTTTCCATGTATTTAATGTTTTGAATACAGTGTTCATATCTTTTCTTTTTGATATACAGACATATTTGCCAAGTGGGTCAGGGGTGAAATGCTACCGGTTTGTCCACATAGGTAGTAAAACAATGCTAAAAAAAGTTTTTAAAAAAGTTCCAGCGATCACACAGTACAGCTAATAGTCGGAACCTTTTTTTTTACTTTTTAAAGCATTTTTGGTTCTTGTGAAGCAAATCGGTAGCAGACTTCAGAGCATTTCACCCCTGAAGTGGGTGATATACATTTATTTTAACATACCCACACACACATACAGAGACTTATATAAAAGCAAATCATTCAGAAAGAACACTATTGGAGGAAAGCAATTGAGAGAAGCTTTCCTGGAACAGAAAGGTAGGGAAGCACAGCAGCAGAATTGTCCAATGGGTACATATAAAATAAAATAAAATCAGTATGCTTTTCATGATGTTGCCAAACTGGACAATATTTGGCAGGATTTTTTTTTCAGATGCTTAGAATCAAGCCAGTATGAGCATATGATAGGAATAGCTTAAGCCTTAAGTCTCCTCAAAGGAAGATCCTCAAAGGAACATATTTCTTGAAATCTGCATTTAAATAAGACTTGTAAATATTTTGCTCCAAGATTTTATATATATATAAAGTCACAACCCCTGGTATGCCCAAATATGGGAGGAAGGTCACACTTCCACTCTCTGTCTTCGGCTCGTCACAAGAGACCATCCAGACAGAAACCCAATATTTTTTACTGTTGCCTTTTTGTTACATTTGTTATATTTATTATAACAAAAATATTTGTTATAAATATTTATATATATTTATAAAGTCTCCCTTTATTTATTTATCAGCATAAATATAACATATATATATATATATATATATATATATATATATATATATATATATATATATATATATATATATATATATATATTAGATTTTTTACAACCCCTGGTAAGCCCCAATTATGGGAGGAAGCTAACTGCTTCCATCATCTGTCCTTCGGCTCGTCACAAGAGTCCATCACGACAGAAACCCAATATTTTTACTGTTGCCTTTGTTATATTTGTGTTTTTTATTTGTGCTGATAAATAAATAAAGGGAGACTAGTATATTGGGTAGTACACAAATATAACAAAGCCAACAGTAAAAATATTGGGTTTCTGTCGTGATGGACTCTTGTGACGAGCCGAAGGACAGATGATGGAAGCAGTTAGCTTCCTCCCATAATTGGGGCTTACCAGGGGTTGTAAAAATCTAATAGATACCTTTCACCCTGGCTTTGCTGATAACGGATAAGAGCCTGTGGCCTAATGGCTAAGATCTTTTCCTAGTGTGCCTAGTATGCCATATAGCCCAGGTTCAAATCCCAGTAAGGGTATGGCTAGCTGATGAGAGCTAAATAGCTTGAAATAGATCTATACTAGTCTCCCTTTATTTATTTATCAGCACAAATAAAAACACACACATATATATATGTGTGTGTGTGTGTGTTTGTGTGTGTGTGTGTCTCACACACACACACACAAACACACACCCAGAGTAATATAAACTTTATGTTAGTTTTATATCCATCAAGGATGTTGCCCATTGCGCAAGGGGTGGCGCTTCAATTGCAATACTCCTGATATCAGTCTGATCACTTCTCCTTGCCCTCTCAAAAGACACCACTGATACTAATTTAACTTCACCACAAAAGAATCCTGAGGTTATATTTCATGTGGGAAGGTGTGAATTTGCCTCCTTGTAGTGCACCTTGGGTAGCGCAACAGTGTGAACTAAACGAACTAGCAGCCAGACTTGTCTGTAGATTATCCTGACCAGTGACGTGCAGTCAGGGGAGGCAGGGCCTCACCACTGTCATCATGAAAAGAAAAAAAAATGTAAAAGGAAAAAGGCTGAGGTAGTTGCTGCCAGAGTCACAGTGGATGACTCTGCTTAGTGCTTAACTGTTTAAAAAAGCCTCTATAAAAGTTACCTCTACAGGAGGAGGCGGGAGAACCATGTGCCTCATTTAATCTATCTTTATGATCACTCGAGCAGAGTTAAGCAAGGGTTAAAAGCCAAAAAATTCCTTATGTAGATGAGGCACCTGATTCTCTTGCCTCCTCCTGTAGAGGGCGTTTTTTTAGAGGCTTTTTTAAACAGTTAAGCAGAGTCATCCATTGGGGACTCTGGCAGCAGCTAGCCCAGCCTGACCTCAGGAACTCTTGCCTTTTTCCTTTTACATTTTTACATTTTCATCATGGCAGACAAGAGCAGAGTTGAAATCCTCTGTGAAACAGCTGGAAAAGGTATGTGGGTCGGAGGGAGGGGGAGGAATTCAAAATTAATGTAATTTGTAAGTAATTGTATTATTGTAAGTAATTTGTGTATGTGTGTGGTTTACACGCCTCTGCTGGTGCGTGGGCTGGCACTTTTTTTTAATGTTGGACATAGCGGCAGGGCTTTTGGACATAGCGGCAGGGCTTTTGGATGCCTCGGCGCTATGTCCGACATAGAGGTGGGACGCAGGGCAGCTTTTGCCTCTAGCGGCAGGGTGGCTTTTGCCCGCTTTCAAGAAAGCTTTCTTGAAAGCGGTCAAAAGCTGCCCTGCCGCCCCGGCACTATGTCCGACATAGAGACGGGACACCTCTATGTTGGACATAGCGGCAGGGTGGCTTTTGCCTCTAGCGCCAGGGCAGCAGTGGGCCCTGCTGCCCCAGCGCTAGAAGCAAAAGCCGCCCTGCCGCTATGTCCAACATAGAGGCGTCCCGTCTCTATGTTGGACATAGTGCCGGAGTAGCAGGGCAGCTTTTGCCCGCTTGCCTCACCAGCAATAAACCTCACCGCACATCACTGATCCTGACTCTTAAAATATATGGCAACAAAAACAAAAAATGAACCTTTTCAGGCCCAAATGATAAGAAAGATTGGTAATATTATATGAATTTGCCAAATCAATGTTGGGGGGCTCAGCAGAACCAAGAGCCAACATGTTTCCAAACTTTTATTGGCCATCCTCCAAGAAACACATATAGAATGAAGAATATAACTCAAAAGAGGCAAGATTCATGACTACAATCTGTTGGGAGACATTTGCCACCATGACTCTGGTGTTGCAACATATGTCAGAAGGAATGTAGCAAATGCCTCCTTATTGTCTGCTACTACAAACAATAATATCAGTGGAGTAGTTTTCAAACTAGGCAATCTAACAGTAGTGAACATTTATAAACCACCTCCGACAGCATGGCCACAGCATGTCTTGAATATCAAATTGCATCCAACAATTCACCCAAGTGACTTCGGTAGCCATCAAATTAATACTTTTTTACTGATGACAATGGCGAACAATTGTCCAACTGGACTGAAGCAAAGTCCAACTTATTTTTGTCACTAAAGACAAAGGCATGTTTAAATCAATGACATTGAACTGCAAAACCATCCAAACATATGTGTCATCACAAAAAGTGCAAACTCGCAGCCAGTCTCCATAAACAAGAAAGTAATGGATATATTCCCACACAGTCAATACAATCCTATACCTCTAGATCTGATGGAACGTTCAAAAAGCCAACTGGCACACATTTGCTAAAAATCTTGATAAAACTATATTCCACCAAGTAGTCAACACTATCATAAATTTATGAAGTCAATAATTGCCTCAGCAAAAAAAAAAACATATACCTCGACAATTTAGAAGAGTATACATCCCAGAATGGAATGAGGAGATTGAAGGACTCTATCAAATCTTCCTACAGAGTGGTGATTCAGAGATGGCTGACAATCTCTTTCACAGCTTGGATGCAGCTCAACGTAAGAAGTGGGAACAATATACAGAATCACTAAATTTCAGCAAATTCAGCAGGAGATTATTAAAGAAACTGGGTGGAGCTAGACAACCCACCTGACAAACACCCAATGTAACTCTTGACCAAATGGTCTCTCAAGTTGTATTTCTCTCCAAAGCTCCAAGGGTGAAAGGACACTCCACTCTCATCAAGAAAGCGCTTTCAACTTTTTGGCAAAAAGGCTGAAAGTTTTCTGAGTATGCCAGTCCTTCTCTATAAAGGAAATTGATGCTACCATTGACAGTCTGAAATGTGGTAAAGCACCAAACTTCAATGGAATTCATCCAGAATTCCTGGTAAACTCCAGGAGACACACACAGGATTGGATTGGTAAATTCCTTTCAGACGTAGTTTCCAATGGCTACCTCCCACCAGAATTAAAAAAAAACTAAAATAATATCACTTCTAAAATTTGGCAAACCAGAAGACAGAGTTGAAAGCTACCACCAATCCCTTTTGCTACAAACTCCTGGAACTATTAATTATAAACAGAATAGATCCCATAATACATGAACATCTGCTGTAGAACAAGCTGACTTCTGACAAGACCAGTGTAGTGTAGACTAGTGCTAACTCTAGCAGCCATATTGAAGCAGGATTACAATGATGTGCTTCCACCTTAACAACAAACCAGCTTATGAAGCTCTGAAGGTTTATTTAAACAACAACTTATTCCCTGTGATCCCCATCTAAGGTACTTTGGAGTAACATTGGACCGGACTCTCTCCTACAAGAAAAACCTAGGGAATACAGTGGCAAGAATCAATAGTTGGAGCAATGTACTCCAGAAATTATGTGGAACTAAATGGGAAATTTCAGCTGCCACCCTCAGGTCATCAGCATACTAGGGTTGATCATCTCAAAGGTGCTTTTTCAGGAGGCAATCAAACTTTCTTATTTTTTTCTTTTAAAGAAAAGTCTGCTTGCCTCCTGAAAAAGCACCTTTGGGACAACCATGACCTGGATGACTGAGAATCTCTACTAGGGTTGGTCAACTGCACTGCAGAATATTATGCTTCTGCGTGGCTTAGCATACTATGCTATTATGCACCAAACTCAACAACCCCATAGTATTATAAGCAGATGTATTAAAACCATTCCAACTTGCTGGCTTCCTGTCTTGAGCCAAATAGCGCCACCAGCTTTAAAGCAGATGCGCTAGTGAGAGAATACAGAAAAATTATGAACAACAACTAATGGTGGATCCAACCTTCCTCATTTAACTAAGGAAGATTCAAATCCAGGAAATCCCCCCCTCCCGGCATTTGCAAAACATCAATTCCAAGTGGAAAGCTAAATGGGTCGCTGAACACTTAGGCATATAAATGACACTCCCCCCCCCAAAAAAAAAGATTCCAGGCTTTGAACTACCATCTCAGCAATGGAAAATCTTGAATAGGATTCATACCTACCATCTTGTAGGCCTCTCTGTATAAATGAGGCATAGTATCATCCCCTGAGTATGATTGCGGGGTCCCACATCAAATTGTAGATCATATCATGACCCGCTGTAAACTGAGGGCATATACCAATCCAGTATCTAATTTTTAAAAATATAAATAATGCTGTGCTTTAGTGATTAGATGGCATAGACATTGGTATTTGAACATAGATCTTTTTAACATTTATATTTTATTGTGTTTCGTGTTTTGCTAATCTAGGTGAAATATTACTATATATTGCTAGTCCATATATGATATTTAATATGCTAAATAAATAAATCAAAGAAAATGACTGTGAATTCATTTTCTGATATCATAGAATCATAGGGTAGAAAAGGCTTGGAGGTCTTCTAAGTCAAGCCCCTGCCCAATGCTGGAGACCTTATACCTGTGATGGCAAACCTATGGCACACATGCCACAGGTGGCATGCGGAGTCATTTGTTAGGGCATGCTAGGCGTTGCCCTATCAGATCCAGTGCACATGCATGCCCTGAAGCCTTCGGGGGCGAAAAACAACCCAACGCACAAACCTGAAGTTCAGGAATGGACTTCCAGTTTGCACCTTGGGCCGTTTTTTCCCCTCTTAAGACTATAGCAAACAAAGCAACATCTCATTTAAAATGCATCTGGGAAATATAGCTCTGTGAGATAAGGAATTAAACAATAAAAAGGCTAAATGTTCAGATGCAATATACTTCTGAATGCCAGGTACTTGTAAAATTAAGAGTAACTAGAAAGGAGAGTTATATATACAACTATTTTTGCTTTCTATCAGGATGGTCTTTGTCATAGAAATAATGCTGGTTTAGGGGGGAGGAGACGAAGTCGTGACGACATGACGTGTGATCTCAATGCTCTGAGATCGCAGTCGACACTTTTGTCTCTGGGTTGTCCAAATGGACCTAAACCATCCCGTAGAGACGGTGAACAGGAAGAATACATCTTGCTGATCACAGGGACATTGCAAAGTCTCTGATTGATCCAAGAGAAGCTCTTCAAGCTGGTGACAAAAAATCCAGCCAAATGTCTGATGAAGTCAGGGTGGCTCCAAAACGGAAGGATATGGAAAGAGAAAGTGTATTCAGCTGGTGATGAATTTTTACTGTTTTAAAAGTGACTACCTTTAAAAAAAACACTTAAAATTAATTTAAATTGTAGAACAGAAGAAATAAGCAGCGGAATTAAATTTGGACTGGTTTTGAACAGGGGGTTATCTTACTTTTTAAATGCTATTTTTATGGATGGAATTTATGCAAGCCTTTTAAAATGAACAGATTAAGTTTCCTTCTTCTATTTTTTTTCTTTGACTATTCTCCATAATCTATGGACTAAAACTCTCCTCTTTCATTACTGTGGGTGTTTTTCTAACTCATTTAAGAATCGGACCCTTTTTTAAAAATTGAAATACAAAAAGATACAAAAAGAAACAAAGAAATGGTAACATTGTAACGCTGCTATTTGGAAGCTAGATGTTTGTGTATTGGAAACAAAATACTTATTTCACTGATTATCCTGGCTTGGCACTTCAAAGACTCACATCTTGTTTATAGAGAGTGATAAGAAGAAGAAGAAAAACACACAGATGTTCCTTTGAAGTAGATTCTTAACCAGAGAAAGGTGAAATGTTATTGTGATGCTTAATTCTGCTAAAACCTTCTAAACTAAAGTAGCAGTGTTTGTCAGCTGGAAATCATTGCAATTTCAACACCAGAAAGGTTTTAAATCTACAAAAGATATTCTCAGAAATACAGAAATTATCAAATACAAGTGGAGGATGGAAAAGAAGTTGGATTACTTAGTGCATCTAACAGTAAAATATGATGGAGAAGTTGAAGATGTTCATCAAATGGAAAAAGTGGCGGTTAAAATCCAAAAAATTGAAGAGGAAAATGAATGTAAAGAAATTAAAATTGCTGATATTTATGGTGACTGGTTTGTTTATGAGAATGGAAAGAGTGGAATACTGAAAGAGGAATTAAATGGAGGGGAAACCTATCCTAGATGGGAAGATACAGAAGAGGAAAAAATAAAAGAATTTATGGATTTAAAGAGAGAAATCCTATTAGCAAGAAATCTTATGCTTTTGATAACATCACCGACAATCAAAGATAAGCAGATTAAGGAAACAGAAGAAGGGCATCAAAATTACATGAGAGATCTTATAAGCAAAGAGTTGCTAAGAGGAGTCCATACAAAGCTGATTAAGGAGATAATTAGAGGACTGACGCCACAAATGGCAGAAGATATGACACTGTTTTGTTACTGGAAAGATACAGGTTGGTTGGTTGATAGATGGAAGAGTATAATTTAAAACTAGCTAAACTTAGCGAAATTTAGTAATAATAGATATAGTTAAATAAATAGTTGATAATGATAATAATGTATACAATGTGTAGTATTATGATAAGTAATAACTGGATATGAATATTGAATGGTACCCATGAAAGGAAGATTAGAAACCCTTTTGAATTATATATAAAGGTTAATAATAATAATAATAATAATAATAATAAAAAGAATTAAGTTAGATTCAGTCAAGTCTTGATTACTAGGAGGAAAATGATATGATGCAGGATATAGTCAAATAAAGGAGGGATAATGATAATAATATGTATGTATGTATGTATGTATGTATGTATGTATGTATGTATGTGTACAATATAAGGAAATGAGATGTAAATTGTAAACAGTGATTTGGAAAGAAGGATAGAAAACTTTGTTATTAAATATTATGGATGTTTAGCTAGAAAAGGATATAAGGATTTAGTGTCATTGGAGGATTTTAGAAATAGTAAATGAAATGCCAGTATGTGGTTATGTATTAAATCTTGGTTTATTTTATGATGAAGGACGTTTAAACAATTATAGTCAAATGAAAATGTAGGTATGATGACGGTAACATGTATGAATATCTGAGTTAAAATACTTGAGTTAATATGAATTATGCTTGATGACTGTGGAAAAGATGCACAAAAGTCTTTTGTAACCAACTGATACACTTTCTACAGTATGTAAAAAAGGAAGATTTTAAATGTTGTGTTTGTTTTGAAAATTAAAAAAAACTTTAATAACAAAAAAGGAAATAATGTTGGATTAGATAGAGATTTGGCCTGGCTGATAGCATTGTAAATTAATCTGCCCTTACATTTTGTTACCAAAAAAAATTCAAACTTTTTCCTCTTGCTAAGACATCTAATAAAAGTGGAATATTTGGAAATAATGTACATGCTTTAGGATTATCTTTACATAAACAGCATCATATGTTTTAGTACTTTACAAATAACATAAGCATTTATTTTAAGCTGTAAAATAGCTAATTTTAACAATATTTTAATTTCTAACCCATGTAAAAGGTAAATAAGCTGAAAAACTACAAAGAAAGCCAAATAGAAAAGATTGGCTAAGCTGTCTGATTTTCTTAAAAGAGTATCTGCAAATTCCTGCTGGAATTCCAGGCTTTGCACTGATGGAGCTAGCAATGGATATTGATCTCCCCTTGAATTCACTGAATAAATAATGGTTGCCATAGATATTGAGCATCCACAACTACCGTATAGGAAAGCTAGGAAATTACCAAAACATCTTCTGTGGCAGCTCAGGCCTCAAATCATGGAAAAAAATAATTTCTGTAAAATGTAAGGGTGTGCACCATTTAGAATACTTGTTCCTATAACTGTTTTAGTTCCTAACTAGAAAATAAAGTACTATGCTTGATTGTAACTGTAAGATTGGGATCAACTGGCATTGTACTTAACTTCAATTCATGTTCATATACTGGGCTACACAACAGTTACATTAGTACTTCTTTTTTTATATAATTAATCACTAACACACTCATTTCCATAATGTGGGTATTGAATTCTTTGTCTGATATTGCTTTGCAGACCGTCATGGATTAAAAGAACCAAAGAAAGTGCATGAGCTATGCAACAAAATCATGGGCAGCTTGAAAGATCACTTGGCCTTCAACTGTCAGAGCAAACGACAACTCATTGAGTCTGCAGAATCTAAAGTTCTTGGTGTCCTCACTGACTTGCGTGCTGTCTGCACGCTAGGACTGCAGCGGATCTTTTACCTGAAATTGGAAGATTTAGTGCCACCTCCTTCCATTATTGACAAGCTATTTTTGGACACCTTACCATTCTGAAAGTCAAGTTTCCCTTGTGAAAGGCAACTACCTACCAGAGCAGGCAAAAATATCAGAATTGACTTATAACAATGCTGCTTTTGTTAAATGAGGAAAGAAGTAATTCCAGCCCTAATCATATACCGTATTTTCACCCATATAACCCGCGGGTTATATGCGGTTTTTACATGCACAGCGCCCCCCTGCGGGTTATATGCGTGGGCGGGGTATACAGAAAATATTTTACACGATCGGAGGCTTACACGATCGGAGGCTTGCTTCTTTCTCCGTTTCTTCCCCCACCCCGATCTCAGCTGTTTCCTTCTCCTTCGTTCCTTTCCTCTTCCCCAGCGTGCGCAGGCTTCTTTCTTTCTCCGTTTCTTCCCCCCCCCATCTCAGCTGTTTCCCTTCTCTTTTACTCGCCGCGGGTTATATGCGTGGGCGGGTTATATGCGTGGGCGGGGTATACGGGAAACATTTTACACGATCCAGAAAACCCGCGGGTTATGTGCGTGTGCGGGTTATCTGCGTGGGCGGGTTATATGGGTGAAAATACGGTATATGGACTTTTCCCAATATATGTCTTTGTAAACTGAGGTCTAAGATATAATTTACAGTCTTGGAGATGGGAATTATAGAAGAGAAAGATTAAATGCAGGTTTGTTTTTTAATGGCACTTTTTAATGATGCTACTCTAGCCAGAAAAAAATTGTTAATATTAACTGAATAAAAGCTATTTCCATAGCATTTGTTCTTATGTGGTGGATAGAAATTTGTCACTGCAATGTGTTTGAAAACAAGACTAATAACTGATTTCAAGATCATATATTTTATTAATTTATATCTTTATCATATTCATATCAGACCTCATTCTCTTCACATAAATTATTCTCTCTCTCTCTCTCCCTCCCTCCCTCCCTCCCTCCCTCCCTCCCTCCCTAATAACGTTTATCCATGAGTTCATAAAGAAAATATAGTAAAATGACAATGGCTGTTAGCTCTTATGTTCAAGTGCAATTTTAAGGTGCTATCTTTGCTGAGTTTTGTTTATGAGCTGTAATTTAGTTTAATCCAAACGAGAGATGAAAGAAATAAAATGGAAGAAACTGGCTTTATTACATGCACTAATTTCTAAGACAAAGTTCTTCAAATTTTAGATCAGTGACTATATGTTGACAGCAAGGCATTAAGCAAAGAGCATATGCTTATTCCTTGGCTGAATAAGTCAATAGCAATGGAGAACATCTGAAATAGGCAGTATTAGCATGGACATAGTAAGGCTAGAACTGAGCTTAGTGAATTAGTAATAGATTCAAGACAATTTGGATGAAAACTTTTGTAGAAATAGACTGAATGTAAATGCTATGAAGGGTTTATTGAGCTGCATTTTAAACATTCCGTATATGTACTTTCCTTTTTTGTATGTTTACTGTTAATGCCATATTAATATGAAATAATTTGTTGCACAGTGTCTTTATTTTGTATAAATATTTGTATGCATGACATATTGTAAAGATTTACTTCTATTTATTGCAATGACTGCCAGCTCATGGGAGCCTGTTACAAGGAAGATGAAATAGTGTACTCACAACAACTTAGTTATATAATGGGTTTGGATAGTCTCATACACATACACATGTATGTGATCTTTCTGTTAACCAATTAAATATGTAGTATGTCTTGCACAAGTAAACCTGATCTTACCATGTATTTGCAGTGACTTTTAAGGCAGTAAAATTTAGCACTTTGATATTTAAATATTTGTTCATGTTTCACTAACTTTAATATTTAAACATTTTTGTTCTTTCAACAAAAAGGATTTATATGCACTGTATCAAGTCTAGTCATTTTGCTACAGAAAAAGATCACTTTTTGAATGTTGCTCTGATAACCCTGTATTTTTGTTAGCTTTAAAAAGTCTACAATAATTTTGTCTTTTTTAACTATGCTGTTTGTATGGAAATTAAATTATACATTCAGATACCAAAATAACTGCCTAATAGCTGCAGCTAAGATAAACTAGATATCAAGCTATTGTCTGGTTCTCAAAAGGTTGCCTGATATTTTCTCATTAAATTTGTTTCAAAGTATTCCTTTGAGGAAATGTTATTCTTTTATCCAGATAATAATGTCAGTAACAAAAACAGCTTCTAATCATTATACTGTACCTAGTATTTTTAATTTACCTGCAGATAATATTTAAAAATGTATTGCTTTTTTGTAATGACGTATGATTTATGTGTAAACACAGTAGCAGAATTAAATACCAGAGGACCCTGATTTTTCTTGCAGGTTGATCATACTTGCTAACCCTCAAGACATGTTTTATTTATTATTTGAATTTTTGTACATATTATGTACATAACCTCACTAAATTTCAAAAGGCATGCACATTTTTTGTCAATTGTGCAGAAGGTATAATAATTATCTTTCTAGAATTAATAATAGACATTTTTGACATACAATACGTTCATGTTTCATTCGTATTCTTGCCATCATCTGTAGCAGAATGAAGATTCATAGTTTATCACAAAGTTAGGTTTCAAAACAAAAGTACCTTGTTGTTCCAAAGTGTTTTCTCTAGATCAGTGGTTCCCAACCTTTCTTTTGGCCATGCCCCATCTAAGCATCTCTAACATCCTAATGCCCCCCCCCCCCCCCCGTGACATATAATTCTTACTTTGCTCAAAAAGTGAATTCTACTCAAGTGGAGGAAGCCTAAAAGGCCATTAACTTGGTTTAAACAAGGTTCAAATTGCCTTCATTAAAACTCAAACTGCCGATCTGTGCGGCCTGGGCCCCACATTGGGAACCACTGCTATAGATGCTCTTTATGCAAAACAGGTTTTTTAAAATTCTGTTTTGTAGTTGCACAATTTTAGAATACCTCGTGATATTTCTGTAACAAGTTTCAGTCTTTTGTAGATTTTTTAATGTCATTATGGGAATCATCCCTCTTAATGATGGAATCTTCTATTTTTTTAATTAATAAAAATGTTTGTGCTTTTATTGTTACTGATAAAGCATGGAAAGAAAGAAAGCTGATTAATCATATTTTAATGTCCACCATTGGAAAGTGCTTTGTCTCTTGGTCTAAAAATCAAGCATTTTACAGCTTTCCAATTAGTACTTTTTATAAAATAAGAGGTTAAGAATACAGTTCAAAAGTTTCTCTGCTTTTCAAACAGCATTTAATGCAAATATAAAAGAGAGTGTGAGCTTGTATTCATCTGCAGGATTGAAAGAAATGCACTTGTACACTAAGTTAAAATAAGAAATATCAGTGGCATTTTCCCCAGAGGTATTGTATGTGTAGAATATGTTTAACCATATTAACATTTCATATGGACTATTAGTAGCATAAAACACTAAAAATGAACATACTCCCATATTAAAAGTAAGGACATATTTGGAATCCTGAAAAATTGGTAGCAAGATCTTTAAAAATGAATGTTGATAAGTGCAATGTTTGTTTAGAAAAGTGAAAAGTAGAACCAATATCCTTTCTCTGGCTATGGTTACTACTAAACCTATAAAGAAAAAAACATATTGTTGTCATGCAACTTAAAAAAAAAAACTTACTTTTTAGATTGATGCTTATTAGCCCCTAGCTCTTCACCTCTCATAGTAATTGACAGTATCCAATATAGAAGTGATATGTGCCTTTTCTTTGTTGAAGCATGACTGGTTTCTTCTATAAGACTAAATGATAATGTGGTTGGTTGTTTTATTTTAGGCCTTAATCTAAATAGGCTCAAGGAATAACTCATGGCTAATTTTTTTATGGGGGGGGGGGATCCTGGTAAACTACAAAAGTGCAGAGTTTGAGTAGTTTCAACACAGAAAAACAAAACAAAAATTGCACAAAACCAATTAGGCTATTTTTGTTGTCTGGGAGTGGGTATGATATATTTCTAACTTATTTTAAAGGGTGGGGGTTGTCAAAATAAATCATAAGTACATTTGATTTTTGAATACATGCAATCTGCTAAGTGCTACGAGATTTACAAGCCTGAAACAGATTGTGATTATGCAGTTTTATTCAATAAACAAATAATACTCTATGAATAAAATGTAATGTAAGCAGCAAAACTGACCATTTAAAGATTAAAGTGACCATTTAGATAATCAAGAAGCAGTTTCAGTTTTTTTTTTTTAAAAGTTCTTTGTTTTTCTACATTAAATGTATACAAACTTGGCAGGAAAAATCTGGGCGATGCCTACAAGAAGATGCAGCAAAAAAACAATGCTGCCAATTTTGCAGCAAATGTACTGTATGATAGTCCTATTCTAGAACTAAACTGCCCAATACTGTATTCTGTCATTATAGATTCTTTCTGAGTAAATAGTGTTCTAAAAATCAACAAGATGTCTCCTGACTTAAACATATAAATAATTAACCATCCATTTATTATTATCTATTATTACATATGAAACTAGAAATGAAAATATCTAATACAATTAAGGAATCTTTCCAAGCAGAAGGGTATCTTTCTGCTATATTACAATAGCATTGTTTATATAAATATGTAGATGTCAAACATTAACTGAAATATATATTTTAACACTCATTTCTATCAAAATAAAATTGATTGCTTAATAAGCATATAATTTTATTTGAAGCAATATATTGCTGAATATAAGCAGCAAAACTAAATTATTGTAAAGTATTGATCACATTTTTGTTAAACTGAGGTAAAGGGAAGGGTTGTGATTCTACTACCGTATTTGTGCTACAAGGTTTTGAAATTAAAATTTATATCCCTATATAAACCAGTTTTAACAGTTCACTGTAACTGAGAAGTAATTTATTAATTTAGTCAGATTTCCTGCTCGTTAAAGTGTTGAGGACTGCAATTATCACAAGGAAAGTAAGGGAGGTATGAAGATTAGTAATGAGACTGCAGAATAGCCTTAAGTTTCAACAGTTAGCTATAGCATGAATCAAACCAATATGCTGCAATGAATACTTTTTCCTAAACCACCAGAATCTCTACAAACATATAGAACTGAATCAAATATAGACCTCAACTACATTTTTCATGTAAATTATTTATACATGTTTATGGCAGCTATCAACGTCATAGGCAAGAAGGGAGAGACTAAACAACTACTTGTTGGAAGAGAAGGTAGATCAAGAGTAGCAAAGGAAGGAAATAGTTTCCAGCTTTCTAGATAATCTATAATGGCATCAGATGATAACATGTGAAGTGTTAATATTGCTTTATATTGCACTGGTAAAACCATACTTCGAATACTGCAAGCAGTTTTGGTCACCAAATTACAAAAAAAAAAAGAGACATTGAGAGTTTGAGACTCTAGAAAGGGCATAGAGAAGAGCAGCAAAGGGGATTTGTTGGAGACTAAATCATATAGTTTGTAGAACAGTTGTAGAAACTGGGTGGGTATGTCTAGTCTAATGAAGAGACGGATTAGGGATTAGACTAGTAGTCTTCCAATATTTGAGAAACAGATACAGAGGAGGGGCTTGACCTATTTATCTGAGGGCTGCGCAAGAAGTAATGGTTGGAAACTTATCAAAGAGAGATCCAATCTAGAACTAAGGAGAAATTTCCTGTCAGTAGGAACAATTAACCAATGAAACAACTTGCCTCCAGAAGTTGTGGTTGCTCCACCACTGAGGGTGGGATGGGGTTAAAAAGAGATTGGATAACCATTTATTCGAATTGGTATAAGGTCTCCTGCTTGAGTAGGAGGTTGGATTAGAAGAGGTCTAAGGCCCCTTCCACTGGAAGCTTTGAAAAAGAAGATGCATACATAAAAAATAACAAATGCATACTGTTGCATATTCAATATGCAAATACCAGCTGCGACCTGATTGGTTGGTCGTTTTGACAGTTGGTCTGAGTGCCAGTATAAATACCCTGACAGTTGCAGGGAACGTTTGAATCGCTTGTCACCTGTGTTATAATAAAGATCTGTCTTGCACATGGCTCCTGCGTGTCAATTCCCTCACAACAACAACCCACACGTTTACAATACTGGCGACGAGGATGGGATTGATATGCGATTCCCGCAGAGCCTAACAACATCAGCCAACTAGTAAGGAGCCACAGGACAGCCAGAAGCCCTGTCGCTGTCTCCGTTCTCCGGGCCGTGCTGCCTGCGCCCACTGCGAGCCTTGCCGCCGTGCCTCAACTCCTGCCGAAGCCGCTCGTTGCATGCCTTCGGCGCCTACAGGCCTCCAGGGCCTGCCTTCCTGTCCTGCCTGCCTTCCAGGCACCTAGCTGTTTCCAGCTGCCTCTGCCAAGGCCGTCCTACGAAGGCTGCAAGCATCTCAAAGCCCCTGTCTCCACTTCGCTGCCTCCAGGGCACGAATTCCTCCCCGCAATGCCTGCCTGACCAGGAGAGAGAGAGAGGAAGAAGGAGGAGGACTGAAGCGTGTCCCTGCCATCCGTCTCCTGCCTTGCTCCCTCGGCCTCTTGGCCTCAGCTCCGCGCCTCAACGAACTGTCTTAGCTGCCTCCAGGGGCCTGAAATCCTCCTGTCCTGCCTGCTAGCTCCGTTCTCTGCCTTGAGGAGAAGCCGCCCCTCCCTGCCTCCCCGCGAGCCTGCTTCCCAACGGGAAGCCGAGGAGCCTCCCTCAACGCTCCTCCTAGACCTCCGTGCTGCCTGCCAGTCCCCACCTCCGTACAAGGCGGTGCCTCTGCTGTCCAAGCCATCTGTGAGCAGCGAGCCGCCTCCAGGGCCGATTTTCAAGCCTGGACCGAGAGAATCAAAGTTGTTTTGTTTGGGCATGCGCAGTTAAGGGGGGGGAATTTTAAATAAATAAAATGTGAATAAAGTAACGAGGGAAAGGAAGAAATGTGAAATGTGAGAAACGTAATGTGAAAATTACTGGAGGGAGGAGGAAGAGAAACAGAATTGCTAATAGTACATTCAAGGAACTGCTGTTTGGAAAAAAAAGAAAAAAAGAAAAAATGGGGGAACTGCTGTTTGAATCGTATTAATAAAAATAATTCACTTAACATGGGAAAATATGCAAATGTAATTTTCAAAGTTGCTTGTTAGAATGTTGTGTCCACACCCCCCCCCTTCAACTGATCTGGGGGAAAGGAGTGTTGCATATTCAATATGCAAATACCAGCTGCGACCTGATTGGTTGGTCGTTTTGACAGTTGGTCTGAGTGCCAGTATAAATACCCTGACAGTTGCAGGGAACGTTTGAATCGCTTGTCACCTGTGTTATAATAAAGATCTGTCTTGCACATGGCTCCTGCGTGTCAATTCCCTCACAACAACAACCCACACGTTTACAATGCATACAAAGCCGGAATTGAGAAGACAGCAACAGATAGCAAGTCTGCAAAGAAGCTGAAGAAACAATTGACCCATTGGTTAGCTGTTGCAAGAAGATTGCGCATTTTTAATACAAATAATGGCATGACAAAGTAGCAACAATGGTGCATTGGAAGATCTGCAAGAAATACTATTTGCCAGAAAGTATGAACTGTGGGTCCATAAAGAGAAAGTAAATAGAAGATGAATTTAAAGTGCTCTAGGACTTTAGAATTTAAGCAGGCAACTGCCACATAACATTCTAGACTTAACAATTGTCAATAAGAAAAACAAAAAAGTCTGGTTAGCTAAATGTGGCAGTACCTGCAGAGAGCAGAATAGAAGAAAAGGAAATGGAGAAGAAAACAAAATACAAAGACCTGCAAATAGAAAGAGAACCAGGGGTGAAATTCAGCAGATTCTGACAGGTTCTGGAGAACGGGTAGCAGTAATTTTGAGTAATTCAGAGAACCGGCAAATACCATCTCTGGCTGGTCCCACAGTAGGGTGGGAATGGAGATTTTGCAGTATCCTTCTACCACACCCACCAAGCCACGCCCACAGAACCAGTAGTAAAAAAAATTGAATTTCATCACTGAATAGGGCAACCATGCAAAAGAAAGAAAAGGTAGTACCAATAATCATAAAAGCTTTGAGTGCTTAATCTCAAAACAACTGGAACACCATTTGGACATCACCAGCATTGAAAAATTCACCATTATTCAATTGCAAAAGGCAGCTTTACCTGGAACAGTTTACATCTTACAATATATTTAAGTTCATCAAGCATCCATATCTGCCTATCCCAAGTCTTTTTATCCACTCAATAAGTGGATAAAATGCTAAATCCAGTCTGAATATCTGGCTGACTGTGCAATAAACATAATAATAATTGTGTGAAAGCTAGGGATGTTATAAAATAATTTTACAAAATACAACTGTTTATCAGATATACAAGATATTGAACATTTATTTAAAATCAAAGGTTCAAATTTCAAATGCATCTTTTTCCAAATACCATGAGCTACAGGTCCATCTCTGCTGTTTCCAGCTATCTCAAAACCTGTCTCAAAAACAGTAAGAGGGACTTTGGAATGGGATGTAGATGATCTAGGACTTAAACTTAAATATGAGCCACTAGTATGCAGCTAATACTGTGTTTCCACGACCCTGGAAGTGCTTGGCCTTATTTTCAGGGAGGTCTTATTATTTTTGAGGTGCAGGAGGCGGCGAGCATGGTCACTTCATGGCTGCTGCTGTGTTGCAATATTTTGGGAGAGGTCTTATTTTAGCTCATGCACTCAAAAGCCTAATTGGGCTTATTATCCAGGGAGGTCTTATTTTCAGGGAAACAGGATACAATCCTTGGTTGCATAAGCAGAGGCATAAAAGTAATAGAATCAAATAATAATAGAATCAAAATCAATAATCAACAAAATCAATAATAGAATCAAAATCAACAGAATCACTAATAGAATCGAAATTATGTGAAGTATTAGTGCCGCTTTATAGTAAGACCACATCTGGAATACTGCATCCAGTTTTGGTCATCACATTATACACCCCAAAATGTTGAGATTTTGGGAAAAATGCAGAATTGCAGAAAAATGCAGTATTGGAGGGGCTACCACAAAGAAGAGGGTGCTTTTTATTTTCCAAACTTATTTTCCAGAAGGCTAGACAGAAACAAGGGATGGAAACTAATGAAGGAGAGAAGCAATATGAAATTAAGGAGAAACTTCCTAACAGTTAGAACAATTAACCAGTGGAAAAGCTTCCCCTCAAACGTTGTGGGTGCTTCATCACTTGGGGTTTTTAAGAAGAGGCTGGGCCTGTCTAGAATGTTATAGGGATCCTGCTTGAGTAGAGAGTTGGACCAGAAGATTCCAAGGTCCTTTCCAACTCAATTTTGATTGGAATGTGAATGGATTATCTCATTTTTTGAATGAGACAAAAATAAAATCTCAACTGAACAAAAATTATGAAATGTAAGTCACAATTAAGGTAAAAGATTACAAAAAGTAGTTGTAGTAACACTTAAGAGGTCCCTTCTTTTCTTTAAAATTATGTAGCCTTTGGACCCCTTCTTTTATTAAAATAAAAAATAACTAAAAATTAAAAAATATTTAAACATTGGTTTTATGTGGGGCCTTTTTTTAAAACTTTTAAACAATTTTTCCAATTCCCTATCCTTTGGATTCCTTCCTTCTTTTAAAAATTGATCTTCTGCTCCCTCTTGTGGTTAATATTGAAAGAAAAGGTAGTCTTGTGCTCCCTCTAGTGGCTTGCGTTGTAGTAAAACTTAAAAGCAAAACCAATCCTAGTCAAGATATATTTTGTAATCCACAAAAGGAAGTAGAAAAATAGAAATCTTTTACTCCAGAATCATACAACTTTCTGTTAAAGATTAGTCTTTTGCTGAAATTAGTCTTTTTGCTTCCTCTTGTGGCTCACATTGAAATAGTGCTTGTATACACTATATATGCTTGCAAGGGCAAATTAGGTTCATTTTTTAAAATATTTCAGTTCCCCAGTTCAGAATTTACATCCTCAAATATTTACAGCCTTGTTTTATAGTTCAAAAATTTATAGTCTTGCTCTGAGGTTAGAGTTTAAAAAGAATGTAAAAGTGAAATAAATCTGAAAGCTAGAGGATCATTCAGTTCATAAACTGAAATAATTTGTAAACATAAGTTTGCAGATAGTATAAAAGAAGAAGAGAAAAAGTAAATCCGAGCTGCTGTGGTGTTGTTCACAGTTTAATCAATAGAATAGAATAGAATTTTATTATTTGTATGCCGTCCTTCTCCGGGAGGATTCAGGGAGGCGAACAATTCAAGGGGGAAAGGGGGAACATAAAAAATGAAATACAAATAATAAGGGTAAGCAACAGTCGCACAACCATACATGTCGAGAGGGGAGGGAACTCATCACCCCCAGGCCTGCCGGCAAAGCCAGGTTTTGACGGCTTTTCGGAAGGCCTGGACAGAGGTGAGGGTCCGAATCCCTGCGGGGAGTTCATTCCAGAGGGCTGGAGCTGCCACAGAGAAGGCTCTCCCCCGGGTAATAGCCAGATGGCATTGGCTGGTGGATGGCACCCGGAGGAGGCCAACCCTGTGAGATCTAATGGGTCTGTGGGAGGTAATTGGCAGCAGGCGGTCTCTCAAGTACCCAGATCCAATACCATGAAGGGCTTTATAAGTTACGACTAGCACCTTGAAGCGTATCCGGAGACTGATCGGTAACCAGTGCAGCTCGCGGAGGATAGGTGTAACGTGGGTGTGCCGAGGTGCACCCACAATCGCTCGCGCGGCTGCGTTCTGGATGAGTTGAAGTCTCCGAATACTCTTCAAGGGCTGCCCCGTGTAGAGCGCATTGCAGTAGTCCAGTCTTGAGATCACGAGGGCGTGAGTGACTGTTGCGAGCGCCTCCCGGTCCAGGTAGGGACGCAACTGGTGCACCAGGCGAACCTGGGCAAATGCCCCCCTGGTCACAGCTGACAAATGGTGTTCTAAAGTCAGCTGTCGATCCAGGAGGACCCCCAAGTTGCGAGCCCTGTCTGAGGGGGGTAGATTTTCACCCCCCAGCCTGAGTGATGGAATATTGACCAAGTTTTTGGGAGGGAAACACAACAGCCACTCGGTCTTGTCTGGATTGAGTACAAGCTTGTTAACCCCCATCCAGACCCTAACAGCCTCCAGGCACTGGCACATCATGTCAACCGCTTCACTGAGTTGGCACAGGGCGGACAGATACAGCTGTGTATCGTCCGCATATTGATGGTGTTTTATCCCGTGCCATCGAATGATCTCACCCAGTGGCTTCATGTAGATATTAAATAGCAGGGGGGACAGGACCGAACCCTAAGGAACCCCGTATTTCAGGGGCCTAGGGGTCGACCTCTCCTCCCCAACTAACACCGACTGCGACCTGTCCGAGAGGTAGGAGGAGAACCACCAAAAAACGGTGCCTCCCACCCCCACCTCTCGCAACCATCGCAGAAGGATACCATGGTCCCTCTGTGGTATCAAAGGCCGCTGAGAGGTCAAGGAGCACTAGGATGGAGGAATGACCTCCATCCCTGGCTCTCCAGAGATCATCGGTCAGTGCGACCAAAGCGGTTTCCGTGCTGTAGCCAGGCCTGAAACCCGACTGAAAGGAGTCTAGATAATCGGCTTCATCCAAGGACTGCCGGAGCTGCGAGGCCACCACTTTTTCAACAACCTTCCCAATGAAGGGGAGGTTGGAGACTGGACGGTAGTTGTTCAAACTGGCTGGGTCCAGTGATGGCTTCTTCAGGAGGGGTCTCACCACCGCTACCTTCAATGCTGATGGAAAGAAACCCTCCCGAAGAGAGGCATTCACCACCGCCTGGATCCAGCCCCGCGTCACCTCCCTGCTGTTCGCGACCAGCCAGGAGGGGCACGGGTCCAGTACACATGTGGAAGCACTCACCACTCCCATGGCCTTGTCCACTTCATCAGGAGCAACAGGTTAAAAATCAGTCCAGAGGTGTCGTTCAAGACCTTCCCCTGGTACCTCGGCTGGCTCTGCGCAATTGGAGTCCAGGTCCATCCGAAGCCGGGCAACTTTTTCCGCGAGGAACTGGACATATTCCTCTGCTCTACCTTGTAAGGGGTTCCCCACAACCCTCGTATTTAAGAGGGAGCGGGTCACCCTAAACAAGGCGGCAGGGCAGGACTCAGCGGATGCAATCAGAGCGGCAATGTGGTTGTTCTTGGCTGCCCGTAATGCCGATAGATATGCTCCGATGCAGGCTTTTAAGAGTGCTCGGTCTGACTCGGATTTACTGGCCCTCCAGCGGCGCTCTAGGCATCTCTTTTGGCGCTTCTTCTCCCGGAGGTCCTCGGTAAACCAAGGAGCCCTCCTGGATCCACTGCTGCGGATTGGCTGTAAAGGCGCAATTCGGTGGAGAGCCTCAGACGTTACCGAGTTCCAAGTAGTGACTATGGTCTCCACCGAACTGCGGGCGAAAGTATCAGGCATAACGCCAAGCGCCGTCTGGAAACCCTGGGGATCCATAAGGCGCCTGGGGTGGAACCACCTAATCGGTTCCTCCTCCCTACAGCAGGGGATTGGTCTCCGAAAGTCAAGCCTCAATAGGAAGTGGTCCAAGCATGACAGGGGCAAGATCTCACTACCCCTCAGACTAAGATCACAACTCCACTGCTCCGAGAGAAATACGAGGTCGAGTGTGTGGCCCGCTGAGTGAATCGGACCCTGGATTACTTGGGTCAAGCCCATGGCTGTCATGGAAGCCATGAACTCCTGTGCTCCATCAGAGCATTCGCCGAGCGAAGGCAAATTGAAGTCCCCCAGTACCATAAGTCTGGGGAACTCAACCGCCAGCTCGGCTATTGACTCGAGGAGCAAGGGGAGGGCTGTTGCCACACTGTTGGGAGGCAGGTACGTTAACAACAAGCCCACTTGACCCGCAAGGTCCATCTTCACCAGCAAGGACTCACACCCGACAAGCTCCGGAGCAGGGATCCTACGAGGAGCTAAGGACTGTCGGATAACAATGGCCATTCCCCCGCCCCTTTCCTGGGGTCGCGGTTGATGAAGCACCTGAAAACCCTCTGGGCACATTTCTGTGAGGGGGACGCCTCCCTCCGGGCCCAGCCAGGTTTCAGTAATACATGGCAGGTCTGCCCCCTCGTCTGTAATTAGGTCCTGGATGAGGGGAGCCTTGTGAACCACAGACCTGGCATTTAGCATCAGCAACCTGAGACCAGGGTCCTGACTACTCACGCCATCTGGCCTTGGAGTGGAACTCACAGGGCCGGAAGGAGGGATACCTCTGATATAGGGAACCCTCCTTCCCCGGTAATGGCTAGCCCTGAAGTTCCCGCCATATCTGCCCCTCCCCATTATGACCCCAATGTTCCGGCCCACTCCCACATCTGTGGTCCCTCCACCCTCTCCCCAAGCCACCGGATTCATCGGCAGGCCCTTCGACACACACATCCAAGGGCTGGGACCGAGCCCGGGTCCCCCTAGCACTTCTGCCAAAGCACTCAGTGCAGGAGGATCTGGCTAAACTCCCAGCCCACCTAACATATCCATGCATACAACCAATCAATCCCCACGATACAAGTTAAAATAGAACAACAATATTACAATAAAAGTGGGAACATTCAATCAATCCCAGTCACACCATACTCTCCCCACACGTTTAAATATACAATTTTAGTATATAAAAATTATTAATAAAAATTACAGGTGTATAAAAAATTATGGGTCTGCGCAGTCTGAGCAATTACATAATCCAGGAGGCCAAAAAATAATGTCCAAGCCTCCCAAAGCTGAATGTCCGAAGTCCAGAATGATAGCAAGGGCATAAAAGCAATAAGCCAACAGTAGTCCAGAGTAAGGCCGGGAAAGTCTGAGAGACAGCAGGCTGCAATCGCGAAAACTGCAGGGCCAGCTGCAGGAGATGGCGGCCAGCAACACCCCCTCCCATCGGGGACAAAGAAACATCCGGGAGCCAGGGATAGCCCCACGGCAAAAAGGGGGGGAACAACCCCACTCCCGGCTGTACCGTGACGCCACCCGTGGAAGCAGCCCGTCGGCAGGCCATCAGGTTAGCAACCCCACCCCACCCTCACCCTACCCTAACCTTAACCTAACTATAACTTAACACTAACCCCACACTAAATTCTAACTAACCCTACCCTGTCCCTAGCCTGACCCCACAACAGCACAGCAGCAGAGGAGGCATCAGACAACCTAGGGGGGTCGGGTCCCCCCCAAACAGGCGCTGATAGCCACTTCCACGACAGCCAGACGGTCTCAGCCTGATCTTCCAGGCTCCAAACAGGTGTCTTCGGCCCCGGTGGTCGGGAGGTCACCGCCCGCCTCCCTCCACAGGCGGCCCGACAGGTTCGCGAGATGGTAGTGGCCCACAAGTTCTCAACAGCTCACTCGGTTAGACTACAGCGTTCCCGGGTGGCCTCGATGGTTGCAAATGATGTAAATGATGGTTACAAATAATCAAAAGACTCCCTCCCGGCAGCCAGGCTATAATATTTGTTCAGGCGCCATTCACAGTCCCACAGGATTCCCAGCTGGTCTCAGAGTCATAAACAAATAGCAACTTCAGTGAGGTCTCCTGGTCAGCTGAGCCGCACTAACCACCACAGTGCTGGCCTTGGTGTCTTCAGCGTCCCTGAGCATGGCAGCTTCACGAGCAACGCAACCCCAAGCATGCCCCAGACACCCCTTAGTTCTTCCTGAGAGGAGGGGGGAGCACTTCCCCCAACTCAGCACCGCCTACCCCTTAGATGGTGTTTAATAAGTCAACTCCCGGGGCTCCTAGTGTCTTCCGTGTCCTCAAAGCTCAAGTGTTTTCAGCATAACTCAAACAGCCTTGACATACAACAGCGCGGTATCAAGCAACAGCAACAGCGGGGGTGCGTTAGCCACAATCTCAGCAGCTCAGATGTCAGCTTCAGCGTTTCCCGGTGAGTGAACAGACCGCCCGGCTCTTAATCTCTGGCATACACACACACAGCTCCACAGCTCCACGTAGCCCTAGCTCCCCAGTTCCCAACGTCTGGTTCTGAACGGCAACGGCAACGGCCTTCCCCGTCAGCAGCTTCAATAAATCGAGGCTTCCCCATCAGCAGCAGCGTCAGCTGTCAGCGTCAGCGTTTTTCTGTGCCTAGCAGCTCCTAGCAGCTCCGGGGAGATGAGTCTCCCCCCTGCGCTGCTGGCACGGATGTTCTGGGGTTTTTGTTTATCCTCAGCCGGGCTCCTGGGCAGATATATCTTCCTCTTAAGCCATTTTTTGGAGGAACCGAGCCGGAGCGAAAAACTCAGCAGCCATCTTCCAGGGACATGCGCAGAGAGCCTAAAAAGGTTGCTTCGTAGTTTAACCATTATAACTGAGTTTGGGAGTAAGACACTTCTCAATTTCAGATGCCCTGCTGGTCCCACTGAAAACAAAAACAAAATAACCAGCAGTTGTTTTCTAACACTTACATTTCCTTGTGAAATCCTTATATGTCATGCAAGATTTGTGAAATATTATTCTTTATGGTTTATTGAATCTGAAATGTGGTTCTTTTAATTTTCATAATATTGCTTTCCCCCCCAAACATACAATTTTTTAGAGTATTTCTCAATATATTCAACTGAAATTGAAAGACAAAAAGGATAAATATAAAAAGTGGAAAGAGGGGAATATAACTAAGCCAGAATATCAGCAAATAGCCCGAGCCTGTAAAGATGAAGTGAGGAAAGCTAAGGCTCACTATGAAGAAAGGCTTGCCACAAAAGTAAAAAATAACAAATAAAGCTTCTTCCAACATGTTAAAAACAAGAAAAGGGTTAAGAAAACAATTGGTCCATTGCTGGGAGAAAATGGCAAAAACGTAACAAGCAACAGGCAGAAAGCAGAACTATTTAACTCATTTTTTGCATCTGTCTTTACACAAAGGGAAAAAACAGTCCAACCTATCAAAAACAGCACCACAAAAATCAGATTAGGAACACAAATTGAAATAGGGAAGAAAATGGTAAGTAAGCACCTGTCTACCCTAGATGAGTTCAAATCACCAGGACCGGACGCATTACACCCAGGATTCTGAAGGAACTGGCGGATGAGATCTCAGAACCACTGAACTATATCTTTCAGAGATCCTGGAGCACCAGGGAACTGCCTGAGGACTGGAAAAGAGCTGATGCACTTCCCATCTTCAAAAAAGGAAAAAAAATAGATCCAGGAAACTATAGGCCAGTGGTTCTCAACCTTCCTGATGCCGCAACCCTTTAATACAATTCCTCATATTGTGTGACCCCCAACCATAAAATTATTTTCATTGCTACTATGTAATTGTAATTTTGCTACTGTTATTAATCGTAATGTAAATATCTGATATGCATGATGTATTTTTATTGTTACAAATTGAACATAATTAAAGCATAGTGATTAATCACAAAAACAATATGTAATTATATATTGTGAAATATTTATTTCTAATTACAAATAAGTGAAATTTTGTCTTGAAGCATGGTGTAGCACAGGGGTTGGCAATCTTAAACACTCAAAGAGCCATTTGGATCCATTTCCCACAGAAAACACCGGGAGCCACAAAACCTGAGTGGGTGTGGCCAATTCAACATCACTCCCACCCAGTCACATGACATTCCCCCCAGACATGCCTACCCAGGTTTCATGGCTCAGTGTTTTCTATGGGAATAGGGTCTCTCCCTCTCTCTTCTCTCCCCCTCCCTCTCATTTTTGTTTTTCTCTATTTTTCCTCTCCCTTTTTCTTCTTTCTTTCCTTCCCTTTCCCTCTTTCTTTTTTTTCCTTCTCATTAAATATGATAGCAAATCCAAATTAAAGTTATTAATTGTAGGAAATTGCTTCTCTGTAATCTTTTCATAGTGAACTCTAAATTGATAGAAGCTGGCAAGATTGTACTAACAGCAATAGGATATATATTTTTTTCTTTTGAGTTTGACAATATAGTATGTTATCCAAAATTATAAATAATCTTATTTTCAGATGCATTTTTTTGCCATGTCTGTTATTTTCTTTTTAAAAAATCAGACTTGCTTCCAATTTGTGCCTTCTGGCAAGCTGCAGTTTTCTTGGCAAGAGATCTAGCTTGCCATTGCTTTCGTCATAGGTCTGAGAAAGTTAGTTAGTTAGTTAGTTAGTTTCTTTCTTTCTTTCTTTCTTTCTTTCTTTCTTTCTTTCTTTCTTTCTTTCTTTTCTCTTCCTTTCTTTCCCCTGATTTGTTTCCCTTTCTTTTACCTCTCTCTTATACTCTGCCTTCAGCTCTCTTTCATTTCTTTCTCCCTCTCCCCCTTCTCCCTCTAATTTGTTTCCCTCTATTTTCCCTCTCTCTCATTCTCTCCTTCCAGCTCTCTTTCATTTCTCTCTCTTTCTCCCCTTTTCTTTTTCATCTCTTTCCTGTGCGTACAAGCAAAATATCCTCCTGGGCCAGGATCACAGTGGCAGGGACAGCGACTCCTTCCTTTGCTGCCACTGAGAAGTGAATAGCTGGCTGCGCTGTGCAGGAGAGCCACACTGCGCAGGAGACTCCTCAGCGCCAGACTTAGGTCAGCACCAGCCATGGTCCCCTTTGTGTTGGCTCAGGAAAGAGCCAGAGCAGCCATCTCTGGATGCAGAGAGGGAAGAGTTCCAGAGCCCTGCGCAAGGAGAGTCCAATGCAGCACAGGAGAAATCGAGCTCTTCCCTCCCTGCACCCAAACCAGCTACTGCTGCTACTCCCCATTCCCCTCCTTCCTGAGCCTTCCTTTCCCAGCATTCTCTGTGCTCCGCACATCTTTCTTTCCCCCCTCCTCGCCTCCATTCCAGCTCCTACTTTCCACCCTCCCACACACACACTGATCTTGGGCGTTCAGCTGCCTTCAGTGAGAGGAGCAGAAGACCCATCAGTCCTTCCCTTCGGGAGGCTCCTTGGCAACCCCTGTGAAAAGGTCGTTCGACCCTCAAAGGGGTCGCAGCCCACAGGTTGAGAACCGCTGCTATAGACCTATCAGCCTGACCTCAATACCAGGGAAGATTCTGTAAAAGATAATCAAGCAACGAATTAGCGAACACCTAAAAGTAAACAAAGTAATAGCCAAAAGCCAATATGGGTTTGTCAAAAACAGATCATGCCAGACTAATCATATTGCATTCTTTGACAAAGTGACAAAATTAGTGGACCAGAGGAATGCCGTCGATATAATTTACTTGGACTTCAGTAAGGCATTTGATAAGGTAGACCACAGCCTACTACTAAATAAAGTAGAAAAATGTGGGTTAGATAGCATCACCACCGTAACTGGCTGACCAACAGCACTCAACGTGTAGTCTTGAACATTGGGCACTATCTAACAAAATGAAATTCAATGGTGAAAAGAGTAAGGTTTTACATTTAGGAAAGAAAAATGAAATGCATAGGTACAGTATAGGTGGTACCTTGCTCAATAGTACTAACTGTGAGAGGGATCTTGGAATCCTAGTGGACAACCATTCAAATATGAGCCAGCAGTGTGCAGCAGCTGCCAAAAAAGCCAACACAGTTGTAGGCTGCATAAACAGAGGGATAGAATCAAGATCACTTGGTAAGGCCACACTTGGAATACTGCATTCAGTTTTGGTTGCCACGATGTGGAGCCTCTAGAAAGAATGCAGAGAAGAGCAACAAAGATGATTAGGAAACTGGAGGCTAAAACATATGAGGAATGGTTGCAGGAACTGGGTATGTCTAGTTTAATGAAAAGAAGGACTAGGAGAGACATGATAGCAGTGTTGCAATATCTCCGGGGTTGCCACAAAGAAGAGTCAAACTATTCTCCAAAGCACCTGAGGGCAGAACAAGAAGCAATGGATGGAAACTAATCAAGGTCAGAAGCAACTTAGAACCGAGGAGAAATTTCCTGACAGTTAGAACAATTAATCAATGGAACAGCTTGCCTCCAGAAGTTGTGAATGCCCCAACACTGGAAGTCTTTAAGAAGATGTTGGATAGCCATTGTCTGAAATGACATAGGGTTTCCTTCCTAGGCAGGAGGTTGGACTAGAAGACCTACAAGGTCCCTTCCAACTCTGCTATTGTATTGTATTGTATTGTAACTGCATACATTGTATATCTGTAAGGTTATGTTTTAACAATCATAAAGAAGAAGTTATTGTTTAAAGGTGTATCAGCTGCTTGAACTACAAAAGCATAATTTTGAAATACATCTAAAACCAATTATAAAAATTATGTTCAAAATTGAAAATTATTTTTTCAATATCTATTGGATAGAAGGTGAGTTGACTAGAGAATAGTCTTCTCCATCAAAGATTATAAAATAGAACAATATTAATGTGCTACAGCTTGGTCCCCTCCTTATCTGGCACAAAACACTATACGTCTAGAATAATAATCAATACAGGCAATTATCATTCACAAATGTGGTTTAATGTTCTTAAGATTCTATTTATTTTATTATTCATTTTCCATTTGTATTTAATCCAAAAACCTCAGATAAATGTTTAAATCTTTTGAAGAATCCCATAAGATAGAATGGTTGAAAAGCCAAGCTGTGGTACAATGACTAGAACAATGGACTTAGCTATTCAAAAGGAATGCGGTGCAAGGTGTGTATCAGTTTCTTTAACAAAGGTGGTGGCCCTCAACATGTACATGTCTCTGAGAAAGGCCAGAACTTAATAATTGTATGGTATGATCAGCTCAGAGTGGAGGATCTTGTATTTTCAGAGTACAAAGCCATTGCTCTGCGTTTTCAGTGCTGGTCCCAGATCATGATTAATTGTAAATTTACAGTCATCCCAAATCTTTTCGACATCCCAGCTTATGAACAATGGATGGAAGAGGGAGAATCAAAAGGGTATCATTGAACAAATGGAATTAATATACCCAAACCTATTGCTAGCAACAAACAAACAGCTCTTTTTTTCTCCAAGCGAGGAACAATGAGATTGTTCTACACTGCTCAAAAAAATAAAGGGAACACTTAAACAACACAATGTAACTTCAAGTCAATCACACTTCTGTGAAATCAAACTGTCCACTTAGGTAGCAACACTGATGGACAATCAATTTCACATGCTGTTGTGCACATGGCATGGACAACAGGTGGAAAGCATAGGCAGTTAGCAAGACATCCCCAATAAAGGAGTGGTTCTGCAGGTAGTGACCACAGACCACTTCTCAGTTCCTATGCTTTCTGGCTGATGGTTTGGTTATTTTTGAATGCTGGCTGTGCTTTCACTCTAGTGGTAGCATGAGACGGAGTCTACAACCCACACAAGTGGCTCAGGTAGTGCAGCTCATCCAGGATGGCACATCAATGCAAGCTGTGGCAAGAAGTTTTGCTGTGTCTGTCAGCGTAGTGTCCAGAGTATGGAGGCACTACCAGGACAGAGGCCAGTACATCAGGAGACATGGAGGAGGCTGTAGGAGGGCAACAACCAAGTGTCAGGACTACTACCTCCGCCTTTGTGCAAGGAGGGACAAGAGGAGCATTGCCAGAACCCTGCGAAATGACCTCCAGCAGACCACAAATGTGCATGTGGCTGCTCAAATGGTCAGAAACAGACTATGAGGGCCCGATATCCACAGGTGGGGGTTGTGCTTACAGTCCAACACCATGCAGGATGTTTGACATTTGCCAGAGAACACCAAGATTGGCAAATTCGCCACTGGCGCCCTTTGCTCCACAGATGAAAGCAGATTCACACTGAGCACATGTGACAGATGTGATAGGGTCTGGATACGCCATGGAGAACGTTCTGCTACCTGCGACATCCTCCAGCATGACCAGTTTGGCAGTGGGTCAGTAATGTTGTGGGGTGGCATTTCTTTAGGGGGTCACACAGCCCTCCATGTGCTCGCCAGAGGTAGCCTGACTGCCATTAGGTACCGAGATGAGATCCTCAGACCCCTTGTGAGACCATATGCTGGTGCGGTTGGCCCTGGGTTCCTCCTAATGCAAAACAATGCTAAACCTCATGTGGCTGGAGTATGTCAGTTCCTGCAAGATGAAGGCATTAATGCTATGGACTGGCCTGCTTGTTCCCCAGACCTGAATCCAATTGAGCACATCTGGGACATCATGACTCACTCCATCCACCAATGCCACATTGCACCACAGACTGTCCAGGAGTTGGGGGATGCTTTAGTCCAGGTGTGGGAGGAGATCCCTCAGGAGACCATCCACCTCATCAGGATCATACCCAGGCATTGTAGGGAGGTCATACAGGCACGTAGAGGCCACACACACTACTGAGCCTCATTTTGACATGTTTTAAGGACATTATATCAAAGTTGGGTCAGTCTGTAGTGTTTTTTTCCACTTTAATTTTGAGTGTAACTCCAAATCCAGACCTCCATGGATTGCTAAATTTGATTTCCATTCATAATTTTTGTGTGATTTTGTTGAGATATGTTCTCTCCCTGGAGCAAAAATCAAATGTGGCTGAAAACCTTACTAAAATAATCAATCCCACAGATTACTATAGGTAGTCCTTGATTTACAACCACAATTGAGCCCAAATTTCTGTGGTAAGTAGGACTCTTTTGTCCCATTTTATGACCTTTCTTGCCACAGTTATTGGCAAGAAAGGTCATAAAATGGGACAAAACAGTCCCACTTAGCAACAGAAATTTGGGCCCAATTGTGGTTGTAAATCAAGGACTACCTATAGTAATCTGTGGGATTGATTATTCCGACCCACATATCTTTTCCAGCTGTTTCACAATCACAGAGGATTTCAACTCTGCTCTTGTCTACCATAATGAAAATGTAAAAATTTAAAAGGAAAAAGGCAAGAGCTGTTGAGGTCAGGTTGGGTTAGCTGCTGCCAGAGTCCCCAATGGATGACTCTGTTTAACTGTTTAAAAAAGCCTCTAAAAAAAGCCCTCCACAGGAGGAGGCAAGAGAACCACGTGCCTCATCTACATAAGGATTTTTTCAGCTTTTAACCCTCGCTTAACTCTGCTCGAGTGATCATAAAGTCAGACTAAATGAGGCACATGGTTCTCCCGCCTCCTCCTGTAGAGGGCACTTTTTAGAGGCTTTTTTAAACAGTTAAGCACTAAGCAGAGTCATCCACTGTGACTCTGGCAGCAACTAGCTCAGCCTGATCTCAGCTCTTGCCTTTTTCCTTTTACATATTTTTTCTTTTCATGATGACAGTGGTGAGGCTCTGCCTCCCCTGACTGTATATCACTGGTTAAAAAAAGAATGAAGATGGCAAGGAAGTAGCAGGCAACAGAGAGAAAGTAGTGCTGCTTAATTTATTCTTTGCATCTGTCCTCACACAAAAAGATAATACAAAATCTACCAAAACATAACCATAAAAGCAGGGTTGAAATCCTCCTGGTTTGGACCGGTTCAGGAGAACCGGTAGTGGACATTGGGCCTGGGTTTCTGAACCGGTAGGGCCCACTGGCTGACCATTCCCCCAAACTGGTTCTCCAGTCACCACTTGCTCACCCCATCGACCCAGTCTTTGCTTTCCACCTTCCCAGCCTGCCTCGCCTGCTCCCTTCCACGCAGCACACAGCCCTGCCATGTTGCCTGCCTTTGTGTGAGGACAGATGCAAAGAATAAATTAAGCAGCATTACTTCCACATGGCATTCCCAGTGTCCCTGTGGCCAGCTTGTGAAGGCAGGCAAGCGGATGGCTGTGTAGAAGGCAGGCAAGCATGTCGGGGTTAGCCAGCCACGGGGAAGGGAGCTAGCAGTCTACTCCTTTCCCTGCAGCCCTGCCATGCTTGCCTGCCTTCCATGCAGCCTTCCTGGTGTTCCCACAGCCAACTTATGAAGGCAGGCAAGCGGATGGCTGTGTGGAAGGCAGGCAAGCATATTGGGGCCAGCTGGCTGTGGGGAAGGAAGCTAGCAGTCAACTCCCTTCTCTGCAGCCCTGCCATGCTTGCATGCGGCCTTTCCAGTGGTCCCCCATGCCTGCTTGCCTTCTGAGATCAGCATCCAACCCACCCTGGCCAGTAGGCAGGCGAGCTGCTATTGATGGAGATGCAGCCATTGCTGTGGGGTTGAGAGGGGCAGTGGCGGTTGTGCTCCAAGAGGGCAGGTGGCAAGCAGATATCCAGAGCTGCTGCACATGCACACTGCCTGCCCTCCCAGAGCACTGCTTTAGCCTTACCAACATCCTGCATTCTGCAGCTCTTTGATCCCTCTCCTGCGGCTCCCTGCTGACCCATTCACGTAATCTGTTCTCCACAGAGCCACATGGCTGAAGCGCCCTATCATTTTCTTGCTTTTTGTGATTCCCTGTCCTTCGCAGGCAGCTCAGCACCAGCCACAGTTCATTTTGTGTTGGCTCAGGAAGGAGGGGAATGGGGAGCTCTCCTGTGCTGCAAAGGGCTCTCCTTGCACAGGGCTCTCCCGCACTGCGCAGACAGTTATTCACCTCACTGCACAGTAGTGGCAGCAGCAGGAGGAGGAGTCGCTGTCCCCACCACCATGATCCTGGCCCAGGAGGGTTTTTTGCTGGCACGCTCAAAAAGATGAGAGCAAGAAAGGGGGAGAAAAATAGAGAAAGGTAGAGAAATGAGAAAATGATGGAGAGAAAGAATGAAAGAGAAAAGAGAGGGGAAACAAATCAGAGAGAGAGAGAGAAGGGGAAAGGAAGGAAGAGGAAGGAAGGAAGGAAGGAAGGAAGGAAGGAAAAGAAAGAAAAAGAGAAAGAAAAAGGGAGAAAGAGAGAGAGAGAAAAAGAGAGAGAAAGACAAAGAAGAAACAAAGAGAAAGGGGGAGAGAGAGAAGAAAGAAAGGAAGGAAGAGAAAAAGAGAGAGAGAAAGAGAAAGAAAGAGGAAGGGAGAGAGAGAGAGAGAGTCAGGCCCGCAGCCAGTTCCTTTTGGGATCTTTGGCCTGCCACACTAATATTCTATTCTACTATGCTGCTTCATTAGTGGGGAAGTTGGAGGGGGAATAGTAAGGAGTAGAATGTGATGTTGTCAAAATAAAATTCCTTTCTAGAATCCAAGGTCATGCTTTGTCTCTACACCTCTGCACCCGACCAGAACTGGATGGGTGGAACTGCCAGCATGGCAGTGGAAGATTGGACCATGTGATGGACTTGTGGGTGTGGGGGCAAGGTCATGAACTCTCAACTGGGTGGGGAAAACCAGGAAGCTTTCAGATTCGGGCTTTCACAGATGTGCCAACACGGCTCTCTTAATAAATTGGAACTTTGCACAATACTTTGCCTTGGACTCTGATTTAATTTTGGATGTTATTTGGAACAATGACAGAGAGAGAGAGAGAGACAAAGAAAGAAAGAGAAATAGAAGGAAAGAAAGAAAAAGAAAGAAAGAAAGAAAGAAAGAGGAAAGAGGGGAGAGAGAGAGACAAGGAAGGAGGAAGGAAGGAAGGAAGGAAGGAAGGAAGGAAGGAAGGAAGGAAGGAAGGAAGGAAGGAAGGAAGGAAACTTATGACCACAATTGAGCCCAAAATTTTGGTTGCTAAGCAAGAGCATTGTTAAGTAGTTTTATCACATTTTACAACTTGGCCATGCCCACCTGGCCACATGACCACCAAGCCACACCCACCAAGCCTCCCACAGAACTGGCAGGGAAAATTTTTGGATTTCACCACTGCATAAAAGACAGACTAGGAATACAAATGAAAATAGACAAGAAAATGGTAAGAGAACACCTTCCACTCTAGGCAAGTTCAAATCACTGGGACCTGACAGATTACACTACAGAGTTCTTGAAGGAGCAGGCAGATGATCTCAGAATCATTGAACCATATATTTCATAGATCCTGGAATACCAGGGAACTACCAAAGGACTAGAAAAGAATTGATGTGGTTCTCATCTTCAAAAAAGGGGAAAAAACAAGTCCAGGAAAATATAGACCAATCAGCCTCACATCAATACCTGGGAAGCTCCTGGAAAAGATAATCAAGCTACAGATTTGCAAATATCTAGAAGCAAACAAAGTTATAACCAGAAGCCAAGACAGTTCATGCAAAAGAGATCTTATTTGATTCTTTGACAAAGTGATTAAATTAGTGGGCCAACAAAATATAGTAGACATATCCTGTTTCTCCAAAAATAAGACCTCACTGGATAATAAGCCCAATTGGGCTTTTGAGTGCATGCGCTAAAAAAAGCCCTCCTCCAAAATAAGCCCTCCCTGAAAATATTGCAACACAGCAGCAGCCATGAGGTGACCAGGCTCGCTGCCTCCTGCACCTCCCCAAAAATAAGGCTATGTGTTTATTTTAGGGGTCAAAAGAAAATAAGACCCTGTCTTAATTTCAGTGAAACATGGTAATATACTTGGATTTCATATTTAATAAAGTAGACCACAATGTATTCTTGGTAAGCTAAAAATAATGTGGGGTAAACATTATTTCTATCAATGGATTTGTATCTGGCATCTATTTTCCAAAGCACCAGAAGACAAGACAAAAAACAATGAATTGAAACTAATCAAGTAGAGAAGCAGCCTAGAACTAATGAGAAATCTCCTAACAGTGAGAACAATTAACCAGTGAAACAGCTTTCCTTCAGAAATTGTGGATGCTCCATCACTCTTCTTTTAAAGAAAAGACTTTACAGCCACTTATCTGGAACGGTATAGGATCTTCTGCTTGTGCAGGGGGGTGGACCAGAAGACTTCCAAGGTCCCTTCCAACTTTGTTATTCTGTTATTCTATACTGTTAAGATCAGGACGACACATTTTATGATCCTGCTTTGTGATGATATGAGATATGGAATGAAGTTTAACTTGAGAAATACTTAAATTTTAAAAAGAACTAAACTTTCACCAAATTAAAATGCCCTAAAGATGCCCCAATTGGAAAATTCATGTCAGCTGCATAAATACAGATTCAAAACATTCCAAGGCATAAAGTAGCACAAAGTAAAATATTAGAACAAAGATTCATTTTAAGGAATGAGGAACAATGTCTGTATACTTTAGTCAGAGAAAAGATGGGCTAAATTTATCTGTTAATTCATTCACAAATGAATAATTTAGCCAGTTTGGCTAACACTCATGCTGAGTTTGCTTACTGTTCCCTCTTAGTTTCTAGCACAACCTGTCAGTTATAATGTAGAGGTGAACCACTAGGACATCTACCGTCCCTGCTGCACCCTGAAATATGTAATATTGCTTTCAATATCAAGCAACTACAGAATGTTAAATGAGTTTCAGTAGTCAGAATTATTGTTTATGGTAGGAATAAGTTTGTTATAACTGTTAAATATAATTTTGTAATTTTCAGGAGAATTCCAAGTTCTCCATTCTATACAAGAAAACTTTACATAATAGAAGATCATGGCTTTTCCTCAAATGTAATAATGTTATTTTAAATTTAATTTTTTTATTTAGAGCAGAATATCTGGCAGGAATATCAGTGTGTTGTAATTTTGCAATATTCTCATCTTTATATTCACATTTGCTTGCATATTTCCTAGCCACCACATCTCACTACAGAGCATATGGGCAATGAACACATAAAATACATCAACATAAAACATGAGCAGTGATCCGAAACAAGTTAAATAACATACTAGCAGACCTTTTCAGTTAAAATAAGAAAAATGTGAATGAAGTTTTCAGTAATAACACAGGTGTAGAACATAGATGCTCTCTGTTATTTTTCATTTAAAGAATCATAAATTTTACAGGATTATATTTCTAACAGAACTTTATCTCAATTCCCATTCCTTATTATATGGAATAGCATGTTATAGGAATAGTATATTATATGGATACCAAGCCTAGGCTACTAAAATCTGGACAACCATTGGATGTTAGGGAGCAGTTAGGATTCTGATATGTTTTTACCAGCTATTTGTGGCAATTGTAAGCCACCCAAAGTCATTTGCTGAGATGGGCAGCTATAGAAATCAATCAATCAACCAATCTAAATGAATGAATTAATGAATGAATGAATGAATGAATGAATGAATGAATGAATGAATGTCATCTATGCATTTGGCTTTCCTGTCTACGTGCAAGAAAAGTGAAAAATAATCAGAAGGGGAGCTTATTACATTTATAGATAACATCAAGCTGTGTGGCGGATTGGGAACTCCTTGGAAGATCAATTCAAGATCAGAAGGATCTTGACAGACATGAGTATTATGCCCCATTCAACAAGATACAGTTCAGTGGTGAGAAAAGTAAGGTCCTGAACTTAGGCAGGAAAAAACAAAATAGAATTTATTAGTGATGGCTAACCTTTTTGTCCTCGCATGCCGAAAGCATGCATGCATGTGCGACAGCATGCATGTGTGTGCCCACACCCATAATGCAATGTGCGTGTGACCACCCCCTGCTCCCTGTCTCACTGCACATGCGTGCGTACCCCCATGCCATGCTCCCCCTTCCCCTTTGCATGCGCCCTTGATCCCCCACACCGCATTTTGGGCCTAGCAGGGTTCCCTGAAACCAAAAATGGGGCATGCCCCCCACTCTCCCCCTCCCCCATGCATGTGTGTGCAACACTCCCACGCACATGCATGCAGTTTTCCTGCATGCACACGTGTCTCCCACATGCGGGGTAGAGCTGAGCTGGGTGATGGCTTGCATGCCCACAGAGACGGCTCCATGTGCCGTCCATAGGTTCGCCATCATAGATATAAGATATTCAGAAAGATGACAACTTTGTATGTGATATAGTTAAACAGATTGGTCCTATAATTTTATTCTCCCTTTAAAAACAATGAGACTTAGAAGTTAGCCTGAATTAAATATTAGTTACGTATTGTATATTCTTGTTTCTAAAAAAAAATAAAAACTGTTCAGACAATGATTTAAAAAGTAATTCATGCAGCATTTCAATAAGAGGCTGCATGATTTCATTTTTCCCCACAGTAACTTTTACATATTAAAAATGAATTACATTTTAATTTCTACTTCTTTCTGGTTTTTTTTCCATAAAGACATGTCTTTAAATTTCTAAATGACAGTTTTAGATGCATTTTTAATTATTCTTCCCCTTTGCATGTGTTATTACCAAGTAATAACTAGGGTATGGAATAAAATGAAATACAGCTGGGTACCCTCTGCATCCTGTGCAATTGATCTTTTTTATAGACCTCACATGCTCCTTGGTTTCCAGCCTGATCCTTAACCACCAGATCAAACTGATTTTCTGGGGGAATCTCAGGGATTAAAAATATATTGGCTGAAAAATATTTTGTAATACAGGAAAACATAAGCTCCTTGATCATCCTAGAAACCTGGGTTGGACTCTTCTTCCACCTACCTTCCACCACAATTGCTTTGTGGAAATGATTGGTGAAAGAAGGTAGGTAGCAACATTATAGAAGTCCATTGAGTGGGACTGTCCCACCCACATCCTCAGAATCATTACTTCCACCTAGCTATAACACAGATCTATGAAGAAAGGCAAAATAAGATAGGTAATGTCTCACATAGTACAATTTGACCACTACTACAAACTAGGATGTGAGGAGGATTCTAAAGTATCTTTTTTTGTTTTAAAATAATATTTATTGTAGTTTTATTTTTTTTGTATACTATTAAGTCTTTTTGAGGAAATTATTATCCTGAAAAACAAGATATGAAAACTTTAGCTTCTTTTTAACTCTTTCTAATTTAGAAGACATCAAGAAAAGCTTAAGAAAAATTGGGATGAGAATTCCTTTCAGCAGTCCAGATTATTGGCATTTTAGAAAACATGCCATTTTTTTGTTGCTGAACATTTTGATACTTCAGTAGATTTCAAGCAGTCTCAGAAGGTCTCAACAAATATGAAGGCTTTTTAACATATTGTAACTTATTAATTGTTTATCATTTATCTCACAGTAACCTCCATTTGCATTACCAACTTCTTCCCCTTTTCTTCCCATCCCCCTATTACAACTTAAATCCTATACCATCTTAACCACCCTGTGCATCTGTAAATTGGAGTTTCCAATGGGAAGTCAACTCCTAAAAACATGCATATGGTTTTGCTGTCTTCAAATTCTATACAATAGTGGAAAAACTTCGAGGAAAGGCATGACATAATCCATAATATGAAGCATGATCATAATCAAACTTTTATTATAACTATTGGGTTGGAGAGAATAAGGGTTGTTTTAACAGGGATTATGGAGATTTCGTTCAGGAATTAAAGATCAATTGCTGAAGATGTCAATCAGAATAGAGCTAGAAGGGCCATTGGAGGTTTTCTAAGTCCAACGCTTTGCTCAGCAGGAGACCTATACTATTTCAGATAGGTGGTTGTCCAGTCTTTTCTTTAAAACCTCCAGTGATGAAGCACCCACAACTTCTGACAGGAAGCGGTTCCACTGTTTAATTGTCCTCACTGTTAGGAAGTTTCTCCTTAATTCCACATAGCTTCTCTCATGACTAGTTTCCATCCACTGTTTCTTGTTTTGCCTTCTGGTGCTTTGGAAAACAAGTTGACACTGCTATCATGTCATTCCTAGTCCTTCTGAAGAGGGAGGGTCAACCTATTTTTCAAAGCACTTGCAGTCAGGACAAGAACCAACCTAGAAATAAGGAGAAATTTCCTGACAGTGGGGACAATTAATCAGTGGAATGCCTTGCTTTCAAAAATTGTAAGTGCTCCATCACTGGAGGTTTTTAAAAAGAGATTGGATGGCAATTTGTCTGACATGGTATAGTGTCTTTTGCTTGAGCGGTGGATTGGACTAGAAAATCTCGCATGTCTCTCCCAACTCTGTTATTCTGTTATCTGTTAAATGAAGATCCATTTTTTAAAAAAAATTAATCCTCTTTATAAAAATTCTTACTTTTATATGAGAAAAATTACTGCATACATTTTAAGAAAAATGTAAGGCCATTGCCTGATAAATATTAAATTAATGTAGCCAATAAAAATGATAGCTCAAGTTATTTTTATGGATACTGTCTTAGGATTCATAAGCAATTAACGAATGAGGATAAAAAAACCTAAAAACTAAATAGTATGAAGATTTAACCACACAATTAGTAAAAAATGGTTTATATAAGGATCCATAATTGTCACTAGAAATGAAAATTGTGAGTTTAAGGGTAAAGATATACAAAATGTTCTGTATTTGGTCCATCTAACTCTGGAATATTCTATTTTCTTTCAAAACAGGCTAGCCTGGGGAATTTGTGGAAGTCGATTATCTAGACATAGAATGACATTATAGCATTCTAACATCAGACCTTTCCCTTTCCCTTTGGTTTGTAAACTCACTTATTCATATACCATTAGATTGAATAATATAGTTTAACAGTCATTTTCTTTAACTTTCAATCATCTCCCTCATAATACTGCCCTTTTTTATTGCCTAATAGTTAAATTTATCCCTCTGTGTAATTTTCTGCTTTCAGTACAGCTAATCAGAAGCTATTAATGAACTGCCATTAAGGCTGCCTGGCTGCAGAGAGTAGCAGATGAAAGCTTCTGTGGGAGCCTGATTTACAGACATTAAAATGGTATGTATTGGCTTACTGCTGCTTCCCAGTGGGAAACCTCACTTGTAATTCCTTTGCATTCAGACTCAGCAGGAGAAGATTGACAGGACTGAAGATCATGTCAACAGAGCTGCTGTGAATGTTGAAGAGGAAACCAAAAACTTGGGGAAGGTAGGACTCTTCTCCTGCTGATCAATCAATGGTATTCGGCCTCCTAGCAATCTTCTATATTAACCCCATTGATCTGCCTGTCTTTACTGCAAAGAAACTAGCAATTAAGGAAATAAGAAAGAAATGACACATAGGTGGTAGGGGGAGGACAGCAAAGGAAATCAATTTTTCTCATAGTGTTCTGTCACAGCCAAACTGCCAAAAAAGAACTTCCTTTGCTTAAAGCTTCCTCATAAGAATGTTCTATTTCTGCTTCTAATGGAATATCACAAAACTAGCAAAGGGTTAAATTATTGGCTCACCATGAAATATGAAAGCCTGACAGTGTGAAACATTACATGAAAACCCCAATAACTAACAAAGAGGAAGGGGCTATCGACAATCCTAGTTTACCTTCTTGGAAGACGGTCATCTTAGGAATGTTGGGCTTTAATTCCCAGCAAGTAAATGACAGGAGGGTCATTTCCCTCTCACAGTGCATACACCAATAATATTGTATTACAAATAGCTCTGGAAAATGGTTCCTGTCCACACTTCTTTTCCTTTCTGATAAAAGTTTGGAATAAATCTTGTTCACCAAAAAGCTTTTGAAGCCCAATTCTTTGATACAGTGCACATTAAAAGGATGGAGTATTTGGATTTCATTAGAACAAAACACCGTGTATAAGTGATCATATGTCATGAGAAAGTAAAATAAGAAAATCATTCAAGGCTATAGTTAGTCCATCTTTAGAGGCAGCTGCTTTATGTCCTAAGCATGCTTGGTACTACAGTCACTTAGAAATAGCAGAATTATCTCTCCATATGACACTGAACACAACTCTGATTGTAGTCGCTATTCAATAAAGTCCAATAGCATTTAGAGGACAAGCATTCAACATTCTTTTCCTTAATAATTTTTTTTACAAACCATTGAAAACTGCTATATTTAGACTAGTGTAAAATTGTGTCCCCAATTTTAAACCAGATAAATAATATGTATATCTTACCTTTCAAAAGTTTGGCAATACTGAGTTGGATTCAGAAGTGTCCTAGCACGAATTATCTGAACTTCAGTTGAGAGATATTCTTACAAATAAAAACTGGAGACATGATTTTTTTTAAAAAATATTCCCTATACTCCCATCCCATATCATATTTTATAAAACAATTTATTGAACATATTGCCTTACTTTTCATTCATATGAGTAGATAAAAACATTATGAATCAATTTAAAATCCTAATGAGAACATATTAACAAGAACAAAAGGTTGAGAGTTTAGCTAATGCTTATCCATCCCCTGTTAAAGGAATTCAAAAGAGCTAATATGCAGGAATGATTATAATCCTGACTCACAAAAGCTAGGGGGACTTGGTGAATTCTGACTAGTTTGAAAATTGTGCATAATATACTATAACTTACTTTTCAAAAGTTTGGCAACACTAGGTTGGATTTAAAAGTAACCTATAATGAACAATAGGTAGTTGAATAGATATTCAAACAATGATAAATGGAGACAAGATTAACTCCAACATACATTCTTTAATGGAACTATGTTTATATGGAGAAAGGTAAGCAATGAGAGATTTTTGTCCTAAGCCCAGTACGCACTAAAAAAAAACAAATTAGGTAAGGGGATAGAAAAAATACTTAACAAATCTGCTAACTTAATCTCAAAGTTTGAAAAGATCAGGGTAAATTTGAACACTGAGACTTTTCGGCAAAATGTAATTCACTTGCAAAAAATGTAGAGTTCTGTACTGAATTACATGTTCATCATTTGTGCACAATTCTAGTTCAAAATTAGTCTTACAGTATTCAAAACCATAAATTATTTTAGTCACATTAAACTTGTCGGCTGTGACCAGGGGGGCCTTTGCCCAGGTTCGCCTGGTGTACCAGTTGCGGCCCTATCTGGACCGGGAGGCCCTTCGGATGGTCACTCACGCCCTCGTCACTTCAAGACTGGATTACTGTAACATGCTCTACATGGGGCTGCCCCTGAAGAGTGTTCGAAGACTGCAGTTGGTCCAGAATGCAGCCGCGCGAGCAATATTGGGTGTATCTAGATACACCCGTGTTACACCTATCCTCCGCGAGCTGCACTGGCTCCCCATTGGTCTCCGGACACATTTCAAGGTGCTAGTCATTATTTTTAAAGCCCTACATGGTTTAGGACCTGGCTACCTGAAAGACTGCCTCCTGCCATTTACCTCCCAACGACCAATAAGATCACACAGATTGGGCCTCCTCCGGGTGCTGTCAGCCGGTCAATGTCGGTTGGTGGCTCCCCGGGGGAGGGCCTTCTTTGTAGCTGCTCCGGCCCTATGGAACGATCTTCCCGTAGAGATCCGGACCCTTACTACTCTTCCGGCCTTCCATAAAGCTACTAAGACCTGACTGTTCCGGCAGGCCTGGGGCTGTTGATCTGCATCCAGCCCCACTCTAACAGTATGCATGGTGTGAAATTTTAACCTTTGTATTCTTATTTTAATTTTCATATATGTTTCTTTGTCTTGTCTGTAAGCTGCCCAGAGTCCCAAGGGAGTAGGCGGCATACAAATGTCAATAAATTCAATTAAATTCAAATTCAAACCTCTCTAACAATTATATAAAGGAGAACCATTGATATACCACATTCTTTTCATTTAATTTCAATTCCCTTTATAGCATCTTCCAAAACCAAGATCAAATCATTCACAAAAGCTCATAATTTACACATCCCTTTGTAAACGTTTATTCCCACAATCTTTTGATTCTGTCTTATATTTCCATTCAATACTTCAAAAACCAAAATAATCAAGAGAAGGAACAATTTATAAGGCAGAACTAAATACTCCAAATGATCTTGATTCCATCCTTTTATTAATGCAATTTAGAATTGTGTTGGCTTTTTTGACTCTTGCTGCACACTGCTGGCAAATATTTAAATGATTGTCCACTAGGACTTCAAGGTCCCTCTCACAGTTACTGTCTTTGAGCCAGGTTAAATCTAATCTGTACATGTATATTTGGTTTTTCTTGACTTATTCCTTTTAGTATTTTACAAAGTTTTGTTAGCTCTCTGTAAATGTGTGCTTTTTGTATAATCTGAATCGATTTTGACCATTTTATAAAATTCTTCCCTGAAGTCATATCTTCTAAAAGTTTAAACAGAAAAGTCAAATTCAAATTGTCATCTCTTTATCTAAAACGATCAATGTGTGTTATTTTTCATTATATTATCCCAAAAATTCTGTTGAGGCAGTGGTTAAATGTAGTACCCACAATCTGGAGTTCAATGAGCAAAACTGGATACAATATTCCAAGTGTGGTATTAGTAAGGATTTGTAAAACAGTACTAATACTTTGTGTGATTTTAATTCTATGCCTCTGTTTATACAACCAAGGATTGTATTAACTTTTTTGGCTGCTGCTGCATACTCCTGGCTCATGTTTAAGTGATTGTCCACTAGGACTTCAGGGTCCCTCTCACAGTTATTGTCTTTGAGCCAGGTTTTGCCTAATCTGCCTAGGTATAAAACCTTGCTTTTCTCCACAATAAAATTCATGTTGTTAATAAATCTGCTAAATCTGCCAAGATATTTTTGGATCCTGAGCTTATCTTCTGGGTTTTGGTTATTCCTGCCAGTTTAGTGTCATAATCTACAAAAATTGATGAGTTCCCCTTCTATTCCCTCATCTAAGTCATTTATGAAGATGGAAGAGTACTGGGCCTAAGATGGAACCTTGTGGTACCCCTGTTTACTTTTCTCCATGTAGATATAGTACCATTAAAGACTATTCATTGAATACAATTTGTCACCAGTTACAAATCTAGACAATACTGTTGATGCTGTCTATCCCACATTTTTCCAAGAAGTAGGTTGTGGTTTATTTTGTCAAATGCCTTGTTGATGTCTAAGTATACTATCTCCACAGCATTTCACTGATCTACTTATTTAGTCACTTTGTCAAAGAATGAAATAAGATTGGCTTGGCATGATCTGTTTTTAACAAGCCTGTACTGGCTACTAGTTATAACTTTATTTGTTTCTAGGTGTTCACAGATCTGGTTTTTGACCATTTTTCCAGTATCATCCCAGGTATTGATATTAGGCTGATTGAACTGTAGTTTTCTGGGTCTGTTCTCCCCCACCTTTTTTTTTTAAAAAAGATAGGAATCACATCAGCTTTTTTTCAAACCTTTAATAGTTCCCCAGTGCTCCAGAAATTTTTATAAAGATATGGTATAATGGTTCTGAGATAACATCTGCCAGCATCTTCAGAACTCTAGGATATAATCTATCAGGTCTGGTGATTTATATTCATCAAGATCAAACAGGTGTTTTATTACCATTTTCTTGCTTATTTTAATATTTACTTCTGTCTTTTACAGTTATGTTTTTGGTAAGCTGGGCTATATTTCTTTTTTCTTTTTTTTTTTTGAAGATGCCCAAGAATGAGTTAAGCATTTCTGCTTTCTCTCTACTGCTTCCTTGTTATCTTATCTCTTTAGTGGACTGACTGTCTCCTTGACTTTTTTATTGTTATTTGTTTATTATCTTTGACTTTTGTTGCAAGTCTTTATTCATTCTGACCTTCTACCTTCCATCCTTCTAAGATGGGTTAAATGAGGAGCCAGGTTGTTGGGGATAATTTGCAAATAATGCTTACACTGTAAACTTCCCAGAGCGTGCTGTAAAGCACTATGGGTTGGTATATGGTGGGGGGAGGCAAGTGTTGGTGATAGGAGATTCACTACTTGGGAACAGAATCAGTCATCTGTAGGCTGTACATTCAATCTAGTGAAATAAGTGGTTTCCCAGGAGCTAAATCAAAATGTGGGCAAGAGCCTTATTAAAATAATCAAGCCCAAGATTATTGTCCCTTTCTTCTCAATCATGTGGTGATGAACAACATGACAATGGGAGGAATGCTATACAGCAGATATGATATAGTACAAATCAGGTGGAACCTGGCTCAATAGTAGTAACTATTGTGTGGTCTTTATAAAGCAGTACTGATATTTCATATGATCTTGATTCTATCCCTATCTATGCCACCTAGGATTTTGTTGGCTTTTTTGGTGGCAGCTGCACACTGCTAGCTCATATTTAAGTGATTGTCCATTAGGACTTCAAGATCTCTCTCACAGTTACTGCTGTTAAGTAAAGTTACACCTAATCTGTACCTGTACCAGTGGTGGGTTGCCGGAGATATGTCCCGGTACAGGTGTACTGGTGCCTGCCAGGAACACCAGGGACCGTTCCGGTACGGTGCTCCAGAGGGCCCACCCACCTGCCCAAGCTCCTTACTTGTATTTGAACTCTTTGGTGCTTCCATGATCACACATGGAGCATATAGCGCCTGCATGATGCTCTGCCAAGCAGCTGGAGCATCGCAGAGGTGTCACGGAGGTAAGGATGTGTGCTGCACGCGTGCATGTGGGGGATGCTGGGACCCGTTGCACCGTACCAGTTGCAACGGGATCCAGAATCCACCACTCACCTGTACATTTGATTTTTCTTGCCTAAGTGTAAAACTTTTCTCTATATTGAATTTTATTTGGTTAGCTAGGGCCTAGTGTTCAAGTCTATTGAGCTCCATATGGATCTTGATCCTATCTTCTGGGTGTTATCTAATCATTCCAGTTTAGAGTCATCTGCAAATTTAATACATTCTTCTTCTATTCCTGAATCTAAATCATTTATGAAGATATTGAATGTTACTGGGCCTAAAACAGAACTTTGTGGTATCCCTCATCTAAGTCATTTATGAAGATGGAAGAGTACTGGGCCTCAGATCACAGTGATTTGAACTTGTCTGAAGTAGACAGGTGTTCTTACCATTTAGATTATTTTAATGTGCATTCCTAGTCTGCTATAACTTTTACAGTTAAGGTTTTGATAGGTTAGGTTGTATTATCTTTTTATGTGAAGACAGTTGGATTTAGCAGCTCTGCTTTGTCTGTACTGCCTGTTGCTTGTTTTCCATCTTATCTCGTTAGGGTATTAATTGTTTCCTTGACATTTTCTTGCTTTTTATATGTTGAAATAAACTTTTAAATTATTTTTGACATTTCTTGCTTCATTCTTGAACCTTAGCTTTCGTGACTTCATCTTTGTATATTAGGACTATTTGTTGTATTCTGCCTTAGTTATGTGTGCCTCTTTCTATTGTTGTTCTTGTCATTTTTGTTTTTCAGTTTAGATGAAAGTTCTTTGTGTAACCATGATAATTTCTCATTGGATTTGTTTTTCTTTATTATTGGTATTGAGCTGGACTAGGTTTTTATCATATTTCTCAGAGTTTCCCAATCTTCTTGAGTTGTTTTCCCCATTAACCATTTAGCCGTGTTTTAATGAACCAGGAATTTATCAATTTCTGATTGAAATGATCAAATTGCAACAACTACTCAATGACCAATTGCAACCGCAGCCATTGTTGGCGCTGCAACAAGATGGTAGCCTTGGTGAAATGCTCTCTTGTAGTTTTGATGTTTTCTATTATTTTTTGTGACTCTCTGAGAATTTCTTACTCAAAAGTTGAACTTTTGAATACCAGACAGAGGACTTTTCATAACAAGCTGATTTCTGGAATTATTCCTCCCTTCTTTTAAAGAGCTGCAAAGATATATTCAGCATGTCAACTGTCTCACCAGAGGCAAAAATATTTAAGACCACTGTTGCTCAACAATAAAACATGCCTATCACTCTCTATCACTCTCTACCAAGAGCATCTGTGGGATAATCTGATCATTGTATGATTCACCTTCTACCTGTTTGTAGACAAAGACTTAAAATCACAAAACCAATAATTAAAACAGTGAAATCTTGGAGGCAATTAAAGCTACAGGCTTGCCTCAATTGCACAGACTGGAGCATGTTTGAAGCTGCCTCAGAGGACTTGGATGAGTTCATTGATACTGTGATATCATATGCTAGTTTTTGTGAGTATTTATGTGTGCCGACCAATACCATACACATCTAAAGCAATAATAAACTTTGGTTCACATCTAAGCTCAAACATCTATACTGTGTCAAAGAGTACAGGAAAGGAGATAGAATGTTGTACAATGAGACCAGGAATGTATTAACAAGGGAGATCAGGACAGCAAAGACAAGGTACTCCGAAAAGCTGAAAAATCAGATCCTAACAAATAAACCAGCAAATGTTTGGAAAAGCCTTAAAAATATCTTTACTCGCATATTTAATAAATCACTGGATATGTGTTATGTCCCTTCTTACTTCAAACCCTGTACTATCATTCTGATGCCCAAGAAATCCTCCATCAAGAACTGAATGATTACAGATTGATTTTTCTGACATCTGTACTTATGAAACTATTTGAAAGGTTAGTGCTGGGCCACCTGGAAGCCATAAACCCCTTGCAATTTGCCTACTGTGCAAATAGATTGGCAGATGATACTGTCAATATGGCAACTGCACTATATCTTACAACAATTTAAATCCCCAAAGACCTTTTTGGGGATTCAAGGCAAGGGTCTCTTTCATAAACTTCAGCTCAGCATTCAACACCATAATCCCAGAAACCCTTCTCTTTAAATTGACTCAGCTAGCTGTGCCTGACCACACTTGCAAATAGATTATAAGCTTTCTAGCAGATAGCAAGTAACAGGTGAAGCTAGAGAGTCACATTGAATACTTGTTTAATTAGCACAGGAGCCCTCCCTGGGCTATAAGCTCTCTCCATTACTCTTTTCTCTTTGTATCACTGACTGCATCTCAAAGGATCCCTCTAAAACACAGGCGTCAAACTTGCAGCGTCATGGTGCCATCACATGATGTATTGTGATGTTTTCCCCCTTTGCAGAACAGGGGTGGCGTGGCCTGTGTGTGATGCATCCGGCCTGTGGGCCACCAGTTTGACACCCCTGCTCTAAAGTACTGAAGTCTGCAGATGATACAACAATCATTGGTCTCATTTGAAACAATGATGAGTCTGCATATAAGTTGAGAGGTAGATCAATTGGCCCCGTGGTGCAGCTGGAACAATTTGGAGCTGAACCTCTTATAATATTAGGCAATACAATATCAACGGTAGAAATCTTCAAGTTTCTAGGTTCTATTATCTCCAAGGACTTGAAATGGACACCTAATATTAGAACCATCTTTAAAAAGCACAACAAAGAATGTTATCCCTCTCAGTCAACAGCTCAGATTGCCCAATGATCTCCTGCTAGTTTTATAGAATTATTAAGTCTGTCATTTGTACCTCGGTAACTTTCTGGTTAGGTGCAAAAACCAAAAAGGACAGGTAGACTTCAATGGATAGTTAGAACTGTATAAAAAAATTGTAGCCAGCCTGCCTTCCATTGAGAATCTGTACACAGCCCAAATCAGAAAGTAGTCTTAGAAAATATCCACAAACCTCTCACATAAACTGTTTCAACTTCTTCCCTATGGATGCCGCTATAGGGCATTGTATGCCAAAACAATTAGACATAAAGATGCCATCACTCTAATGATGAACACCTAATTCCCTAGCATTATTTTAGGCTTAAAGGTATTTATCCATGTAGTAGAATTGTATTGATATTCTTATCTTTCCTACTGCCTTCTCCTATTGGTATCTGGTTTATCACTGGTTGTATATGGTTGATTTTAACTATGATGTATGACCTATCACTTTGTTGTTTGGATGTACACTTACGTATGGAGACAAACTCCTTGTGTGTCCAATCACACTTGGCCAATAAAGAATTTCTATTCTATTCTATTCCATTCCAATTCTATCATAATTTATATTCCTATTTCTATTTTACTCTACCCTACTCCTACTTCTATTCCCTGGCAACCAAGAGCCAACAAGCCATTGGTTTATACCTTCCCTTTAGCAACACAACTCCCTGACCCCTCCAAAATTTCTCTGAGGAGTAATCTTATTATATTTAAAGGCAACTGGTATTCAACATTTATTGTGAATTTTATCGCATTCTGTTCTTTTCCTGGTCCAATGTATATTGTGAAGGGTCGTCCTGGAATACCCACTGCATGTGATTCTCAGCAAAGGAAAAACAGCATGTTCTTTTTTTACAAAAGACTAAAGCTAATTATAAAAATGGTAGAAATTAGCAATTATGTGCCAACAGAAAATCTGTTCTCAGGTGATAGAAAAGTCTGCCTTAAGATGTAAGAATTCTTTTATACCTGAATTCTGTAGTCTCCAAGATATACTTAAAAAGAAAAAGAAAAGGCATCTATGATATTCTAAGTGATTTATTATTGCAGTGAGATTTAATATTTTCCTTAATCTTTTCTTTTGTCATTCTTCCACTAAGTCACATCCAATTCATTGAATTCACATCATGTTCATGTTACGCTTTTTAAACTGCTTTGAATATATATGTATACTTTGAAATTGTTCCATTGTTTTAATGGATCGTGACTAGGCAAAAAAACACATGAAAGCTTAACTGAGTTGATGTCAAATGTCAATTAAATACACCCTTAAAAATCCTACAGCAGTGCTTGCTGCTTGAATCTTTACCTGGCTGCTTGCATTAAAGCAGTAAAGAGCTACCACTCCTGCTTCTGGCTTAGTACTAGAAGAAACAAATCTTATTAGGAGTGTTGCTTGTCACAGTCACCCTATGGAACAGCAGAAAGCAGCCTCCATAGCTCAATAGAAATGAGTGGGCAGTAAGGGCCAAGGATTGACAGTGGCAGCACTTCAGAGAAATAAAAAGAATAGCCATTTTCATAGCATGCAAATACTGTCTAGGAGGAGGGGAGAATTTCCAATTCCAGAAAGGAGTGGCAGCAGGAGCAGCTTAGTTGCAGAAAGGCCTAGAGACGTGAACAAAAGGAGTCTGTGGAATATACGGCTAATCAGACCACATTTGGAGGTCAATCTGACATTTATTGTGTCATGTGTATATGTACTATGTCAACAAGCAGAAGATTCAGCAACAAAGAGGGAAGCTTGGCAGATAATCTATGGAGGAAGTAACAGCAGCAACATATTTTCAAGGCTGACACACTTGAAGGACAGACCATTGCCCACCACAACTCAAGGACTGGATTCAAGAGAAAGATAGACAGTTAACAAAATTTGAAATGATTATAAAAGAATGTGAGATGAATGAAGAATATATAGGAAAAGGAAGAATAGGGAAAATTTATAGAATATTAACTGAATTAGAAGAGCAGGCAAAGGGTTTAAAATTAATTTGGGAATCAGAATGGGAGAAATAAATGATAATGATTGGAAAAATATTCAGAATAGAAGAATATATAAGAATCTGTTAGTTAGAATTAAGGAAAATGGACATAAAGTGATATGGAGGTGGTGCCTAACACCACATAAATTAAATAAGATGGTAAATATACAAATATACAAAGGTGCAAGAAAGAGGTTGGAACATATATACATATGTGGCAGGATTGTGATAGTGCACAAAAAATATGGGACATGGTGTTTAGAGAAATTAGAGCACTGTTGAATGTAAATCTAGAAAGGTCACCGAGGATTGCATTATTGTTGCTGGTGGAAAAATAAATGAAACAAAAAACAGAATTGATTGTAACTTTGCTAATGGCAGCTAGATTAGTGATGGCTAAATACTGGGGATGAAGTTGGAATATTCAAAGAAATTTGAAGTATGGCAACAAATGATAAATTAACAAAAGAAATTAAATTTTAAAAAGGGATGATTAAAGTAAATAATTATAATGAAATATGGGGGGATTTTATAAAATCAGTGTTGGTGGAAGGCAAAGGGAATAAACCTACTCAAGAATATATGTTGTTTTGGAGGGTATAAGGGCACAATTGGAATATACTGTATATCTAAGAAATACAGGGGGTGGGGAAAGGTCTCCAGGGGGTTGGGTGCACTGTAATGTATTCTCTTTTTTCTTTTCTTTCTTTTTTTTTTACAGTTAGATAGGCTAAGGCTGGAGTGGACAGAGCAGTGTCAGAGTGATGTTACCAACTCTATGTAGTTGGAAATTGATTCTTGGTCACTGAAGATTTAAAAGGTGGCTTTTTTGACTTTCTGGTGCTCTGCTGAGAAATGATAAGAAATAGCACTACTGTTTTGTTGCAGTTTGCAGCTGTAAGATTTTTTGGGAAAGTGAGAGTTGCAAGAAAGGAGCTTTGGGCCATGTATAGGTTCCTGCCTGTCCCCATCTGCTTTAGAGTAGCAGCTAGCCTTTAGCAATCAAATATCTATGCTTCAAACCATCTTGTATTGTTTGCATAATTAAAATAATCAGAGAACATGCTTTTATACACATTATTTATCTAAGATAGATTTATGCATCATGCCAAGTCGAACATAAATTACATTACAAAGGAGCATTGTATGTGAAATAGGCTCCAAACAAGCTATTAGTTAAATTTTAGAAAAGGAACATATCAATTAGAAAATTGCCAAGTATTCTTTCCTTATCTCTGCAAACTCAGTTTATCAAAAAATATTCTACAATTAAAAGGGAGGGAGGGGGAAGAGAGTGAGAGTGGGAAGGAAGGAGGGAGAGAGAATGTCTTCAATAAAATTTTGTTTTATGAAGCACACTGCATTCTATGGACTATTATGATCTTGTTTCTTTTATTTTAATGGAATTCTTTGGCAGCACAGATCCTGCAGCAAATAAAATATAATTTGTCTATTAATTTGTAATATTCTATGGAGAATGAGGTACCTATTTAAAACCAAATAATTATTCTTCTTTATATATTTAGAAGAATTCCAACTTCAGTAAAATTCTTTCAGTATTTGTAAAAATATTTTAACAATACTTCAAATGAGAGATCGATTTAAGTTTTCCCAATTGAAACAAAACTGTTCTTTGAGTAGTGCGGAACTAGACATTCTAACATCCTTTACTGTAAGCTATTTGCAGGGATATTTATTGGCAATAATGGTCCAGTGATACCTGGTGATATTCTCTCTCTCTGATGCACAAAACTATATTCAAGCCATATGGTTTTCATTGTCCTTACAAAAAAAACTAAAGGCAAAGTAGTTATGATAGCATGTCTGTGTAGATTCTCAATCAACCAGGTCATAATTGTCCCAAAGGTGCTTTTTCAAAAGGCAAATGGATTGTTTTTTTCCTTGAGGAAGAACACAATGTTTTGCTTGTCATCTAAGAAGCTTTATCAATTTTCATCACAATTGCAAAAGCACCTTTGAGATAACTAAGACAGCCTGAATAAAAATAATTTGGAGATTGAAGTTAGACACCCACTGTCATTTAACATTTGAAAACATCGGTATTTTTCAACATAAAAACTCTGATATGAAAAACATAACTCTGTTGCAAAGTGGAAGAGGTAATTTCAAGGGCAGAAGATGCACTTTACCAATTAGGCTATGATGTCATGTTAGACAAAAGAGATATAAATATTAGAGAAAATGTATGACTTTGAATATATTTATTTACAAACATGTAAATAAATGATGTATGCCACTTATTCACCAGACTGTTCTTTATTCTTCTTTTATATTAATATTAAATGAAGAGTTTATTGTTCACTTTTTTTTTAGCAAATGTAAAAATAAAAAAAACATTGTGATCTCTTGAAGGGAGGGGGGGGAGGGGAGAAGAAAGGTTTCCAGAGTCCAGCTTTTTCTTTTTTTATTCAATAATTAACTGCATGGGTATTAGTAGTTCACAACTTGTAAGTTACAGTCAGAATCAAAACTAAAAAATATTTTAAAAGGCTAAAATTTGAATTTTAAAAAATCTGGGTGTCTCATAGACATTATTTGGAGCATGCACACAGTGGCACTGGTAATTGCAGTGTTGCCTACTGAGCAAGCATTGTGTTCTTCAAATTATTTCATATTTAACAGTTTGCATGAAGGAAATGGTTGAAAAATGCTAATAATTATTTATTACCATACATTTTAACACATGAACACTGGTACAACAAGTAAAAGCATGCTGTAATTGAAGAAATATGTCAATTCAAAATATTAGAATGAATCTGATTTATTTGAAAACAATCTGTATTAAGGGACAGCATTTTAGCCCTGTATTATGGAAATCCACAACTATCAGTAGTTCAAATCTATTTAATTGTGAAGGAACTATAGTAATTTCATGTATTCTAAGATAACACTTTGATCTTGAAAATAGGAACAAACTTAGATATTTATTGACTGTGTAGTATAAATTAGGACTGGGTTTCAGGATTACATACTCTTTAAAAACCTCAAGATTCTTTTACTTTTAGACATTCTGATTGGCCTCTGCCTCATCAACAAGGTTTTACCCAATACGGCATACATACTGAAGACTGATTACAACTGCAATTTTGTTCTAAATAAAGTCTGAAAATTCAAAATTTTATTAAACAAGTAATTAATATAACAATAACAGAATAGAATATATGTAGCATAAGACTGAACTGTAAAGTAATTGGTGCTCTCTAAACTTTGTTGTTGGCCTGTAGACAAGAGTAGGTTTGCCCCACTCCATTCACATTCTTTACATTTCCTAGCACTAATGATGTTACCTAGATGGGTAATGAAATGTCTGCAAAGTAACAACCAAGCTCAGAGTACACCAAGGACTCAATAACAACATCATTATATTTAAAACTTTTTAAAAATTGAGTGTGGTTCCATTACCAGATATTTTTATCGGTAACAATATGATAATGTGGAAATTGTTTTCTTCCACTTGTATTTTCCAATTTTCCAGGCTAACTATAGTCTTGGAATTTCTTGGTGGTCTACCATTCAAATATTAATAAGATCATTTTTCCACATGCTGCCACCTTCTGGACTTTAAAAAGATCCCTCTAATAATTTTTTTATAATGCTTTCTATTAAAGTTTCAAAATGTTTTGAACATTAAAATGTTATTATGCATCTATATATAAATGACAAAAATGTTGTTTTGCAGACAGTGGTATTTCTATCAATTATTACTTCATCATATGAGTATTCATAATTAGAGTTAAATAAAGAATCATGGAATAAAGAGAACATTAGGTTAGGTTATTAACTGCTTAAAAAGAAATAAATGGATAGTTCTAATAAAAGGGATGTGAGGAGCGACTCCCCCAAAATCTATTTATTGGGATTATGCTTTTTAAGCTAAAAGATGTGCGTTTAACAATTTTCCATCATTGCCACAAATACTTCAACAAATGAGAATAAGCCCCACTGAACACCTTTTCCATTTCATTCCCACTTTAAAATGAATTGTATGGTAAAAGTAAGTGAGGTAGCATCACACAAATTCTGTAAAATTGCAATTTATTCCCCACCCAAGTATTCAGGATATTCCTTCAATAGCAAATTAACAAAATTATGTTCACTTGAGGAAAAAGATAAGACAGTCATACCACCAGATTACACCAATGAAAAACTAGAAGTCCTGTTTAATTGGATAGTGCAAGTTAACAGCATGTTGCTGATATTCACAACACTTTCATTTGTTTAAAAAAGTTTTACATCAATTTGCAGCAAGAAAAACTTTGGAAAGATGCTGTCCAAAAGTGACCCACACATATTTACAAACCCCAGGGAGCACAGAAAAACAAGATATTATTCAAAATAAAACAAACAGAATTTAAGAAAATATAGGTTTCCTATTTCCACCCCACAGGAGTTACAACTGCTGACTGAACGTCGTTTTCAAGTCTTCAGAGTTCATCTTTTTCCCGCAGTAAGGTGTACCTATGTCCACTAGGTGCTAGCTTCTGAAATGAACTCTCTGGTGGGCTGCTTACTATGTCCTGGAGTGGCTGAAAAGAATAAGAGTCTTTTAGAACAAATGATAAACAAGTAATAAAAGATTCCCAGTACCAATTAGTTACGGTACCAAAATAATAATGTTGCTAAGTGTAAGCCAGTCCAACAAGTTCTTATCTCAGGCAAGTCACCTTCTCTGATGCTTCCTACATTGCTTGCTACATATACTCAGGATAGCAAGATGCAGAAAGAGTTTCAGAGAAGGTATGTGAATTCCATTTAAACACAAAAGGAGCTCATCTTTACAAAAGCCCTTTTCTGTACTTTCAAGGTAGTTGGGAGGGGGGAACCCTTCCTGAATTTGTTCGGAAACAAGTGTACTATCATGCCTGTTTTGAACAGAGAACATTTGACAATAAAACATTCAAATTTATTACAGACTCAGTTCTGAGTAGGTACAACAGATCCAGGTATAGATGTACAGTGGGCTTGGACTACCGTAGCCATATGGTAGATAGTGCAAAAGGCTAATAACTGGATCTGGACTTGAATTAGAAATCCAACACATGTCTATCCTTACATTAGTTTAATGAACTGAAGAGTAGTAGGCATATTCTTTCTCTGCAGGATATTTGTATCTCCACACATCGAAGAGACATAACAATGACATAAAAGTACAAATTTCAACCATACTCTTTACAACTGTCTCATGGAATAATGCCCTCTTATTGGAAAAGACAAGAGCCAAAATAGGGCTTGATTAATACTATCTTTTTCTTTTCTCCAATTGGTCTTTTACCTTATTCACTGAGCAGATAGTATCTGGAATCTTTAAATTTCTTTTATTTTGAATATTCTGGTAGATTCATTTTGGTTTTTTTATAGGTATTCTTTTAGCTTTTCTGACACCAGTTGCTAACTTTTCCTTCCTAATTCCCTGAGTTCCCTTTTTGTTTTCAGATTTCACTGAACATTTTATGTGACCAGCATGAGTTTCTTGTGCTGTTTTTATTTTTCCCATTAGTTCTCCTGTCAGGGAATCCAATTTAACATTGCTCTGAGTTTATTAACATCCATCTTTTTGAAATCCAGGTGGATGTTGAACAACTAACATGACATACAGATGGTTATACGCAGAAAAAGAAACTAGAGCAAAAGAATAAAAGAACAAAACACCCCATCCAGTTTGTTATACAGATAGTCTTCGAGTTACGAATGTAATGGAATCTGTCCATTCCATTCATAACCTGAGGATTTGTAGGAGTGAATCTCATAGCTTGAATGCAATCACTTCCTCCTTTCGCCCCCGCATTCGCTAATCAAATGAGCAGCTCATTAAGTGCGCGTGAGGTATCTCGGGGTGGGGAAGGCCATGGTGAGCCTAGTAATGGAACAAGCCACCTACTTCAGATCACCCAAGGCCTCCTCCACACAAAGATATTTCATTCTCCCTCCCCTGGGGTCTCCACAATTGCTCCCTCCCATCCTGCTGTGCTGGCTCACTTACCTGATGAAGATCTGTCACCTCTCCAGCTGTTTCTTTGCCTGCTCCCTCCTTTTTCGTAGCCAAAGCCTTCCTCAATCAGTTCGACTGTGAGAAAGGAGGCCCAGAAGAGCATGCACAGTTTTCTGGGCCTCCTTTCTTGCCACTAAACTGTTTGAGGATGGCTTCAGTGATGAAAAAGGAAAGTCTGGAGGATCGTGCATACCCTTTGGGGCCGCCTTTTTCACCAAGGAACCGCTTGAGGATGGCTTCAGTGATAAATAAAGGAGGCCCGAAGAGCCGTGTGCACTCTTCTGGGCCTTTCTCACCGCCAAAACGCTTGAGGATTGCGCTTTGGTGGTGATGCTCAAGCTTTCTTGGAGAAATGAAAACTTTATTTGCACATTGCAAAATTCCAATTTTCTCTTAATGCAGATGTACTGGATTGCTTTCTTTCTTACCTGACCAGGTGCTACATCTGTTGGATCCGGACCATGATGAAACTCTCTGTGCAATTTTCCAGAGTGCAAATCTAGTACAAATTGCTTGAGTTTACCAGGAACACTGAAATGATATATCACATTTTAAGCAATATTAAACAATGCACCTTAGATAGCATAAGATTCAACTCAAAGTGCCATACAATAAAGATATCAGAATCATCAAATCATCTCAGTCCATAGTCAATCCCTTGATCATCTTAAGAGGTATAGTAGCTGGCACATACATAATGAAGCCTATCCTAGGCTCAATTAAAAATGATTGCAATAATAAAATACAGTGCATGCTAAGATACCAAGATAAAGAGCAACTTTAAGGATGACTTTCTTTAAACATTGCCAGGTAAATTAAGCCAACATTCTTTATATCTCAATATCGCTTTTAATTTACAGGTTATTTAAAAGCAGGCAAATAGAGGAAATTCAGTATTCCCCTGCAAGGGGAAGCTTAAGCAGAAGATAGGAGGCTTTACCCTGAATTCAAGAGATTAGCTCAAAATCTAAATAAAAAAATATGAATCTTACTTAAATCATATTAACCCTATTTAACACATTCAAGATATTTTAAGGTTACTATCTCTCTCTTTTTTTTGCAATTGCCTGAAAGCACAGCAAGCTTTTTGCCACTTCATTAATCCCCATAGAGCTGAGCTGCCCAATAATTTCACTGCCTGCTACCTTCAACCCCCTGCTCACCACAATACTGCAGAGAACAGTAGGTGCCAAATGCAGAGTTTATAAATACAAATGACTATCTGTAAGTTATATTGATAAAAACATTTCTGAAAGCTCTCCTGCTTAAGTAATTGCAGGCACAGAAATGAATGCTAAAAGTACATCAATTTAAATTTCTTCTGAGATGATTTATTTTCCCACATACCAAAGACTATATGAAGATAAAATTGGAACTACCAGAATTCCAAGAATTAAAAAAACCTCAACTAGTATATTAAGTATGTAGAAACAGGAATTAATTAAACAAATTATCAAATCTATCCACAAACACTTCTTTGGTATGTGTAAACCTTCCTGCTTCAGTGTTTGTTTGTTTTCTAAATAATTTTAAATAGGAAATGGCATACTCAAAGCTCAGCACCAACCTCCAGAAATTATCTATAACTTTAAATTTTTCTTCTGTAAAGCCTTGAAGCCATTCTTGCAAATTAAATAGGGTAGCTGCTTCTATCTACTGCTTTGTTTGGAAAATCTGCTTAGAAAAATAACTACGAAGATAGAATATTTCAGATGCAATGGCATATGCTTTGAGAGACTAAAGGTGGGGAATTGGGAGCAGCTTAAAGTGATTCTCCTCTGCAATTCAAGCACAATGGTGGACTGACATGACTGAGCACAATGGTGGATTGATATGTTCATTTGCAGATGAATGCAGAATTGTTTTCCATAGTTAATGTACAGTACAAGTAAATCCAAGACTTACGACCGTTTTTTTAGACTTTAAAATTATCCCAGGTCTGAAACAGAGGCTTTATGGCCTGTAAAATGTTTCTGCTTTTGAAACATCTCATATTGTATCCCCTTTGTGATCACATTTAAGATGTCTGGTAACCGACTCACCTTCACCTAGCTCCCCAAATACATCATCCCATCCCACCAAGTCTGGCAGAAGAGGTATGTTATGGGTCTTGTGTACAAAAGAATTATAACTGGTGAATCCAGGAGGCAGGCCATTTCTAACATGCTCCCTCCTCTTGTGAGAATGGCTCCATGCGTAACATCTTTCCAGAAGTCCCTCAAAACATGGTTGGGTCAATAAGTTTGATTATCTTCAGGAAACGGCCAATTAGCATTAGCAATATTAAGTAGACTTATATATCACTTCACAGGGCTTTACAGTCCTCTCTAAACAATTTACAATGTCAGCATATTGCCCCCAATAATCTGGATCTTCATTTTACCAACCTCAGAAAAATGGAAGGCTGAGTCAACCTTGAATCAGTCAGAATTGGTTCCCAGTGGGCAGTGGGAATGCAGAGTTAGCCTTCAGTACTGCATTCTAAGCAATACTCTTGAGGTGAGGTGGCTACATTGTCTATAACATCAAACCTTCTATTACAATTTCTGTTAAGAATAATATTGATTTTTGTTTTTAATTACAGAATTTTAAAAATAATATTTATTTTATGGCTTGTTTTTATTGTACGCTGCGCAGAATCATGTTTTGTGAGATGGGTAGCTATATAAATATAATGAAACAAATAAACAGATTATCCTCAACATACGACCTGGAAGAACCTTGTAATGGTTACACATTTTTATAAAGTGAAAGGAGTGAGGCTCACAAGCACTGTTTTACAATGGAAGTGTCTGCACTTAGCAACAGTCTGCCCCTAGGAATTTGATTTGCCCTGCAGGGTTGGCTTTCTGTAAACTGTTAAAATTAAGCTTCTCATAAAGTATTTAAAACATGAATTGATACCATCAATCACAGCGCTACTCATGTTAACATTTGTATGCTATGTTTTTAATTTTAGAGTAGACATTTTATTACTTTGTATTGAAGTTGCTGAGAATCTCCTTTATTGCAGTAGAGATAAATCCCATAAATCAATAAATAATTCCATAAAAGTTAGTTTAATTATTACTATCCACATTTACTTACTTCCTCTCCTTAAAAGTAGTAAGGATGAGCTGAAGTATGTAAGCAATGTATGTAAATAAGTATGCAGTAATTCTGCCCAAATCCCAACTATAACCAAATCTTCCAAAACTTTACTCCAAGGAAATCTTTCTACGAAAAATTTTCGAGACCAATTTTTATGATACAACTCAATACAAAAAGGTTTTTACCCTCTCCCTTCCTTTCTAACTTTATATGATCAAGATGAAAGGAAACATGTACTCACGCCAAATCACTGAAGTCTGAAAAAACATACATATGTCTAAAACTATCAATAGCAATAACAGGACAATCTGCTGGACTCTTCTGAATGTGGAGCAAAGGATGTCTGAACTTGTCGCAATCAGCATGTAAAAAGTTTATTGTACCTTGAAATTCAGAAGCAAATTTTAGGATTTTTAGAGAATGTAATATAAGTACATATAGGTAAATTACCACAATATATGTAAATATCTAGCTTGGGGTAAAAGTATTTTGAATATACAAAAGGTGTTAATAAGATCATTTTGTATTAACATAAATAGGCTAAAGATGCTGTTTCAGGAAAAACAATTTTAGGAGTATAGATTGATTTAGAACTAGCTCTTCAGAGAACTTTTAAAAAGTTAACTGACTTTCCCCAAAAAATGTGCACAAGAATAAACCTTATTTTTTTCAGTAGTAAGAGTATTAAGCTGTAATATTATACTAATAAGAAAACACAATATCAATAATCATTCTTGTGCATTAAAGAAAGCTAACGATTTTGCCAACTTAGCCTAACACCTAATTCAATTAATTATAAGACATAATACAATATATGTATATGTATCTATCTCTATATATATATACATAATTTCAGCAAACATCTACCTTTTTCACTTATTAACTGCCGTGCAACTTCCTGCTGGAACCTTTCTAAACTTTCTGTATCATCTTTCATATGAAAGAGTATAAGGAAAGGAAGACCCTCTTCTGTCAATTCCTATGTAAAAAGAAAAATATTAATAGACTATCAGTTTTCTACTAGTTTTTAGTTAATGTTTTAGCTGTGTACTCATACACTTTTAATAAGGAATTACATTACGACTGATAAATCAGAAATTATTACAGTATCTCACCAATTTAATTAAAAGTTGTTATGCTCAATAATTCAAAAGAAATAAACAATTAATTAAAAATTCCTGAAAGGATTGAACAAAAATAATTCTATATATTTATTAATGCTTAATGTTAATTCCCTCAAAAAAGCAAAACTATATATCCTATTTGGTATAGAAGTAATCCTCAACCTATAACCAGTCATTTTATTCATTTATTAAATTGTTTTTACCCATCTCGTTGCAAGGTGACTCTGGGCGGCTTACAATATCAAAACCAAACCATAAATGTATATGCAAATGTAATGTATAAAATCACAGTAAATTTGCAATAAAAATACAAATAATAACTTAAACACGTTACACTCTTTATATTCAAAGATAGAGAGGAAGAGAGCAGAATGTACTGGGGTGGGGGGGGGGTGAGAGGAAGTGGGAGCTGCTGTTAGTTGATCAACCTCTAGTGTGGTACTCTCCCATTAGATCACCAAGCCAACTGACAGAGCCAGGTCTTCAGGCTCATGCAAAAGGTCAGAAGAGCGTAAGCCAGTCTCACCTCACAGAGCAAGATGTTGTAAAGGGGTGGGGATGCAACAAAGAAGGCTCTTCTCCTGGACAGTCAATTCCTTGACTAACAGGATCTGAAGCATGCCTCCTCTGCCAGTACCGATGGGGCTCCTCAAACAGGAATGAGATAGTTCTTCAAGTAACCTGGACCCATGCCATGCAGATCTTTATAGGTAATAACCAACACCTTGAATTGCACATGGAAGCAAAATGGCAGCCAGTGAAACTCTCAGAACAACAGTGTAAGATGGGCCACTCTAGGAGCTGCAAAGATTGCTCATGCCACCACACTGCAGCAGTTAAAGTTTCTGAATGCTATTGAAATATAGCCCCATGTAGATACATTGCAGTAGTACAAGCTGGGGTAACCAGGGCTTTAATGACTGAACACTGGATTCTTGATCCAGGAAAGACCACAATTGGTACACAACCCAAAGTTGTGTAAAAGCTCTCCTAGCTGCAACTGCCCTCTGCTCTTGAGCTGGAGTTGCAAGTCTAAGAGAATCACCAAAATTTATTTATTTATTTTATTTGTTAAATTTCTGGGCTGCCCAATCCCGGAAGACTGGGTCTGTCCAAGAGAGTGCAATCCCATCCAGAATTGGTTTAAAGTCCTGGATATTGAAGCTTCATGCATCAAAAGCCATTTGGTCTTACCAGGGTTCAGCCAAAGCCCATCCAGGCCCCAATAGCCTCCAGGCACTGTAAGATGGCAACAACAGCATTACTTGGGTACAACCATAGTTGATGCTATTGAAGGCTGCTGAGAGATCAAGGAGAGCAAGGATGGTTGCACTACTCCAATCCTGCTCTCGCCAAAGATCATCCACAAGTGCGACAAATGCTGTTTCTGTCCCATAACTGGGGCAGAATACTGACTGAAAGGGATTCAAATAATCCACTTCATCTAGAACCCACTGAAGCTGCCAAGCAACTAACTTTTCTACCACTTTCTCTAAAAAGGAAAAGTGGGAAATTGGGCAGGTAGATCAAGCAATGGCTGTGTGAGGAAGGTGTGAACTAGGAACCACTCTTTAAAGTTATGATGGCTACGGAAAGGGTGCTTTATGGCTTGTAGGGGCATTCTGGCCATCATTAGTGGTCTCACACACACACTCCACAGTTGTGTAACTGTATGTTGGGTAGGTCTGCCAGTGTTGCACAGTCACATGACTGTGATTTGTGATTATTTCTTCCAGTTTCCAACATAATTGGCCATTTAAATGAATGGATTCCCCTAATGACCATCACAAAACAAAAGCATGAAATTATTTCTGGTTACATAGGTGCCTTCATTTATAGCCATAATGACTTACAACTTATGGCTGAATTCCCAGTTCCAATTATAGTTGTTACATTGAGGATTACCTGTACAGATTTCTCTAAATGCATAGGCAATAGGAATATCATCTTCCTACCCACTCCTAAATCCCTTCTCAAATGAAAAAAAAAAATTCAAATTGGTCCCCCAAATTCTTGTTGTTCTCATTTATAGAATTCCTAATCCAGTGAGAACTCAAATTTATGACAGTCGGGGGGGGACGGGGACGACACACCTTTACCAATTCAGGAATTCACAATTTTTTAGTGTCCTTAGCCATGTAATCACCATTACAGTCAGCATAAGTTGACCTCTCTGATTTCTCTATGTTGCAAGGGGGGAGATTGCTTACACAAATTGCTTGATTTCCCTCCCTCTCACAGAAATGAAAGATTGGAGTAACAAAGAGAAATATAGAATATCAGATACAAAAAGAAATATGTTTTTCTGAAAAATACTAAAAAATAATCACAACTGGCAGATATCTTTTACATTGTAAAAAGCAAATAAAGAGCATTTAGATTTCTGCATTTTGTTCAGCATTTACACTGCTGCTCAAACATATCTAAAGCAGCATTTCTATCTGTATGGGTAACAAGCATCCACACTGGATCATCATAGAGATCATCATCATCATATTGCTTAATACTTTTATCTACCTACTTCTGAGAAGGAATTTTCTATTTTGAAGCTCACACTGTAATTTTTAGTAGTTGACAACTTAGGCAGGGAAGGATATTCTGGGAATGCATAAATACTCTATAAGTGTGGATAAACTTAGAATTTTAGGTTACAAAATACACAAAGATTGGGTTTGATTTGTCCATGGATGGGCATATCTGTGAGTATTCAGTAATATATTTCTATAGTATCAGTATATATTCACAGATAAATCAATTTTTTTTTTAAAAATATGCCACCAATGGTTAAGCCAATTGTGAAAATTTAAAATCAAATCTGTCATGGTAGACTATGCTTAATTGATACAAAATATGAAAAGTCATTCAGGATATAGTGAAAAAAATATACAAAATGTTTGAGAATTAGTTTATCTGTCGGTGGCACATTTTTTTTATAGTGCTTTGGTTAAAAATTCTAGGCTTGGTTTATCCTCCTAAAGGATTAAAGTAAGTTGCTTTATAAAGTAATGAAAGGCATTTGACACTTAATCTTGAACTAAATTAATTTCATTTATAACCATTTATCCTTCAATAAAAGGCCTGAATAACCAGATAGTCTTTACCTCTCCATTTTCAAATGTAATTTCACGAACAAGAGGAACACATTTGTCCTGAGTCCATGCATAAGCCAAGTCAAAATTAGTCATAGAACCCAAGTAAACCATATCTGGAGCATTTTCCTGTTAAAACATGATTTTAAAATTAAGCATAAATTAACATAGAAGAAATAGTATAATTGATATTATAATCCCCAAAGTTAAGATAGGCAGTATCTAAATTTGACAAACAAAGTATAACTAAGAGGCCATATCACAAGGTACTATATAGTGTTTTGTTAGAAACTTTTGTGGCTGTAGCAGCCCAGTACAAAATGCTTCCATACTACGGTCAGCAACAGTCAGTAGCATTATTTCAGTGGCTTGAAAACTCACAGCATCACTCATAGTTAACACCAACACACTATAACAGATGGCAGAAAGGTTCACCGTATCATACTATTTAGAAACATGAGCACTGAAATCTAGCCTTCTTTAAATGATGCCAAATATAAATTTATTTGGCAAGGTGTGATTTATAAATTAAACATTGGTATTATTGTAACATATTGCAAATTCTTCATTTTGCTTTTTTGAAAAAAAAAGATTGCTATAAAAGTAAATACCAAAATACAGGGGGATGTTTGTTATTGGACCTCTGGCATGAATGTATATGATAAGTAGAAATTCTACAGTGATCTTCATTTTGTTTCATTTTGGCTTTAATGTTATGCTTTTATTTTGTTCACCATCCAGTATTTCTCAGATAGATGGATAGTGATATAAATTGAATAAATAAATACTATCAAGATACTTTTAAACAATAATTGTTCAAGAAATCGAATAATTGAACTGATTTTCACTATATCCATCCAGAGATTAAATATAATGAAAGATTATCTGAAAATGGAAATAATTAAGAAACAGAAGTAAATTGGCATGGGGGTCATTGTGTTTTAATTTATTTTCTTCTGAAGCCTTCATGCCAAAATGCAAATTTCTAAAATCCCCAAAAGAAAGCTAAGAAAAAGGATAGGGGACTTTCTGGATTACATTCTTAATTGTTAGCTAATTATCTGAGTGACTGAGACTGGGCCATCTAGGTATGCCTAAGCATAAATAATTATCTGATTTGCATTGAAGAGGTGTGAATTAATACTTTCCCAATTTGGGCACAAACTAATGAAATAATAGAAAATACTTGTAGCTCAGGTTTTAAATTTTGGCAGTGGTTTGCTCTCCAAGCTTGTTTCAATTTAGTTACTGAATGTTTCGTTACCAGACTAGGTAACACCATCATTAGAATTTTCTTGTCCTAGTCCTCTTTAGCTTACAGATGTCTTGTGTACCAGTGTAGTCAGTTGATCAATATAGTTTAGAGCTATATTTAAATTGTGAACAGCTGATTGTTGATTGGTTGTTCGAATGGTCTGGTTTCTGAAATATTCATGTTGCATCAATATGCTTGTTAATTGCTCCTTTGTAAGAATACCAGGTCTGAACAAAATCACAGTGTGTGGGGAGTGCTAGCATGGCCAATGATTTTTGTTCCTTCCCAATCTAACTGGTGTTGTTTATTATTAATGTGGTGTGAGATCAGGGATTTCTGGTCATGCAGTTTAACTGCTACTTAATGTTCATCAACTCTTGTTTTCAATTGCCTTTGTTTGTCCCACATAGAATTGGTTACAATCGTTGCAACTGAATACTATGTTGCTGTTGTCTTTCTTTTGTAGTTTGCCTTTGACTTTAAATAGCTCTTTTTGAGCATAAATGTGAGTTTGTGAGCTATCATTATTCCTAGGAGTTGAAGTATTCTGGGAGCCATTTTGTATGTTCCTTTGATGTATGGTAGTACTTGTTTTTGTGTTATGGTTGGCTGTGTATTTTGTCAGGGTTTGGATGACAAGGATCGGTATTATGAAATTTTTGGGATAGCCATTGTGAAGGAAAACATTGAAAAGATGTTTCTCTTCTGCTTTTTTTAATGACTCAGTGCTGCAGTGTGTTTTGGTTCGTTTGAAAAGGATTCAGCTCTTCATGTGTGCAGTGGGGTAGCTGCTTGTGAAATTTAGAATTTGGTCTGTGTGTGTGGATTTTCAGTATAAGCAGGTTGTTAGTTTGCCATTCTCTTGTCTCCTTATGTCAATATCTAGGAAGGGGATTCTTTCTTTTTCTTCCTGACATGTAAAATTGATCCCAGTAAATACCTTGATGAGTAGATGATGTGTCTCTTCTAGTCCAATGCAGATGAGGATGGCAAAAGTGTCATCCACGTAATGTACTCAAAACTTTGGCTAGATGGTTGGCAGGATTCTGCATTCAAGTTTCTGTATTACTGTTTCTGCTATTAGGCCAAATATAGGTAATCCCATAGGCAGGCCTTGTATTTGTTGATAGATTTTGCCTTTGAATTTAAAGTGTGTTATGAGGCATAACTTCATAGTGTCGGTGGATATGGAGTGTTCTTTAGGCATTTTTTTGTTACGGCTTTGATTTTCTAGATAGAAAATAGATAGTTTGTTTGCCCAGGTCAATATTGATAGATGTGAATAATGCAGTCACGTCAAATAAGACATTATTTCTTTTTAATTTATTTTGATGTTTTTAATTAATTGAAGGAATTGCTCATAGAATAAGTTGAATTGTTGATGAGACGTGAAGTCTTTTTCTTAAAGCTTTTTTTAGTTTGTAGGTTGGTGCACCAGGTAATACCACTATGGGGCGGAGAGGAATTTAATTTTTGTGTATTTTGGGAAGTCCATAGAATCTGGGTGTAGTGGAGTCTTGTGGTAGTAAAAGTTTTATTTCTGTTGAAGTTAGTTACTTGGTTTTCTTTTTCCATTTTTATCAAGATGTTTCTTATTCCATTCTCTAATTGTTTTGTTGGGTCTTTGTTGATTACCTGGTAGGTGTCATTAAGTAAATTTTCTGTTTTCTTGATGTAATCAGTTTTGTCCATTACCACAGTTAGTCTGCTTAGGTCTGCTGGTAGGATGACAATGTCTCTATCTTTTCTCAGTTTCTTCAATGTCTTCTTCTTCTCTTGATGAAGTGTTCTGTCTTGTCTGTTTTGTTGGATATTAGGAATGATTCTCTGTTCCCTGGTCAAATTTGTTATTTTTTCATTATGTATTCTAAGTTGGCAAGGAAATTGACCAAGTCTGCATTTTTGTAGTTGAAATTAAGTTTTATCCTTTTATAATGTTATCCTAGTTCAATTGAACTAGAAATGTTTTATTACTAAGCTGCTATTAAATATTAAATGTATTAAAACTAGGCATAGCTGTATAACTAAAACTTAAGCTATTTTAGGTTGTATGCTACACCTTTTTTCAAAAAAGCAGTTATGGTCAGACAGATCAGCAACAGAGGTCCTATCTTTCTGCAAGTTTTTTCAGGCATTGTTTATCAGGCAGACAGAAATGGTTAATAGGCACTGTATACATCAGCTTTTATTTATTTCATCTTATTATTATTTATTAAATTTATTTTCTTTTACATAGCCTCTAACAAAAGGTACGTAAGGAAATTCAATAGTCATGTGCTCATGAACTAGAAACTATTTTTTAAATAAAATAAGTAAAAAGGAATGATTTTCCTTTAGGATTTCACAATGGGAGTGCATTTTAATTAATTTTAAATCATCCTGGAATTAAAAATAAGAAATTTAAATTTACCGTAAATCAAATTTTTCAGTAAAGTCAAGTCAGGATTGCAAGAAACAATGACTTTAAATCAAGATCTTCAAGGTCATTAAAAAGAAGTATTAATTTATTCAATAACTATTTAATAAAATTGTGGAATTCGCTTCCATCCTGTTGAAATTTTTATAAAAAATATTTTTATTTACTTATTAAAAAAATACTAGATGTCCATCTTACCCCATGGTAACTCTAGTCAACTTACAATACTAAAAATACATCTAATAATTTAATACAAACTATAAAAATACAAAATACAAAATACAAAAGTTAAAGGAGGGGAAGGAGGGAGTAAGATGAGCAGGGGGGAAGCTAGGATCTGATATTATTCTATTAGTCACCTCCAACAAAAGCCACTCTTTTAGAGTCCCAAACCAACTGGCAGAATTAAGTCTTTAGGCTCTCATGGAATGTTAGGAGGGTTGGAGCAGAATTCAGCATTTTAAAAAGAGACTGAGAGAAATCGACAAATGATAGTGTTATTCACTATTGCACTTTTTTTCTGGAATCAAGTACAGAACTTAAACATCAACTGCAAGAAGCAATGCAAGAAAACCCTACTGCCTTCCTGGTTTTAGAAGCAAGATCACATGAAGAGTATAATGCCCTGGTAAGACCACACTTGCAATATTGTACCCAGTTTTGGTCATAACAATATAAAAAAGAGGTTGAGGACTCTAGAAAGAGTGAAGGGAAGAGCAGGAAAGATGATTAGGGGACTAAACATATGAAAATGGTTTATATGAAGAATGGTTGCAGGAATTAGGTATGTCTAGTTTAATGAAAAAAAGGACTGGGGTGACATGATAGCAGTGTTCCAAAATTGAAGGGCTACTACAAAGACGAGGGAGTCAACCTATTTTTCAAAGCACCTGAAGTGCTTTGGACAACTATTTGTCTGAAATGGTATAGGGCAGCAATGGCGAACCTTTTTTGGCTCGCGTGTCATAAGTGGGAGGAGTGCAGGGGGTCGTGTGCCGCACCCATAATGCATGTGCGCACTACAGGCATTCCCCCCATTTTTTGCATGCTTTTTTCGCCCACCCCAGGTTCCAGAGGTTTTATAAGAGCCTGAAGAGGGCGAAATCAGCCTCCCTTGCCCCCCCCCCCGGAAGCCCTCCGGAGGCTTCAGGGACCTTCAGGAGGCTTCCCTGAAGCCTCTGGAGCAGTCAAAACGACCCTCCGAGCAAACTGGAAGTCACTTGGTTTGCTCAGAGGGTCATTTTAAGTGCTCCAAAGGCTTCAGGGACCTTCAGAGGCTTCCCCGAAGCCTTTGGAGCAGTCAAAAAAACTCTCTGAGCAAACCGGAAGTCACTTCCGGTTTTCTCAGAGGGTCGTTTTAAGTGCTCCGAAGGCTTCAAGGACCTTCAGGAGGCTTCCCTGAAGCCTTTGGAGCAATCAAAACGATCCTCCTCCAAGCAAACCGGATGTCCATCCCAAACGTCCGGTTTGCCCGTAGAGTCAGCTTTTTTGTGCTCCGGAGGCTTCAGGGAAGCTCATAAAGCCTCCGGAGGGGCTCTGGAGGGGGGCGGGGAAAGCTCTTTTTGCCCTCCCCAGGCTCCTATAAAGTCTCTGGAGCTGGGGAGGGTGAAAAATGGCTTTAAAAAAGGGTAAACTCAGCTGGCCAGCACGCAGGCCAGCTAACAGGGCGCCTTGTGTGCCCTGAGAAATGGCTCCACATGCCATCTGTGGCACGTGTGCCATAGGTTCACCATCACTGGTATAGGGACTCCTACTTGAGCAGAAAGTTGGACTAGAAGACCTCCAAGGCCCCTTCCAATTTTATTATTCTGTTATTTTATGATTCCCTAATATATCAGGGTAGACACTGAATGACACAAAGGATTAAACTAGATGGCTCTTTGACACATTTTGTTTTTTTATGTTACAGTAAGGAAGATGAGATTGGTATCAGATGTGATTGGTGTCAGATGTGGTGTCAGTTGTCCTTGCCAGGGAATAGAGATTCTCAGAAATTGTTGATAGGAAAACAATAATTTTACAATTTTAATTTAATTTAATATTCAGCCTATTAATGGCTATAAAGTTTATTGCTCTTCTCGGGAAGAAACACATGCTGCAGACCATAGCTTCTAAAAATAAAGGAGTCAGTGAGAAGATTACTATCAAGGAATTTACTGATGTTATAGTTGAAAATGCACCATTCAGGAAATAGAATATTTATTCCTTGTACAGGAACTAATATAGTTATTCTAAAAATGGTCTGGTTGTTTTCAGAGTTAATTTTCAACAACGAAGCATTATATGGTATTCCAGATATATCTTCTCCCGTACAGATTGATTTCACACAGAGCAAAAGCTGCTTCTAGTTTAGAAGTTAAATAAAAAGAAGCTGATCCATCCCAGAAAATCAGTTTGCTACCATCAGGAAAACAATGTTTTAGAGTTCTCCAGAAGGTTTCATTTTGTTACAGTACAGACCTAATTTTGTAACCACATTGCAATTTCCTTGGGAGGGAACTGTATTGAAACTTGTTTTTCTTATTTATCTACCAGCTATTGCATTTTATTGTCTCAAAGTTTGCAAATTCCTAACAATTAGAGTAAAGGAGGTTTGTTATATTTGCAAAGGTATCTATTTTGTTTGAATAACTGACTGTTTTTTAAAAGTATTCATATGTTTTTGGATTTCTGATTATCTGGGAGAAACTTGTTTGTGACTAAACCATATTCTACATATTTGAGTTGTAAATTAGAGTTTATATGGAAAACAGAATAAGAGGAAATTACTTTTTTCCAATTTCACATTATATATATATGGTTTAATTTTGTTCAAAGAGCAAAATCAAAGAGCTGGTGATAGTTTATTGAAGGGTCTAGAATTCAATCATAATGCTAGCCAACAAAATAAGTGAATATTGAATCACAGGAACATTTGGCACTACACAAAAAATCCTTTGATCGATAAGGGAAGTTTATAAGCTACAGAGAAGTTAACATGTTATTAAGAACATGATTATGACTTGAAGCAAAGTATCAAAAATCTTTTAAAAGATACCAGCTTTTGGATTTTCAAAACTCTATCCTTATGCTGTGATGTCATAGTCTACTACATAGTGAATGCTTCAAGAAGGGTTTTTTTTTTTACTGAGATCTATTCTCTTGGTGTAAGAACATTGTGTAATTATAGAATCTGTGATGACTCCAAGAAACTTTAATACCAGTTTTAAGTTCTAGGATCCAATTGTTAGGACCAAAGATGTCAAAATACAATTTACAGTTCAGAATCAGACTTATAAATTGATTTAGAATGAAATTGTAACAAGCCATGTCCTACTTTAAATAAATTGTCTGATATAGTGACAATTAATAAGGGCCCACAAGGAAAAACAGATTTGTTCAGTTTAGTAATCTGGAAATGCTTCAAGTATCCACTATCTTATCTGTAAGCAGATAAGACCAGAGAATTCTATTATATGGACAAGGGTATTGTCTTAATTAGTGTATTTCCGAAAGGAAGACTTCAGAACCATACGTACCCCAAGATTTAAAAAATACTCTGAAAAATACCTGCTAATAAAATAATAAAAATAAGAAATAAATAGAAATGAAGTAAAAACTAAATCAAGACTACTTCAGTAAAAACTATTGCTCCATACTGTAATAAAGGCTTTTCTTGTGAATCTTTGGATAGATGCAGAAAGCCATGAAGTATAGAGATCAAGAAGAAATATAAATGAAATATAAAATAATAAATAATTATTTGGGAGCCTGATTAATGCTACCTATCTGAGCAAGTTAAACCTGTATTTCTAGAAGAATGAAATACAATTATTACTATCATATTCAGATAGCCCTCAAGTTACAACAGTTTGCTTAGTAACTGTTCAAAGTTAAAACAGCACTGAAAAAGTGACTTATGACCATTTTTCACACTTACGACTGTTGTATCATCACCAATGTCATGTGATTTATATTTGGATGCTTGACAAATGACTCACATTTATGACTGTTGCAGTGTCCCTGGGTCATGTGATCATCTTTTGTAACCTTTTGACAAGCAAAGTCAATGGGAAAACCAGATTTACTTAACAACTGTGTTGCTAATTTAACAAATGCAGTGACACAGTTAACAAATGTGGTGACAATAGTCATAAAATGGGGTGAAACACACATTGTTTATTTAGCAACATACATTTTGGGCTTAATTGTGGTCATAAGTTGAGGACTACCTGTATGCATAATTTTATGGATTTGGACTAATTTTAAACATTTCATCAAATTTAATAGGTAAGGTGGGAAAAAAATCAAACTTACCCCTGTTGGCTTATATATTATGTTGTCCCCACTAAATCTTTCTGGTTTGGAAACAGACCTAAGGATTAAAATAATTTTGTTCTTACTATTCTAGGATATGAAGTAAGAAAATAAATACTGGAATAGCAATACATCTCTAGTCAATGGGCTCAACCCAGATATCATACTAAAGTATCATTTATTTTAGCAATTATTTATTAGCAAAGGCAAAAACAAAACTTTGGTTTTAATTTTTTTCTGCCCTGCACATGTATTATTGAAATAACACATCCTAATTTGATTATCATTCTAAGCACTAACTGCAGTGAACAGACCAGGAAATAGTTTAAAACTCTGATTTCCAATCTGAAAACATAGCAATAGCATGTAGACTTATATACTGCTTCACAGTGCTTTACAGCCTAATCTAAGTTATTTACAAAGTCAGCATATTGCCCCAACGATATGGGTCTTCAAATTACCTCTGAAGGATGGAAGGCTGAATCAACCTTGAGCTGGTCAGAATCAAACTCATGCAGTGAGCAGTGAGTTAGCCTGGGTGCTGCATTCTAACCACGGTGCTACTACAAACATAGGAGCTTCTCAATTCTATGCTCACTAGTCTGATTTCCCAAGTTTGAATGTGTATAAGGAAGATACAACTAACAGTTAATAGGGCTGCTCTTTTATGGAGAGAGTAGTTTCAAGACCAAGTTTAAAAAATATATTTTTAAAAATTGCTTTCATAGCATTGTTAAAGAAAGGATGCAAATATAAAACTTTTCAAATTATATTTTAATTCACAAAGATAAAAGTTATATTTTCAATAACTAATACAATGTTATTTAACCTATTGCAATTACTTCTTACATTTAAAAATCTTACCCAAATGCAGCTAGGAAAACACAGTCATCATGCAAAACATTTGCTACTCTTTCAAAGTTCCTGTAATTATCAGAGTCTTTTTGTTCAAAATAGCCAATAATGTTTCTTTTATTGCGCTGTAACACATAAAACATACATAATAACATTCTACCTCACCCTTTAAAGGAATTAATATTTACATAAATTCTATAGTTCTTTATACAAACAGATGATGTCTATTAAAATCAAATGTAATATTATAATAGAATCATAGTCCAGGATCTCAAGTACACCCGTGCAACAAAAAAAAGTATGCAGACAATCTTGAAGGTATTAATATTATTAATAAATTATTATATCCATTTTAATAAGAACCTATATTTTCATCAAAATAATGTTTTACATGTGCCTGTGTAGAAGATATCACCTATTTCTATTTATGAAGAGTGACTACAGAATTTATACAACAGTAGATAAATGTTTATCCAAATATATTCTTGGGCTTGAAACACACATAAACTTCAAGATTCGCTGCATATTTGTTCTAATTTACAGGAGCCCATGATAGATTATAATAACTGTTTAAAAGGCATATTTAATACTCCTTTTATTTTCTCCCCATGGGAGAGGAGGTAAATTGGATAGATAGGGAGTAATTGACTCAAGGTTATGTTTGATCACTGATGGTAGACTTAAATATGACTCGTCTCTGTCTTAATCCAGTCCCTTGTCCACTTTGCATGGTGGCTGTCCACATCTATGACTATAATCATTTAGAAAATTTGGCACTACAAGTATATGATTAATAATATGTTTGCTTTCATGGCAATGCAGATCACAGAACCAAAATTATCCTACAATATTTGCAATGCTACCAAGGAAGATATTAAAATTAATATTAATTTAAAAAAACATTTTAAAAGTTTTAAATATTAAAAATATTTAAAAATATTATAATAGTGGTGATAAGACTTCTAAACAGTCTTCACTAAATGAGAAAATGAGTATAACTTGCTAAGCAGCTAACATGGATTTATATATGGCAATCAACATATATACACACAAACTCACATCAAGAGAGTTAATTTCTTCCAAGCTTAGTACTTCTCTAATTGGATTGCTTTTCTGCTGCCGGATATAATCTGCTATTGCTGTCACTGATCTCTGACCTCGATACTCTCTCTTCATCATCATTCCATTCCGGAACAACTTCAAGGTTGGGTATTTACTTATTCTATATCTTTGAGCTATGTCAGCTGAAAAACAATTACAATGCATTTGAAAACATGTACACTCAAGTGTTATATAGTTTTCATTTCTTTACATTTATATACAATTTAGAAGAAATCAAAATTATATTTCCCATCTTTTAAGAAAGATAACACAGAAGTAATTACATTTTGCGCCCTTAATTTCACTTATTTACAAACAACGAGTCTATTAAAACTTCTATTTTTGTACAGTACATACTTTTTCTTCATGGTCACTTCAAAATTCATTCATTCCTATTTTTTAGTTGTTTGCTTGAACTAAAAACAAAATAATGGTTAAAAAATGCTCTCAAAACATACCTCCAGGCATTGATCCGAATACCAGAATAATAACTTTTTGCCAATTATAGAAAGAGAAGAGTTTTGAGAGGTCCTTAGTATTCTCTGAAATTAGTTGTTTTTTTACAGACTTTTCATTACCCAAACAAATCATCAGTGCTAGCCTTGTGTTCTAAAGTAGCACACACAAAAGATGCTACTTTTCTCCTGATATATCAAGAGTATTTTGAGACATCCCCATAAATGTTTGCTCTAGTCTTCCTCTTATAAGATTACTGATGGTATTAAGAAACAGAGTTAAAGGTTTTACTTATTTTACAAAGCATGATGATAAAATTTGTTGGATAAAGAACTCCTTTAGAACAGATTTTCCCAACCATTTTTTTCTCCTGTGACCATCTTCTGATCTTATTTTTTCTCTGTGGCCCCTCAAGGCGCCATTACAAAATACAGATAGGGTTTTTTTCTAATGTCAACAAGATAGGGTATCAACTATTGAAACGACTCTAACTAAAGCCATAATTTTTCTTGCTTCGTGTCTTAGTTGCCATGCTTATTTGGGGAGGGTGGGGAGAGACTTATGGAATGTAGAATGTTTTCCTCCAATGTGCCAGACATAGCAACAATAAGGCTCCTGAGAACCAAGGCCAAATCAACATGCCCTAGCAATGGCATTAGGGAGTGCTGAGAAGTTTATCAACTGCTTGGTTGGCTGACATGACACAAGGGGAATAGCCAGTATCTATTCTTTAATTATACCAAAAACACAGGAATTATTCAGTGTTGGTTTGACCTTTAACCGTGCCAATATTTCAACTGATGGTGTGAGGAAAAAGCCCAAAGCGAGCCACTCCAGCACAGCTGGGAGCTGCAATGGCAGGGAAAAGTCCCTGGAGAAGTTTCCAATCCTCGCCAATGGCAGCAACGACAGTGAGTCATGGGCCCACTCATGGGCCCCAGCAGCCAGTAGGAGCGACCAGTCCAGCTAGGTAGCCACTGCAGCCCCTTCTCCATGGCCCCATGTGGTATCAAGCTGTCTTCCCTCCTGGGGCCAGGGTGGCACTCGGGATACTGGTTGCTGCCACCTCACTACATAGAACCTCCTCCCTTGGCTGTCACGTTCAGTGGGAACCCTGACTGGCTGGAAATCTTCCTTGACAACCTCCTAGAGCACCTAAATCACCAGTGTTTGCCTACCTATCTCAAAGACAAGCACAATTATTTATTTATTTATTTTATTTAAAACTTTTATATGCCGCCCAAAGGACTCCAGGTGGCTTACAAACGAAATATAAAAACATAAAAACAATACAATTTAAAACAACAATCATCCATCAAATTCATTCTAGTCGGGGCCGGACCTCAATAGTGAGGTCAACAGCCCCAGGCCTGCCGGAACAGCCAAGTTTTTACGGCTTTCCTGAAGGCCATCAGAGTGGGTATGGTCTGGATTTCCGGGGGGAGCAGCTGGTTCCAAAGAGTCGGAGCAGCCATTGAGAAGGCTCTCCTCCGAGGGCCCGCCAGCCGACATTGTATGGTCACTGGGAGGTATGCGTCAGCAGGCGGTCTCGAAGGTATCCTGGCCCTAAGCCATGTAGGGCTTTAAAGGTGATAACCAACACCTTGAATTGAGTCCGGAGACCAATAGGCAGCCAATGCAGCTCACGGAGGATAGATGTAACGTGGGTGTACCTCGACACACCCACTATCACCTGCGCGGCCGCATTCTGAACTAACTGCAGTCTCCGAACGCTTTTCAAGGGTAGCCCCATGTAGAGCGTGTTACAATAATCCAGCCTCGAGGTGACAAGGGCATGAGTGACCGTTAGAAGCACATCCTGATCCAAATGGGGCCGCAATTGGTGCACTAGACGAACTTGGGCAAAAGCTCCCCTGGTCACAGCCGACAGATGATGTTCCAATTTCCGCTGCGAATCTAGGAGGACTCCCAAATTGCGAGCCCTCTCTGAGGGGCGTAAATTTTCTCTCCCCAGGGTTAAGGATGGACTGTCCAAACAGTCCTTCGGGAGCAACATCCAAAGCCACTCAATCTTATCGGGATTGAGCACAAGTTTGTTCGCCCCCATTGAGACCCTAACAGCCTCCAGACATCGGCACATCATGTCCACTGCTTCACTAAGCTGGCAAGGGGCAGAAAGATATAATTGAGTATCATCAGCATATTGATGATACTTTACCCCGTGCTGTCGCATGATCTCACTCAGCGGCTTCATGTAGATGTTAAATAGGAGGGGGGACAGGACCGAACCCTGGCACACCACACTCGAGGGGCCTAGGGGTCGGCCTCTGCCCCCCGACCAACACTAACTGCGACCTGTCAGAGAGGTAAGAGGAGAACCACCGTAATACAGTGCCTCTCATTCCCACCTCCCCCAGGCGTCGCAGAAGGATACCATGGTCGATGGTATCGAAAACCGCTGAGAGATCAAGAAGCACCAGGATAGAGGAATGTCCTCTATCCCTAGCCCACCAATAACTGCCAAGCTCGAGGGGGAAGCAGGAGAATTGACTGCTATCCTCCACAGCACTGGGAGATGATCCAGTTTGTGATCATCCCAAAAAATGACAGAAGTTGTGATCCTGGGACTATCCTGGCTGAACAAGTGGGGCCCAATGATATGGTGGAAAGGGAGAAACAGGAAACTGAGATTGGGAAGAGGCCCCTTCCTCACATGACCAAGTCGTGCAAGCCTCTCCATAGAGGACAGGAGCCAAGTTCCTGAACATTCAAAGGCTAGGTCCAATCGACGGACAGGGACCCAAACCATGTTCTGGGAAAAGGAGTGCAATGTGCTATCCCTCACCGGCCCACAGATTGCATGAATGAGATCCTGCTGTAGCAAAACTACCCAAACCCAATATGTACAAGGAGATGAACAGCTGAGGAAATACATCAACAAGAACTAGCCAGGGGTTTCATCCAGCCAGCTAAATCCTGCATGGAAGCCCCAGTCCTGTTTAAGAAGATGGAACAATGAGATTATGCGTAGACTTTAGGGGGCTCAATGGGGTATGTGTGGACAACATGTATCCCTCCTCCTTATGAAGGACATGCTGGCTCATATAGCCAAGGAAAAGATATTTAGCAAGTTAGATTTGATGGAAGCACAGTATTGCATCAGAATCAGAGAGAGACGAAAGAAAGATGACATTTAACTGCACACTGGGAAGCTTTCACTTCTATAAGCAATTCATCCCATCCTTTGCGACAATAGGCAAGACCTCAGAGTCTTGAATTAATTGGGAGCATTACTCAAAACCATGACAATAGTATTTTAGTATAAGATAGTAGTAGTCCTTAACCTACAACATATAGTAGTAGTCTTCAACATACAACTGGTTGCTTAACCACAATTAAAATTACAACAGCCTCAGAAAGGCATCTTTATGGCCTGTAAGGCACTAGCCTTAAGGTCTAGTCCCTAATCTTTGTTGCTGTTCTCTGTATTCTTTCTAGAGTCTCAATATCTTTTTATATTGTGGTGACTAAAACTGGATGTAATAGATGCACCAACAGATGTAAAATTTAGATGAACAATTCTCTTTTCCACAGCCTCCACCATCTGATACATTACAATGACTTAAGGATTGGGAAGCCTCTCATCTTCTAAATAGGTTTTAGAAAAATGGTTTTGAGTTCACTGAAAATCTGCACAAGGAAATACTTGAAGTATCTAAACAAGATTACAAAATATGACTTGAAATATTTTATAAACTAGGAGGACTAAACCACCCCATCTAGGTATCCAGGAATGACAAAGGATTAAAGGATACACAGATGCTTATAGGAGAGTTTTGAGATATCCTAAGTAATCGTTGGCTTGAAAAATCAACAGAGGGCCTCAAGAATCAATGCTTTGAAAGCGCTGTGGAAAATACATTATAATAGCTTCAGGAATCTCTAATTTTCTTTTTTAAAATTAATTTATAATATAAAATACAAAGATACAAAAACATAAGGAATAGAAAAGTGCAGAAAAGAACGGAAAAAGAAAAAAAAGTCACAGACTTCTGATGATAACATCGTAACTTTAACTTTTTACCTTTACATAACCAATTTCATTGTATTTAAGTACAATGACAATAAAGATTATACTATACTGTAGTATAAACTACCCATTTCTATATCAACTAATTTATGTAATCGGTAAAACACAAGTTTCATTTTTTTCACAAGCACAAAGTCCATAAGTGGTTTTCAAGTAGAAACACAAGTACTTTTATATTTTTCTTTTATTAAAACAGTCAATTTAACTATCTCTGCTAACTCCATTAACTTTTGCAACCATTCATCCACTGTGGGAATTGAAATGTCTTTCCATTTTTCTGCATAAAATAATCTTGCTGCCATCAACATATAACATCAAAGCTCCAATTTTCCCCCCAGGTTTTTTTCCATTAAATTCTAGAGAGGGAAACTCCTCCAAGCAGTGATGGTGAAACTTTTAGGCACTGAGTGCCCAAACTGTGCATGTATGCATGCCTAAACTGAAAGGTGCACTTGCGCACAAACACACACATGCACAGACATGCACAAACTCGCACATACACGGACATATGTGAATGCACACATGTACAGACATGCATGTATGCATAACAGAGACTCGAAGACCAGCTGGCTGGTGGGAGGTGGTGCATCCCAACACCATCAGTGTGGCAAGAGGTAAGATCATTTTCTTTTGTGAGCTTGTGTTTCATCATTTGCAGGGAAACAGAAACTCATGAAAGAAACACCACGGAGATCTGATCTGGGGAGACGGTGCGCATTCCGAAAGAGGGCTCTGCATGTCATATCTCGCATGCGTGTCATAGGTTCATCATCACGGGCCTATAGAAACAGAAGTCTTATCTCCTTTGCAAATGGAGAAGAGGGGAATTCCTTTGAAGCATTGCAGAAACCAAGGTGTTCTGACCCAGCCTTCACAGAAGCAAGAAACAGACTCCTCGTAAAGAAAAATCTCTTTTATTTACACATTGAGAATTAAATGAATTCACCTATAAAGTCCATCAAGAATCCTGCAAGGAGTTAACTGAAGCAATAGACCTTATCAGCTTGTTACGATAATTGCAAAGCCTTGACCTCCCAGTAGAAAGGCTGCAAATTAAGTCAGTTCAAATAAAAAAACCTCAGTTCTGGCAAGGTAGTCTTTGTCACATGAAACACAATGAGCAAAATCTCCAGAAATGTGAACGGTTGTCTGCTATGACCACCATTCTCCTTTCCTCCTATTTATTCCCCAGCCAGGGAAGGGCCATTCAGCATCCATGTTTGTTTTGCTTCCCAAGTTGACTCCTTGTTCTCTGTTATTCACCTCTCCTACCTGCTGTGCACATACACGTATCTGAAACAGGACCCAGCTGTTGGTTCCTCCTCCTCACTCATCTGACTCCAAAGGCACCTGCCTCTCCGGTGGCTGGGAAATGCTGGTCAGCCCTGATTCTATCTCTGAGTCTGATGCTGAGCATTCATCAGAGCCTTCCGTAGGCTCCAGAACTGGCCCAACTTCTTCCCCAACCTCATCATCATCCAAGTCTGTCGCCAGCTCTGCTGGCAGGCCACAACACTTGGTCAGATGTGAAGATCGTAGATCTGTTCCAGCACTTCTTCACATATGGAGAGGAGATAAACTCCTTTGGCAGGTTGGTTAAAGGTAACCCAGATACTAAAAATCCCAGTTCTATCCTTGAAGCTCACCTGTCAGCTCTGCCTGATTCTGCTTGTTGCCACACAGGCATCCTGCCATCAAAGGCTGGAAGGGGAGGGGGGTTATGCTGAAAGCGCAATAAAACTGTGTGTATATGTGATGGGAAATCGGGAAAGGGGAATGATAGATGATAAAGAACAGAGCAATCAGATTCTGTTTGTACCAACATCCCATGGTCAGGCACGCCGAGAAATATATGGATTACTACCAAATGTCTCATTGTGAAACTAGTCAGAGCTGTTCTCAAGAAACTTTGAGTGGCCAAACTATATGCCAAGCTGTCCAAATGCAAATTCTACCAGAATAAAATTGACTATCTGGGCTACCGCATATCCCATAAGTGAAAGAGATGGACCCAAAAAGATGTGGGCTCCACACACTTGGAAGCAACTACAAAGCTTTCTGGGATTTGTGAACTTTTACTGCCAATTCATCCCAATGTTTGCCCAGATAGCCTTTCCCATCACTAATCTACTAAAGACAAAGGAGGATGGGAAACCCAAACCCAGCCAGCCACTTAAATAGACTATGGAATGCCAGTTTGCATTTGAACAGCTTAACCATCTGTTTGCAGCAGAGCGAATGCTGAAACACCCAGACCTCAACACCCCTTTGTCATTCAAGCTGATGGCAGTGATGTTGCGGTGGGCCCAGCACTTCAACAGGAAAATGAGCTAGGGGCCCTACAGCCACACACCTACACGTCTTAAAAGCCAAATGAGACGGAGCAGAGAGGGCAGTTTGGGAAAAGAAAGCCTATATACTGTGCTGGGTGCACCTAACTTGGACAAATTTTCTAGGAGGGAAAGTGTGAACGGACTATAAAAACTTAGAAGTCTTAAAGGCCTTCCCCTCAAGATTATTGTCCTAATAGGCACAGTGGGCCCAGTACTTTAAACAATTCTACTTCACATTACGGTACTCTCAGGAAGGAGAAACTTTCTAGCATCCAGGCTGCTGCAAAACAATAGTTCAAAGCTGGAGGAGATTAAACCAGTCATCCCCTCCAGAAAACTAGCAGCCCCACTCACCACCCAGGCACAAGCCAAAATGAAAACTCAACTAGCTGATGATTTAAAGAGAGCCCTGAAGGTAGCTTTGGAGAAGGATAAGTGGTTGCAAATCTACAAGGGGAATGTACAATGCAAGATGGTCTAGTTTGGTGAGAGTTAAACTATATGTCCCACAAAGCCAATGGTTCTACAAAAAAGCTATGATTCAAAAATGGTGGGGCATTTTGGTTTTGTAAAAATCCTAATTGCATTTAATCAAGTGGCAATTTTGGTGGCCGTTACTGAAAGAGGATATAGGGACCTGCGTGGCTAGCTGCCCCACTTGTGCCTCTGCTAAGGAAAAACACTTGGGCGTCTCCAGCCAGTACTTAAAATCCCATGGAAAGAGATATCAATAGACTATCTTAGAACTGCCCGAAAGCTCAGGTAATATGGTAATTTGGGTGATAACAGAGTTGGTTTACAAGCAAGTGCATTTTACAGTCGCAAAGCCACTAAATGGTCATGTGTATGCGTGTAACAGTGACCATACAGGAAAATGCCTATATAAGGATATTGGGAATTCATATTTTTGATGATAACTAAAGATCCTGCAATATACAGCAATAGCAATAGCACTTAGATTTATATACCACTTCATAGTATTTTACAGACATCTCTAAGAGGTTTACAGAATCAGCCTATTGCCCCCAACAATGTGTGTCCTCATTTTACTGACCTCGGAAGGATGGAAGGCTCAATCTGCCAAACTGCTGGCAGCTGGCAAGCAGCAGAAGTAGCCAGTAGTACTGCACTCTAATCACTGCATTACCGCAGCTCAGATATGATTGTTCCTCCATCACTGTAGTTTTCACCATATTAAAACTGATTGCAACTCAATGCAATAGAATTTGACAATAATATATTTTTTGCTTTTGACAGAGAACATTCCGATCAGAGGCTTGCTCTAGGTTTAAAGTTTTAAAACCGAGGAAAACAGCTCAGTTAATTGCTAGCTAGAGACCCTCTGTAAGTCTTGCAGATTTTCTTCTCTAAGATGTCCAGACAATCTCACTTCCATGTTATACAGTCGTGACGACGAACCTATGGCATGTTGTCAGAGATAGCACGCAGAGTCCTCTCTGCTGGCACGCACATCGTTGCCCCAGGTCAGATCTCTGTGGCATTTCTTTTGTGAGCTTCTGTTTCGTTGCAAACAATGAAACAGAAGCTCACAACAGAAAAAGATCTTACCTCTTGCCACACTATGGGATGGCATGCTTCTGTCCAACTGGTCTTTGAGTCTCTGCTGAACATGCACTCATGTCTGCACATGCACATGTTTGCGCACACATCTTTTAGTTTGGGCATGCATGCGCACGCAGTTGGGGCACTCGGGTACCCAAAAGGTTCGCCATCACTGTTATAGAACAAGCAGAAGCAGAATTCATATTTTTGATGATAACTAAAGATCCTGCAATAGATATAGCAATAGCACTTAGATTTATATACTGCTTCATAGTACTTTACAGACATCTCTAAGAGGTTTACAGAATCAGTATATTGCCCCCAACAATCTGTGTCCTCATTTTGGGCACTCGGGTGTCTAAAAGGTTCGCCATCACTGTTATAGAGCAAGTAGAAGCATATTCTTCTATGTCCTTTTGCTTCTTTCAATAAACATCCATTCTTCACAAAAAAGCACATACTATTTACTACTATTCTACCAACACAACTGTCCTAAAATTTCGTGATTCCTCCATCTTTAATTTTAAAAAATCTGTCTTACATATCTAATTTTCCTGCCCTTAGTTTTCCAGTAAAACATAATTTATCTTGGTCTTTTATTATATTTTCAGGTTCTTATTCTCACTACAACAATCTATCTAACATTAACCACAAAACATTATGATTCTCAACCAAAATCACAGCATTATCCGCATATAAAAGGACATGTTTAATATCTCAATTAACATTCTCAATTTCATTATCAGCATTCCTTAAATATTTATCCATAAATATATAAAACAACCAAGGAGACATCATAGATGCTTATCTTATTCCTATCTCAATAAGGAATCATTTGCCAAGCATTCCATTTCTTCTCATGAATATTTTACTTCAATCATATTGTCTTGAGCAACTACCCTTCAGATTTGCACAAAGCAATTCATAATTCAAACCTAATTAATTTATCATACATTTATATGGCCATGGATGTGATGAAAAGCCAAAAAAAAAGCAATACACTCCTACCTGACATAAAACTGTACACAAACTTTCCATGTTTTGTTTTTGTGGACCCTTGTATCCTTCAAATCAGAATTCTGCCAAAATCTTCTCAAACTAACAGCATCCTTTCTTCCAAGTATCAGACATAAATGCAATGTCCATTTATATATTAAACAAGTTACATAGCCACACATATAGCACTGACCAGCATTCTGAGTTACTTTTCATTTCTCCCATAAGGATGCACAGAGGATTTATTTAAACAATTCAATAATTTGTAAGTCACCTAGAATCACCTTGTAGGGGAGATGGGCAGCATATAAATTTAATAAATAAAAAGAATAAATAATCTTGACAACTTTAGCTCATTTCGTTTGTGGATAATAGGAAGAATTAAGTCCTTAAGCAGTGTCCAGCGATTTTAAAAACTTCTGCCACAATTACAAAGTGAATGAGTAATGATTTTGAAGGTTGAGGTACATATTCTCTGTACATATAATTTGGGCCCTACCAGGCCTAAGCCATCTTGCATGGTGCAAAAGGATTGGTGCTGTTGGAACCATTCATCTTTTTCTAATATCTAAGATCTTCAGAGCTGTGAGCAATTTATCTGGCATTTGGGGTTTGTTCTTCCCTTGTGCTCTGTTAATGAGAGGGACTGCCAACTGTTGGGAAGTGATGACTGGTCTAACTATTTCAATCTTATTGTACTGGGACAGCCTTGAAATGGCATCAGCTAAAAAGTTTTCCCCACCTGAGAGATAGTAGAGCATGAAATTGAAATAGTTGAAGTATTGAGCCTACTGGACCTGGTTGGGGAAAGTCTCCTTGGGGTTTTAAGACTTCCAGGGTTTTGTGGTCCGTCCACACTTCAAACAGGGTTTTAATCCCTTTAAGGAAGTGTCCCCAGGTTAGAAGTGCCCATTACACAGCATATGCCTTATTCTCCCAGACTACCCATCTCCGCCCCGCCATAAAAGTTTGTGAACCTCAGCTTTTGGGTACCCACTCCAGCACCATCTGAACCTTCCCTGGATCCAATACCACTCCTTAGTGGGAGATGTGGTTGCCCAAATAATCTATTTTTTGTTTATGGAATTTGCACTTAGAAAGTTTGGTGTATAGCTAGTGGCACAGAACCAAGTTGCCTCAGAGTTCTGTTTGCGATGGGTGGATTACTTGGACCCTTGAGCCAACTCTCCAAAAATCTCTGCTCCAACTGGAGCCACTTCCGGTGTCCTGAGCCCTGGCTGCTCACCTGGTCCAGCCAGGGAGTAGAAAAACTCAGAGAGGACAACAGAATGAAGAAAAGGGGGGATGAAATGGATGGTTACTGGGGAAGTCACCTGGAGGAGCAACAGACTCCAGCAACCAGTTGAAGTGGCGGCGAAGTGCATAGGGCTGGTAGGCACATTGCCTATGCCCAGCATCAGGATGCCAACTACTGAGGGCCTGTGCTGGGTGGAGGAATTGCTGGTTCATCCCAAGGACCAGCGTAGGACTTCCCAGTGGCCACGAGGAGTGGACCAGCTGCCACCACCATCCAGAGGAAAGCACAGCCCCCATTAGACCTAGGGTGGGTCGGGGTCTTGGGGGGGTCCATATGACATCACACAGTCGGAGCCTGGAAAGCCTGCCAAGGAGCCTAGTTGGATGAACCCCGAGAGCCTGAAGTCTTAGTGGAGTCTGTTGATATGTCACAGAGGAGGCAGCCTTCCTGGCTCCCCACAGCCCCAACTGATTAGGCAGGTGCAGCCTGGCTGGGGTTACAAGCCCAGTCATGGCTGGTTCCAGGCACTGTGGTCTCTATCTCCAACCCACCAAAGGCCCCAGTGCTGACCCCTTCATCCCCCCCCCCCTACCTACCATCCTGTCGTGGGCCAAGAGAAAACCCACAAAGTGCCTGCTCAACCGATGGCTCAAATCATTGCAGTTTAAAGAAGCCCCCGCCCAGCCCATGGGATTCTTCCTCTGATGCCATCAAAACCCCAAGCAGTAAGACCTGGGTAAATCGGGGACCTGTGGGTGCCGGACAGTATCACTCAGCCAGATTCTGGAAGAATAACCAGAGGGGCTCAATTAGGGGAGCATTGAGAGCCCGTAACTGGGATGGAGTCTGCCGAGATGCGGGGGAAGAGGCAGTTTGCTTGGCCAAGTTGGCAGGAGCTGACTTGTTTTACCACCCCAGCCGTGGCTGGCTCCAGGGACAGTATGTCTCTACCTAGATCTGCCACAGCCCCCAGTGCCGACTCCTTCACTCCCTCGGCCTATATCCCAACCGATTGAGAGGCAGCTCAAGAGGCCAGCCCACTTGACTGACAACTCGGGCCCAGAAAACTTGAGGAACCACCAAGAGGGGCTGTTGTGACCACCAAGGCCACAAGGTGGCTGAGGGCCTGGCACCCCCAAACCAGGGGTGAAGACCAGGCCAATGAAGATGCTACGCAGGGCGAGGGAAGGGAGAAACTTCACCTGCCATGTCATCAAGCCACAGCTACCAGGTTTTGTGGCTCCCGGTGTTTTCTTTTTTGTGGGAAACAGGTATTTCTCTCTTTCTCGTCACTTGGAGAAGTAAGGGCAAGGGATGAAGACTTACTCAATATTCCAGAACAGGAGCAAAGCACCTCTGTACTTGCCTCATCTTGCGGGTGCTTCTTCCAGCCCTTGTAAGTGCTGCACAAACCTCGGTTGCTCAGAGAGACTTGCAACTTGCTCTCCACCCCGAGAAATGGGGCTAATGTTCCACAGTTGTAATGGGCTCTAGGAGGAAGAGGGGACACTGTCTCCCCCATTGTGAAGTGCGCTAAATTTAACTGTGCTACGCAAGGTGCTGCGAGAACAGTTGGCACGCCATGGAAGCATCAACAGCAGCGGCGTCAGCCAAGCACGAGCCTTATTTTCATGAGCAGCCACGGTAAGCAGAGCCCTGCAGGCTGGAACTAGAAAGTAAAGCCAATGGCGAGGGAGGAAAATCCACTCTGGGTCTGCCTGCCATGCTCAAACAAAGGACCATCTTGGGGGGTGGACACGGCGAGGCTTAGCCACCTTTCAGGCCCTGCTCTGGGCAGTAGTTCAGCTTTCCCCGCTGGCTGCAACACCCAATCCCTGCACCTGCTCTTCCCTTTCTCCCGGGCCTGGTGTCAGAGAGGAAGGTGAGCCGGGGCTGCAGATCCCCCCACCACATCTCACTCTCTGCAGCGACTGGCCCTTGCCCACCACGGCTGCCAGAAGCCACGGAACATGAGGCTATGATGACCACATTGCCCCTCTGCCAGCCGGCTTACCCTCCCAGCCCACAACCTTCAGCCAAGCGTGGGCCTTATCTTCATGTGCAGCCATGGTGAGCAGAGTAGTGCTACTCCCACAGGCTGAAACTGGAAGGTAAAGCCAACGGCGGGGGAGGAAAATCTGCTCTAGACTCAGACAAAGGGCTACCTCAGGAGGCAAGGCTCAGCTGCTTTCAGACTTGCCTCTTGGCTTCTGCGAGGCCTGCAGGCACCTGCCACTTGCTCTGCCTTGGACCCCACGTCCAGCCTGAAACCAAGGAATGTGCCACTTCTGGGCCTGTCCAGGTGGTGGGTGGGCGATCGGGCAGCCCTCAGTGCCATGCTGGTGCCTGGAACAGGCGGTTTCTCTCAGGCCTCCCACCCATCTCTGCTTCTGCGAGGCCTCCGGGCAGGCGCACTCGGATGGAAAAGCTGCTCCAGGATAACCAACGGGCTCCTGTACTTGTGCGGCAACAGCATTTTGCCATCGTTGCGATACATTTGCGTCAGCTGGTGGTGCCAAGGCAGCCCTTGCCTTTTGCAGCTTCAGGCTCGCAGCTGTAAGCCGCATCTGGAAAGCACTGCAATGGAGAGAAGTGGCTGTGATCAACCCTAGCTTTGCTGTTCATTGCAGCTAGGAATCTCAAAATACGGCTGAGAATGAACGATTGTGTTGTATCCAGCTTGGGCGCTAGATCGCCCCCCCCCCCCCGCAAACTTCACATCTCTCAAGGAATTTGGCCGAGGTCTCACTCAACAATCACCAAAGCGCCTGGACTCCCAGTGAAGGGAAGGTGTCCATCAAGCACTTAGCTTGGCCCCCTGCTTAGTAGCTCCAGCAGCTACAACACAAACTTGACACCAAAAATAAAATAACACAAGACACCAAAAATTACTATTTAATTTAATTTAATTAAACTGCTTGCAATTAGGAAAACAACATTGTGTTTTTGCTCAAAGTTCTTGGAAAAATTGGGAGAAAATTTCACAATAATCCTTCACAATGATAAGAGCTCTTGATTATCCTAATGTATATAAACAGATCCAACATTAAGAAACTGATTTAATTTTTGCTAAGAGTCAACAGGTAAATAGAATTGTACTATTGAAAAGTGAAGTCACTAAATCTAACATTCTGCTAAATGCAGGAAATTCAGTTTAAAGCACCAGTGGCTGTCTAACCATTCCTTGGATTAATCTAAATGATGAAAGCCAATGGTTCTCTGGAAAACTGGCTCCACTATAAACTCTTCTTACTATTTGAGTTAGGGTTAGGGTTAAGATTTTCCCAACATGCAAATAAAAGTATCCTCCTACAATGCAAATCAATTGTTTTGACCAGGGAACAGGACTAGATATTTTTCTCTAAGACAATCTTTGGGGCATTCAAATATCATATCCCCTCTCAATCTCTCCTTGTCAAAACCAAACATTTAATTTTTTTTATTTCTGATTTTTCCCCTCAAACAGATGCTAGATATCATCTGTTAGGGATTCTTTAATATGAATTCTTAGGCTGAACACAGATTGAATTCTATGAATTAAATAATGTTCTTTTTCAAAACAGATCACACTAAAAAATCTTACTGCATTCTTTGCCAAAATAACTAAGTTTGTGGTCCAATGAAATGCCGTGGACATAATATACCAAGATTTCAATAAGGCACTTAATGAGTAGACCACAATATTCTACTTGGTAATATAGAAAAATGAGGATGTGGACTATTGCCATTATTATTTATACTGACACTAGAGATTTGAATAGAGAAATACGACAAAATAAAGAGGTAAAAGGGATGAGGGTCAAGAAAGAAGAATATAAATTACAAGCATTCGCAGATGATTTGGTAATTATTATGGAAGATCCAATAGAAATGGAGCCAAAACTAGTCAAAATAAAAAAGAATATGGAGAAATAATGGGCTTGAAGATTAATAAAGATAAAACAAAGATTCTGATGAAAATATGACAGAAAAACAGAAAAGAGAGTTGATTGTGAAACTGAACATACAGGTGGTGAAAAAAGGGAAATATGTGGGTATTCAACTGACATCAAGGTGTGTAACACTAAAGGAGGATAACTACTATAAGGTGAGAAAACTCATAGAAATAGATTTAGAAAGATGGAAAAACCTAATTATCACTGATGGGAAGAATAGCTGTAGTAAAGATGAATATATTACCAAGACTGCTATACTTATTCCAAACAATACCGATAAAACTAGAGAAAAAATACTTTGAAAGCATGAATAAAATAGTGGGGAAATATATATAGCCGGGGGGGGGGGGGGGGAAGCAAGAATTAATATGAAAATGTTGCACGGTGCAAGAGTTTGAGATGGATTCGGATTACCAAATTGGGAACTGTATTATCAAGCAGCAGGATTAGAGATGAAAGAATGGATCTTACTGAGTAATACAAGATTATTGACACTGGAAAGTCATGATTTGGCATGCTTTTTTGTGGTATGGTAAAAGTGAGGCATATGGCTATTTTCAAGGAATGGATTATTAACAATACGGGAAAGAGTGAAAGGGAAATACTATTTAGAAATACCAATGTGGCTTTCAACAATAAAAGCACTGACACATCCAAATATTAGTAGTATGGAAAATATCATTAGATACAAAGGTATCTTAACAAAAGGGGGGAATTAAAACAAAAACAAGAATTAGAAAAACAAGGGATTAATATAGGATAGTTTTCACAATTGCAAATACAATCAAGATACGAAAAAGATAAAAGGGAATACGGTTTTAACTTAGGAATTTTGGTGTTGGATAAGATACTTATGGGAACAGAAGAAAAAATAATTAAGAAACTATATAGCTATCTACTAAGAACTAGGTTAGAAGAAGTAGTTAAAGATACAATGGTAACCTGGGCAAGGAATTTTGGTCATACGATTGAGTTAGAAAAGTGGCAACAACTATGGGAACTATAAATTAACCATGTCAACAGCTTACAAAGAAAACTTATACAAAATGTTTTATAGATGGCACAGGTCACCAGAAAAATTAGCAAAGATGTTTAAAGACAAATCAGTGAAATGTTGTAAGGGTCAACAAGTAATAGGTTCCTATTATCATATGTGGTAGACATGTGCAGAAGCAAGGAAATACTGGACTAAGATAAGAGTATGCTGAAAGAAAATATTACAACAAGAAATAGAATTTAGACCAGAGATATTTTTACTAGGTATTGTCTCAGAGAAATTAAAGAAAGAGGGTACCTATTTGATTATGCATGTAACTACAGCAGCAAGAATTGTATTTATCAAAAATTGGAAATTAAATAAGCTACCAACAAATGAATAGTAAAAAAGATATTAGATTGTGCAGAGATGAATATGTTGACAATGAAAATTAAGGATAAAGAGGAATCGGAGTACTTCAAGATATGGGGAAGATTTTATGATTGGCTAGAGAAAGGAAACTAGGAAACAAAATAGGAAGAAGATATAGAACCCAGGTGATACACTGTTAAATGGAAAAGGGGGGGGGAAGTAAGGGAAAACAGAAAAGAAAATATTAAATATATAAGTATATATACAATAGAGAAATATAAAGAGTGGGGGAAATATAGTTAAGATAGAATAGCGAAGGTAAGAGAATAAGAAATGATACCAATTATATTTGGGTTCGCCGAAATACCATCCCAAGAAAACATAAACTGAGACCTGAAAGAGACACCTATAATAATAGAAAAGAAAGAGAGAGAAGAGGAGAGAATGAAAGGAAGATGGGGGAAAGAAGAAAGAAGTAAGGAGAGGAGGATGGAAGGGAGAGGAAGAGAAGGAAAGAGGGTAGGTAGGGGAAGAGGAAGAGTAGGAGTAGGAGAAAGGTAAGGGAAGAAGGAAGGGAAAGGAGAGGAGGAAGGAGGAAAGTAGAGAAGGGAGAGTGGGAGAAAGAAATGGAAAATAAGGTAGTGTTAGAACAGGAGGAAGGGATGGTAAGCAAAGCAACCCAAACTGTGTATGTATATTATAACCCATAAAATGGAATAATAAATGTATAAGAATGATAAATGTAAAGGAGAAAAATAATTATGTGAATGTATATTTAAAATGGTATGTAGGAGAATTAAAAAAAAATTTCTGGAAAAAAGAAAGGGAAAAATGTGGGTTAAACAACATCACTACTAGATGGATTTGTAGCTAGATGACCAACCTCACATTGAATTACATCTACCTGGAAGAAGGATGAACTGGGGTACCAATTAAGTCCAGTACATCTTCATAAACAATTTAGATGAGAGCTAGAGGTGGAATTCATCATATTTACATATGTTAGCAAGCTGGTAGGAATAGCCAACACTTTAGAAGATACGTTCAAGATCCAGAAGGATTTTGACAGGCACAGGCCCCTTCACCACTTTTTCAGTAGTAAAAAAAGTAAAATTTTAAACAGGCAAAATGCCACCACCACCAAATGCCCAGGTATAGAATAGGTAGTAGCTTGCTCAGCAGCAGTAACTGTAAGAGGAATCTAGAAGTGACCTAGTAGACAACCATTTAAATGTGAGCCACCAATATGCTGCAACTGCAAAAAAAAAACACAACCCAATTAGGCAGCAATAAGGGGGGGATAGTAACAAATCATGTGAGCTATTAATGTAATTTTATCTGCACTGGTAAGTCCATACTGTTGGAATACAGGATAGTTTTGGTCACCATTATACAAAAAAGATGTTGAGATTCTATAAAAAGTGCAGAGAAGAGGAATAAAGATGATTAAGAAGACTGGAGGCTAAAGTGTACAATGAACAATTGCAGGAACTGGAATTTCTAGTCTAACAAAGGAAAGGACTGGAGAAACAGTCAGTGTTTCCCTGAAAATAAGACAGGGTCTTATTTTCTTTTGGAACCACCCCCTCTGCCCAAAATAAGTGCTTCGCCTTATTTTCAGGGAGATCTTATTATTTTTGAGGTGCAGGAGACAGCGAGCGTGGTCACCTCATGGCTGTTGATGTGTTGCAATATTTTTGGGAAGGGCTTATTTTCGGGGAAGGGGTTATATTAAAGCTTGTGCTCAAAAGCCCCATTAGGCTTACTATCCAGGGAGGTCTTATTTTCAGGGAAACAGGGTAATAATCTTCCAATATTTAAAGGGCTGTCACGGAGAAGAGAGGGTCAACCTATTCTCAAAAGCACCTGAGGCTAGAGCAAGAAGTAATGGATTAAACTAGTGAGAGATCCGATCTAGAATTAAGGACAAATTTTCCAACGGTGAGAAAAATTAATCAGTGGAATGGCTTGCCTCCAGAATTCATGGGTGCTCCATCTGCAGAAGTTTTTAAGAAGAGAACTATTTGTCTGAAGTGATATGGGGCCTCCTGCTTGAGCAGGAGGTTGGATTAAAAGACCTCTAAGGCTCCTTCTTATTCTGTTATATCCAATTTTTGGAGACCGGACAAATTTTTCCAGTTTTCTTGATATGGTTTTTCAGAAGTGATTTTTCATTGCCTTCTTCCTATGACTGAGAGAAAGTGTCTAAAGAAAGGTTGTCCAGCTGGCTTTGTGCATAAGGCAGAACTGGAACTAACAGTTTTCTAGCCTGAAGCCTTATCCACTACACCAAACTGCCTCTCATGATCTATATATACCATTCTACTGTCTTTCATATTTCTTCAAAATATCTATTCTTCTGTCAATTGGACAGCTCTGAAATTTATCTTTTTTAAAATACAGAATGCTATCTTTGGTAATACTGTAAATTGAAAATAACACTTTATCTTTTCTTCTTTTTAAATACTGTTTCATTTTTTTTTAATCTTCTGGTCTATTTTCCAAGGATAGGAGGACTCTGATCATATACAACTTGCCACATTATGGGAGCCCGTGGTATTTTGCTTTTTGCATTTAGGATATAAAAAGCAGGTGAAACCCTGGAAGACTAGCACTGGTAGAGAGAATTATTAAGTCATTATCCCAAAGGAGGTAGCTGAATGAGGGTATGAAGGGCTAGCGGGCATCTAGGAGAGAAAATTTGATTATTATTTTTTTTAGTTTTCTATCCTATTGATTTTCAGCCATTTGTTTAAAATGCTTATGATACCTAAAACAGCTGTTGTGAACATCCTCAAATGAGAGAATGGGAGGGAAGGAGGAAGAGAGAGAGAGAAAATAATCTCAATAACCTTTAGTACCAGTAATCATGATTACATTTGTGGCCGCTTGATAATCTGAGAAGTGGTACATTGCTTTGTAATGGTTTCATTTATATCAGAAAATGTTGATGTGTCAGTCAAAGGCCAATTCCAGCAAAAACACCCATTAATAGCCACAGTATTTTCTCAATTCTATTCAGTTGTTCTGATTTTACCCTGAACTAAGGGATTACAGGGTCATAAAAAAGGGAGGAAATGAAACCACTAAAACAGATTTTCAGAAAATTTTAAGCCATTACTAACATATTGATGGCACTAAAATGTATTTGTTGTTAGTCCTCAACTTACAACCTTAATTGAACCTGGAATTACAGTCAGATGATGGGTTCACCAAGTGACCCTTTTGATTTTATGATATGTTTGCAGCAGTCATTAAGCAAATACTGTGGCCATTAATGGGTGTTTTTGCTGGAACTGGAAATAAATGCCAGAAACTGGCAAAAAGTGCCGAAAATTGCAATCATTTGACAATGGAATCCTGAAAATGGCTGTGGATGTGAGCTGGTTGCCAAACACCCAACATACTCTGTGTTTCCCTGAAAATAAGACCTCCCCAGATAATAAGCCCAATCGGGCTTTTGAGCGCATGCACTAAACTAAGCCCTCCCCCGGAAATAAGCCCTCCCTGAAAATATTGCAACACAGCATCAGCCATGAGGTGACCACACTCGTCACCTCCTGCACCTCAAAAATAATACCTGTCTTATTTTCAGGAAAACATGGTACAATCATCTGACCACAAGGAGGGTCATTGGAAGGACCTCTGGGAGTGTCCATTACAACTTTAAGTGACTGGTAATTAAATGAGGACTTCCTGTATCTTTGTCTAGATCATTAGATAATGGTAGATATCAGTGAATGTTTTCCTTATAGGAAATAATTGGCTAGATGGAAGGAAAACAAATTGAAATTGAATCAAAATAAGATGGAAATACTCCTAAAAGTGTTAAGGTAGTGTTTAGGATGAAGGTAGATGTACTACATGAGATCACAGCTAATACAGAGCAACATCCATACCTAGATCACCCTGAAAATGGCCTGGATAAAGGGACTGTAGTGAAGAAGCAACAGAGCCAGCAAGCTGGCTATGGATAATATATACCGTATTTATCGGCGTATAACACGCAGTTTTAAAACTAAAATTGCAAGCTTAAACCCTGCCTGCGTGTTATACGCCGATACTGCGTGTTATACGCCGGGTCCACTGTTCCCTCTAAGGTGGCAAGAAACCCCCGCGCAGAGGTTTCTTTCAAAGCAAACGTGGGGAAGTCCTTTGCAGGCAGCTAGAACTGGCTGCCTGCAAAGGACCTCCCCAAACTTGTTTCAGCGGCAGCTCTCAGCCTGGCGGCAGCGTCACACAGACTGTGGAAGGAGGGGGAGGAGGAGGGAACCAAAGAGAGCTTTTACCGAGTCTGCGCCCCACAGCCAGGACCGTCCTGGCACCTCCAGCCGCGTTTCTTCCTGCAAAGCCCTTCGGACAACCCGAGAGTTCCGCTTGACGCCAGAAGGGCTTTGCAGGAAGAAACTCTCTCTCCTCCTCCTCCTCCTCCTCCTCCTCCTCCTTCTTTCTGGAGCCCCTTCCTCAAAGATTTGGTACCAAAGCAATGGCGGTGAGGAAGTTGTGTCTTTTGGATTTTGCACTGTTGTCTTTTCAATGGTTCTCAGACTGGTTGAACCTTTAGCAGCTGGGGTGATATTCTTTACTGTTAAGGTTACAATTGGATGTGTTGGACAAATCTTAAAAGATGAAACTTTTATTAAAACGTTTGACTTAACTAAAAACGTCTTCCTTTTTCTTCTTCTTCTTAAATATGATTTATTTATTTATTTTTACTTCAGAAGTTTGATGACCGTTGTACAAACTAATCCAACCTAAATGTAGAGGAGGAGAAGAAGGGGGGGGATTTAAAAAGAGCAGAGGAAAAAGAAAAGAAAGCATGAAGAAAACATAAAGAAAGGGATGGGAGGGAGGGAAGGAAGGAAGGCACTTTATGTTGAGGAGTTAATGTTATAATTCATGTTCTAATGTTATAAATTTTAATCCAACATTAAGTTCCGAGCTTCCAAGTCATTTATTTTTAATGAAAAAAATTTTTACTCAAATTTTTGTGTTAAAATGGGGGATGCGTGTTATACGCCGGTGCGTGTTATACGCCGATAAATACGGTAGTTACACAAATCTGTTAGTGTATAAGAATTTATGAACTGAAATAGCCATAGCAACAAGTCAGCCAACGGGAACTGTTTGGTGACTGAGACACAGGATTTGTTGTATGAACCATGTGAGCTGGCTTGGAGCCTAGGCTTAGCTTAGTTTAACTGTTCTGTGCTGTGAGAATTCGGTCTTTGCTTGAGAGTACTTGCTACTTCTTCTACCACATTGCATGAGCTGCATGGGTATTGTATATATGCATCATGTTTTATATTGTTGTGTATAAGAAGTTTCTTCTATATAATGAATCCTGCTAAATTATTTGCTTGTGTGCTGCCTGGATCGCTACATACGCTGACAAAATCCAAATGAGATACAAGTGGACTGATCCAATAAGAAATGATTGTGGCAATATCACAGGACCAAGAGACAGGGCAGCGAAGTATAAAACAGGAACTCTGGATATAACTAGCTTGGAAAATAAAACAGAAGAAATATTGGGAAAAAATGGAAAGAAGAGGGATCAAGATAATAGAACTAATCAATGTAAGACACAAAGGCCATGGTAGTAAGACAGTTCATAAAAGATACATTTATCTACTCAGGAGGGCACAGCAAAGAATGGAGTGGACTTCTTAGTGTACGCCTCATGTAATGATAATTACACAAATTTTTAAAAGGTTGATTTCTTTGGTAAACTATTTGAGGAAATAAAGAAAACAGAAGCTACTGTATCTAATGGGTGTTTTCAATGGTAGAGTGGGTACTACCACTCTACCATTATACTTGAAGAAGTATAAGCAGTTCATTGGCTCACATGCTGCTAAGAACAGTAAGAACAGTGAAAGGAACAAAAATGGGCAAAAGATACTGGATTTATGCAGCCAACATCATCTTTTTTTCACTAATACACTAATGTTGAGAGTTACAATGTTATATACGGCATGATAAGAATGACATTGCAATTAAAAGTCAGATTGATTATATATTAATAAGAGTATAAAAAAGATACAGAAAGCTTGATGTAAAAGCAATTTCCAACTTGTGATCTGTAACACTGATCATAAGATTGTAGAGCTAACAGCAAGAAAGTATACATTTAATATTAACAGAAAAAGACTAAATAAAAACTAGGAAATAATTAAACAAGAAGCAGTAGAACAACTACAATAAAATGTGGAGGCAGCATTTAATCAACTGCCACCAGAGGTGGAAAACGTGGAGGATAAATGGAAAGAATACAGAACAACCATGCTTAACATTGCAGAAAATCTATGCAGAAAAATGAAAAGTGGAAGAAGACGGAATGTGAGCAAACACATGATATGAAGAGGATAAAGAAGCAGTAAAGTTGAAAAAAAAGAGTTATATAAATATTGGATAAAATAAGGGAAAGATTATGTAAACTATAGATTACAATCCACAGATACCAACCGGATAATGAAGAAAGCAAAACAGAATCCTGGGAATGCTTCAGAAAATCAGTAGGAGACAATGAGAGAAAGCCTGCAGAACATTTTACTAAGAAATCCAAAGTAGAAAAGAGAGAATTATAACCACACAGAAACAGTTAATGATAAGAAGTCCATTAATACAATCATCAGAAGTAATAGAAAGGTGGCGAGAACATTTCAAAGAATTCCTCAACCCGCTAGGAGAGTATGATGAAGAAACCACATAAGTCTGCCACTACAATAGCACTAGACAAGAAATATTGATTGAAGAAATAGCAAGAATTCTGAAAGGATTACCTAAATATAAACCACTGGGAATAGATAGGCTAGCAACAGAAATAATCCAAGCAGTGGGGGAAGTAACATCAGATGACTAAATAGAATCTTTGATGTAGCATGGACACAACTAGCTGTCTTTCCCTCGACACCCAATGTGGTAAAAGAGGAAGTAAGAAGAAGCCCAAATCTAGATAAAAGTGACTACAGAACAGTGATATATATATATATACTGTCATGGGGGTTAAGAATAGTAACTTGAGGCTTGGTTTCTATTATGAGCACAATGGAGGCATATCCAGGTACAATACAGAAATTTCAACTGATACAAAATGTTGCAGCCATTTGGTTTCACAGTATCATTTGAAGTTTGTATTATAGAATTCAAATTGCTCTGCCAAATCAATGCATGTAGTCTTATTACTGTTGCCAATTATTTAAATGTTTTACTGAAGATGAATGAATGACTACCTAAGCATCATTTTAAAAAATAATTCTATCTCTGACATACTAATAGAGATTTCAACTGGCAGGGGGAAAAGAAGATGAGAATTCTTATCTAGAATAGTCGAAGCTAATGTTACTGTTCCATTAATTATTATTGATATGATGGAGGCAAAGGTCTATTTTTAAAAATGCTGGGTAAAGAATATGTAGAAAAATTAAATGGGCACAGTGTTATAGTGTAGTAACATCACATTGTAAATTTATATTCCAAGCTCACTTTTTAGTATTCCACAACTCACGGCATAAAATGATTCATTAGCAGCAGCATCTCATTCAACCGGAGAAAAAAAGCATATGATTGCTTGACTTATTCTTGATTACTACCTACTTATTTTTAGAACATCACATTCACTATCAAATAAGAGATCATTTTTAATACTTTCTTTTCCACACTATTACAATATTATTTATTATTGAACTCATTAAATTGTGATTTAATAAAAATGTGGTATACTTAATTTTTAACTAACATACCTCTTATACCACCTTCTACTTCTAATTTTAGAAATGTGATTAAAATTTAAAAAAGAGTTCAGCTATTTCTAGGATCCCATTAAGGTTCCACACATTCTTCAGAAAAACATATTTATATTGGCTCTAAAAGCAGGCAAATATTTTGTTACTAGACATCAAGCATAGTAAAAGTCATCAATAATCTTATCATTTGCTGTGCCTTAGCAAACCAGTTGCTAAAATCTGTAGCATGCCTGATCAATTGTACATCAAAATAAGATAGCTATGTTAGGCTGACCATTCTGAATGAAGTTAGGAAAAAGGGCCTATTTATATTTCCTGCAGACACTGCATTTGCATAAAGGAAGATGCTATTTATATTGTAAATGCAATTTGTTCTGTGGACTGACTTCATTATAGCGGTGATAGATGAACCATTGGAAGACCTGAAATACCACATTAGGGACAGATTGTAAGAGAGAAAAATCTATATATTTGCTTGCTAAAAATTCATATTTATGGCACAAAATCACTTTTTTAAATTAACAACATATCTTTGTTCAGTCACTCACTACAAGATTTTAGATTATTCCAACAACATCTGATTTTTTTCAACTAGATGTTTAAAACATAAACAAATTCTTAAAGCAGTTTACTTACAGTACTGATCACAATCTACTCTGGCAAATACAACTTGATTCTTATCTGGAAAATCTTCTTTAATTACATTAGAAGCTTCCTCAAATATAGGGTGTAGCATTTGACTAAAACGGCACCTGTTAAAAGGAAAGATACAAAATAAGAGGCATTTTCTAAAAATAAGATATTAGAAGATTTCACATTGTATTATCATACAGAATTACTGAAAGCAAATGTTCTGCTGTACATTACACAAGAAATTTCTTTACCTAGAGAAATTAATGAATCATGATAAATTGAATATCTTCCTAATCTTGAGGTAGGGGGCTATTTCTCTTGGCAATAAGAAAGAAGGAAAAAAAGTTTCTCTGTTTTATAAAATCATTCCTGAATAATAAAGTATAATTATAATACAATATACCTTTGAATACTGATAAGAAAAAATATGATTATATATTTAGTTTGAAAAGTAGTAAATTTATATTTCAAAGTTTTTGTTTATCTTAGATTTATAAATGCTTTTTAAAAAAAGAAAATAATCCAAAATTTGCTATTAATAAAAATATATGATTGTATAGAAATACTTACCAATCAGCATAAAAATTCACTAATGCAACATCTGCATTGTCTGGGAAAAAGAAAAATTAATTAATGTTTGTGACATCACAAAGCCAACACATAAAATATTAAATCAACAGCACACAAAAAGAATAATGAAATTATCATTTTCAGAAGAGCCACAAACAAATTTGGATAAACCAGAGTTCATAAAAAGTAATATTGTTTCTATTACAGATTACATAATTATTAGATTAACTGAATTTAAACTAGTTACTTAAACTACAGTTGTTTTGTTTTTTTATGTAAGGTTGAGAGAGCAAAGGATGAAAGAGTGCAAAATAGCTTTGCCTATGAAAATTAGTTTTTGCTGTCCTTCATAGGGGCAGGTATTTGATATGGTAACTTGCCCTTGCCTTGTCTCCAGTTTCTGGTGAACTTACTTGATTCTGAACGTCATTAATTCTGTCTTTTGTGAAAGAGCAAAATCCACAATTCTTCTGTTTAATAAGTTGTTTTGTATTTTGGAACATTACATTTGAGCTTTGAAGAATTTAAATTTCTTCGTTATGGTGTTTTGGTCCAGATTTCTTTATTTTACCCTGATTGATCTGGGAAATAAAATGTTTGTAACTGCACAACACCCAATATGGCAACCATTTTGTGAGAACATCCACACCAATCTTCCAAATTTTCAAACACAGACTTTCACACTCCAAAGTTAAGATTTACAATAACCCCAAATTTCCTATGAACGTTTTAGGATCTTTGCTGCATTTTCATATGACCAGCAGCAGACATAGTAAGTGGGATTAACATTCACTTAGGCTTTTTTGAACCACATCACAGGGGATAACAATAAAACCAATTTATAATGTTTCAGTGTCAGACAAAATTAGGGATTTGGGCGGTGCAAACACTTTGAAAGATATTTTTTCCAAATTCATATGGCTGCTTTGAAAAATGCAGCTACTTTAGTGCCACACAGGTAACCTGGAAAAACCACAGCAGTTTTAAAGGTTTGCAAAAAGCTGTTCCATATGGACACCTTGTAATACCTATTTTGAAGGTGCTACAGAGCATTATTTTTCTGAGCATCATTAGACACACACCATAGCCGCACCAAAATCAGTAAGATTCATTAACCAATTTAGTTTGATTAAAGCATAACAATATAGCCAAGGTTTTTGCTTTGGAATTTGTATTATCAATAGAAGCTTCCCTTCTATTCGTAGCAATAAAAAAGTTCCAAAAAGAGTATTTTAAAACCTTACTCATGCAATCTGATTTTACATTATAAATGTATATACTTATAAATGTCATTGGCTTCTAAATATTTTTCCATCAATATTGTGCAAATATACTCAAGGTTTCATTTATGAATAAGAAATGTAGTCATTCTAAAATGCTTCTTCTAGAATATTTTAAAATCTGGCTGTTCAATCAAAGCCTAACTCAATGAATTCACAATCAACTTCAGGAACAGAACTCAAGCCTATATTTAATAAAGGTTTGGTTTTAGGCAGGTACAAGGTTTAGTTGGTGGGAAGACGGGACAAGCAGGAACATTAAATTATGGGCAGATAGAAACATGAGGGTGATACCACATGGGGATAGGCAATTTCTTATACTGGTTTATTTATTTAAAAAATTACATGGCTGTCCATTTTTCATTAAACCCATGGAAGCTCTTAGGTTTCTCTTTCTACCCCCCTAATCTCTCCTCCAATATCTAGTCACTGGACCGTTGGAGGTTTGGGCTTTCAATTACCTCTACTGAATGACTTCATCTGGTAATAAAACTCTTCTTATCTGTGACGTGCAAATGAGATAGCTGTTTATTATCAAGTCCTGGACTTGGGGTGGGAGCTTTCCTCTCTGAGAAATTTGGCCATCTTGATTTCAAGTGTGGCATTAGATCAGCCAAGCGAATAGGGTTGCGGCAGTGGAGTATCATTCAAGCTACTGTTGAGGGTTTTAGAGGTGCTGCCTTGCAGATTGATTGCGAGACTCTATATCTAAAGCTGGGCTTTAGGGATCAATTGGAATTGTTGTTACTGTATTAGCTTTGCTGTGGATAGCAACTGCCAAATCTAGATTTTTGATTTAGTGGCCAAGTTGGCAATGAAATTTTATAAGCTTCAACCTTGGATACAAATGGACACAGATACAGTAGCAAATATAGATCTAATCCAGAGTATCTAAGATCCAGCATATGATGGTCAAGTGTTAGATCTATCTTTTGTCTTAGGAAAGTGACAGTGATTATCACTTTCTGATTCCTTTAGTGCTGCTCATCACCACAAGGAAAAGGATTTATTATGCCAATCTGCTGAAAGCATCTGATGGATTGGGGCTTCCTAAAGGCTGGATGTATAATTTGATCAAGATCTTGGTTATTGCTGGAATAAAGGTATGGCTGTGTCTTTGAATCTGTTGCACCTATGATACCTCTTGTTATCACGATTCATGATTCAAATCTGCACATGGAAACTGAAATAGGATTTACTTGTGGATGACTTCTGATAGGGGTGGTAGATCCATCCTCACTCTCTTTAATCTCTCAGCAACTTTCAATTATCAATCTCGTTATTCTTCTGGACTGACCCAGGTTGTTGAGAATGAGGGGTAGAATATTGTATACTACAATATTATATTGTAGTTCTTTTCCTTCCTTCAGGGTCAGGACCAGTTTGATAGGCGAGAGTTGATAAAAGTCTCCTCCTCTATGGTGGTTCCCCATTATGTACTCTTCCCATTCTTGTTTAACTATCTATATGAAGTTGCTCAGTAATATAATCCATCAGCATAGGGTTGGTTACCACCTGGAATCATTATATGAGATAAATGGCCATATAAGTTTGGCCATATAAGTAAAATAAAAAACAGCAAAACCAACTTTGGGTTTCAAAACTTCCCAAATCCAAAGATTTTCCATCCATATTGTTAATGGGATTGCACAAATCTCATATGCAATTTGATATAGAAATCACAGCAAGCAGAATTTTTGTACAGATTTATCTTGACATATTTTCTTGGACCATGACATAAAGTCACCCATACTTTGCTCACCAGATGAATTACAGCAATATACTTAAGGCTGCCCATGAAATTCACTCAGAAGAGCTGGTCCAGATTGTGGCAGTGTAAGCAGTTATAAGAACACTTCAGTTTGTCCATGTTACACTGGTGCTTTGGTTCCCAGTAGGCTTTTGGCTGTAATTCAAAGTTTTGATTAAAGCCTTAAATTGCATGGGGTCACCTTACTTTTGGGACCACCTTTCTCCATTTTTTTCTGTCTGACCTGATCTGGCAAGTTGACCATGTTCTGGCTCCCATCTATTATGTATTAAGGAAGTGGGCCTACCTATCACAGTGCTTGCTTTTGAAACATCATATCGCAACAAATTTATTTGGCCTAATCTTACTATTTTTTCAATCCCTGAAGATCTAACTGTGTCTTAGGCATGGATCCTACAGAATGACTGACTCCAACACTGTGGTTTCTTTGACATGACTAAAATTATGTGATCTGAGTCTCATTTCCCTTAACTATGCTATGTGGTTGTTTTTATTGTTATTGCTATCTTTGGTTGTTGAGTGTCATCCTGTCTATGCCATCAAGAGTCACAACTGTGAGATAGGAAACTATATGAATCAAGGCAATTAATAAATAAATGTCCTGTATAAGCATTAAACAATACTTACTTAAAACATCATCTATATTTCCACTGTCAAGGCTTGTTATTTCACTTTGTGTTGGATGAAAAAAAGAGGATATCTGCAAGAATATAGACACCTTAAAATGTATCCATTAACCTCCTATACATACATAGTTTAGAATATTTTAGCATGGCCAAAATTGTTTCAGATATTACATGCATTAAGAGAGTTTAGCTTTGACCTTGTCCTCCTCCCGTACCCAATGGATTTCTCCAAGAAATACTCGTCCCACAGAATGAAACACAAATTGTCAAAGATTCCAGTTCACTAAACAAATTGCTGATTTAATCTGTCACAATACAGATATTATTCCTGCTCGTACAATTCATAAAATGGGAGAAAATAGATCAAGACAAATTTATTTAACAGTTAATTACCAAGAATCTGCCATGATTGTTAATGAAGAGCCACTTCCACCTAATATTCTGTTGTCGGTGTATAACTATATTTTTCAGGTAAAATTAAAACTTACCTACTGGTAATCAGTTCTTAAGAGCACTTTCCATTTACTAGTAACTTATTTCACTGAAGGGACTCAGAACATGCCTATCCGGCTAGAACTAATAAGCTGGCTAGAATCAAAGTTAGGCAACGTTATAAATAATCTGGCTCCATGCAATGTAAGGATAACAGCACCTGAATTGCATCTGGAAGCATATTGGGAGCCAGTGCAGCTCATGTAGCTCTGGTATTTTTCACTCTTGCCCAGCTGCAGCTTCCGAATGCTTTTCAAGTGCTATCCCAAGTATACAGAATTGCGATAATCCAATATGGAGGTGACCAAGGAATTCAGAAAGAAGATAGCCTTCAATGAAAGTCTCTTCAATGAAAGCCTGCGAGGCAGGATGGCCGCTGGTTTCTTTTGCTCCGTCCGGTGGAGCAAAAAAACGCCGAAATAAACCGCCGTTCTGGATCGGAGCCTTACAAAACAGGGTCCCTGCAACGGAGCGAGATCCTGGGGAGCTGAATGAACAACCTTTCGGAGGGTCGACACTCTCAAACGTCCTCTGTCCCACGCAGCAGCCCGGAGTGTGCTTTGCAGCGCTCGTCTAGGCTGGCGGAATGGCGGCGCTGCGCTAAAGGCTTTGCTTCGGCGTTTTAAGCCTTAGGCGTTTTAGTCACCCACAAGCAGCTTGGACCAGCGTTTTACGACCTTTTATGGTCCTAGCTTTAGCCCTATTTCCTTTGCTGATTGGGAGGACCCTGGTGCTTAGTTGTCTCCGGAGGACTATTGTTATTCAAAGGAGGTGGGTGATTCGAACGTTGCTGGAGGAGGCAAGGCAGCTGGTTTTCTCCCGGCTGCTGTAGTCTCTTTAGGCACCCCCCCCTCCCTTTCTACTCTGGTGGATTATACTACTGGATGTTTTTGGCGTTTTTCGACATCTTTGGCCCTGTTTTTCTCTTGGAATCTCTTTAGACTCTGTTGTTGACTTTATAGAGGGGTAGTTGGTTTGATATGGGGCGGTATAAGACCTGGCAGCTGGCCTTGCGGCCATTACCACAACCCCTTAATCTACCCCCTAGGCCTTTTTTACAGCACGGCCTCTCCTTTTCTCCCTGGCCTTCAGTTCGCTCTTATTTATACGGGACTTTACCATATGGTTCCTTACTCACGGCTACTGGACATTGGACATTGGACTCACGATCTAGTCCTGGTTGGTACGATCATTGCCGCCCGTTGTTGTTAAGAGACTCCATCTTAGCCCCTTTGGAGCTTCTATCCCAATACCATCAGCACCATCTTTACCATCTTCTCCAACGCTGCCTTTTCCATCAACATTGGTTTCAACGCTACTTTTTTTACCAACATTGGTTTCCTGCCATTCTGGACTTTGACTGTCTGACTTCCCTCACCCATATAGTTAGGGCCTGTGATCCTGTTTTTTCTTAGCCCTGACTGTTACCATCACTATTATACTGGTTTTACCCCCAGAAGGAAATTTTGGACCTGGCTGCGAACATTAACTCCGAACATTAAGAGCCAACTTTGCCATCTGAACTCGCACCTTAAATTTTAATCAACTGCGCTACTATTTTAGTTTCTTTCTTTTCTTTCATCTTTCTCTTCTCTCTTTGTATGGGATATGCATGAGATACGTATGAGATGAATGAATGTCCCACTTTTTATTATCATATTGTTGTAAATTTTTGTGTTTTTAATTTTTACGTGGGGACTGTTTGGGGGAGTGCATGGGTATGTATGATTCGGAGGACCTGCCGGGAGATGCGGGGGCCATGGGGGTGGTTGAGGGGACCAGAGACACGGGAGAGGGTCGGGGTATTACGGTCGTAACAGGGAGGGGCAGATACGGCAGGGACTTTAGGGCAGGCCATTACCGGGGAAGGAGGGTTCGCTACATCACAGAGATCCCTCCTTCCGGCCCTATGAGTCCCACTCCGAGACCAGATGGCGCAAGTGATCAGGACCCTGGACTCAGGCTGCTGTCGCTAAATGCCAGGTCTGTGGTACATAAAGCTCCTCTCGTCCGGGACTTAATTTTAGACGAGAGGGCAGACCTGGCATGTATTACTGAAACCTGGCTGGGCCCAGAGGGAGGAGTCCCCCTTGTAGAGCTGTGCCCAGAAGGATTTCAGGTGCTACACCAGCCGAGAGCCCAGGGAAGGGGTGGGGGTGTGGCCGTTGTTATCCGGGAGTCGTTAGTTCCTCGTAGGGTCCCTGCTCCGGAGCTTGTCGGGTGTGAGTCTCTGCTGATAAAGTTGGACCTCAAGGGTCAAGTGGGTCTGCTGTTAACGTACCTGCCTCCCAACAGCGTTGCAGCAGCCCTCCCCTCGCTCCTCGAGTCGGTAGCCGAGCTGGCAATTGAGTTCCCTAGGTTGATGGTCCTGGGGGACTTTAATTTGCCGTCGCTCGGTGAAAACTCTGATGGGGCGCAGGAGTTCATGGCTTCCATGACAGCCATGGGCTTGACCCAAGTAATTCGGGGCCCAACCCATTCGGCGGGGCACATGCTCGACCTCGTATTTCTCTCGGAGCAGTGGATTTGTGATCTTGGTCTGAGGGGTAACGACATCATACCCCTGTCGTGGTCAGACCACTGCCTACTGAGGCTCGACTTCCGGAGACCAAACCCCCACTGTAGGGAGGAGGAACCGACCAGGTGGTTCCGCCCCAGGCGACTTATGGAACCGTTAAGGTTCCAGACGGAGCTTGGGGTTATTCCTGATACTTTCACCCACAGTCCGGTAGAGACTCTGGTTGCTGCTTGGCACTCGGCAGCATCGGAGGCCCTCGACCGGATTGCGCCACTACGGCCCCTCCGAGGCAGCGGATCCCGGAGACCTCCTTGGTTCACCGAGGAACTCCGGGAGATGAAGCGCCGGAGGAGATGCCTAGAGCACCGATGGAGGTCCGATAAGTCCGAATCGAGCCGAGCAATGGTAACCACCTGCACCAAGGAATACACCAGGGCACTTAGGGCAGCGAAAAGATCTCACATAGCCACCTTGGTTGCGTCCGCTGAGTCCCGCCCAGCCGCCCTGTTTAGGATAACCCGCTCCCTATTGAATAAAAGGGAAGCGGGGGAACCCTTGCAGGGCAGAGCTGAGGACTATGCCCAATTCTTAGCGGACAAAATTGCTCGGTTTCGGTCGGACTTGGACTCCATCCCCGCAGTTCCAGCCGAGGCACAGGAGGATCAAGTAGAACATCTCTGGGTTGAGTTTCAGGATGTTACCCCCGGGGATGTGGACAAGGCCATGAGGGCTGTAAGTGCCTCCACCTGTGTACTGGACCCGTGTCCCTCATGGCTGGTTACTAACAGCAGTGAGGTGACACGAGGCTGGATCCAGGCGGTTGTTACCGCCTCTCTTCGGGAGGGGAACTTCCCTGCCGCACTGAAAGCGGCGGTGGTGAGACCCCTCCTAAAGAAACCATCTCTGGATCCAGCTGTTCTTAATAACTATCGCCCAGTCTCCAACCTTCCCTTCCTTGGGAAGGTTGTTGAGAAGGTGGTGGCCTTCCAGCTCCAACGGTCCTTGGAGGAAGCAAACTATCTCGACCCCTTCCAGTCAGGCTTCAGACCCGGTTACAGCACAGAAACCGCTTTGGTCGCATTGACCGATGATCTCTGGAGAGCCAGAGATGGAGGACATTCCTCCATCCTGGTCCTCCTTGACCTCTCAGCGGCTTTCGATACCATCGACCATGGTATCCTTCTGCGACGACTGCGGGAGGTGGGAGTGGGAGGCACCGTGTTGCGGTGGTTCTCCTCCTACCTCTCGGACAGGTCGCAGTCGGTGTTAGTGGGGGGGCAGAGATCGTCCCCTAGGCCCCTAACTTATGGGGTGCCTCAGGGCTCGGTCTTATCCCCCCTACTATTCAACATCTACATGAAACCGCTGGGAGAGATCATCCGCAGGCACGGGATCAGATACCATCAATATGCGGACGATACCCAGCTGTATCTGTCCGCCCCGTGCCAACTCAATGAAGCGGCAGACGTGATGAACCGAGGCCTTGAGGCCGTTATGGACTGGATGAGGGTTAACAAGCTTGTGCTCAACCCAGAAAAGACCGAGTGGCTGTTGTGCTTCCCTCCCAAAGATTCGATCAATATTCCATCACTCAGGCTGGGGGGTCAAATTCTATACCCCTCAGAGAGGGTTCGCAACTTGGGAGTCCTCCTGGATCCACAGCTATCGTTTGACCACCACTTGACGGCTGTGACCAGGGGGGCATTCGCCCAGGTTCGCCTGGTGCGCCAGTTGCGACCCTACCTGAATCGGGAGGCTCTCACAACAGTCACTCGGGCCCTTGTGACCTCTAGGCTGGAATACTGCAATGTGCTCTACATGGGGCTGCCCTTGAAGAGCATCCGGCGACTTCAGCTAGTACAGAACGCGGCCGCGCGAGTGATCGTGGGTGCACCTCGGTTCACCCACATAACACCTATCCTCCGCGAGCTGCGCTGGCTACCTGTCGATCTCCGGATGCGCTTCAAGGTGTTATTAGTCACCCATAAAGCCCTGCATGGTAGTGGATCTGGATACTTGAGAGACCGCCTTCTGCCAATTACCTCCCTGCGACCAATAAGATCTCATAGATTAGGCCTCCTCCGTATTCCATCGGCCAGCCAGTGCCGGCTGGCAACTACAAGGAGGAGGGCCTTCTCAGTAGTAGCCCCGACCCTTTGGAACGAGCTCCCCGTGGAGATTCGTACCCTCTCCACCGTCCAGGCCTTCCGCACAGCCCTTAAGAACTGGCTAGCCCGTCAGGCCTGGGGACAAGGATAGGCGCCCCTCCCGAATGATGAATGTATGTTGCTTGCTATTTTATTATATGTCTCTATGTCAATGTTTGTATTCCCCCTCCCTGATTTTATGTGAGCCGCCCTGAGTCCCCTCAGGGAAAAGGGCGGCCTACAAATATTAATAAAATCTCTAAAAAATCTCTAAAAAAAAGTATGTAAAAGGAGCTGAAACTTTTTAAAGTGCAGAATGAGGATCTGAGAGAGACCCTTGAAGAAGAACCCCTAAATTGTCTCCACAGCCAGAGTTAAAGATAACAACTCTCTAGATCAGTGATGGCGAACCTATGACACGCGTGTCAGTGCTGACACGCATAGCCATTTGGGGTGACACGCACAGGATTTCATGCGATTCATCCTCGGCTCCTGCACGGCCGCCGAGGATGAAAGAATCTGTGCTGGAGGAACGGGGGGGCGGGACGTGTGATCTCCCCCGCCCACACTCACTTACTGTATCGCCGCCGCCCCTTTCTGAGCGCAGGGGCTGCTGGTAAGGCGTGCGTGCCGTGCGCATACACGTCATCAGCGCGGCGAGGGAGGACCCACAGGAGAGGAGCGCGGGAACAGTGCGCGCCTCTCTCCAGTCAGGCCGGCACAGAGAGTCTACTCCTGGGACTGTCGGTTACGACCGCACCACACTTATCTCAGTTCACGGCAGGGCTGTGGAGTCTGCTGCTTCCAGCTCCATGTCCTCATCAACATGCCGCTCCGGCCCGCCCCCGCTATGAATATTCATATTCTTCGCCCTCGCGTCACTAGGAATATTCATAGCAGGGGCGGGCTGGAGCGGCATGTTGATGAGGACGTGGAGCTGGAAGCAGCCGACTCCACAGCCCTGGTTCACGGCACCCCAAACAAGTTCAATAATATCAAGGGCAACATACGAAATCGACTGATGAACAAAGAAGTTACTAAGCAGGTATGTTAAATAATTTGTTTTTGGTTTATTAAATACAATTATATATTGCAATTATACATTTTTGTAGTTTAAACTATAAATTGCGCAAAATTATGTTTTTGTCGAAGTGACACACAACGCGAGTTATGCTCGATTTTTTGCCGATTTTTGACACACCACGCCAAAAAGGTTGCCCATCACTGCTCTAGATGAAGAGAGCTCTACAACCCACAGCTACTTGGTCTTATAGGATTGATCTGAAGCCATTCTTCTCTATCCAGACTCTAGGTACTCAAAACACCAACATAGCATCATTTGAACAAGTTAAGATATACAACTAAGTGTCATACAACAGGCCAAGAAATAATCTCACCAAATTGTCATTTAAATGTTAAAGAACAAGGGAACAATTGATTCATGTAGTTGTCCATAAAATTGAGACATAATTAAACCTCTTGCCCACTACACCAAAGAAACTGGACTTAGAAAAAGGAGGAAAATCACTGAGAAAATGTGCCTCACACTCCCCAACCATCACCAGCTGGCCCAGGATATGTTTGATGATACTGAAAGTCAGTAAAATCAATCACCCAAAGCCAGCTGTGTGACCTTGGGCCAGTCACTCTCAGCCAAACTCCCTTCATAGGTTTGTTGTTGTGGAGAAAATAGGAAGATTAAGGTGTGTTGGATTTGCCAATGTGGGTTATTTATAAAAAAATAATAAACAAATGAATAAATAAAATAAGGTCAAGATGGACACACTACCCCCGTCCCAGGCCAGCCAGAGATAATCCACATGGATGTTCAATGCCATCTTGTAATATAATCTGCATGAAATTTGACTGTACTAGTTCAAATAATCTATTTCTTTTACAGCTCTTTGAAGGTGTAGGCCTACTAGCTTCTCAACATTTTTTTTCAAAGGGGAAGGTTAGAAATTGGATGAAAGTTGTCCAGTACTTCCAGGGCCACTGCTGACCTCTTGAGGAGGGGACAGACTGTTAAAAAGGAGAAACATGTAATACTACTTGGGCCCAGCTACATGTGACCTCCTCAAAAGCCTTGACTACCATGAGGAACCTGAATCTGATACAGAGGTGACAGAGATCTGTCCACTTATTTGGGAGTAACTGGATTGAATTTATGTTATTTTGAATTTAGGTTATGCTGCATTTTTTCTTTTATGCTGTTATTTTTTCCTACTGTTATTAAATCAAGTACCTTTCTCATCATAATATGGTGTTTCCAATTTCTTTGCAGAATTGGCTTTTTCAGAAAGTCCAGAAAGATACTACATATGGGATTTCCAGAAGAAGTACCGTTAACAGAAGAAAGCTCCATGAAAGCAGATCAAACAATAGCAGCAAAGACCAATGTATAGAATAGTTCCTTGGAACCTCTCTAAATAAACACAGAATTGATTGCCCAGGTGTGCTCCAGATGGCTGCTACTCACAAGGAGACTCCAGAACAACAGTTTTCGACCAGCAGGGAGGTAACACGAGGCTGGCTCCAGAGGACTGTTAACACCTCTCTACAGGAGGGATCTTTCCCGCAGCCTCTGAAGGATGCGGTGGTAAGACCCCTCCTTAAGAAGCCTTCTCTGGACCCAGCTATCCTTAAAAACTACCGTCCAGTCTCCAACCTCCCTTTTATAGGAAAGGTTGTTGAGAAGGTGGTGGCCTTTCAACTCCGACAGACCTTGGATGAAGCAGACTATCTAGATCCCTTTCAGTCGGGTTTCAGGCCTGGTTACTGCACCGAAACTGCTTTGGTTGCGCTGACCGATGATCTCTGGTGGGCCAGGGATAGAGGACATTCCTCTATCCTGGTGCTTCTTGACCTCTCAGCGGCCTTCGATACCATCGACCATGGTATCCTTCTGCAATGGCTGGGGGAGGTGGGAGTGGGAGGCACCGTTTTACGGTGGTTCTCCTCTTACCTCTCGGACAGGTCGCAGTCGGTGTTGGTTGGAGGACAGAGGTCGACCCCTAAGCTTCTTAAATATGGGGTGCCGCAGGGCTCGGTCCTGTCCCCCCTCCTATTTAATATCTACATGAAGCCACTGGGTGAGATCATTCGCCAGCACGGGATTAAATACCACCAATATACAGATGATACCCAGTTGTATCTGTCTGCCCCGTGCCAACTCAGCAAAGCGGTGGAAGTGATGTGCCAGTGCCTGGAGGCTGTCAGGGTCTGGATGGGAGCGAACAAGCTTGCACTCAATCCAGACAAGACCGAGTGGCTATTGATGTTGCTCCCCAAAGATAGTCCAGATATTTTTTACAAACATCACAACCATAATTTCCAGGCTCAATTATGGTTGTAAGTCAAGGACTATCTGTGGTTTGAATCAACTCTCTCACACAGACTCTCTTTGAGGACAACTGGAGGAATATGGGTCTTCATTTTACTGACCTCAGAAGGATGGAAGGCTGAGCCAACAACAATGATTATAAACTGTATTATTATTATCATCATCATCATCATCATCATCATCATCATCAATAATAATAATAATACAGTAATATACAGAGTTCAATCACACTCTCTGCAACGGAAACTTATAAAGCCCAGTGTTATGAGTTGTACTTTTTGGGAATAAGTTGTAACTGAAATAGTTCAATAGATAAGGAGAACTATTTATGTGTAGGCAGGCTCTCTATACTTTGTCTTCTGCCAGCAATTATAAGTGCAAGATGTCAAGCTTAGATAATGTCTGGCAACTATAAATCTCACCTGAATGCAATAAAAACAATACTTCAAAAGACAACATTTCCACACAACCAAAGCCAAGATGCAAGGTATTCAAATTAAATGTGACTTTGTGGCAGTCAGAAGTCAGAACAAAGTTTGTCAACTTTCTCAGCTTTATGGACTGGGGGAGATGGTTTTGCACAAGCAGCTCCATTTGCATAAGCAGTGGGCACACCCGCCCACTGCATGTACTTGCCTGCTGCTCACATGACAGATGCACGTGTGCACACTCATCACTTCTCCAGCCTGGTTCTGAAAGGCTCAAAGCCCGGTAGTGGGCCATGGCCTGGGGGTTGTGGGCCCCTGAGTTAGAAGCAGCATGTGTTCTAGAAATTAGATTTAAGGTTAGAAAGTGATTAACTAATAAAAGTTCGACCCCCAAGCTCATGTTTTATAGTGCTCAGGCATTTTCCTGAGTCAGGTCTCCTTTTTTAGAGGTGCCTCCTTATATGCCTCTCTTCTATGCACATGATCATTCTGTGTCTTTAAGGTTTGAAGGCTTTCTTTTCAGACTCTAGATCAGGCCTGTACAACATACGACCTCTGTAGCCTATTGCCATTTTTTAAAAAGTAAACACATTTGCCACCACAGCTTCAAAAAACACAGTTCAAGCACTTCCAATACCTCCAGTTCTGTTGCCAACATTCCACTAACCACAAAACTGATCAACACACTAAAAATTCCTTAGTAGCCATAATTATTTTTAATTTATCAATGTAGTCTTGTTACTGTTACTGTTTATTAAACTTGTATGCCGCCCTATTCCCAAGGGGACTCAGGGCGGCTAACAAACCAAAATAGGAAAGAGGGGGCAATACAAAGCAAACAAACAAGACAAACAAGATACAAAAAAAAGATTAAAAAACTCATCAACAGCCGCAACAATTCGAGTGGGGCTGGGAACTCATCAGCCCCAGGCCAGCCGGACAGCCAGGTCTTGACGGCTTTACGGAAACCTGAAGGGTGGTGAGGGTCCGAATCTCCACGGGGAGATCGTTCCAGAGGGCCAGAGCAGCCACAGAGAAGGCCCTCCCCCGGGGGGTCGACAGTCGACACTGGCTAGTTGATGGAATCCGGAGGAGGCCTAATCTGTGGGATCTAATTGGTCGTAGGGAGGTAATTGGCAGAAGGCGGTCTCTCAAGTACCCAGGTCCGATACCATGTAGGGCTTTAAAAGTAACGATTAGCACCTTGAAGCGCATCCGGAGTCCAATAGGCAGCCAGTGCAGCTCGCAGAGGATAGGTGTAACGTGGGTGTACCGGGGTGCACCCACAATCTCTCACACGGCTGCATTCTGGACAAGCTGAAGTCTCCAAATGCTCTTCAAGGGCTGCCCCATGTAAAGCGTGTTACAGTAGTCCAGTCTTGAGGTCACAAGGGCGTGAGTGACTGTTCTGAGTGCCTCCCGGTTCAGGTAGGGACGCAATTGGTGCACCAGGCGAACCTGGGCAAATGTCACAGCTGACAAATGGTGTTCTAAAGTCAGCTGTGGATCCAGGAAGACTCCCAAATTGCTAACCCTGCCTGAGGGGTGTATAATTTCACACACCCCCAGCCTGAGAGTTGGAATACAAGGCCAATTATTGGGAGGGACAAACACAAGCCACTCGGTCTTGTTGGGATTGAGTGCAAGCTTGTTCACACCCATCCAGACCCTAAAAGCCTCAGGCACTGACACATCACGTCAACCGCTTCACTGAGTTGGCACGGGGCGGACAGATACAGCTGTGTATCGTCCGCATATTGGTGGTATTTTATCCCGTGCCGCCAAATGATCTCACCCAGTGGCTTCATGTAGATGTTGAACAGGAGGGGGGACAGGACCGAACCCTGCGGCACCCCATACTTAAGGGGCCTAGGGGTCGATCTCTGCCCTCCAACCAACACCGACTGTGACCTGTGCGAGAGGTAGGAGGAGAACCACCGAAGAACGGTGCCTCCCACTCCCACCACCGCCGCAGAAGGATACCATGGTCGATGGTATCGAAGGCCGCTGAGAGGTCAAGGAGCACTAGGATGGAGGCATGACCCCCGTCCCTGGCTCTCCAGAGATCATCGATCAGCGCAACCAAAGCAGTTTCCATGCTGTAGCCAGGCCTGAATCCAGACTGAAAGGAATCTAGATAATCGTTTTCATCCAAGGACCGCCAGAGCTGAGAGGCCACCACTTTCTCAACAACCTTCCCAACGAAGGGGAGGTTGGAGACTGGACGGTAGTTACTTAGAATGGCTGGATCCAAAGACGGCTTCTTCAGGAGGGGTCTCACCACCACCGCCTTTAGGAGGGGTAGGAAGGTCCCCTCCCGAAGAGAGGCGGTTACTATTGTCTGGATCCAGCCCCGTGTCACCTCCCTGCTGTTTGCAACCAGCCAGGAGGGGCACGGATCCAGCACGCACGTGGAGGCACTCACTGCTCCCATGGCCCTGTCCACTTCCTCAGATGTGACAAGTTGAAAATCAATCCATAAATTCTGCTCAAGACCTTCCCCCGGTACCTCGGCTGGCTTTGAGCAATTGGAGTCCAGGTCTGTCCGAAGCCGAGCAACTTTGTCCGCAAGAAATTGGACAAATTCCTCAGCTCTACCTTGTAAAGGGTTGCCCGCATCCCTCCCTTTCAAGAGGGAGCGGGTTATTCTGAACAAGGCGGCTGGGCGCGACTCAGTGGAAGCAATCAGAGCGGCAAAATATGCGTTTTTTGTTGTCCGAATTGCCAGGAGTTAGGCTCTGATGCAGGTTTTCAACAGTGCTCGGTCTGACTCGGACTTACTGGCCCTCCAGCGGCGCTCTAGGTGTCTCTTTTGGCATTTCATCTCCTGGAGTTCCTCAGTGAACCACCTAATCGGTTCCTCCTCCCTACAGTGGGGGATTGGTCTCCGAAAGTCAAGCCTCAGTAGGAAGTGGTCCGACCATGACAGGGGCAAGATCTCCATACCCCTCAAACCAAGATCACAACTCCACTGCTCCGAGAGAAATACGAGGTCAAGCGTGTGACCCGCCGAGTGAGTCGGGCCCCGAATTACTTGGGTCAAGCCCATGGCTGTCATGGAAGCCATGAACTCCTGCGCTCCATCAGAGTGCTCGCCGAGCGAAGGCAAATTGAAATCCCCCAGCACCATAAGCCTGGGGAACTCAACTGCCAGCTCAGCTACTGACTCGAGGAGCAAGGGGAGGGCTGTTGCAACGCTGTTGGGAGGCAAGTACGTTAACAACAAGCCCACTTGACCCTCAAGGTCCAACTTCACCAGTAAGGACTCACACCCGACAAGCTCCGGAGCAGGGATCCTACAAGGAACTAGAGACCCTCGGATAACAATGGCCACTCCCCCACCCCTTGCTGGGGTCGTGGCTGATGAAGCACCTGAAAACCCTCTGGGCACATCTCAGTGAGGGGGACTCCTCCCTCCGGGCCCAGCCAGGTTTCAGTAATACATGCCAGGTCTGCCCTCTCATCTAAAATTAGGTCCCGGACGAGGGGAGCCTTGTGAACCACAGACCTGGCATTTAGCGACAGCAGCCTAAGACCAGGGCCCTGTCTAGAAGTCATGCAGGTCTGCTTTAGATCCATATCCTATGTTTCAAGTGATCGTTCTATACTTACAAGCTCCCCCTCTAACAGGCTTGACTCTTTATAAGCTTCATCTGCAGACATTTGAGCCCTCTGATTTCAGAGTCACAAGGTCAAGAACATCATCTATTAAGCTCCGATTCTGCACTTTAAAGTCTGGTACAGGTCAGCAAAACACTTGATGAAACCTGTAATGCAGCATTTTAACTTATGTGGTATCTTCTTTGTATATTTCTTTCTTTATGTTGTGCATTGAAAAGTGAAATCAACCTCTTCTCAGAGATCTTTGTCTATCTAAAAAGACAAAGCAATCATCAACAGAGAACAGAAATTCCTAGGCCATTCAGATTTAAGACTATATAACATTACTGTTAGGTAGATTATAACTTATCTATTGGTGAATCAGAATAAAAGTTCAATATGGTCGAAAGTATATAATGCGTTTGCTAATCAACAATTGAAATAAAGTAAATGACTGACGAATTACTGAGTCGGGGAAATTATTATCGTGACTCTTGGAACCCATTGAAAAACAGGCACTAAATCACTATTTCCATACTAACTACTGACACTGAACACCAGTTTTAGAAAACAAGATCAAATTATAAAATGCCTGAAGAGCAAATAAATCCTGATAAACTTCCTGCTTGTTAAAATATATTCCAACTAGTGGGTTGTATCAAAAATAGGCCCATTGGTCTAATAGATAACATGGTTAAAGTTTCTTGTAAGTAGAGTTGAGAAATGAGTAGAAGAAAAGTGCATTTTCGCAGAAGAATATTCTAATTTAGACGAAGTCAATCAAATATTGACAATTGCATTGTCTTAAATCATCTAATTATTAAAATGTCCACAAGGAAACACAGCTATTTACTGCCTTGATACAGGTAGTCCTTGATTTATTACAATTGAGTCCAAAATTTATTCTAAGTGAAATATTGATTAAGTGACTTTTGCCTCATTTTATGACTTTTCTTGTCACAGTTAATCATTTCATTTGTTAAGTTAACAAATGGCTGTTAAGTGAATCTGTCTTTCACATTGAAGGATTGCAAAAGCTGATCATATAACCCCGGGACACTGCAACTGTCTTAAAAATGAATAAGTTGCCAAGCATCCAAATTTTGATCATGTGACCAAGGGAATACTATGACCAAGAGTCATAAGTGTGGAAAACTTCATTGTTGTTGTAACTTTGAACAGTCACTAAATTACCATTCTAAGTTGAGGATTACCTGTATACTTCAATGTAGCATTTGATATAATTAACAAGGAAATAATATGAAGAAAATTGACTGTTCACAATAGGGAATCTAGACTACTTACATTAAACAAAGTCCTTTAATGCAAACACTTGTTTGATAGTATGGTTTGGAATCAATGCAGCCATGAAAAGCAGGAATACTTATAAAGGAATAAAGTGGTGTATACTTGCACTGTTCTGCTATTTAACATATATCAATTACTTACCAGGACTGATGAAGGATTCTGAAGTACACGTCTAAAGTACTCCCCAGTCACTACAAATACTATGATTCTATTACAATATTTGCAAGTTGGGCAATGTAAGTAGTTAAGAAGATTTGGCTCTTACTGCAATAATAATCCTCTGATCATTATAAATCAAAGGTCATGGTTTTGGAAAATGACATCAGCCATACACAGCTATTGTATGGCAAGTTAGTAGAGCATTCCTTATTTAAGAAAAGTCTTCTTGAAGATTGGATCTTGGCTCCCTCATCATTGAAGGAGCTCTCTCAAAGTGAGGGCTTTTATGAATTTAAATTTAATTTATATTAAAATTAATATCTGTTATCCAGGTTCTTTGGCTCCAATTATTAAATCCAAAGTCACACTATGGAGCTGAGGTTGGACTTAAAACAAGTATTAATCAAACACAATCACATCATCTGAAAAGTATTTTGGAGGTAGATAAAAGGATCTCAGCTGCTTTATCTATCTAAAATTAGGACATAACATTATTGGTACAAAATCAATTTTGGATGTGGAGCTTTGGATATCTTCAAAAAGTGCATGGGTGATGGGAGATGGTGAGGAGAGAGTGGGCTGGGAAGCAGGTGCATGGTCTAAAAGGGACCTTATGAGGGGACGCAACAGGGAGAGGGAAGGCCTGAAGGGACACAGAGGGAACCAGGTCCAAGACCTACAGATCCCTGAGGGCTTGAAATAAGAGTACAGAAGTCTTAGATGGTGGGAGAATGCTCAGATTAATGTTGATGCCTTCATCTGATATTGGTTGCCACCATCTTCTTTTCTTACACTTAATCATGGCTATAGGAAGAAAGCTAAAGGAAATAAAATGTTTTATTCTTTATGCTAAATACCAAGAGTGCCTTAAGCAGTCAATATAGAGAAGTCTGAATACTAGATTTCATCCTTCTATGTCTGCTTAAATTCCTTCCTTTTTTCCCTGTAGCTAGCCGCCACTCATCAAGAGATTTTTAAAAAGCCTCTTTCTTTTCTATGGACAATGGAATTGTATTTACTCAGAGATTTAGACAATCTTGTAATTCCTTACTAGAGGTAGAAAGGATTTTTATGTGTGTGTTAACAGATCTCAAAAAGCTTACCTTGATAAAAACACCCATTGTAAGTATTGATATGCCTATTTATTGATAGTATAATTTCTTACATATACAACTCTGCTGTTCCTTCTCATAGAATTAAGGAGAAATTTTCTGTCTGAACAATCGGTAGAATTTTTTTTGCTTAGAGTGCTCCATCAATGGAGGTTTAAAAAAAATTGGGCAGCCATTTGTCCAGAGCTGCATAAGGTCCCCTGTTTAAACAGGGGATTGGTCTTAGAAGTTCTCCAAAGTGACTTCCAACTCTATTATTTTGTAATTCTGCACAGATCATTCTCAATTTACAACCACAACCGAGCCCAAAATTTATGTTGCCAAGTGAGACATTTATTGAGTTTGGCCTCATTTTATGCCCTTTCTTGCTAGGGTTGTTAAGTGAATCACTGCAATTAAGTTAGTAATATGGTTGTTAAGTGAATCTGGCTTTTCCATTGATTTTGCTTGTCATTGTCAGAAGATGATCACATGAGCCTGGGACAGTGTAACCATCATAAATATGACTCAGTTATCGAGAGTCTGAACTTTGCTCACATGACCATAGGGAATGCCGCAACAGTTGTAAGTGTGGAAATGGTCACAAGTAACTTTTTTCAGTGCCATCATAACTTTGAGCAATCACTAAAATGAATGGTTGTAAGTCGAGGAGCATCTGTAATGCCAGCCAACCTGTACAGTGTCTCTTGTGCACTCTCAACCTTTGCAGTGCCTCTTATCCCCTTACCATCCCATGAGCACCTATTGTGCACTCCATCATATTTTCCCCAAGAGCATAAAGCATCTCACGTATCCTTCAGGCTTCCCCAACCTTCTCACTCACATGGAGCCACCTTGTCATGCACCTTCACCCCTGCCCATTTCCTCAACAGCCCTACCTGGCAACAACCAGCTTGCAGGCCTGGGACTTGCAATTTCCTGCCAGCTTGCTGACTAGGTTGTGGGAAATCAGCAGGAAGTTGCCTTGCCTAATGACAGTGTGATAGCAACAGGGACTGTAGGCATTGCTGTCGTGCTTTACAATGACATTGCTTTGCAATGGAAATTTCAATCGCAATCGCCATCAAAAGTCAAGGACTATCTGTAGAGACAATGTAATCTTCCTAATTCATATAATGTACATGAAATGAAAAGTACAGTATAGGGGTGGAATTTGCATTTTTTTCAAGACATAGAACTTGTTAAAAACAAATATTCAAATATAAGAAATTGTTCATGTTACCTATATATACTTATTAGTCCTAATTAGAAAAAAATCAAAATAATATGGCTATATTGAGGAGCAGATATCTAGGATGAGTATGTCACTTTATATTGTAAAGTTGAAAAATTATACAGAAAATCCTCCATTTATAATTAATATTTCCATAGGAGAGCTGATAGTCTTGTGTAACTCTGGTGCTTTGGAGAATAAGTCGTTCCTCTCCTCTCTGTGACATTACTGGAAGGCAGTTAAAATGTACCCCCTACTTTTTCACTTCAATAGGCTAGACATATTGCTAAATTCCCTGAACCATTCATCATACGATTTAGCATCCAGAACCTTTATCATCTTTATTGTTCTTCTCTGGACACTTTCCAGGATTTGTATGCTGGTGACCAGAACTGGACACAATATTCCACTAGCACAGCACAAAGCAGTACTATTGCTTCTCATAATCCTGATGCTATCATAATACATATTATTATGCAACATAAAAATATAGACAAATGTAATGAATTAACATATTGAAAACTCATTGGACTTTTTTATAGCCACTTAGGTACCCATCTTTCTCCTTCCTGCTTTTGCAAATGTGTTTCATCCTGAAGGGATTTGAGACACAGATATAGTATATTGTAGTTGAGCAGTGCAACCCTATGTTTATTAATTCCAACTCAACCCAATCCTAAGTAGAAATGCACGGGTTACAACTCTAATTGTAACTCTAATTATAAAGCAAACGTCTTAGGACGACACATATGTATATATATTTCTGTAACAAGGAAACTGAAGAGGGAAGAGAGACTCACTATGATCCTTTTCCTCTGCTAAGTTTGCTAGAAATGTTTTTTGTTGCTTGGGGAAAAACAAAGAATTGGATGTTGTCCATGTGGCAAAAGAAGGTACAGTAACTACTTCCTGTACTAAATGCATGCAAGCACTGGTAATGTAGCAAGTTAAATGGGAAAAGCAGCTCCTGAGGCAGGACTTTTAATCCCCTACTCAAAGCTATGGAACCCAGTTTTGAGGGGGGGGGTGGAATAGTGAACATCTGGTCTGGGACTAGTATTGTAAAAAAAAGACCTTGGAATAGTAATTGGTTGCAAACAAAATGTGACCCTAAAGTAGAATTAGAGCTCCCTAGGTCTCCCGGTTTCTAGCCTCATGCCTTAACCAAACTGGCTCTCCTACCTCATCAAGTACTGTGTCCAATTTTGTGGATTATACATTTAAATTGGATTAGGTTTAGAAAAGAGCAATGAAGTTGATTGGGAGACTAGAAATTTAAACATTATAATGGGAATCTTTCAAGATTGGGGTAAATACTAATACAGATAGTCCTCGACTTACAACAGTTCACTAAGTGACAGCAGTCTTCCAATATCTAAGGGGCTGCCACAAAGAACAGGGCTCAACCTATTCTCCAAAGCACAAGAAGGCAGGAAAAGAAGCAATGGATAAAAACTAATTAAGGAGAGAACTAACCTAGAACTAAGAAGACATTTCCTTACATTTAGAATAATTAATAAGTAGAATATTTGATTCAGTCATTGTGTGTATTCCAATACTGAAGGTGTTTAAGAAGTGAAATGGTATATAGAGTTTCCTGCTTGAACAGGGCATGGGACTAGAAGAATTCAAAGCTTCCTTCCAATGCTGTTAAATATCTGAATGTAGGATATTGAATATTGGATTCGGTTATAGGATGACAGGTTCTATGGGAATTTGAAACAACTACTGGACAATAAGAACTATACATATTCAGACAAATTACCCAGGGGGAGATCAGGTTCTCTTTCACTGGATATATGAAGCAGAGGTTGAACAATAATTTATCATTTGAATTTGTACAATGAACAAGAGGTTGTACTCAAAGGCCTGAAGAGTTCATTCCAAATTTATGATTCTAAGTACCAGTAAGCACAGCTCTTTTTCTGTTTCTCAGTGCCTCTGGAAAAAGTACAGAATGACCAAAGTAGTTAAGATAATGGAACGCCTGCAAGAATGGTTTTGTTTTAACTTCCCTAAAGTTTTCTTTGTGAATAAATTACAGGTAATTAAATGCAGCTGTCAAAGAAAACTTGTTTGAGGTGCTTATTGAATCTCAAACTGGTCTTCTCTGAGCACTCCATGTTATCATAGGGATTGACCGTTAGCTTACCTGAACGGTCGTTCTCTGGGCACTGCGGGAGAGTTCAAGCATGGGTTAAATACATTTTATCTGCTCTAGGACTGAGCAGATTTTTCTTTAACCACGCCTCCTTTGCCTATTGAGGTCAGTTTAAAAACGAAGGTCTTATCCGCTGCAGGACGCCTAACAGGATTGTAACCGTGACAAAGAGTATTGGACACCTAGTTAAAACCTAGGCAGGTTTGGACTCTCCTGCAGTGCTGAGAGAATGGCAGTTCAGGTAAGCCAACGGTCATTCTCCTGTGCGCTGTTTGGAGAGTCCAAGTATGGGACATACCCAAGCTACTTTGTCCCATGGAGGGAAGAGTTAGTGTCCAGATTGTACGGATCCGAGGCAACTTTCAGTAAAACACGTCTTCCAAAGGAGGCTTCGGTTGTAAATTCTAATGAACGCTGTGGGGAACGTTCATGTAGCCGCTCTGCAAATGTCAATAATGGAAGCTTGGGTTGCCTACACTGCTGTAGTGGCAGCACTCCTTGTAGAGTGAGCAGTCATTCAACCTGGCACGGTCCTGCCCTGATGCTCCTAAGCCATTTTGATACAGACCCGCAGCCAATGTCCAATGGTCGAAGAGGAGGCCTTGCGGCCCAGCGACCCAGGCTGGAAAGACACAAAAAATGACTCGGAGTAATGAAACTCCTTGGTCCTTTTAACATATATGCAAATAGCTCACCTAACGTCTAACTTATGCCAAGTACGCTCCGTGGGATGCATAGGTTTGGGGCAAAAGTTGGAGAGAATCACTTCCTGGGCACTGTGAAAGTGAGTGTTCACCTTGGGGATAAAGGTGGGGTCTAGTCTCAAGATGACCTGATCAGTATGGATTATACACAGTTCCTCCCTGACTGAGAGAGCTGCAAGCTCTGAGACTCTCCTAGCAGATGTAATCGCTACTAGAAAGGCTGTGTTTAAGAGTCAAATGGCGAAGCCTGGTAATCCGAATTGGCTCGAAAGGCACGCTTGTCAGGGCTCAGAACAAACGGCAAATTCCAGGAAGGGTATCTGTGTATAGTCTGAGGCCGAATATTGGCCGTGCCCTTCAGGAAACTCTTGACCTGAGGGTGTTGACTCAGAGATTGGGATGAGCCTCTAGCGAGGATGGTGGACAAGGCAGCGAACTGATGACGGAGAGTGTTGAGTGCCAAACCTTTGTCCAATCTATCCTGAAGGAAGCCTAGCAGTTGCTGTATGGAAGCTGAAATGTCTCCAATACCACGCTCTTTGCACCAGGTTGAAAAGACGACCTATGTCGCATTGTATATTCGTGTAGTGGATGGTCTTCTGGACACTTGAATAGTCTTGATGACCTTGTCAGAAAGATTTTGCTTCCTCAGGAGTTCCCCCTCAAGACCCAGATGGCTAATTGGAGCCACTGGGGTTCCGGATGGCAGACGGCCCTCTGGCTGAGGGAGATCTGCTCCTGAGGAATTCTCCATGGTCTCTGGACGGAAAGGCTGACAAGGTCTGTGTACCAGGACCTCCTGGGCCAATGTGGGGCCACAAGGAGGATTTCCGCTTCCTCCGCTAGGAGTTTGGCTATTATCTGCAGAATAAGTGGGAGGAGAGGGAATGCATAGAGAAGTCCTAAGGGCCACTTGCACCTCAGCGCATCCGTTCCCTCCATCTGGAGCGAGTGGTAACAGGAAAAAATCTTGGCAGGTGTGTGTTGGCGTGAGTAGCAAATAGGTCTACTTGTGGTTTGCCGAACTTCCGAACTATTTGTTGGATCAGATCTGGATGCAGACACCACTAGGAGTTGTCGATTGTCTGCCAGCTCAGCCAGTCTGCCTTCACATTGTTTGTCCCAGATATGTGATCTGCTCTGATGGATGCTAGGTGGCGTTCCGCCCACCTGCCCAGAGATTCCACTTCTGTCATGAATCTTCTGGAGTGGGCGCCGCCCTGCTGGTTTATGTGGGCCTTTGTTGCTATGTTATCTGTTAGTAACAGTACATGGCGGCCCATTATCTATGCTGAAAAATGCTATAGGGTGAGCCAGGCAGCTCTCAGCTCCAACCAATTTATGTTGTGAGCTGCCTCCCTCTGCCCTGTGTCAGCTGTCCTTGACAATGTGCCCTCCATCCGTAGAGGCTGGCATCTGAGGTCACAACGACTCTTTCGGGCTCTTTGAACTGGCACCCCTTCTCTACTGCTGTTGACTGCCACCATCTGAGGAAGCGGAGCACCTTCTGTGGCAGACGAACTTGTCTTGGAGAGTTGCTGTCCTTTGACCTCTGCATCGGCAAAAGGAACCACTGTAGTTCCCTGGCATGAAGATGCGCCCAGGGAACTACCTTTAGGCAGGAGATCATGATGCCAAGAAGTTGCGAGAGTTTGATGATCGGCACTGACCTGAGCTGCTGGTATTGACGAACTCTGCTCCTGAGGTTGTGCAGACAGTCTGGAGAGAGAAACACCTGACAGGAATCCGAGTCTATGATGGTGCCTAGGTGCTGAATTCGTGTGGTTGGCTCAAAATGGCTCTTCTTCCGGTTCACCAAGAAGCCGTGCTGTTGCAGGGTGCATATGGTCACCTGAACGTCCTGCAGGGCCTGGTCGTGGCTCGAGGACTGAATGATGATGTCATCGAGGTAGCATTCCAATTGAATCATACAGGACCGCAGGTGAGTTGCCACTGCTGCCAGAAGCTTTGTGAAGGTCCCGGGTGCGGATGAGACGCCAAAGGGGAGAGCCCTGTACTGGTAATGCCTCCCATCATAGTGGAACCGCAGGAACCTCCTGTGCGGCGCATGAATGGGAACGTGCAGGTAAACTTCTTTTAAGTCTATAGAGGTGAGTAGGTCTCCCTGCCTTATGCAGTCCAGGATGGCATGGAGGGACTGCATTTTGAAACACTTAAGGCCAGATGTTGATTCAGGCGTTTCAAGTCCAAGATGGCCCTCCACCCCGCTGAACTCTTGGGAACCAGGAAAAGAATGGAGTAGAACCCCTTCCTTTCCTGTTCCGGTGGCACAGGTTCTATGGCCTTTATTTGCAGAAAAATCTACTCAGTCTTACGGCAGATAAGACTGTATTTAACCCAAAATCATCTTATATTCTAGGAATAAATCAAAACTATCCCTTTATTTGACTGAAACATTAAATAAATCTACAGATAAAGTATAAGTACTTATAAGCGTTATAAGGAGGGCTCGCTTAAGGTATTTTGTATTTGAGGCAATAAGTTAATTTCCGTATATGAAGTAGAAAGGGGTGTTAAACAGCCAACCCCTGAGATTGTATGGAGTCCTTGATGCTTTTTTAGTATCATCAGTGTGTGACATTTTCCCTAGTACAAGTGAAGGGTGTCTTAAATCTTCCATATAAGATCAACTATGTAGATCAGCAGATCACACATAATTTAATACTCAGCAACTTCTGGAAGAACTTTTACCTTTTTCTTAAAAGGACACTCTGGAAGAAAAAAAATGGCTAAAAGCACATTCTATTTTGAACTCTAGATTGACAGCTAGACAGCCTGAATCACTTATCAACCTGCAGTTAATACATGTTCAATGCCTTTTTATAATCTGGATGTTTACTCAATTTCACACAGCGGGTAATATATAACAATCATTTAATAACATACTTGAAAAACCTGAGCCATATATGGGATGGCCATTTTTTAGCCAAAGAATATGAAAGTGGTTCGAAATTCAACATGCAAGAAACATGAGAGGTAAGGAGGGAGAGGGAGGGAGGGAGGGAGGGAGGGGGGGGAGAGAGAGAGAGAGAGAGAGAGAGAGAGAGAGAGAGTGTTATGTATTGATACGTTGTAAAGCAAAGCCGCCACAACGATTATCTTTTCTTCTGGAACTCTTGACCCATATTCGTCAGGAACAGCCCCTTATGAAGAAGCGAATCTTGTACGTCTTCTAAGGCAACCAGATATCCTGCTAGGTAACTGTGATTAACCCCTGCCCGGATCCATTCGGACCCCGCCCAGTCGCCGGCTAGAGATTCCGGGACCGAAAAGTTCGCAGCCTATCAGACAGAGCCACACCAGCACGGCACTTACCCCGCCCGCCTGGGTTCCCGCGGTACCGGTTTCTCGCCTGGGAGAAATGTATGGGAACAAGGAGCAAAAAAAAAATGACAGGCTATATATATACATACCTTCTTTCGCCCACCATGCAAACGATCCATTGTTCATTTTTCTATAGCCGCCCCCTCCCCACCCCCCCACCCCATCTGCCGGAGTGAAACAGGCAGCCAGATACTCAATCTTAGCTACTGAGCTCACCAGAAAAACGAGAAGGCAAGAGCCGAGCTCTGGGAAGATGGCGGCGATTCTCATGGTCGAGAATGGCTATGCTTCGAGACAGGGAGTGAAACGGGCAGGCGATGAAATTTCTCCCCGCGGGCTCCAAAAAATTCGCGCAGCAGCAGGCAGGCAGGTCCTACCAACAGACGAAGGGAGTAGACCGACCTCACTTGCACTTCCACCACCAGCCTGCCTCGCGCAAGCCCATGCATAACTTCCGAGTTTGAAGTGCAGCCGCGAGGGACGTTGGGTAATGTAGTTCTGTAGTTTCCTTCTTGAGTCATTGGCTTGTACTCGGAGGAGCCCCCTCTGTGGCCACCGACGGAAATAAGTTTGCAGGAGGAAGTTTGCAATTTTTGATTCTCGAAAACGTTGCTAGGTAAGTTTGCAAAGTTTGTTTTTAAGTTTCTTGATGCTTGAGATAACGAGTGAGGGTGTGATTATTATTTTAGTTGACAAAGAAAGGACGCCTTTAAATCCTCTGTCTTGTAAAAGGAGGAGAATAGGACTAGAAAATAATAAATAAGAGGCGGGTAAACTGTATAACGGAGAAAGATGTAAACTGACACATTTTCTTATATTTACAGGCCTATTTTGGTTGCAAGCACTCAGCATTGAGGATATGAGTTATGTTGTCAATCTTTGTTTATCATCAACTTCATATTTTTTACTTCTATTACAAATGCACTCGATTTTGTCATTATAGCAACTGGTTTAATAGATGGCAGCAAAGATAAATTTTTGTAACTTAATATTAGATTTATTCTGGAAATTACGGACTCATTGTATCAGCATTGGTTTTATCTCATTCTTCATCAATGTTATTTTTTTCCCCTATACCTACCAGCCAATATTTTTTAAATAGAATTGTATGGAGAGCAGACGTATACACGTAATCCTCAACTTAAAACCCAAAATATCTGTTAAATGAAACATTCATTAAGTGAGTTTTGCCCCATTTTACAACCTTTCTTGCCACATTTGTTAAATAAATCACTGCCATTGATAATTTAGTAACCCAATTGTTAAGAGAATCTGGCTTCCCCACTGACAGTAGTTGTCAGAAGATTGCAAAAGGTGATCACATGACCTTGGGACACAGCAGTGGTCATAAATATGAACCAACTATTAAGCACCTGAATTTTGATCACATGATTATGGAGATGCTGCAAAGATCATAAAATAGTCATATCACATTTTGAGTGCTGTTATAACTTTGAATGGTCACTAAATGAACTGTTGTAAATTGAGGACTAGCTATATTCAAAGGGCTATTGTTATTCTTTATACTTATATTTCTACCAAATCAAAAAGACTCAAGATGCTTTACCCTAAAATTGAATAAAAGCCATAAGAATGGAAAGGTTATGAACATGAAGTGATGCTATTTCCCATAGCGAATAATCATAGAATAAAGCAATAGGGAAGCACATTAAAAACAGTTTGAGGTTTTAAAGGAAGACATGTTGAAGGACAGCGCTATGGCTTTTTTGTACATTCACTAAATAGGTCAGATTAAAATTTGATAAGTAATTGCTGTTGTAGAAAAGCTTCTTGGGACTAAGGGCCCTGGGGGAAGCTATATACGGAGACAAAAAAATTAATGATATAATCAGAAAGAAGGCATGCCTGTTAGTAAGCTTTGTTGTGTTTTCTATACAAAATAAGAATCTTGAAAATTTGCTAAATGACTAACTGTTTTACAAATTAGTTGCAAATTAATAGCAGTTTTTTAAAACATGAAAATAATAATAAAGGATTCAATGTATTTAGATATCACATTAGTGATTGCTTGGTATTTTCCTATCATATACAACCTATAGAAAGTAAATATATAGATTACTCTGCTGGAGTGTGCGACGTAGTTGTAGAACACAGGATTCTACAAAAAGGACTCAAATACAATAGAGGTGAATGCCAATTATCTAAAAAAAAATTACAGCCCTAGAAGGGACATTTAAAACCACCAAACTCGCCACAGAGGTCCAAGAAGACATTAGTCAAAGCATCACTCCACAGATCAGAAGAAGACAGGAACAGAATCAACTTACAACAGAAGAAAAAGCAGCCCTCAGAAACCTAATAAAGATTGTCCATCATCATCCTACCTACAGACAAAGACCAAACTACAGTGAATATGCACAGAGCACAGTACCTACAAAAAGCAGAACAAATACTGGAGGACAAAGAAGGCTACATCTCTGTGAATAGCATTAGAAAGAAAAACTAAGACAACCAGATCAAGAAAACCTTCAGTGACCTCACTAAGAAAGGCCAAATTACCAAAGAGGAACAGTGGTAAATGAGAAGCAAGAGATCCATCCTCCCAAACCTCTATGGACATCCCAAAATACACAAACCTGGCATACTCCTCCATCCTATCGTATCTCTATCAGGACCTCTACATGCAACATTGCAAATGAATTAACAGAAAAACTTTAGCATCTCACAAAAGGAAGCCAACATCCCATTAACTCTCCACTACAGTGTCTTCAAACAATCAGGGATGTGACTATAAATGAAGATGAAATCATCGTCTCATTTCATGTCACAACACTGTTCACGTCTATAGATCCAGAATTAGCCAAAGAATCAATGTCCACATTGCTTCACAGTAGACCTGACTTAATTAAATACATCAGGATTATGGATCTCATAAACCTCTGCTTAACTACCTAATTGCAATTTGATGGCCAAATTTACCAACAAATTAAAGGGACACTTATGGGATCACCGTTTTCAGGACTTATAGCAGAGGTCAACATGCAATGTCTAGAAGCCATAGAACTTCCACAAATACAACCAAAAATTATGGTGAAGATAGATGACATCTTCACCAAAAATGACTAATTAAAGAATACCCACAGAACCATCAACATTTTAAAAGGAATCCAGTTTACTAGAAAAGAAGAAAACAACTTTCCCTTTCTGGACATCCTGATCAGCAGAGACCATAATGACAACTAGAAACGCAAGTATACAGAAAAACTACCCATACTAACCCGGTGCTCTAGTGCCAAAGCAATAATCCAACCTCCCACAAGAGAATATATGTAAGGACTTTATTTAGATGAGCCCAAACACACTGCAGCAATCCAGAACAGTAGAAAAAGGAAATAGAGCATCTCTATAATATATTCCAACAAAATGGATATCCATGCAACTTAATCAAAAAGTCCCTAACACAATACAGCACAACCAACACAAAACCTGAAAAGAATTACATTGCCATACATCAAGAATATCTTAGACACTACCACGGGATTACTATAGCCACAAGGAATCAGCATAGCACAAAAGCCAAATAAAGCCCTTCAAAACATCCTAGGTAAACCAAAAGAAAGAAACAGGAGTCATTTATAATATACAATGTAACAACTGCAACAACCATTATGTAAGAGAAACAGGCAGAAAACTGGCAGAACTCATCCATGAACACCAACTGGCAGTCAGAAGACATGAGGAAAATAATTTCACAACATATAGACAGATTTAACCATAGTTTCAATTCGGAAAATGTGACAGTCCTAGACTAGGCCAAATAAAAAATGTCAGGGAATTTCTAGAAACCTGGCCCTCTGGCAAATCAGCTATCAATAGATACATATACATTAACAACATCTATGGATTATAATAATATGCAAAAGAGACAATCCCAAAAGAGCCCAACCAGCCCAAAAGAGAACAAAAAAACTTCAGCACTTCTCCATCAGTAATCAGCATCCAAATCAACATAGATTAACTCCGAGGTTAACTTCAAACCAACAACCAAGTAAGTAATAACCCAATCAAGAAATTATCGAAGACAAATCAGTAAACAGCCCAAACAGAATCTCTAAGACTACCCACACAGACAAGCAAGTCACCAGAATACAAACTGACAGCAAACAGCAGTCCTTTCTAGCACTGATGATGTTACCTAGTTTGGGTAATGAAATGTATGCAAGAAAACAAGCAAGGTCAAAGAGCACCAAGGACCCCTCATTTCAACCCTGAGCTACAAATATTCTCCTTTAATATAATTGTATTTGGGAGTGGGAAAATTGAGGTCTGGAAATCTAACCCAGATAGTTGAAGTTTCCTCTCCTGTTTTCTATTAATAAGAGACATTTGGCTTAGTGCCGCCTTGAATACTTTAAAAGGATCTCAGAATTTCTGTATTCATATAGATCATGTGGTTCTTTCCATTACTTGACTACAAGTTGGTCAGTCATGTTATCTTGGGATCCACTGCTTGCTGGTCCTGAGAATCAGTCCAGTTCAGGAAACAAAAAATGTCCAGTAATGCAAGGAATATGTTATTTTGGAATGGATTCAATATTCTATCCCTCTTTAAACAATGGAAAATACGCTACATTGCTAATAAATATATTTCACTACATACTTCAATGTGTATTATACATACATGTGTGTGTGTGTGTGTGTGTGTATGTATGTATATGTATATATATGAGAGAAGCCCTTAGTTCCTTAGACATTACTCTCAGCTTATTTGTGACCTACTGAAGTATTACACACCTTATTTTTGGTGAGCCGAGGTGGCGCAATGGTTAAATGCAGCACTGCAGGCTACTTCAGCTGACTGCAGTTCTGCAGTTCGGCTGTTCAAATCTCACCGGCTCAGGGTTGACTCAGCCTTCCATCCTTCTGAGGTGGGTAAAATGAGGACCTGGATTGTTGTTGGGGGCAATATGCTGACTCTGTAAACCGCTTAGAGAGGGCTGAAAGCCCTATGAAGCGGTATATAAGTCTAATTGCTATTGCTATTATTTTTGGCATGATTTTGGTTGGTCAACCACTCATCAGTAGAGTAATGGCATTGAATTTACTTGTACACAATCTGTTTGACAATGACAGTTCAAACTCTATGAAAATAGTTTTGTAACCTTTTCCAACTCAATAAATATTATTTGTTCAAGTTAGTACTTGAATATATATGAATATATGTATATACTTGTACGTACCTGCGTTCAAGTTCAGACTTTGATAGTGAATGCTCTTTAAATAAGACAGGACCTTCACTCACATTTAATTCTTATCCCATTGACTAAAACACATTTAAAAAGTTTCCATTCAAATGAACTGATAATCTTAGAGAGTCTCTTGCTTTTTTCCAAATACCCGTGTGCCTAAATATATAGCTTTGGGTCATTTTTCTTATTGACTAAATAATGTTTTTGACTCATTTGTTGAATGGATTTTTTTGTCTAGGACTTGCATAAAATAAATAACATTTTAGTTCATTATTTATGCAAAATTCAAAACTCATAAGTACCAGTCAATCAAAATACAAGTACTCCAGAAATTGTTTTCACCAAAATAAATTAGTTTCAATTTGTGAAAAAATGATTAGAATTGTTACTGCAACTATGCATTTTTGAATTTTTCAGAAGAAGTATGAATGTTTCTGAAACATGGCTGTTCAGTGGTTCCTCATTAGCATCTCAAGTTCATGCTGCTGCTGTTAATGGACATAAAAGAGTTCTCCTAAAACAAATATCAGGTAAAAGTATTCCACTTATATTATACTTTAGCTAATTTGTTTATGTTTAATTATTTAAAAGTTCTCTTTCAGCTTAAAATATAGACTGTATTTCATTACTAATTTGATTATGGAAGACAGTATGAAACTTGTGGGAACATTTATGGGCATATTTATTTATTTATGGGGTTTGTTCTTGGTCAAGTTACTTATCTTTTTGATCACCATTTTGTTATACATTATACTTAGATCTTACTACGTTGATTTTGTGTTGTTGTTGATTTTGTGATGGATCCCATCACTTCAGACTTCTAAATGTATTTTCCATCCAGAATATTAGAAAGCCCAAAAGGCTATTATTTCTCAACAGTAGAAACAATTAACAGTCTCACTATTATATGTCTCAATTGTGAGAGAAAGTCAGTTTATAAATTACCTCATAGTTCTGGTATATTGATTCCTGCTCTGAAAAAAGTACTTACACTTTCTTATTGATTCTTGATTTTATCTGAAAATAAGTAGCAGAAATATTGAATGTTACCACCCTTTCTAAAGAATGTCAGAATAATACCCCATTATTAGACTAAGGAATATGAAGTAGAGATGCAATTTTTCTGATTATTTTTATTGAATTACAGAAGAATATTTTGAGCTAAGAACTGAAATCTTATGATTTCCCAATGGACCAAGGAGTATGGGGATATCAATGGGGAGGGGGGGGACAGAAAAAATTATTACCTTGAAGAAATGAATTTTAAGCTGAAAATAGAAGTACCTTTATATAGATTTTGTAATTCCAAAACAACATCATTTTAAACACTGCAAAATGAGTAAAACTTTGCATCTCTATATCTGTTTCCTGAGTGGTACAGGTGAAGTTGTCAATATAATGACCCTGAAATTGGAAACAATTTGGGTCTGCATAGGGCAGTAGAGATTTCTGCTCAATCCTAACAAAGACTGAGTAAATATGACTATTTGGAACCCCTGGTTTGAAATTATCACCATCTTTGGTCTTGGATGGATCTTCACTTTCCCAGTCAAAACTAGTGTCAGGTTTCAAGTAATAGTCCCATAGCAAGGTCCCAAGGCAGGTGAATTCCTCAAAGAATAGCTTTATTGGAAATATCATATTGGCACAGATCTGGTGAAAACTGACTCTGAAGGTTCCCACGGTTTTCACCTAATTAAAAGAGAAAGTTTTCCCACAACCCCAAACAATCAGTCACATGGTCCAATCAAGACGCTGTCTGGTTGTCTGGTGACCTCACTCCTTCTTCCATGGTCCAGGTGTGAGAATGTCCTTGGTTCCCAAGAGAAAGTATTTTATTTTGACTACACAACCCCAGCTATCTCTAATCCCCACATCCTGTCCCTAAGCTTCAGTGTAGCTCTGGTCAGGTCAGCTTCAGGGTTGACAACTAGTATGCAGTTGGGGAGGGGGGAATCTCCTCTGTACTTGTAGCTACTACTCAAAAAGCAGGCGTGCCCAGAGATTCATCTTGTATATTAGCTGCAATCTTTCCACAATTAAAAAAAAAACACCCTTTGGATAGTCACTCATGCCCTAATCTCCTCACAATTAGATTATTGGACTCACTCTACATGGGTGAAGATCACCCCAAAACTACAACCAAAATACAGAAAAACAAGCTGTTGTAGGGTGTAGCCATATGTCACTATTACATTGCTAACTACATTTTTTTAAATGTTTCTTTAAAAAAATTAATTGTATGTTCTGAATTTAGATCCAGAGTCATTCACTGAGATGGGCAGCTATAGAAATTGAACAAACAAACAAATAGGCTGTCAGTTGGCTTCCGAGTGCAATTCAAGGTGCTGGTTATTACTTATAAAACCCTATATCCATGATGGTAAACCAATGGCATGCATGCCCAAAGTAGCACACCGAGCTATGTCGCCTGGCACGTGCAGCCTCACCCGTTCCTCTTGTGGGTTTCTGGCGCGCCCGCACCAATCAGTGGCCTTCATGTGTGTGTCAGTGCCGGAAACAGTGCCATCTTCCATTTTCCAGCGTGAGCGTAGGCGCTGACCAGCTGATTGTCACACACACATGCACACTAGTACCTGGAGGACTAGCTGGCCATTGCGCACACCGGAAACTGGAAGTTCATTTTCCGATGTGTGCATGCCCCCTGGGCAGTTCCTCTTCTGGGTTGCGGCTCCAATGCACATATTTGTCTGTGCGTGGAATGCCTGCGCGCATTCCCTTTTTGGCACTCAGTGTCAAAAAGGTTCATTGTTGCTGCCTTATATGATATTATAAGGTCTGGATACTGAGAGATCATTTATCTTCTAATGACTGTATGAGGTAAGTTCCTAACTGATATATAAAATAATACAATAGAATTGGAAGAGACCATGGAGGTCTTCTGATATAATATTTTTGGGAAGGGCTTATTTTCAGGGGAGGGCTTATATTAAAGCTTGTGCTCAAAAGCCCCATTGGGCTTACTATCTGGGGAGGTCTTATTTTCAGGGAAACAGGGTAATCTTCCAATATTTAAAGGGCTGTCACAGAGAAGAGAGGGTCAACCTATTCTCAAAAGCACCTGAGGCTAGAGCAAGAAGTAATGGATTAAACTAGTGAGAGATCCGATCTAGAATTAAGGACAAATTTTCTAACGGTGAGAAAAATTAATCAGTGGAATGGCTTGCCTCCAGAATTCATGGGTGCTTCATCTGCAGAAGTTTTTAAGAAGAGAACTATTTGTCTGAAGTGATATGGCGCCTTCTGCTTGAGCAGGAAGTTGGATTAAAAGACCTCTAAGGCTCCTTCTTATTCTGTTATATCCAATTCTTGGAGACCGGAAAAATTATTCCAGTTTTCTTGATATGGTTTTTCAGAAGTGATTTTTCATTGCCTTCTTCCTATGACTGAGAGAAAGTGTCTAAAGAAAGGTTGTCCAGCTGGCTTTGTGCATAAGGCAGAACTGGAACTAACAGTTTTCTAGCCTGAAGCCTTATCCACTATACCAAACTGTCTCTCATGATCTATATATACCATTCTACTGTCTTTCATATTTCTTCAAAATATCTATTCTTCTGTCAATTGGACAGCTCTGAAATTTATCTTTTTTAAAATACAGAATGCTATCTTTGGTAATACTGTAAATTGAAAATAACACTTTATCTTTTCTTCTTTTTAAATACTGTTTCATTTTTTTAAAATCTTCTGGTCTATTTTCCAAGGATAGGAGGACTCTGATCATATACAACTTGCCACATTATGGTATTTTGCTTTTTGCATTTAGGATATAAAAAGCAGATGAAACCCTGGAAGACTGGCACTGGTAGAGAGAATTATTAAGTCATTATCCCAAAGGAGGTAGCTGAATGAGGGTATGAAGGGCTAGCAGGCATCTAGGAGAGAAAATTTGATTATTATTTTTTTTAGATTTCTATCCTATTGATTTTCAGCCATTTGTTTAAAATGCTTATGATACCTAAAACAGTTGTTGTGAACATCCTCAAATGAGAGAATGGGAGGGAGGGAGGGAGAGAGAGAGAGAAAATAATCTCAATAACCTTTAGTACCAGTAATCATGATTACATTTGTAACCGCTTGATAATCTGAGAAGTGGTACATTGCTTTGTAATGGTTTCATTTATATCAATACAATACAATAGCAGCGTTGCAAGGGACCTTGGAGGTCTTCTAGTCCAATCCCCTGCCTAGGCAGGAAACCCTATACTGTTTAATATTAATAACTCTAGATAGCTTATAACACAATAAAAGAATATGCAGACATTAATTATTAACATAGTAGCAGTTTGTACAAGTCTTATTGTTCCCAAATAGAGCTAATGTTCCATTGAAAGATAGTTATCAGTAGCAAATAAGTAGAATCTCTATTTTTCCGGTTCTGTTTAGAGACGTACAGGAGAGGAAATCACATAATGTACAGTAATTGTTCCTGTATTCAAAGCCTGTTAGATCTGCCTAAGGCCAGTTTTTATTGCTGGCTGAGTCAACATGCATAGAGTAGGCCTCATAACCATTTGTTTTAACTTCTACTTATCTCTTCCTATTCTAGGCAGCTGTTTCACAAGAACCATTACAGAATATGGATTTTATCATGTGTGTGTGTGTGTGTGTGTGTGTGTGTGTGTGTGTGCCTGTGGAATTGAAAGTGTTGCCTCTGTTCACATCCTTAAATAACATTAAGTAAATCTTTGTCAGGAATTCTAGCTTTATATTTGTAAAATATCTTCTTAATGGAACCATTCCTAATATCCCACTAATATCCATGTTTATTGATGTTGAGTTACTAGCATAGCATTCTCTGTTAAAATGTTCGTTTTTATTTTTTTCATAAGGTATGTGTTGCAGACACTGCAAGTCTACATAAAACCTACTGATACTGCTTACATTCTTAGGCAATCCTGATCTGAAAGACAAAGAGGACCAGTTTGGAAGAACTCCTCTCATGTATTGCATCTTGGCTGATAGACTAGACTGTGCTGAGGTTTTATTGAAGACAGGAACAGATGTTGATAAAGCCGACCATAGTCAGAGGACAGCTCTCCATCTTGCTGCACAAAAGGTAACTAAATACACTGGAATCAGAAGTACCTAAGACAATCTTACCTGCATTTTTCAGATGAAAGTCATCCTTTGTCTCCTTTGTTGCCTTAAGGCAAGCCATTCTTGATACTAAATAGAATGCTTAAAAATAGAAAGCTTTAGCAAAGTTGTTCAAAATTAATATACAATAAATATTCACAAATTCTTTGATTCAGAACAAATTAATTTTAGGGATTATCGATGAAAGCCACCTTGCTATCAGTAATATATGTGACTGGAATAGGGATGCAGGGAGAATCTGAGCCAGTATGTGATGCAGCTGCTAAAAATGCTAATCTATCTCAGGATACATTAATAGGGCCATTACTGAAAGAAACTACTGTATTTTACACATAGACACATTTACTGGAGGAAAAAATGATTAAGAATTAGGTGGAAAAATGGAGAAGCTGAATAGCACAGTGGATTTTTTGTACTTGTATGCTTTTATAAAAAGGTTTTTAATATTCAGAATTACCTTTCATAAACTGTAAATGAGTCATTAATTTTAAGTGCGATAATTATCAGTACTCAAGCATCCATTCGAAATGTTTAAAAGATTCTAAGACTGTAAAACTTTTTGAAAATTGCTTGTGTATTCTGAAAGTAGTATTACCATGTTTGAACTTTAAAAACAGTCCTTTATGTTTAGTTGAAATCTCTTTTAGCTAACTAGTATTCTCTGCTGATATGTTTTATATCTGACATCTAATCTTGCTTGTCACTGACTTGCACGCACTGAGTTGACAGACAATATCTAGCTAAAAAGGTCAGACTGAAAAAAACAGGGAAAAAAGGTGTGATATATTGAATTAAGGTGACTAACGAATCAGTTCCAATGAAAGTGACTGTCAACCATCCTACTCAGTGCATGCAGCAAATAAAGATTCCTGGGCCATTTTTTGTTTCCAAGAATATAATTTACTGAGCAGATATAGATATGGAAGTAGTGAAGCCAGTTATAAAGGTTTCACATGCAAACAGTAGTTATACATTCTTTTTTCCTTGGCCCTCCCATTATCACTTTACTCCATCCAATCAATTGTTTAGTTTCTTTGGGAAAAAGATTCTGGTGAACTTTCCCAGCTGGTGACCTTGAAACACTGGTATGTCTTACCGCAGAGTCTGTGCTCTTGCATTCCATTACTTTCTTCCTTGAATTCCAACCCATATCCTCCCACCCCTTTTGCTTCTTGGATATGAGCTGGGTTTGCAAATCGAGCCATGACAGTGACTTTGAATTGTTTTTTTCTTAATATCCTCAGTATGTTTGTTGATATGTACTTACTTGAGAGTTTTAACAAAGCAAGCAAAGTACCTGTATTTCTATTTATCCCCATAAATAAAGGGCAAGTATATTTTGGCACTAGAAGCAAGTACATTGTAGCATAATAGATTAACATTGAGCTTTCAAAAACCTAAATCTACTATTAGCCTGTTTGGCAGTACCTTGATTGGGATTGTTTACTTGATTTTTAGACAGTCATTAATTTTGGTGTTTATCCTGGTGGGAGGTGTTTTGGTCTTTTTGTTCCCCTTTGACTTGTTGATTGTCTCTACTCTGGTTTCTCTTCAGATTGTATAAATCTTTCACCTTTTGCACAGTATGCAGATGTTGTTTATGTCTATGTGTCTATTGAGGGATGGCCAATTTGTTAGAATACCAGGCTTCCAGAAATTCTCTAGCATTTTTAGATTTGGCTTGGTCTAGGATGTTCACTGTTTCCCAGTTAAATTTGTCCATATTTTGTGAAATTAAAGAGTTTTCATAATATCTTCTGACTGCTGGTGGTGTTATGGATGCTTTCTGCTAGTTTTCTGCATGTTTGACCCACTGCTCATCTAAATAGAGTTGTTATATAACATCTCTTATGGGAGCTTCAGTTATTGGTTTGGTAGTGGAGCATTTGATTTCTGTGGGTGGTTTTTCAGTATACTTGTGTTTCTAGTGTGTTGTCACCCACGTGCAAGGATTAAAGATTTGACAGAGAGGTTCAGTAAGATAACAAACCCCACTGATTATTATCCCTTTCTTATCTTTTATATTGGGATATAAGTAATACAAGTAAGATCCTTAAAAAATCAGTGGCCTATGAGCAATTAGGCAGGAAAGACAAAGAGAGGAATTTAGACCTTTTTTTTTCAGAACGACATAAATCTTTCTCAAGAATTGATATGATACAGATTTCTAAAAGTCTTGCAAATAAAAATTTAAAAGTAGGTATCTTACATAAATCTTTTTCAGACCAGAATCATTATTTTGATATTTAGAAAAAATATTCTGAATTATATAGATGGAGACTAAATGCATATATTCCACAAAAGGGGATAATTGTAAAGGATTATAAAAAGCAATTAAATGAATATTTGATAATAACATGGATTTTTCATCTCAAGGTGCCGCCCCTGATGGCAGCCTCTCTGAAATGGTCTCTAATAGCTTTGATGATTTTTAAAAATTATTTTCTGTGACTCACTGCAGATTACATACACAAAAGATGAGATCCTGAACATCAGGCAACAGATTCTGAACACCAGGCATCTCTCTAGGAATATTCATCTTCTACTCTTTACAAATGAAGAAGTAATTTTGAAGAAATCACTATTGGGTAGAATTTCTGTAACTAAGATGAATGTCTTACCAAAGATACTTTTTTTTGTTACCAATCCTTACAACTGATATTCCTTTTAAACAATGGCAGATAGATATTTCTAAGTTTATATGGCAAGGGAAAAAGAAAACCCAAGAATTAGATATAAACAACTGCAAGATGCTAAGGAAAGAGGGGGTTTGGATTTACCAAACTTGAAATTGTATTTCAATGATTGTTGTTTGGTCTGGCTAAAAGAGTGGGTAAATCTCCAGAGTAGGAGGCTATTTGATTTAGAAGGTCATGAATTAAGATTTGGAAGTCACAGTTATTTATGATATGAAAGGTTAAAGTAAATGCTGATTTTAATAATCATTTTGTTAGACATGCCATTCTAAGAGTTTGGAATAAAGATAAAACAATGTTTTCTATGAAGATGCCTCTTGGGGTGCCCCCCCTCCCTCGCTTTTTTCAGAAAAGAAATAGGGGCGAAGTTGGACTGATGGACTTATGGTCATAAAATATCTTTTAATTTTGGTGATCCTATACTCAAATCTGAGGAGTTAGAATCAGAATGACATGTCTGCCCTTGGTTTACATATTTACACTTGAAAGAAAGATTTAACCTAGACAAAAAGTTATGGATTTGACTTTGTTAAAAAGGAATAGGAAATCCTACTGTGTGGTAGTGATGAACATATTATTGCTAATGTCTATAAAATGTCATTGAATTTGAATTTGGAAAATGAGTATGTAAAGCATTGCATGATTCAGTAGGCAAGGAACTTTGGATATAATGTTATGGTTGAACAATGGGAGAATATATGGATGAAAGGTTTAAAATTATAATTTTAATTTTTAATTTTTTCTTTTAAATTATTATTTAAAAGAAAAATATTATAAGATGGTGTATTGCTGGTATTTAACAACAGACAAGTTGCCAAGAATCTATAAAGGTATTTCAAATGAATGTTGGAAATGTTAAGGTAAAGTAGGGACTTTTATCATTTATGGTGGATGTTTGATAAAGCAAAGAAATATTGGAGTAAATTTATATCCTAATGCAGAAGATACTTAATTTGACTATAAAGATAAAACCAGAAATTTTTATTTTGAGTTGCTTTTGGAAAAAGACTTGGAAATTTCTTTCGGAACTTTAATGTCATATATATGTTGAAGGCAGCAAGATTACTATATGCACAAAAATGGAAGGATATTTTGATTCCCACAATGGACGAATGGCTGCAAAAGTTGATGGAGTTAGCACAGAGACTAAATTGACTGTTTTGATTTAAAAAAAAAAAACAACTACTTTTATTTCTACTTCGAAACTGCTTCTGGGCTTTGTTGTGCTTGAGCTGGAAAAAAAATGAAACTTTGATTTTGGGTTTTACCCTATCTTGATTAGATAGACCTATTATTATAGAAATGGCTAGTTTACTATTACGGAAAAGTAAAAAGTTAAGGTTTGGTGTTATTATCTTATTAGACTACACCAAAGGGAATTGGAAATCAATACATTTCTTTCTTTTCCCCTTCTTTTCAACACTTTTCCTTCCCCTATTTTCCTATTCTTTTTTGTATTTTATATTATAAACTAATAAAAAAATTTTGGCTGAACAAACAGTAGCTCTCAGCAGCATGACAAAATGAAGGAAATGGAGGAGGAGGAGAGAGGAGGGGTAAATGAATATCATGTTTCCCTGAAAATAAGTCAGGGTCTTATTTTCTTTTGACCCCTGAAATAAGTGCTTGGCCTTATTTGTGGGGAGGTCTTATTATTTTTGAGGTATAGGAGGCGGCGAGCATGGCCACCTCATGGCTGCTGTTGTGTTGCAATATTTTCAGGGATGGCTTATTTTCAGGGGAGGGCTTATTTTAGCTTATGCGCTCAAAAGCCCAATTGGGCTTATTATCCAGGAAGGTCTTATTTCGGGGGAACGGTAGGAATGCTCCATAGACTGAGAAAAAGAGGGGTAAGAACTTCTCTCCCTTCATTCCATCTAATTACACTTACTTGTAAAGAAGATGGATGAACTGTTTCTTTTAAATAAGATTAACTCAAGACTTTTCCAACTCAATAGCTCTCTACTTCACAGAAACGTGACTAAATAATTCAATAAATGATAGCAGCTTACAAATCCTAGGGTTTCAGATTCAAAGAGCAGACAGAATTGTAGAAACATCAGATAAAAGAAAGGAGATGGTATCTGTTTTTTATATTAGCAACAGTTGGTGTAAAAATGGTACTACACTAAATAAATTTTGTGATGTGGACTTAGAGACACTAACTTCTTTTTGTAGACTTCAGTTCAGTGTTCAATGCCATAATTCCAGAAATTCTTCTAGCTATGCCTGACCACACTTGGATTGTAAGCTTTCTAACAGACAGAAAGCAGCAGGTGAAGCTAAGTAAATCACATCAAATACCCATTTAATTAGCGCTGCTGCCCCCCAGGAATATGTGCTCTCTCCATTACTCTTTTCTCTTTATATCTATGACTGCATCTCGAAGGATCTCTATGTTAAAATATTGAGGTGTGGACATTATTTTGGTGTCTTTTGAGATGGTAATCAGTCTGCATATAGACAGGAGTTTGAACAACTGGCCCTGTGGTGCAGCTGGAACAACCTGAAGTTGAACATACTTAAAACTGTAGAGATTACAGTGAATTTTAAGAAGAGCCCTCCTATTCTACCACCTCTTACTATATTAGATAACACAGTTATCAACAATAGAGACCTTTAGGTTTCTGGATTCTATAATCTCCAAGGACTTGAAATGGATACCTAACATTAGAACCATTATTAAAAAGGCACAACAAAGAAAGTACTTCCTGTGGCAAATCAGAATGCTCAGACTACCTAAGGAACTGATGACACAGTTCTACAGAGGAATTGCTGTACATGACATTTGTATTTCTATAATTGCCTGTTTTTGTACAGGAAGCAAACAGGATAGGCACAGACTTAGTTTGGACTGCAGAAAAAAGAATTGCAACCTTGCCTTCTATTGAGGACCTGTATACTGCCCAAACGAGAAAGAAGGTTGAGAAACTGTTTCAATCTCCTCCCTTCAGGATGTCACTATAGAGCACTGCATGCCAAAACAACTAAACAAAAGACAGTTTTTCCCCTCATGCCATCACTCCACTGATCACCTAGTTCTCATAGCACAGTCTTATGTCTAAGGATATTTACCATGTAGTAGGTTGTAGTACTATTATACTTCTATTGGTATCTTATGATTATATTTCTTTGTTATTTGTATATATATTGAGAGCTTATGCAATGGAGACAAATATAAGTAGCTTGCAAATTTGAAAAATCCTGACATACCTAGTGACAACTTTGCAATACAAAAAGTAGAGGAGGGAACTGGATGGAGAGCAATTCCAGCTTAAGTCTTACTGATAGGAACAAAATCATTGAGGGAATAGAAGTTATAGGAACTTTGGTCAAGGCAATCATGTTATACTTGAATTCACCCTAATTACAACCACAGGGAATTGAATCAAGTCAAACTACTATTTTACCGTGTAATTAATTTTTAGACATTCTTCTTTGCAGTGCTCAGCTAATATTTGGAATAACCATTTTTTATGTATTTCAAAACTGATAGACACCAAGCAGTATTCAACAGTTTTTGAAACATCTGCTGGGCCAAAAAGTCTGGTGTTATTTATTTAAATTCTGAAATTCCAACAATATCCAAATCTTTAGATGTGTATGAAATGTATCTTTAATTCCAATGATTTTTATATACACTCAATTAAGAGAAACAAATGCCTGAGCAAATGACAAATTCTGTAATCAAACTATCTGAAAAAAGAGTACAAGAATAATAATATAACTTGAATAATTATGGTGTCTTTGATTACTTTTGATTTCTCTGTCACAGTGCTTTGATATAAATCCTTTGCTATTGCCTTTACAGAAGAGTTTTTAGTGCAGAAAATTTTAATGTGACACATGTAATTATTGAACCATACATTATTATATTAAATCTTCTGCTATTTGCAATAAGCAGCTATTTGGGAAATTACTTTTATCAGCTTCTTTTTGAGCTGAGGAGTATGAGTGCAACCTAGTGGAGAAATGAGACATCAGCATTTGCATTTCTTGAGTGTTTGTATTGACAAATGATAGTCTGTTATTGACATCTGTATCCCTTGACAGTACATCCATCCTAGTTTACCCATGGTGGTCAAATGCCTTAATTTTTCTGGCCTTTAATTTAGTCAACATTGGAGCACATTTTGAAGGGATAAGAGAAGGAACAGATCCAAAAGTGTCAAGCTTCAACAGCAAAATTGTTAGCAACAATCAAGCTGTCATAATGTTATGATTTGTTCATTTTTATACCATTTATTAGCCTTTACTTGTTGTGCCATTTGGCCTCTAGGGCAGATAAAGTGCTGTCTAATTTGGGAGGTTTGCTTCTGTCAGAGTGGCTTCCAGAGAGAAAGTGTTAGCTGCAGTGACAAATAATCAATAGCTGTCATTGTCATGAGGAACATGAGTAGTTGGGCCTTTCATCTAGAGGATTAGAGGTCTAATTGGATTGAGAATAGGGGAGGATGGGCTGTTGTGTAACCCCATCAGATCTATGTAGCTGTCAAATGTCAGTGTTATTCATACTGAAAAGAAAGTGAATGATATCTTTCACAGCTTGAGGGTGTAATTCAGCAGAAGCTTCTGAGAATGTAATAGAGAAAATAAAATCAGCAAATATATGCTCTGACCTTTTAAAAATATATACATCCATGCTGGCATATCTGTTTCTTTATATAGCTATCTTAGTTGAATACTATTCAGACTGGCTATTTATATCTTCACTAAAAAGTCATTTAATTACTCTGATAAGAATGTTAAGTGTAAAAGATTCAATGAATAAATAGCATTAATCATAAGAATGAAAAATGCCCCCATAAATAATAAATAAAATATTCATTAATTGTTTGCATATGCACACTCCCTACAGAAAAAATTATTCTGATGCATTAATATGAAATACATATAGAATTCTTCTTCATTTCTGGTATTCAGACTTTTTGATATACCTAAAAGAAATTTTTATTCTGATTATTATTGAGTCCAATCTTAATAAAGAAATAATCTTCTGAGAAAAATGCTTAAATAGGTTTATGATTAGTAATATTATGCAGAATTTGGTGGATGAGAAGTTGGGAAACAATAGTATGTATCCATCTTCCTTCAACCTCCAATTTAAATGTAATATGCAAATAGGATTTTCCAAGAAACAAATTGGAATATAAGTATCATCTGTTCTCTGAATAGGAAAATATTGTATTCTATTAACAGTTAAACAATTTTTATTACTAAAAATATACAATAAGTATAAATGGTGCAATAAAATTCAGCATATACAAGAGTTAAAAAAGAAGGGGAAAAAAGTCTCTTCGCAACAGACTCCATCCTCCAGCACCCAGATCTGTCACGTCTGTTTGTGGTTGAAACAAATGTTTCAGACATTGCAGTTGTAGTGCAATATTACTCCAGGAACAAGCCTCTGGCCACTGGACAACTTTCCCCCTTATTCATGCAAGTTACATTTTGTGGAATCAGTGAATGCCCTGGAGCAATACTTGTGCTATTTTGTGAACATTTGGCAAGACAATTGGGCGGACTTGTTGGCTGTGGTGGAGTATACAATAATGCACTGCATAGGTCCACATAGTTATCACTGTTCATAGCCACTTGTGTCTGTTCCCTTTGGCCCCATTCGACTCTCTGGTACTGGCTGCCACAGATTTCTTGTAGGAGCTCTAGGCGGTGCACCAGCTATTAGAAAGACCACCTGGACTAGTCCAAGGAAGACTACGAAAAGTTTGCAAATCAGCACCGGCAGGCTATACTCCTCCCCCAGGAGTCAGCAATGGTCTCATTTCTACTTGGCATCTTCGGTCTGTGAGCCCATCCCAGAAACTGGAACATTGATTCTTGGGACCTTTCCCAGTAGAGGGGGCTATTAACCCTGTGGCCTACTAGTTGATTTTGCCTGCCCACTTTAGGGTTTATTAAGTCTTTCATTGGTCTCTTCTCAGTTATGCAGCACCTGCCACTCTTCATCGGACTGTGGAACTGCCACCTGTTCAGATATTAGTCCAGGGATAGCCGAAATACAAAGTGGAGCCTAACATGAACTCTAATTTCTGAAGAGAGTGTTTCCAGTATCGTGTAGACTAGAAGGGCTATGATCCTGAGGACATGTCCTGGAGGAGACTGATGCTGTGCATGCCCAAGGGTTGATCCATCGTTCTACCACCAGTAACCACAAAAACCTGGTCCGCAAGGCCCTGGGAGGATAGGTCATGCTGGGGGAATAGTGTGATGACTCATTCAACTTCTTCCCCCTTTGAAATAATGCTCCAGTCCAGGAAGGAAAAGAGAAGGAGAAAGATTAATAAGTAACAATTCAATGAAGTTTATCAGGATATTGGGCATGAAATGTATGTAGGAGTTTTAGTGCCCACACATGTTGGACTACGCATTTGGCCTCAGAGAGAGAAAATGTTTCCATAAAATCAGGTATTGGAATTTGTCCTTATGGAAACTTGAGTACAAAATACTGGTTTTGCTGGTTTAAGAAGACTACAATGGAAAACAGGATGTACTTTTCTAAGGTTCTTTGGTAATTTAAGTTCAATAATCACTAGGTTTATAATTCTCATGATGGGGAAAATGAATTTAGATGCAAGCTTTTTCAAAGGTTGTCTAGACTATCTCCTATTTCAAACAACTTCTCCTGTGATCTCTTTTTGTCAGTGCATTTCTTATATTCTTCCCTAGCCTCATCCAAAGCATGGACAAGTAGCTTGCAATTGTTTCATCCACTCCATCAGGGAGCAGAATTTAGGTGGCTCCTCTGGGAGTTCAGGCATGGCTATAAAGCCTCTGCATGGCATGGCTATAAAGTTTCTGCCAGTTGCAACTTGGAAAAGGGTAAAACCAGTGCTGCTATGCACTGCATTATTATACGCCAACTCTCCAAATGGGAGCAGTTTGGTCAATAATCTAACTGATAATTGACATAGCATCTAGCCTTTGATACACATACAACCACACCATTCCAAGTTTGGGGACTTTTATCCACAAAGGAAAGAGAGGTCCTTCTCCCCAAGCTCGGGCATAATTGACAGCTTGCCAGCTCGGATGTGGATGAAAGTCCCCAAGTTTGGAATGGTGCATGTGTGTATGCATGCAGCATGCTGAAGGAGATGTCCTTCTCCAAAGCCCAGAGCATTATCATTTTTCCAGGGCACTGCTCTGGAGAGTCCAAGAAAAGGTTAAATACAGCCAATCTGCCCAGAACTGAATTGAAACTTGAAGCCATGTCTTTGATGCTGACCATCTTCAGTATTTTTCAATTCAGCTAGCCCAGTGGACATGCTTCGAGATTCTCTTCAGTTCTACAGATTGCTTGGACTCTCCTAGATTTAAAAGTAGGAAATATCCCTTTAATTGTATCTATTACGAGCAGGCTTGTTGAGAGAAAATTTCCTTTTCTCTTAATTGGCTATTTGCTCACCTCTTAGTCCTCCTGGTATCCTTGGCTTGCTCGGGCGCCGTAGGGCTACAGGCAGCTGTGGTGGGAGGCGTGTGGGTCGGAGTGCTGATGCCAGAGCCGTCACAGCACCCCCGCTGTGGTCGGGATCACCGCTGAAGGCTCCATTGCTGCCGACCGCGCTTTGAAGAAGCCAGCGTTCGGTGCAGCTCTTCAGGGCTCCCATCTAGCCTCAGCGGCCATTTTAGGCTGCATGACTGATGCAGTGGCCATTTTGAGAAGATCAGAAGTTCTGACCGCCATTTTGTTTAGCCAGTTTCACTTTCTGAGTACATTGCAGCAGCTGCCTGGTTGCCTGACTCACTGCAGGTCGCCCCATGGAGGCTCTTTGTCCAGTTTTTGCTGGCGATTTGACTCCTAGCCTTTAACAACTATCAGCTTGATGCGGCAAGGGATTGTGGCTCACTTAGGTCACCTTCCATTACCTGACCTGCCATGTGCTGGGAGCTGTTAACGCTCGCACCAGAATCCTGCTTGACTGGATCTGATCTCAGTGGTCTTCTGTATCTCTCTTCTGAGCTCTTGGGTCCACAGTCTGCAACTGTGAAAATGGTGAGTTGAGGTAGTTCCCTGTCTGTTTCATTTAGATCCCAACCTTACAGCCATGGCAAATCAGATCCCTGAGAATTCAGAGTAGCTTGGGCTCTCTTCCAAAGCATTCTCCCGGCAAGCTGGCAAGGCTGCCCAGGAGGCCATCAGGGGCAGCAAACCCTACTCTAGGCCAGGACCCAAGCAGGGATCAGGCCCAGATAGGGACGCTATCCGTCACCAGAAAGCCTTAGAGAAGCACTTTTCCAAGGCTCAGCAGCTGGCCCAAGCCTCCCAGTCGGTGTCTCCAGTGGAGCCCTCCATGGAGATCCAGCCAGAACAGGGGCAACCTATTTCCAATAGTGATAAGGAAGGACAGGAGTTCTCTCCCACTGCCTCCCTTACCATGGTAGCTTCCCCAGGCCCCTCATTGGCTGACTGGGCTGATCTCTTTGCCTCCCATCAGACCTGGAGAAAGAGCCAGTTCCCATGGGTTCCTTAGTCCCCCAGAAACCAGCTGGCCGTCTCACTCCAGGAGTCCAACCTGTCGAGGATCAGGGCCCTAACCTTTCAGCAGAAATGCAAGATGTCATTACCAGGGCTATATCCCAGGACATAGAGGCGGGCATACTGCAGCGGGGCAAGCGCCCACGCAAGACTCGACATCTCCAGCGTCCTTGACCCAGCCTTCTCAGTCTCCACATTCCTCCCTGGCTAGCGAGGATTCCGACTGGGAAGAGGAGGACATCCTACCTAGGCCGGAACCTGAGTTTTCAGGGGATGAAGGTGTTGCCTCCAAAAAACCTGTCTTTTCGGGTTTGTTTAAGCTTGCCAACTTCAAGACTATTTTCAATAAGGCTAAAGCCTCGACCCGCTTGGGGTCTACCCCTCCAGCTCAGGGAACTATTGAACCGGATGATCTGTCTGAAGGTCTCTTTGAGGAGCCTGTGTCAGCCCAAGAGATAGTGCCAATTCCCAAACTTTTTCTGAATGTGGTGCAAAAGCAATGAGCGCAATCGACTACCCTTGCTACTCCCAGTGGTAATGATAAAACGTTGTACATGGTAGATGGCAGTCTGGAAGACTTACTTAAATTGCCTCCCATTGACCCTCCTGAGGCAGCACTTACCTCATCCTCTGTGCTGCCCCCTGATCTCCTGGAGGGACTCAAGGTGAAGTACAAGAAAACAGAACGCCTGCCATAAAACTCATCAGGCCACTGCTTGGGTGATTAAAACTTCTGCTTCTGCATCCTTCCTTTCTAGGGCTGCCCTCTTCTGGTTGAGACAATTACTCACCAAACCTCCAGCCGGAGATACCAAATTGAGGCAGGATGACAATAAAATTGTGGTGGCTACTGAGTATACCGCCGATGCCATCCTGAGTGCCGCCAAATTTGCATCCAAGGCTTTGGTGTCCAATGTCACTACCCATCGCCTCTTGTGGCTCAGGCACTGGAACGTCGATATGCGTTCCAAGTGGAAACTTGCTTCTGCCCCCTTTAAAGGGGACAAGCTTTTCGGGGAGGTCCTGGACCTGGTCCTTGTGGAAAATAAGGATAAAAAGAAAGTAATGCCATTGGTCACTAAGAAATCTGACCGGAAGGACTCCAACTCCTACAGGAGGCAGCCCTTTCGTGACACGGAGCTCTCCACCAGCTCCCCTCCCTTCCATTGGCCATACTCACAGCATACTGACAGGTCCCAGGACCATCAACCATTTCGCGACGGAGGTTGTCAGCAGAATTTCTCCAAGCGTCCCTTTCAAGAGGAGTCTGGTTCCCGACCTTTCAAAAGATATAAGTGACCACCACCGGATAGCTCCCATAGGAGGGCATCTCCAGCTGTTCCACGCCTAATGGGAGCAGATCACATCAGACCAGTGGGTCCTAAAGACAATCCTCTTGGGTCTGACCTTAGAGTTTCTTTCTCCTCCCCCGCCACTTCATTCGTTGTCCCATTCCCTCGTGTCTCATCAAGAAGGCTCTCATGGAACAGGAGATCTGTCATCTAAGAACATCAGGGCCATAGAACCGGTTCCACCAGGTCAGGAAGAACAGGCTTTTACTCCATTCTATTCCTGGTCCCCAAAAGCTCCGGGGAGTGAAGGGGAATCCTAGATTTAAAAGGGCTAAACTATAACATAACTTACCGGACATTCAAGATGCAGTCCCTTCAGTCCATCCTGGGCTGCATCAGGCCAGGAGACACGTTAATCTCTATAGATCTCAAAGAGGCCTACCTCCACATCCCCATTCGCAGAGCTCACTGCAGGTTCCTGAGATTCTTTTATGCCGGCTGGCACTACCAGTACCGGGCCTTGCCATTCGGCCTGTCATCGGCCCCCAGGATATTTACAAAGCTCCTTGCAGAGGTGGCAGCCTTCCTCAGATCTCATCCAGTGCGGCTTCATTGCTATCTAGACGACGTCCTCATCCAGTTGTCACCGCCACAGCAAGTGACTCAAGACCTGAGGTACACCATGAAGGTCCTTCAGGACTACGGCTTCTCCGTAAATTTGGAGAAAAGTCATCTTCAACCAACGACCAGGTTACAGCACCTGGGCGCCATCATCAACACCGTCACCTGCCAGGTCTTCCTGTTCCCAAAGCGGGTAGCGAGCCTCAAAGAATGGGTCCAACAGGTGCAGCAATCTCTTCACGCCAAAGTCATGCAGTTGTCGCAACTCCTAGGGAAGATTATATCTTTCCTGTCTATTGTTCCGTGGGCAAGACTCCATTCTTGTCCCTTGCAGTGGTTCCTGCTGCCCTGCCAGAGGGCCAATGAAAGCAGCTCAGTGAGGTTGGTGTTGGTCTTCCCGAAGGCATGTCAATCCCTCAAATGGTGGTTGTCTCCTGCCCTGGTGAGAGGCACCATGTTCAGGGAGCCGGTCTGTCTCACCATTACGACGGATGCCAGCCTTTATGGCTGGAAAGCCCACCTCCGCAATCAAATCACGCAGGGCAGGTGGTCTTCAGCCGAAGCCTCTCACAGCATCAATTGGCTAGAGCTGAGAGCAGTCAGGTTGGCCCTCATCCATTTCCGCCAAAACGTTCAGGGACATCACGTGAGAATGCTCACAGACAATGTAGCAACAAAAGCACACATCAACCACCAGGGGGGCACTTGCTCCAGATCCCTGATGACAGAAGCTGCCCTGGTCAGTGGGCGGAGAAACATCTACAATCAATATAGGCAAAGCGCATCTCCGGAGTAAGCAACATCCAGGCGGACTGGCTTAACAGGCACAGTTGACCACTCCAAATGGTGACTACATCCGCAACTGTTCCACCTCTGTCCCAGAGGTTTGGCCGTCCGCTGGTCTACCTGTTTGCCACTCCAGCCAAGACGCACCTTCCCAGATTCTTCATGAGGTTTCACGATACGCAAGCCAAAGGAGTCAACGCCCTGCACTGCCCATGGCCACAGGGACTGTTGTATGCATTCTCACCATTGCCACTCCGTCAACCCTCCTTGGCGGATTTCCCCGGACAAGGTCTCTCTCAGCCAGGGGGCGCTTCAACATCCGAGCCCCAGTGGCTATAGCTGGCCATCTGGCACTTGAGATGGATCTCCTGAGCAGAGGCAGTCTCTCTACCAAGGTTATCCACATTATCCAGGTGGCCTTCCATGGCCTGGATCTATGACGCCACCTGGAGGTTATTCGACACCTGGTGCTGCTCTTATGGCGTATCAGGGACTTCAGCTACGATTCTGATCATTTTGGACTTCTTGCAAGATGGACTTAACAAAGGCCTGGCGCCCAACACACTACGACGTCAGGTGGCCGCGATTTCCACGATACTTGCGCCTGATGAACATTCCTCCTTTGGACGTCATCCTACTATCCATAGTTTTCTGAGGGGCACAACCAATCTGAGGCCCCTGGTGGTCCACAGATACCCATCATGGGACCTCAACATAGTCCTCCGCACCTTGATCGGTCAACTGTTTGAACCTCTTTGGTTGGCCAGCCTTAAATATTTGACCTTTAAGACCACCTTTTTAATTGCCATCACTTCTTGCAGCCCTGTTGGTTCGGGAGGACTTGTGTTTGATACAACAGGACAGGGTGGTCCTCAGGCTGGACCCAACATTTATCCCTAAGATCAACTCCTGGTTCCATCAGGCCCAGGAAGTCATTCTCCCAGATTTTTGTCTGCATCCCAGACACCCGAGGCAGAAGCGGTGGCACATGCTCGATATCCGTAGGACGCTACGCAAATACAGCAAGCGCACAACTGTGTTTCAGCATTCCGAATCGCTCTTCGTTTCTTTCCAACCCGCTTCTCAGGGCCGCAAGGTTTCCTCCTCTACCATAGGATGGTGGTTGAGAGCCTGCATTACCCTCGTTCACGTTCTTCAGTCCAAACCTGTGCCTAGCCACATCACGGCACATTCTACGAGAAGTGCCGCCACCATGGCAGCCTGGGCAACACAAGTACTGATTGAAGAGATTTTCAGGGCGGTTACTTGGACTTCCTTATCTCCGTTTGTTCAGAATTACAAATTGAACAAATTTGCTTCAGCAGAAGCAGCTTTTGGGAGGCAAGTTCTTCAGGGCATTCATACCAGTGGAGAGACCCTGAACGTGACTGCTTCCCGCCCTAGTGACATTTAGCTTGGGTATGTCCCTTGCTTGGACTCTCCAGAGCAGCGCCCTGGAAAATGACCATTGTCTTACCTGAAGGGTCATTTTCGGGGTGCTGCAAAAGAGACCCCATCCTGGGGTCTATTTCCGCTGTTTTCCGTGCAGCATTCTGGAGTTTCCATTTGGATATTGTTCTGACATTTGACACTGTTCTTAAACTTGTTGTTGAACTTCTCAGTGCTCAACAGTTCCACGCCTTCATTGAAAAAATCTGAAGATGGTCAGCACCAGAGGCGTGGCTTCAAGTTTCAATTCAATAGCAGTAGACTTATATACCGCTTCATAGGCCTTTCAGGCCTCTCTAAGCGGTTTACAGAGAGTCAGCATATTGCCCCCAACAATCTGGGTCCTCATTTTACCCACCTCGGAAGGATGGAAGGCTGAGTCAACCCTGAGCCGGTGAGATTTGAACCGCTGACCTGCTGATCTAGCAGTAGCCTGCAGTGCTGCATTTAACCACTGCGCCACCTTGGCTCTAAGGTGAATTCAGTTCTTGGCAGATTGGCTGTATTTAACCCTTGCTTGGACTCTCCTTCGCAGTGCTCTGAAAACGACCCTTCAGGTAAGACAATGGTCATTCTCTCTCTGGTACCCCTCAGCTCAAGCAAAGCAGGAGGTGGAAAGCGACACTACTACATGTGGAAGCCCAGAGGAAAAAGTTTGCAGGAAGCAGTTTCCTCCTAGTCCAACTTCTGCCTTGACAGATCTCTGGAGAAGAGGGGGCAGGAGAGCTGCATGAGGGAGGCTGGCCAGGAAATGAACTTAATAAAGATAATAAATATATGTTTGCCATGAATGTTTCCAAAAAGAAGGTGCAGACTATAGGACAAATTCTCTATTTCTGATAACAAAGAAAGAAATGTCATAGATGGGCAAATGAAATTAATCACATCAGGAAAGGAGCTAGGAAAATCATGAGATTGCATCTCAAGGCTCAACAGTATGAGGTATTGTTTTAGTAGTCCATTGCATCGAAAAGAAAGATTTTCCCAGAATTTCTTTTAACAAAATTTACTGAAGAGTAATGGAAAATTTATAATTGGCTTTAGTTTGATTTGTCACAGAGATTGCTAAAATGCAGTTAGTCTTTGGATTACGACCATTCATTAAATGAGTGTTCAGAGTTAAGATGGCACTGAGCAACTTAAAACTGGTCTGTGAGGTTGCACCATTGCAACGTTCCTATGGTCATGTTATCATGATAAGAGCCAAGGTGGCGCAGTGGTTAAATGCAGCACTGCAGGCTACTGCTAGATCAGCAGGTCAGCGGTTCAAATCTCACCGGCTCAGGGTTGACTCAGCCTTCCATCCTTCCGAGGTGGGTAAAATGAGGACCCAGATTGTTGGGGGCAATATGCTGACTCTCTGTAAACCGCTTAGAGAGGCCTGAAAGGCCTATGAAGTGGTATATAAGTCTACTGCTATTGCTATTGCTAAATGTTATCATGATTCAAGCACTTGAGCAACAACTCACAATTATGAAGGCTGCCCTGTTTTGTGGTCTCATAATTGCTATTTGTAACCTTTTCTGATGGTTTCCCATAAGAAAAGTCAATGGGAAAATTGTCAAGAAATTGCAAGTCACTCCTAATCTCTTACTACTAGTGAGCCAGGTACTGCTGTACCTATGCATTTAATTTTTCTTGGCCTACATGTAGAATCTTACTTTTCTTATCATTGAATTTCATAGATAGGCCCCAGTATTCCAGTCTGCCAAGGTCCTTCTATTTTAAATATGATATAACTGACAAAATCCCAGTATTTTGGGATTGCCAAAGAAGAGTCCATGGCAATAAAAATGATTATTATGATTAATGGCCACAAACCAATATCAGTACAGGTGGTTTGTTTCTGCCTTTCAGCCTGTTTTTCACTATGCCACTGTAATTTTTAATAAAAAATACTTGAGCTGTAACTGGTTCCCAGACTGGGAGATCCAACTACAAACATGTAAGAACTTACTGTATATCTGCCTTAAAATGCAGTTCTCAGCTTTTGGACGTTAATAAAAATCCCTTTCTTTTGTCTTTTTAGCTACAATCCCGGTCATTTAACTAATAGCCTGAACATGTTTCAACCATAAGTGCAGTCTTGTGCTATTTTTTTTTCTTTTTAAGAATTCAGTGACTTAAATCAAGAGGGAAAGAGCATTTTAGTCTTTTGTAGCATTAAGTTTGTCTAAGAAGGAAAGCTTGTATGCTCTGATTCTAGTTGAGCCATTATTTAGATGCATAGGGAGTCAGAGAGGAATGAACAGGCACAAGTCCTTAATTAATTTCTGAATGTATGAGATCAGCACTTGAAACTAATCAATTAAGAGCTCTGGGAAACATTCTGGTAGGATATTTGTATGTAGGCAAGAGACTTCAAGGCAGCCAAGGAACCTGACAAATCTTTGTCTATCTTGTCAGACTATCTGACAACCAGGTGGCATTGCTCAGGCAATCTTTCCTTTACCCTATCATATATTATAGCACTCAAAGAGCTGAGAGTTCAGGCTCTTGCTTGACACTCAGAACATGTCAGATGGGCCTATTTTAATTGGGAGAATTTTGAGAGACATCAGCTCTCAGAACTATTGCTGTTGGTTTTCTCTTTGAATATATTTGTACAAGTAGTCCTCAACTTACGACCACAATTAAGCCTAAAATTTCTGTTGCTAAGTGAGACATTGGTTAAGTGAGTTTTGCCTCATTTTACAATTTTTCTTGCCACATTTGTTCAGTGAATCACTGCAGTTCTTCAGTTAGTAACCTGGTTGTTAAGTGAATCTGGCTTCCCCCTTCACCTTGTTTGTCAGAAAGTCACAAAAGGTGTTCTCGTGACCTTTGGAAACAGCAATTATCATAAATGTGAGTCAGTTGCCAAGCATCTCAATTTTGATCACATGACCACAGGGATGCTGCAACAGTTGTAAGTTTGAAAAACAGTCATAAGTCACTTTTTTCAGTGCCATTGTAACTTTAACAGTCTCTAAAAAAACCGTTGTTAAGTTGAGGACTATCTGTCCTTACCCTAGGATCCTCAAACTCTCTCCATAGCATTTTAGAGATTATCACAAAATTACTCAATTGGGCTGAAGATCACAATGTACTTTTCCCTATATAAAAGATATAATTATTATTTTTTTGGTCCTGTATACAGGAAGAAATGGATAAAAATGAAAGCTAATGAAAGCTACCTTTTTTCACTGTAGAAGATGACACTTTATCCTTTGTCCTTCCTTGCTTTAAGTGATTTTCAGTACCATTGATGATATCTTTCTGGAATGGCTTCAGTGGTTGAAAGTGGAGAGCACTGTGTTGTCCTTGGTTCAGTTCCTTCTTCCCAGGTCACTTTCAGTTAGTGTTGATTGAGAACAAGAGGAGCTCAGATGGTTGTGCCCCCCTGGCTGCAATGAATGACCCATTCCTCTGGCAGAATTGCAAATTATTTGCAAGTTATGCCCATTCCTAGATCAATGTATCCTTCTCATAATCACCCATGCCCTGGTCACCTCACTCAGACTATTGGCTGCCCGTGAAGTATATCCTGAAGCTGGTTAAAAATGCAGCAATCTACACAGTTTTGCATACATCCAGATTTGCACATATATCACTTCTTTTGCGGAAACTGCATTGCTACAAATAGGTAGCTTTAAATCTTTTATCTAACTAAATAAACAAGGGTAGTGCTTTTTTTACTCACTTATTTAATTGGTTTTCTTTATCTAGTTTTAGGACATGTGGAGAACGGTTCATGTTTTACATCATATTTTTGCAGAAATACTGAACATTCCAAATTTTTAAGTATCACTGTATATTTCCTTTTTCCTACTTTTTCCCCTCTCATTGAGTCTGTTGTTTTGACAGAAAATAAACCATAGAAATTCATCCTGGGAATGTGTGGGAAATGACACATGTTTTCTTTTTTCCAGCACAAAGAAATGTTAGAAGAAAAAACCCTAAAAGCAAAGAAACAAACATTTTATTTTTAAACAATCAGGATATTTTCTACTTATCGATCAGCAGAATAAAGATAAAATTTTCTATAGGAAATTTTGTAAAAGAAATATTGGGTTAGGAATTGGGCTAAACCCACTGAGGCTGTACAAACAGTACACACTTATGGGAGACAGTTGAAAAGCAGCTCAAACTGCCACCCTGTGCTGTATTTAAAACTCTTCCCAACTTGTCTTTGTTCTGTTTGTTTAAAATGAATTTTAAATAGATTGCAGATAGTCTGTTGACCTTGGCAGCTGATCTGGTTCCCCTGTTCCTTAACATTAGGATCTGCTTTACTTCCATTGCACTTATTAGCACCATTTCTGCCTTGATTCTCTCTTCATTCAGTTACATTTTCCAAGTGGAATCACCGGGACCTGACAAATTAGGTTCTACCACAAAACCGCAGACGACAAAATCGCGGTCGACGAAAGCGCGTCTGTGACGTCATCACAGCGCGACGAAAAAGATCGAAAAATGTAAAAATAAAGCGAAAACCTTACCCTAACCCCCCCAAACCTAACCCTAAACCTAACCCTTAACCTAACCCTAAACCTAACCCTAAACCTAACCCTTAACATAACGAAAAACCTAACGCTAACCCTTAACCTAACGCTAAACGTAACGCTAACGCTCTAACCCTAACCCTTAACCTAACCCTTAACCTAACCCTTACCTTTATGTGAATCGGCTTGCTGTAATTTAATTTTTATTGCAATTTTTCTATCTTTTTCGTCGCGTTGTGATGACGTCACATACGCGATTTCGTCGACTGCGCTTTTGTGGAACGCGGTTTTGACGGGTCACGGACAAATTATATTCCAGAGTTCTGAAAGAGCTGGCAAATGTTACAGTATATTAGAATCATTGTACTTTATTTGTCAAAAATCCTGGCACATGAGGGAAGTACCCAAGGATTGGAAAAGAGCTGATGTGGCTCCCATCTTCAAAAAAGAAAAAAGAAAAACAATAACCAGAAACTATAGATCAAATCATCCTAACATCAACACCTGGGAATATACTGGAATAGATCATCAAAAAACAGATATCTGAATATCTAGAAACAAATAAAATTATAATCAGAAGCCAGCATTGGTTTGTGAAAACAGATCATGACAAACCAATCTTATTTCATTTTTTTGTCAAAGTGACTAAATTAGTAGACCAGCAAAACGCTGTGGATATAGTATACCTAGATTTCAGTAAGGCATTTGACAACCTACTTCTTGGTGAGCTAGAAAAAAGTGGGATAGGTAGCATTACCACCAGGTGGATTTGTAACTGGCTGACAAACCATACTGAATGAGTACTTCTTAATGGTACTATATCTACATGGAGAGAAATAAGCAATGAAGTACCACAAGGTTTCGGTGTAAGCCCAGAACTTCAGTAACTTCCTAAATGACTTAGATGAGGACTAGAAAAGGGACTCATCAAATCTGCAGTCAACACTCAGCTGGCAGGAATAGCTAACATTCCAGAAGACAAATTCAGGATCCAAAAAGATCTTGACATATTTGAACAATGGGACATATCGAGTAATATAAAATTTAATGTGGAGAAAAACAAGATGTTACACTTAGGCAGGGCAATCCAAAGGTACAAGTGGCTCAAAAACAGTAACTGTGAGAAAGATCTTGGAGTGCTAGTGGACAATTACTTAAATATGTGCTAGCAGTGTGAAGCAGCAGCCAAAAAAGCTAATATAATCCTTGGTTGTATAAACAGAGGCATAGAATCAAAATCACATAAAGGATTAGTACCACTTTATAAAATCTTAGTAAGATCACACTTGGAATACTGCATCCAGTTTTGATCAACATATTCAAAAAAGATGCTGAGACATTGGAAAAAGTGTAGAGAAGAGCAAAGAGGAGGATTAAAGGCCTAGGGATTAAACATATGAAGAATGGTTGCAAAAACTGGGTATGGCTAGTCTAAGGAAAAGAAGAACTAGGGATGACCTGATAGCAGTATTCCAATATTTGAAGGGCTGCCACAAAGAAGAGGGGATCAACTATTTTCCAAAGCACCAGAAGGCAAGACAAGAAACAATGCATAGGGACTTACCAAGAAGAAAAGCAATTCATTTTGGTGGCTAAATTCATTTAGGTAGTTACTAATCATTCTGCCAGTTTTTCCCCTCAAGCCATTTTAGGAATACTTTAGTCACACATGAGCCTATCAGCGTAGTACAGGGCGGGGCATAACCTTTTCCTAGGGGGTCACAGCAAGATCGACAGCAGTTTACAACTTCCGCGACACCTCATTTTAAAGCCCATAAAAAACTGAATTGAATGAGCTATTAAATGTTAAATTTGCTTTAAGAATGGCTGGAAAATTCGATTCGGAAGAACAAAGGATCATTGACAGAATAAAATGCATTGCCTTTCGAGAGGCTCGCGATGCTGGAGTGACGTTTATCAATCGAAAATGGATTGCAAACAAATTGAAACGTCATCCGGATTGGGTTACTGATAATTGGAACAAAACAGCCCAAGAATGTTTCACAAAATTTGGAGAAGGGCGTCCTCTGCAACTGTCCCAAGAAAGCAAAGCCATCATTGCAACTGGCAGTCGCAAACAACGAAAAGGAAACCGAAAAGTGGCCCAAGAAATCCTTCAAATTCGTGGAAAACGAGTTGATCAAAGGACAATCGGCCGATATCGAGAACGAGAAGGTTTGAAGCCATTCCACGTCATTTGCAAACCATTGAAAACTCAAACACACATTCAAGATCGGCTTTGGTTGTGCGATTGGTTGTCTGAATGGACCGAGGAAGATTTTCTTCATTTGGCGCCATCTGACGAATTCTTCGTTTATGCCATTCGAAAACCGAATTTCCAGAACGATCGAATTTGGGCTAAAGACGTCGACGACATCGCCAAACATGAACGATATCGACAAATCGTTCGCAATCCGACTTGCATCGGGATTTTCGTCATTTTCACAGCCAAGAAACTGCATTGGGTTTTGAAGGATAAAGGGGAATCCTGGGATGGCAGTTATTTCCGTGAGAAAATTTTATTGGAGAATGTCATTCCATTTCTCAGTGATCCAGACAATGTCTTGGTGGTTGGTGAGGCTGTCTTTCTTCATGACAAAGCTCCTTGCATGCGTGCAAATGCGACTCAGCAATTGTTAAAGGAAAACAATGTCGAATTTTGGGGCAATGACGTCTGGCCGGGAAATTCGCCAGATCTCAATCCGGCAGAGAACATTGGGGCCATAATTAAGGATGAAGTGGAAGCTCTGATGATTCAGGAGCAAGGTCAAAATCGATATTCGGTTGAAACTTTGAGAATGAATTTGGAAACTGTGTTGAAAAATCTGGAAAATCAAACGGAACTGTTTGAAGATTTGTTGTGTTCTTATCCACCTCGTTTGAATGCTGTTCGAAGGGCTAATGGTGGTCATACTGACTATTAAATCGTGTCAATAAACTCAGTTTTTGATGGGCTTTCGAATGGTGTATGAATTATTTGTGTTGTTATTACAAGTGTTGCTGTGACCCTCTAGGAAAAGGTTATGCCCCGCCCTGTACTAGTTTCCAGAGTTTCTGGAAGGAGGGACAATAATACCTTTTCTGCATGCTTGAAAGTCTTCAAGGCAAGGCACTTCATTGATTTATCATCTATATGTTTGAATGTAAAAATCCCAGTTATAGTTATAGTTTGTTTTCATTGGCAAAGAAGAAACCATAAATGTGCATGGCCATTTAAAAGCTATGGTAACAGATAAGCTTATTGTTCTTATTGTAGTAGACTTTGGAAGTAGCTGGACCATGCAAAGATGAAGTTAATAAAGCTAAGGTTTAAATTAAGTGTTATTAAGGCTTCCAGGTTTTTGTGTTCAGTCCACACCTCAAATGGGGTCTTCCCTCCAGGAAATGCCTCCACATAGGAGTGTCCAGCGCACAGTGTAAGCTCTCCCAAATTGCCCATCAGCACTCAGTGTCAGTTTTCTGGAGATGTAGGTCCACAGTTGTGGTTGTTCCTTTGTACAAGGACCACTCCTACTGCTACATTGCTAGCATCTGCCTGAATAATAAATGGAGCATTTGGTGTTTTAGCACTGATTCAGTGGCAAACAACCATGTGAGTTTTTCAAATGGTGCCTAGCATTCCATTGTCCTCTTCACTGGTTGGCTTGATTTGGATTTCCTCTCTCCATTGTCTTTAGCAAGTAGGTGATGGGGAGGACGGTCTGAGCAAAAAATGGGATGAATTGGCACTAAAAATTCACAAACCCCAGACAGCTTTGCAAATCCTTTCTGGTGCGGGGTGAGGCTCACTCTAGCACCACCCTTTCTCAGTGTCCATTTCTATTCCCTTATGGGAGATGCAGTAGCACAAATAGTCAATTTTACTTTGATGCAACTTGCATTTTGAGAGTTCAGCTTATAATTGAGCAGCTCTTAGTTTTTGAAGGAGGGTTCTAACCAGCTTCTCATGCTCCATAATTGTCTCAGTATAAATAAGTACGTCATGCAGGTAGACCAACACACTTTTGTATAAGTTGTCATGCAGCACCTCATTTATCAGCTGCATGAAGACAGCAGGGGGCCTCTGTAATTTGAAGAGGACCCTGAATTGAAGCGGCTGTTAAAAGCTATCTTCTACTCCTCTCTATCTTTGATAAGAACTCAGTAATACAGGCGTCCCACAAGTCCAATTTAGTAAAAAAATAGATATAGAGATAGATATGTCTTTCATTAGTGGCAGTGTATAGAAGCAGTGTTTATCCCTCTATAGTTCACACATAGGTGCAGGGGGGCATATCTGGTTGTTTCCCCAAACATAAAGGTCCAATTGAACAAGAGTCCACTTTTGATTGTTTTGTCATGTGCTTCGTTGCCCTTTTATTTATATTTGCTAATTGTTATGTGGTGGTTTTCTCTTTTTGGATTTATTGTTTTTTTAATGTGGTACACTGCCCAGAATCATACTGAATCGGGTGACCTTCTAAATCAAATAAATAAATAAATTCATTCTCTCTCTCTCTCTCTCTCTCTCCGTCCCTCTCTCTCTGTATGCACGCGCACGCACGCACGTCATTTTTCCTAATAATTACATTTCAAAAGTGATAGCAACTATCAGTTATGTACAGTGGAAAATGTCTCTATTTATGCAAACATATTATTGTATGCTTTTATTGTTATTTTTACCCTAAAAGATTTAGGTGGTTATTCAATTAAATTTTACAATTATATTAAATTATATATTTTAATATATTATATATATTAAAGGGGGGGAAATTCTGAAATGATTTATCTTAATCTCTTTTTGGTAGTTTAACAGGAGTGTGTATTCTTTTTTTAAATTCTAGCTGGATCTAACTTTTCTGTCTTCCCTTCCCTCTTCCATTAAATTATTTAGGGCAATTATCGCTTTATGAAACTTTTACTTGCTCATAGAGCAAACTGGATGAAGAAGGATTTGGAAGAAATCATTCCTTTACACCTAACTACCCAACATAAGAGTCCAAAGTGCTTAGCTTTGTTGTTAAAGTATATGGCACCAGGAGAAGTAGATACGCAGGACAAGAACAAGGTAAAAAATATTTGATAAACAGCTATCTACTTGAAAATATTCTACCAAGACTTTCTCTGAAGCTTTAACTATAGCAATCTATTTAAAATAGCTGGTCTATTTTGATGGAATGCATTTGATCATTTTTATTTAAGAATATATCTAAAATCTAGAATCATAAATCTAAATTTAAAATCTCGAGAAATCTGGAATCAGTATGTTCTGAACCCATTTTGTCTTTTCACAAATAATGCAAAAAGTATTAGTGAGCAAGAAATAATACTCTGCGCTCCATTTCTGCATATCCATAAAACCACTGAAGATTATAACAGCAAATTAACAATTAGCTATAGTCATATACTAAACAGAAATTTGCTCTTTTCTGTTAGCTAAGTACTTATCTTCGACTGTTTTCAGGCTCTGAAATTTATGAAAATAATAGTTATCTTTAAATAATTTCTATCATTTTAGTTTATTTATTATTTTTTAATAATTACAATTTGTAATTATTAAAATTACAAATATCAAAATAGATTATGAAGAAATCTGTTTCAGTGTTATACTTTTTATTATCTTTTTTCATTTTATATTTTTCCTTTCCTCTGAGTTGCAGGTTCCTATTTTTTTCCTTAAATATACTGCAAAATGTATTTGGAAACTCCATGTTAGAAAAACAATGCTTATAGATTCATGGCACACTTTATCTGTTCTTTTAACTAATGGCCAAAATTTTGTGAGCTTGTGAAATCTCGAGAGATGTTAGTGAACTCTGAAACCTTGTGACATTTTTGGTTGGATTGCACATTGCGAGTTTTGGTATGTTATTTGATTCCTGACATCTTCCCAGAGAAGTCCATGTAGCTTTCTTGTCAAGACTTTAGAAGTGGTTTGCCGTTGCTTTCTTCCTGGGGCTAAGACAAAGTAATTAGATCAAGCTCGTTCCAGCTGATTTCATTCCATAGCAACACTAGAACTCGGCCTCCCAATTTCTAGCCTGATTTCTTAACTATTACACTAGATTGGTTCTATAATATATTATCACTGCATTCAGTTTTGGTCACCACGATGTAGAAAAGATGTGGAGACTCTAGAAAGAGTGCAGAGAAGAACAACAAAGATGATTAGGGGACTGGAGACTAAAACATATGAAGAACGGTTGCAGGAACTGGATATAATTTACTTGGACTTCAGCAAGGCATTTGATAAAGTATACCATAACCTACTACTAGATAAAGTAGAAAAACGTGGATTAAATAACATCACCACCAGATGGATTCGTAACTGGCTGACCAACCGCACTCAATGTGTAGTCCTCAATGGAACTGCATCTACATGGAGGGAAGAATGCACTGGAGTACCCCAAGGCTCTGTGTTAGGCCCAATACTCTTCAACATCTTCATCGATTTGGATGAGTGGATAAATGGGGAACTCATCAAATTTGCAGATGACACCAAGATGGCAGGAATAGCCAAGACTCCAGAAGATAGGCTTAAGATACAGAAGGAGCTTGACAAACTTGACAGGCTGTGTGTCTCGTGCCCTGACAAATGGCTCCACGTGCCACCTGTGGCACACGTGCCATAAGTTCGCCATCACTGATATAAGTAGTATCTTGCTCAATAGTAGTAACTGTGAGAGGGATCTTGGAATCCTGGTAGACAACCATTTAAATGTGAGCCAGCAGTGTACAGCAGCTGCCAAAAAAGCCAACACAGTTCTAGGCTGAATAAACAAAGGGATGGACTCACGATCACATGAAGTGTTAATACCACTTTATAATGCCTTGGTAAGGCCACACTTGGAATACTGCATTCAGTTTTGGTCGTCATGATGTAAAAAGAATGTGGAGACTCTGGAAAGTGTGCAGAGAAGAGCAACAAGGATGATTAGGGGACAGGAGGCTAAAACATGAGGAACAGTTACAGGAACTGGGTATATCTAGTTTAATGAAAAGAAGGACTAGGGGAGACATGATAGCAGGGTTCCAATAACTCAGGGGTTGCCACAAAGAAGAGGGAGTCAAACTATTCTCCGGGGCACCTGAGTGTAGAACAAGAAGCAATGGGTGGAAACTAATCAAGGAGAGAAGCAACTTAGAACTGAGGAGAAATTTCTTGACAGTTAGTGCAATTAATCAATGAAACAGCTTGCCTCCAGAAGTTGTGAATGCCCCAACAGTGGAAATTTTTAAGAAGATGTTGGATAGCCATTTGTCTGAAACTGTATAGGATTTCCTGCCTAGGCAGGGGGTTGGACTAGAAGGCCTCCAAGGTCTCTTTCAACTTTGCTATTGTATTGTATTGTATCTTCACTATCTTCATGAACCACCATTTTCCTAGACCACAAATTGGGGCCATTGGTTTAATTAAGAGCAAAGGAGATATGAGATGTTAAGAGCTTGCCCAGGATCATCCAATAAACTCCAACGTAAAGTGGAAACCTGAACCTGGGTCTCATTTGTCCCAATCAAACACTTTAAGGCACACTACAACTACATTGATTTCAATTGCAATGTATTTCCCTTTGGATTTTAAAAAAAAATTATTTGTGTCTACTCTTATTCTCAGCAAACTGCTCTTCACTGGAGTGCCTATTACAATAATCCAGAGCATGTGAAGATTCTTATCAAACATGATTCTAACATTGGAATCCCAGACATTGAAGGCAGAATTCCACTTCATTGGGCAGCTAATCATAAGGATCCCAGTGCGGTTAATACTGTCAAATGCATTTTGGTATGATTTTTTTTTTCAATGTTGGTCATATGTTACATCAAAAATAATACATAAAACTCTACTTTATTTTGCAGTAATATCTGTTTAGAATATTGAATAAATTTCTGAATCTTTATTTTCAGCTGTGAAAAGAAAAGAAAATGGTTAATAGTTTGATGGGTGTGAAATGAGACAAAAAGCTATGCAAATGGCTGCTACATTCTTTATTGTTTCATAGTTTAGGACTTGACTAAATGAGCTATATAATAAAAAGATAGATTTATTGAAGGCTATTTGATAAATTCCAAAATTGCATTACCCTAAAGCTCAGAATTCTATAACCACCAATCAAGCACCATTCAAACAATTTAATGAGTATCTGTGAAAGGCAGAAATACATTGTTAAATACAAGGTATCTAAATATCAAAATGTGGTAAGTAGAAGAGATTTGAAATTATAATATGAACAAAAATATTTTAACTGAAATTATTGCAATAGTCATAACAACAGTATCAGCTTTGACAAAATCCCAATCAGTTGCAAAAGGCAGCTTTACTTGGAACAGCTTACATTCTGCAGCAGTACTTTTAACTCCATCCAACAACATCTGTCTATTTCCTATCTTTGCCAAGAACTTGATAGATATATTAAAAATACAAAATCCACTGTAAATATCTGCTTCATTGTGCAACTGACCATAATAAGTCTTCAATCTTCTGCTTTAATTGTTCTGCAGCCAAATAAAAACAGCTTACAATCTACATATTCAAACATCCAAATTACCTGTATTAGGCCAATACTTATTAGGTATTTGCAAGTTTTTCAAAAATGATTTTCCAAAAAGAAATTTTCAAAACTGCATGAACAACATAATGGTAGTTTAATTCAGAGATTTCTGAGATACTGGCATATTTAAAAAAACAAGCAAGGAGATTATCATTGTTCTCCACTGTCATCATTTTAAATTATAAAATCCATATTTTGTTAAATGCATAAATTCCTCTGTAGATACAAATGGAAGAGAAGTCAATTGACTTCATAAGTTTTAACAATGCTAGAGTAATCAAAGATAAATTACAAGGAAAAAATCAGTGGACTTTGCTTGGTTAGGTAATGAGGGCAAAAGAGCATCTTCAGGATGGAACCACCCTCTTCTTTGAAATCCCATCAGTTCTGAGGTAGCTGTGCATATGGATATACAGTGACTGGTCTCCTTGCTGTTGTCACCTCTATATTATAAACCAGTTTCTCCCTTTAACACAAGCCTCTGGAGAACTAGAAGAGAGTTAAATGGGAAATATTCCTAGGTCTGGCTTAATATAAAAAAAGGAAATCAGAACAACATTTTAGCTTAACCAAACTGAGATTGTTAATGAAAGGCCAGGAAGGAAAAAATAATAATGTTTACTAAAATTATCAAGAGAAAATAAATTTAATCTTTTGCAACACATTCAGTAGTTTTTTTAGGGGAAAAAACCCCTAAATCAATTCTAACTAAACTAACTTTCAATCTTGTCTAAGGTAAACCCCTCATCCAGCTCTCCACCCAACTATCTCACTAAAAAGACTCTTCTTGTCAAAATCTAATGAAACCTTTCTTTTCTTTTATTGACATATCAGATTGGCTTTTGATTGAAAGGGCCAGCTGCTCCTCATTGCAGGTGGCCATTTTTTTTAAAAAAAGATTATATTTCCAACCTTAACCTTTTAGAAATATTGTTAAGTTATGCTATATGTCCCTGTAATCCTCAGATACGGGGGGAAATTATTTAAGAAAAGTTCAATTTTTCTAGGCCAGTGATAGCAAATCTTTTTTGGCTGCCATGTCAAAAGTAGGGGGAGCACAGGGGGGTTGTGCACCAGCATGCCACACCCATAATGCTATGCACACATGGATGCATGTGATCAGAGACCACTTTCTACGTTTTTTTCTCCTTCCCCAGGCTCCAGACGCTTTCTAGCAGCCTGGGGAGGGCGAAAACAGCCTCCCCCCCCCCAGATGCCCTCCAGAGGCCTCAGGAGCTTCCCTGAAGGCTCCAGAGGGCGAAAAATGGACCTAAGGGAACCCAGAGGTTCGGGAATGGTGGCTTCCGGTTTGTCTGTAGGGCTGATTTTTGACCTCTGGAGCCTTCAGGAAGCTTCCCTGAAGGCTCCAGAGGTCGAAAATTGGTCTTACGGACAAACCAGAAGTCATCATTTCTGAACATCCAGGTTCCCTGTTGGGCCGATTTTTGACCTCTGAAGCCTTCAGGGAAGCCTCCTGAAGGCCCGTGAAGACTCCGGAGGGCAAAAAACGGTCCTATAAGCAAACCGGAAATCCATTCCCGAATTTCCGGTTTGCCCATAGGGACGGTTTTTCATGCTTTGGAGGCTTCAGGGAAGCCTCCGGAGAGTGAAAAATGGCCTCAAAAGGAAGCCAAAGTCAGCTGGCCAGCATGCCCTAAGAAATAAAATGTAATTTTGTTCTAAAGAAAATGGGAATTTAATTACCATCAGTTCATACAGTTAATAATTTTTAATTAAAATGGTATTTGCTTGATTTATTGCTTGAACTCCAGTAGGACTTTTTAAGCATCTATTGCCATCCCTAAAAGTTCACTGTATCTTTTTAACTGGCCTTTTTATAAACCAGGATGCTGCTCCAACTGAATCTCTGCTAAACTGGCAAGATTATGAAGGACGAACTCCTCTCCATTTTGCAGTTGCTGATGGGAATATAGCTGTTGTTGATCTGCTGACTTCCTATGAAAGTTGCAACGTGTCTTCTTATGATAATTTATTTCGAACTCCGCTTCACTGGGCAGCTTTATTGGGTAAATTATGAATAATAGAAATTCTTAACCCTTTTGAGCATATTTGTTACCTAATCATGTAGAATATTGCTTTCCTCAGTTAAGAGACTGCATCCTGAAATAGTTGTAAAGAGGTTACCTTGAAGGAGACAGAAAAATATCATGAAATCAACTTATATACATGAAATCAACTAATATCATGAAATCAACTTATATCAACTTAATACATTGATTCATGCAGTTCAGTTTACATTTAGGTCTTGTATTGGGTAAAGCTTTCAGAATCTTCCAAGAGCCCAAACAGTCCTTATTGTTTGTTTATACTATTTATCTAATAGTAATTTAAGAAATATCCTCCAAAACGTAGAAGTGAATTGCTCTCTATCTGAGATGACATGTTGTAGGACTCCACGTAGTCTATAGAAATGGTGCAAAAATAGCTTGGCCAATTCTCGTGCTGAAGAGATCTTCTGGCAGAGGACAAAATGCACCTGCTTAGAAAATAAATCAGTCATCACCTTTATAACAGTATCCCCAGAGCTTTCTGGAAACTTCACAATAAAACCAATTGATCTCTCTTTCCAGGGTGCTGAAGGCTTCACCACTGCTTGGAGGAGTCCAGGAGTGTCCCCTTGTTGTTGTTTGGCTGAAGCACAGATGGGGCTACTTGCCACATATCTTTCAATGTCTTTTTTCAGAGATGACCATCAAAACTGTTTTTTAATTAGGTGTAAAGTCTTTTCAAAGCCAAAGTGTCCAGTGGACTTGGAGTCATGGCTTTTCCCCAGGACCAAGTCTCTGGTTCTCTGGTACATATATTCTAGATCCCACCCAGGCCAGTCCATCCTGGATTGAACAAATGTTTCCATGACTTTGAAACCATTGGTCATCCTTCAGGGCAATTTTAAGTGTGGCCATCACCTCATTGTCAGTTTGTTGGTTTTCTTTTGCCTGCGCTCGTGTAGTCACTTGAATCACTAATTGGTTGGATAGGACAGAGGTTTGACCACTTCTGCTTTAGGGCAATTGAATTGAGGCATTCAGGATAATGCATCACCCAGATAGTTCTTCCCCCCTGGGAAGTAATGCAACATGAAATCAAAGCAATTAATGTATTGCATCCATCGCTGCTTGGAGACAGCCTTTTTGGTGTCTCTAGGCTATTGTGGTCAGTCCATATTTTGAAAGGCATTTTGTTTCCTTCAAGGAAGTCCCTCCTGGTTAGGAGTGCCCAACTCACCACATAAGCCTCCTTTTTCCTTACTGCCCACCATACTGTAAATTTGTGATGGGGAATGTGATTCACACAAATGACAGGATGAATTGACAGTAAAAGTTGGCAAAGCTCTGTTGCTGCTTCCTGATTCAAAGTGGAGCAGAGGACTTTGTGAGGGTCCATCACAGTTTCTTTGTGTGAAATGCAGTAGCCCAGGTAGTCTCACTTTGGTGAAATTCACATTTGGAAAGTTTGGCATACAGCTTGGCAGTCTGTAGTTCTTGGAGTACGGCTGTCTCTAGTTTCACATACTCTGCGTTCATTTCAGTGTAAATTAAAATGTCATCTAGATACACCGGTACTCCCTTATACAGGTGCTCGTGTGTCATGCCCCCATTGGAGTCTGAATTTGCGGGGGAAGATGAGCTGGAACAACAAATGCCAGACATTCAGAGGCCTTGGAAGAAATGGGGGAAGGGCAGAGTTAGTCCAGTCAAGATTTTTCTGAAGTAGTAAATCTTGCAGGCAGGGACAAACAGAGGCAGGAGGAACATGAGGGACAGGGCTCAGGTGAGGGGCCAGAACCACCTTCTCCGGATCCAAGAGCTCAGCGAGTGGAGATGAGTTGTGATCAACAAACAGAGACAGAGCAGTCTACGTGCAAGGAGAGCGCCCAACCCATCTTCACAATTCACACTGGGAGAATGAGATGCTGTGGGGAAGGGCATTTGTGGGAAACAAACGCTGAGTTTCTGAAATGTGCATGCCAATGTTTGAACTGGCCATGAGTCTTTGCATTCCTGTGGGTGTTCTGGACTAATTACCTGGATTGTTTGTTCCTTGAACTTGATTTGCCCTCGATTGGCCAAATATCTTTGGAATTATTGCTGAGCAGCCTTGGTGCTTACAGTCTTGGACTGGACTAATTGCAGACAGAAACTGTTTGAGCTTTATGTGGGGTTTTGTTAACATTCTGCTCAAGACTTGCCAGAAACATGGGAGCATTTGGGGAACTTTGGAGCACAATAAAGGGGTGGCTTGAATTGCCAGCTGTTTGTGTGATCTTTGCCCTAGGTCATCACACTGCTTAACACCTCATTTATTAATTGCATGGACATTGCCGGGGGCCCTGGAAGCCGAATGGGAGTTCTTTGAATTGGAAACAACCCACTTATCCCCCTTCCTGATTCTCATGTAGTAGGCCTCTCTTAGGTGCAACTTAGTGAAAATTTTGCCCTTGGCTAAATGATCTAGCATGTCTTTCATCAGGGGCAGGGATACACATTTTGCACCCAAGCAGCATTTAACCCCCTATAATCCACATAGATGAAGCGTGCCATCTTTCTTTTTGTGGAATAAGATTGGGGCCACTTTTTTTAGCCAAGCCAAGCCTAGAACTAAGGATTGTTCCATCCCTGGAACCACTATGAAGCTTATGGGCCCCCATTTGCATTTATGTGGGCCCCCATCTGCATTTCTATGGGTTTGGTGACAAATGTTGGGGTGCCCCCTGCTACTGATCTGTCTAGTTAGCAAAATACGATGGATACTTTCAGCTACCTCAATCGGATTCCTAATTTTTCGACCAGGTCTGGGTTAACTAGACATCTGGTGCAGCCTGAATCTCGCTCATAATGTGGCCTTCAACCTTGAGGCCTGGAAACCTAGCTCTATTTGGGAACATCACTGGTGACCAAGCCACTTACCATGGGATCGTTTTTGGTGTCAAATATTCACAGAACCTTCCATTAAGGGGAATATTCATATATTTATTCTTACAATTCCTAAATAACTAATTAGAAAAAGCTGAAAAGTAGTCACTGTTATACTATGGTAGGACCACTTGTTTGGAAACACTTGTTACCTAGAAATCGTGTGACCAAATTTGACCTCTGTACCTAGAAAGATTTATCTCAGCCTTCCTGTGTATCTGGGTCACTGAATTCCTGTTTTAATGCCATCCTTGCTTGTCATTTCCCATCTCCTCAAAGACAGGGAATAAAGTCCATTCTGCAGCATGTTTTGCTCAACATTCAGTTTCCACAATTCACAGAAAGGATCTGACTGTGTAAGTTCAAGATGTATTTTAAAGTTATTGGTTAATTGGCTGAGAGCTTCCCTTTAAAAGGAGCTGTTGGCCAGAAACTGGATGTTGGTTTATAGTCTGCTCTTATCTTGAATAAACAGCATTGTTGGAATGTGGCTCCTTGTCTGTTCCCCACTCATAACATTGCATTGGTGAGAAAGGTGGGATTCCTGGGCTTGGAGCCAACACTGAGAACTGCTAATTGAGAGGCCACAGAGATTAAGAGGCACACTTTTTTTTTTAAAACATAATGGCTAACTCACCACAGTTTGCACCATTTGATCCTGAAACATAAACGTGGGATTGTTACTTAATCCTTTTTAATGTATATTAGAAGCTAATGATTATAAATATCACAGATAATTGCAAACGAGTGCTTTTTTTTAGCATTTGTGGAAAAGAAGTGTTTAAGACAGCAAGGGCCTTCATTGCACCCCAAACCCTTCAGAAGGTTAGTTGGGACATATTATTGGGTAAACTGCAAGAACATTACACACACCCGACCATCTTGCATTGCTAGAAGACATGCTTTTTACCATAGGGAACAGGCAAAGGGTGAGTCTATCAGCTGTTATATGGCAGCCCTCCGTAAGGCAGCTATCTACTGCAAATTTAGTAACTTAGATGAAGCCCTTCGAGACAGATTGGTCTGTGGGGTTCGGGATATTAGGTTACAGAGATTATTATTGGCAAAACCGATGTTAACACTACAAACAACAGTAGAGCAGGCGCAAGCTGCTGAATCATCGAATAGATCGACTGAAGAGATACAGAAGTCAGGCAGCCCCCAGTTGGTTAGAAGGGGGACAACTGTCCATCGGCGAGAGACAGAATTGCAGGGACACTGAAGAGGAGGAAGATAATCACACTGACATCCATCGGTTGAGGGCAGCCAATAAGGATCTCAGAATCACCAAGGATCAGAAGCTGTCCTCCTCGTGCTTAGGTTGCAGCGGATACCACCCGACAACTATGTGTAACCATAAAAATACCATTTGCAGACGGTGTGGGAAGAAGGGTCATCTAGCACAAGTTTGCCGTGCCACATTGCCTGCCACCCCAACAGAACAGACTCTTAAGTTGTAATGTTGGGGAAAAGTGGGCCCCACCAAGACTGAGAACCCCAGAGGACGAATGTTTTACTATTAATACAGACACCCGCTGTTTAGAGAGGGTGAGCAATCAAATTGGGATTCCGGGAAGTAGTAAAATTTACATTACCATCCGTATTGCAGGATCACCCTGCCAGATAGAAGTGGATATGGGGTCAGCAACAACAATTGCATTCTGGCAGACTCTACAAAGATTGTTGCCACACAGAGCCGAGAAGAAGCCTACGTGAAGCCTTATCCATTTGAGAGATTATCAGGGAAATAATATCCCTATCAAAGGAAGTGGAATGTTCCATGTAGAATATAAAGATTTTTTCAGGTCACTTAAATCGGTTGTCGTAGAAGGCTCACTGCCTAACCTCCTGGGACTGGATTGGTTTGCAGCCTTGGGGTTACGCATTACTGGGGTTCACAAAATCCTGGGAGAGATCATTGAAGAGTTGAGTAAAGAGTTTGCCGACATGTTTGATGGAAAGTTGAAAGAACATAGATGCACCCCAATATCCTTCAGTTTGAACCCTAAAATGGCACCAATAAGAATAAAACCAAGAAGGGTGCCATTTGCATTAAAGCCCTGATTGACGAACAACTGGATAAATTGACTCAACAAGGCATACTGGAACCAATGGACCACGCTAAGTGGAAACCCCCATCCTGACGCCAGTGAAACCAGACAGGCCGGTCCGGATTTGTGCTGATTATAGATGTACATTGAATAGGGATCTTCAACAGAATGCATATCCGCTACCAATAGTGCAGCACTTGTTACATTCACTGGGGGGTGGGAGTTAAGGTCTTCACAAAGTTAAATCTTGTCCAAGCTTACCAACAGCTCCCTGTGGACAATGCCACTGCAGAAGCCCAAACTATTATAACACATAACGGGGGCATTCTGTTGTCGTCACCTACAGTTTGGAGTAAACATGGCCCCAGGTTTGTTCCAAAACCTGATGGAACAGTTGTTACACTGCATCCCTGGAGTTGTCCCCTACTTTAATGATGTGCTTATATCTGTTGCCAGTAACCTGAACTATTTGAACGACTGTGACTAGTGTTACAAAGATTCAAAGAGGCTGGGCTAAAGGTAAAGGAAGAAAAGTGTAAAGTAGCAGTAAATCAAGTCGAGTTTCTGGGTTACTTGGTTGATGCGTCCAGATTGCACCCTACCAAAGAGAAAGTACAATACATTCTGTGCCAACATCAAAGAATAAGATGGAACTCCAGGCCTTCTTGGGACTCCTCAATTTCTATAGCGTGTTTTTGCAACAGAAAACATCTGGCTGAACACTACACCAGCTGTTAGGAAAAAAGGTGCCGTGGGTTTGGGGATGCAGAGAAGCAGCCGCATTTGTGGGGGGTGAAAAAATTATTTTCCTCGGACAGTGTCCTAGTCCAATATAATGAATGCCTGCCATTAGTCCTAATGTGCGATGCATTCCCCATTTGGAGTTGGGGGAGTTTTAAGTCATCACCTTCCAGGCAATCATGAAGCTCCAATAGCGTTCTTTTCCAGCTATCATAAGCTGAGAGGAACTATATCCAACTTGATAAAGAGTTATTGGCTGCAGTTGCCGGTATTAAAAGTTTCCATGAATATGTTTATGGAAGGAAATTTGATTTAGTAACAGATCATAAGCCACTGCTGGGACTAATTGCAGGGGACCGGCATACACCACAGGTCCTGTCCCCAAGGAGGAAGTGCTGGACAGAATTTTTAGCAGCATATAACTATAGACTTATATATCAACCTGGCATGGAACTGGGCCTAAGCCGTTGTCTGCTACCAAATCTAGTGGAGGATCCAGCTCCAGCAGCATCGCTGATATTGCTGATAGAGACTATGCCGTCCAAACTGGTTACAGCTGCGGAAGTGGCAAACTAATCAAGAAAAGATCAAACGATCATGCAAGTGTTAAACTGGGTGTGGAGGGGATGGCCTAAAGAGGCAGGAAGTGTTGAGTTTAAGCCATTCCATGCAAGGCAGTATGAACTTTCTGCACAAAAGGATTGCCTGTTGTGGGGGAACTGGGTAGTGATACCCTCAAGGTTAAGGAAATCACTGCTAGAGACTCTACATGAAGGCCACCCCGGGATCGTAAGGATGAAGGTGTTGACTCATAGCTATCTGTGGTGGCCAAATATAAAGATATCACAGAGTGGGTAGCATTATGCCAAGCATGCCAGGAATCGAGACCAGCACCTCCTTCAGCGCCACCATGGGACTGGGAAACACCCAAAGGCCCCTGGTCTAGACTTCACATTGATTTTGTGAGACCAATAAATGGAATTGTTGTTGATGCGTATTCCAAATGGCTGGAGGTGGCCATGATGAGGTCAAATATGACAGATGCTGTAATCAGGGTATTAAACAAAATGTTTGCAACACATGGATTGTCGGATGTGTTGGTATCAGACAATGGGCCTCAATTTATGGGCCTTTTCACCCCGCAAGTAATGGATAATAGGGTGGTGATAGGGGGAGAAATTTTAGCCCCCTTAGAGAGGGTCCGTAATCTGGGCATCCTCCTGGATATGTGGCTTAGTTTAGAAGAACACCTGACAGCCGTGACCAGGGGGGCCTTTTACCAGGTTCGCCTGGTACGTCAGTTGCGCCCTTCCTGGATCAGGATGCTCTGTGCACAGTCACTCATGTATTACTAACTTATCAATTGCCGTGATTTACTTTTTTTATTGAAAATTTTTTAAAAATATTTTACAAATATTTACCTCCCTCCCACCACCCTCCCCACCCGAGTCCATCTCCCCCCCAACCTCCCCCCCCCCGACTTTCCAGAGCAAATACGGGGTATAAATCTAACAATCATATTCTAAAATAAACTAAAAATAACTTGGCTTCATCTTTCATTTGTGCTTTAACTCCTCTTTTGTTAAGCTAACTATAAACAAAATTGCGGTGATTTACTTAACAACTGTGGCCAGAGAGGTCATAAAAATGGGACAAAACTCACTTAACAATGTGTTGCTTTGCAGCTGAAATTTTGGACTCAATTAGGGTCATAAGACAACTACATATATATTCAAAAATTAATTGTGCTTTTTCTGCTTTTGATTTTTTTAGGTCATGCAAAGATTGTCCATGTTCTTTTAGAAAGAAACAAAGTTGGAACAATCCTTTCTGATAGTCAAGGTGCAACACCTTTACATTATGCAGCACAAAGTAACTTTTCTGTAAGTGAGATAAATGGTTTATTTAAAAATGTCATCCTGAATTACATCAGATCTTTTATCAGTCTACTTTTAAGGTTGTGTTAAGGTTGCAAAGAAACACTATTTTTAAGTTGAAAGTAATATTTGCCATCATTTCATTTGTTCCAATGTGTTTTTTTAATTAGAAAAATTTCTAAGACAAACTATGATATATTTAGAACATAGAATGGATGTGTACAAGAAGAAGCGGTAAGACATCCCCAAAACCCCTCAGGGTGTGTGTTTTGTTAAGATATAGACTGGCTTCTACTGTTGTTGTTAGTTGCAAAGTCATGTCTGACCCATTGTAACTCCATGGACAATGCTCCACCAGGCCTTCCTGTCCTTTTCCCGTCCTCTACCATCCTCTGGAGTCTATTTAATCTCAGCCCTACTCCTTTAGTAACTCCATCCAGCCGCCTCATTCTCTATCATCCCCTTCTTCTTTTGCCCTCAATCTTTCCCAGCATTATGCTCTTCTCCAATGAGTCCTACCTTCTCATTAGTTTGGCCAAACTATTTGAGTTTCATCGTCAAGATCTGGCCTTCTAAAGAGCAGTCAGGGTTGATCTCCTCTAGGACTGACTGGTTTAATCGCTTTGCAGTCCAAGGGACTTGTAGGAGTCTTCTCCAGCACTATAGTTCAAAGGCCTCTATTCTTTGGCGCTCAGCCTTTCTTATGGTCCAACTTTCACAGCCATAGGTTGCAACTGGGAAAACCATAGGTTTTCCCATGTCTCTATTTTTTAGTAAGCTGTCTAGATTTGCCATAGCTTTCCTCTTCAGGGGCAAACGTCTTTTAATTTCTTTGCTGCAGTCCCCACGTGCAGTGACCTTGGAGCCCAGGAAAATAAAATCTGTCATTTCCTCCATTTCTTCCCCATCTATTTGCTAAGAATAGGGCCAGATGCCATGATCTTAGTTTTCTTAATGTTGAGTTTCAATCCAACCTTTGCACTTTCCTTCTTCATCCGCATCAAGAGGTTCTTTAGTTCCTCCAACAATGGATTTCCTGTGCCCCATTGAACTAGACTATGGTTTCAGACTGGGACTGCAGAACCACCTTCATGTCCACACCTAAACTGCACAATAGCACATCTTCAAAGTCAAAGATTTATCGTATATAAATAGAGGATACAATATGACAAGTACCACTTTCAAATGCATTTTTTTACCCTCTCCATTTTGAGACTGACTTTGAATATTTAGTGTATTTTTTATTGTGTTGCTTTTTCTTGATAACCTGTTTTGATAACATTTTTTGAGTTTTAGAGAAATTTTCTTTTGCATAAATATAGATAGTTCCTTAGTTCAGGACCATCATAATTTTGAACAGTCACTGATAAAATGGTAAATTAAGATTATCTGTGTGGATGAAAATAAAGTAAAAATTGAAAAAACTTCAGATAATTCTAATTATATTTGACTTAAATACATTATAGTATTGTATTTATTCACGTTTAATGTTACTTGGAATATTAAACAATTATTTTCTTTCTATCACTATTAATAGAGTTGAAGAGTAGTACAGTACATAAAGTTATTCCTTAAAGAAAATGGGGTTCAAGTACCGTATTTTTCAGAGTATAAGACGCACCTTTTTCCCTCAGAAAAGAGGTTGAAAATCTTGGTGCGTCTTATATACTGAATATAGCATTTATTGCCTCATGAAACCCTGCCCCTTCACCAAAATGGCCATGTATAGCCTTTAAGAGGCTTCCAGAGTGTTCCTGGGGGCTGGGGAGGACAAAAATGAATGAAAAACAGGTTATTTTTGCCCCCCCCCAGCCCCCAGGAATATTCAATAAGCCTCCTAAATGCTATGCATGCCCTTGTTTTGACGAAAAATGGGCCGTTTTTAGGAGGTCTGCAGAGTGCAATTTTTTTTTTTTTTTGAAAAATTTGCCTCTTCAAAAGCTTGGTGCATCTTATACTCCGATACACCTTATACTCCAAAAAAAACGATAATTAGACATCTTATTGTAAGCATTTTTTTTAAAAATGAAAAAGGCAAGAAGCTAATAAAAACACAATTGTAACTACATATATAAAAAAGTGAAATTTAGAAGTACACTCAGTAAACAGAAGCCAAAGTTGAAATTAGTAAAGAAGAAAATGGCTTAAGAAACTGAAGCTGGAGAACATTTAGTTTCTATGTTTTACTGCTTAACATTATTTGCGCACAGACACACACACATATATATATATACACACACACATATATACACATACATACATATATATATATATATGAAAAGTGAGTAATTTATTTCCAAATGTTTTCTCCAATTCTTGTTATTAATAATCTAAAGACAATTTAATATATACTTTTATATTTATTGTATCAAAAGAAACCCAGATCTGAAAAGATAAACATTTTGATAGATTAACAAAGCAGGAAGGGACTTTGTAGGTCATCTAATCCAACCCCAAGCCCAAGCAGGAGACCCTACAACATCCCCATTTACAACATTTACTTTTTACATTGTAGTTTATATTATATTTTACATAGAATTTAATATATTCACTTAATATTCAGGAGAAAAAAAAACCTCTATCAAAAGCAATAGACATAATGTATCAATGTATTATTCCAATTTCTTTCAGTTAATACTATAAAACTGACCTATTGGATGTAAAAGAATTAGCTAATTCTTGAGCTATTGAATTTCCAAATAGCCATAATTTAGAATTTCTTAGGAGTACTTAATTAGATATTTTATAACTAATTTATATTTTTAAACAGTGCAAATACTATAGAAATCAATAGATCAAGAATAATCGCAGTCAAACAATTCTATGTAGTTAAATGGCTTATTGAGCAAACTTCATTTAAAAAGCTTTAAAGTAATAAATAATTGTAGCTAAAACACAAATATGCTGATAAAACCATTTTTAATCTATAGAGGTATTGTTAATTTCTAAATTAGATAATATTTCATTAAATACTTAAAGATAGGGGAAAGTAATTAAAAATAACAATGTAAATAAACAGACACTTCATAAAAATCTTTTCATTCATTCTTTCTCACACAAATGATTCTTCCTAATTGAATTACATTGTTAAATAATTAAAGAAAGTAATTTAATCAGGCTGTTTTCAGCTGATGAATAAAGTAACAATTTGTTTAAACTTGAGTAATATAAAAATAATTCAGCATATACAGGCAATCTTTTATTTACAACTATTTATTTAGTGATGGCTCAAAGTTACAATGGAATTGAAAAAAAGTGACTTATGACTGGTCCTCCTACTTATGACTACTGCATATTCCACGGGGCTGGGTAGGGCAGAAATGAACAAATGATTGGCCTTTTTTGCTCAATTTTGCCCCCCCCCCCCAAGCCTCCTAAGGGCTATGCATGCCCTTTTTTTAACAAAAAATGGGCTTATTTTTGTGAAAAATGGGCCATTTTTTGCTCGTTTTTGCCCCACCCCCAGGAGCACTCTACAAGCTTCCTAAAGGCTATTCATGCCCTTATTTGGAAAAAAAACCCAGGCCTGTTTTTGCGGGAAACAGGCTGTTTTTGGGAGGTCTGCAGATTGCAAAAACTTTTTTTTATTTTGCCTCTTCAAAATCTTGGTGCGTCTTGTACTCCAGTGCATCTTATATTCTGAAAAATACAGTCTATTTTTATTAATTTATTTACAAAATGTATTAGCCGTTTGTAATCATATGCACACACATATAGTACTGTGCAAAAATGTTAAAGAAATGTGCAAAAATGCTTTAAATTAAGAATGCTTTTAAAAGTAGTAGTATTAATAGTTATTTTTATCAATTAACAAAATGGAAAGTAAATGAACAGAAGAGAAATCCAAATCAATTCAATATTTAGTAGTAGAGTTTGACTGTTCCTCACCCAGTTTTAAGCCTACCACACAGCTGTTTCTCTTTTGTGTTTCAATCTACATATGAAATTGATGTTATTAGCTCCTGCTTGGTATAATTGGTTAATCACACATCTAACTCTAATCCTACAAAATCCCTGAATTTGTGCAAGTATAAGAATTGATGCTGTTTTGAAAGCAAAGGGTGGTCATATCAAATATTGATTTGCTTTGGATTTATCGTCTGTTCATTTATTTGCCATTTTGTTAATTGAAAACAATAAACTATTATTGTTACAATAAACTATTATCTATTTCTCAAAGCATTCTTAATGTACAGCATGTTTGCACAATTACCTAACAATTTTGTACAGTACTCTGTAACACATGTTAATGCCAACTGTTAAAATTCAAATACAGAAAGAGAAGACAGCAGCAGAATGGGGTGGAGGAAGATGAGATCTATTTTTACTCAATCAACCATCTCCACTGAGGTGCTACCCCTCCCTCATTGCCCCAAGCTAACTGGGAGAGCCAGGTCTTTAGGTCCTTACAAAAGGTCAGGAGGGTTTAGGCTGATCTCACTCCGGAGGGTGGGGGTGCAAAATGTTTAGAGGGCAACAGCAGAGAAGATTCTTATCATGGACTCTGCCACCCGGAATAATCAGTTCGGGCAGGACCCGCAGCAGGCCTCCTCTGTTGGCAAGGTTGGGACAGGCCAATCCTAGTGGAATGAGATGGTTCTGCAAGTAGTGTCATTTATTTAAAAAAAAAATTTTCATTTATAATTTGTATATGCAGTTATATTACAGAGTAATTTCAAAATCAACCATACTCAGTGAATATTTCTATTGTAGGAAACTGTAGAAGAATTTTTTAAACATCCTTCTGTGAGAGATGACTCAGATCTTGAGGGAAGAACTTCTTTTATGTGGGCAGCTGGCAAAGGTAGTGATGATGTCATCCAGACAATGTTAAAACTAAAACTGGTCACCGATATCAACATGGCAGATAAATATGGTGGCACAGGTAAAAAAATCTTTATATGTGCATGTGTGTATGTGTGCATATGTATGTATGTAGCTAAGATTTATGATTTACAATTATTATTTACGAAGATAAGTTACATATGCTAGTTTCTCAATTGACTGAGGAAGATAATAGTTTACGCAGTTGTTTCCTAAAGAATATAACTGCATAACTAGTATTTGAGATTAATTCAAAAGGACAGAATAGTTGCTATAGAGTATCTAGGCCAGTGGTTCTTAACCTGTGGGTCGGGGCCCTTTTGGGGGTCAAACGACCCTTTCACAGGGGTCGCCTAAGACCATCGGAAAACACATTTTCAAAAAAATACGGAAAACAGAAAATAATTTTATGGTTGGCGGTCACCACAACATGAGAAACTGTATTAAAGGGTCACAGCATTAGGAAGGTTGAGACCCATTGATCTAGGCTCTATTGTTCTTGTAATTACGTTTTACACATTAGATTAGTTTATTCAATTGTTTGTTTAATTTTTAATGTATTAATTTTCCAAAGACTCATCATGTATGACCCATGAGTAGAGAATCCAAGGAATGAAGTTAGTGTTTCTGTATTGTAAGCAATTGCTCATTTCTGTTAAGTCATTAGCTTAGCATTTATCAGATATCACCAACAAATTCCCTGGGAATATATATCTTTTACAATCTTAAATGTGTAACAATTAAAAATTGTCCAGAATATTTGTACACTGTCTTCTTTAACTTTTTCTCACTTTCTAGAAAACAACTTTTTTAAGAATCACACAAAAATAATTTGTGTTTAATTTAATACTTCTTAATGTATTCACTAAATATAGTGTTACCATGTACTAGGATCAAAACTCTGATAAGGAAAGTTGATTGCTTTATGTCAAATTGTGTTAACTTTTTCATTTCTAAATCCTTTTTGTTTCTTTAATATACATTAATGTTTCCCAAATCTGTAAACTACCTGAGTAGAAAAAAATGGGAAAAATTGTTTTTATAATACACAAACCTATTACACAAACACAAAATTTAAGTCAGTTTAAATTGACTTCAAATGTTTTGTTTATATTTGATAAAAAGGACTTTTTGTTAAGCTGTTCTTAGTAATGGAGGAAAAAGCTTGGGAAGTATTGAGTATAATATTATGCATATGTGTGATGCTATCTCCATCAGATTTTTCTGTTTTGTATTCCATATTCTCCAATCTCTTTTCAATATTCTCTCTGTCACAACTAATAGATTTTGAATTTCAAACATAATCATTTGCAGTGTTACAGTTTCTTTTTCCTGCTGGGCCATTCTTTCAATTTTGCAGATACTGCTACTATAGGGTTCAAGGCTATTTTAATAAACTTCAAACAGGTTCATTTAGGTTCATTCATTTATTATCTTTCAACTCAAAATTTTGTTTTCCCTCCAATAGCTAGTGATAGAACTTCCAAAAGGCACCTGTATAAACAACTTGTGCTCTTCCTATTAAGCTAAGCTGAAATTTCAGCCTAAGCTGAAAGACCCTTGAATCTCAAGTGATCAAAGAGAAAGAAGAAAAAACAATGTATCCAGCCTCCAGCCTCCAGCCTCTAAGTGGCAGTGTAACTACTTTTTCTCATGTTGTTACAACCCTCTTTATAATCCTTCTTATTTTCTTCTTTATATTCCAAGCTTAAGAAAGAAAGAAATCTTAAATGGAGATCAAAAACAATCCAATCAATCAAATCAATCATTATAAAAAAGGAGAATTTTAATCCATTGGTGTAAGCAAAAGTGGAAAAAAAAGAAGAAAGAATTAATCCATTTCAGTTTAAAAAATAAGGAGCCCCTGCAGAAGTTCCATCCGTAAAAAAAAAAAAGAAAGAAAGAAATTAGAAACTGGATAACACACTAAGTTCAATGCAGATCAATCTTGCCGCCTACAGTCTTTTGTCTTCAATCTTAACTTAATTTTTTTTCTTGGGTAGTCTCTAACACTAAAATCTTCTCACCAGTTCAACACACTTTCTCTTTCTGCTTTCTTCCCATTCCGGAGCTGTCCCAACTTCAGCAGCTTCATTAGCTGCGTTTCTGTCGCTGAAAAAAAAGGCTATTCCTGGATCTTTCAGGGACTTTGCGATGTCCCTGAGATCAGCAGGAGGTGCCCTTCTCAATCGCCATGTCTGCGGGACGGTTTAGGTCCAAATGGACTGTCCAGTGGCAGGAATTCGACTGCGATCTTGGAACACCAAGATTGCACGTTGTGCTGTCGTGACGTCAGCTCTCTTCCCTCCATATCTTTATTTTAATGTATGTTAAATATGGGATTTGAATTCCCTTCTTGTTTGCCTTTATATTAATTATTATTTAACAAAGTTGCTGATTTCAATGATAGCATCAGATTTTATTTGATCTAGATTTATATCAGAGATCCTAGATACATGTGTTCAGTTTATATAAATTTAATATGTATAGATGTAAATAAGATGCAACTGAATGGAACAAGCATGAGACAATGACAGAAGAAATAAATGAAGAGACGATGTCCATCTGCATATAAATATCAATCCTTCATCTTAGTGTCTGGTTTATGTTTTGTTATATTCACTATTTTAATTAAACACCATTCAATAACTGCATTCTTTTTGACATCTTTCAGCATTACATGCTGCTGCTCTTTCTGGCCATGTTAGCACTGTGCAATTGCTTCTAAAGCATTATGCTCAGATAGATTCTGCTGATGTAATGAAACACACTCCTCTTTTTCGTGCTTGTGAAATGGGACATAAGGAGGTAATACAGACACTCATTAAAGGTCAGCTGCCTACATTTTTTCATAAACATATGGCTGTTTTTAACTTTAGAATTAAGCAAAGTAATGATAGCCAATACTGTGAATTAATTTGTGATTGATAATGGAAAAACAATATTTTAACCAATATTTTTGTGAAATATTTCAAATGTATTTAAGGGGTCCTGCTCCTGAAAATTTTAAATTTTGAAGAGTTAGTAACTTATCTTTGTAGAGGGAAATAGACTGATAGGAATTCTCAACTATAGGACCAAATTCTGGTTTTCAATATTATAAGTATTCTATGTAATTTGGGTTAGCATTTTATTATCATTTGATACATAATCATTTGCAACATGGATAGAATTTTTAGACTGCCAAATTTTCAGCTGACTGATTAAAAACTTAATTATGCATCATCTATTCTTGCTATCAATCTTTATGGTCCTAAACAGTTTTGGGGAAACTCTTTATCATGTGATCTATCTGCAGATTTTAGATATGTCTTAGAATTTACTCAGGATAAGAAAATAATCAGAGAAAGGAACATTAAATATAAAAATGAGACTACTGTTATCACAAATCCCAACATAAAATTGAATATAACAGCCTAAATGACAAGTGGCTAGTTAAATTATATCATTAACGTTACAATTTTAGAAAATATTCTTTTTTATACCCAGGTTTAACATAGCAGTTCTATATGGGAAGTGTAATAGAGGCCCTATAGTTTGCCAAACTGGCTTGTTTCTTATCTCTGATTGTAATATCATTGTACCTTTATTATCAGCTAATTAATTCTCTAGATTCAAGGGAAGAACAGTGAAAGAAAAATAAATGTAAAAATATGTATCATACCAGATGGCGACTTTTTGCTCAGGATGCCAAAAAATTTTGTGGGAAGAGAGAAATACATTACAGATGTGTATCTGCCTTTTGTGTGCATGTACAAAACATACTTTCATTGGGATTGTCAGTAAGTAGATTCATTGGCAATCTTCTGCACATAAACATATCTCAAATCTGTCATGACAAGACTTTGAAAGTGGGGTCTTGAGTAAGGAAGTTGGAAGGACATATGCATAGCCTCACCATACTTAATTTGTTAATAAACAACTAAGGCAGACTCCGTGGATTAACATATGTTATTATTGCAGGAGGAGCAAGAGTTGATTTAGTTGATCAAGATGGCCACTCTCCCTTACACTGGGCAGCTCTAGGAGGAAACCCTGATGTTTGCCAAATATTGATAGAAAATAAAATCAATCCTAATGTACAGGATTATGCAGGTAGAACTCCACTGCAGTGTGCTGCTTATGGAGGCTATATTAATTGTATGATGGTACTATTGGAAAATAATGCAGATCCAAATATTCAAGACAAAGAGGTATGTGCTGTTTTACTATATTATTTATTATAGTATACATAACACCTTGCTATTGGAATATATTGTTTGGATAGCAAGCTTTATCCAAGATTTAGCATCAAATTTCACTAGAAATTCGTAGAGTAAAAACTATCATTATATACCTAGTATGCTTGGGGAATTTACATTAGAAAATAATTTCCCATTCATTAAATTAAATACTTTTTCCAAGGGAAATTGTAAGTGTTGTTGATCTTGTCCAAATAAGAATTCTGGCATGGAAAGATAGGGAGATTTAAACCTTGTGCAGGAGAAGAGAGAAAAAAGAAAAAGAAAGGAAATAATAAAGAAAAGAAAGAGAAATACACAAAAAAGTACTTCCAAACTTCATTGCAACAAAGAAACAGATATCTCTTCATCCCATATATCATCATTTATCTATAAACAAATCTATAAAACATCAATTTTTTCAATCTCATTGTCAACAAAAGTCATAAATTTGCAAACTTTTGCAAAAATGTTTATTTTAATGTTGAACAAACAAACCAACTTTATATCACTTCCTTTTATTTCTTAACCTTTAATTCAATCAGAGTATCCTAGGATTTGATTTCTCTTCAATAATTTTTTATCATATCATCCATATATTTTAAAAGCTTTCACTGTTCTGTAATCCAGTAATAAAATGTTTTTCAGGTCATTCTCCTGGTTCATAATTTCTTTTTAATTTTTAAAATTTCACCCATTTTCTGTTTTATGTCCAGGAAAGCATGCTTTTCCAAATCATTGTTTTGGCCTATCGATTGTATTTTCACTTTTCATATTTTCTGTCTTATTTCTGCTAGGTGAAATTTATTCATTCCATTAACTTTTTAGACATAATCTATCATAGAAGCAGGCATCATCTTTTAAAGTATTGCTACTAATTTCTGGCTCCATTCTTCAAAGATCTCCTTTAATATTTCCAGTGTTACAATATTTTTGTTATTTTGTAAATTTCCGTATTAACTGATTTCAAGAACAAGATTGTATTTTTTCCATTTGCTTAGTCTCTTTAACTCCCCCTAGCACTCAATTTCAAAATGATCACTTATCTTACAATAGCCAAGATTGTAATTAATTAAGTCTGTTTACTATAAAAATCTACTTATTTTTTATAATTAATCCCTAATCTTGTAGTAGAAGCCAATTTCCACATTTATCTAGCCCTTAATCCATGTATAATTTTTTAGATCAAAATATTATTTATCTTATTGTTGTTATTTCAATTTCTTTAATTTCTTAATCTTATATATTTTTTCTTTTGTTCAGAATTAAAGATAAAGTTTACTATCAGATCCCTTAGGAAAGAAAGACCCTCCACTCTATTTTGGTGAAATGGCAGGTTCTTTTACTAAAGGTTGCTGGTTGCAGTAATATCAGGCTAGAACTAAGATTCCCATGCAAAAAGTTAAAAATTTCCCCTCCTCCCAGCCCAACCCCCTTAACCAGCTTCAGCCAGTGGAGCGCTGCATAGGTGTTTTGAGAATCACTGAGATGTTTGGGGAAACCCACATTCCATTCTCAGGATATGTGGTCTTGAAGGCTGACACAAATTGGCCTTGTGCCTCTCTGGTCTTCATCAGACTGCCATTCCCCCCTTCTAATTTCCCATCACATCCCTATACATTTATTACCCATTTTCCCTCTGCTCCTTCCCCCTAATTTTAGATGACAGGATGAGACAAGGCACCAAGCCATGTATGATGTTTTTCTTCTAATAAATAAAATCAAAAACTTTATTTTTTTTTTATAAAAAGAAGAATGAGAAAATAGTGCTTTTTACACTGGATACTCCAAATACAAAGCTTCAGGACTGAAATGAATATTGACCTGCTGCAAGAGGAAAGGGATGATTTGGGGAGTACAATTCCAGTGAGCTTTTTGGTTATGTATAGCCTGTCTTCATTCACAATACTACAGTCTCCCTGTCAGTATAAATGCCAGCCTGTGTTTGAGTTTGAATTCACACCTTCTGCCAACCATGCACTTTATCAGGTCTGCTTGGAATATAGAAAATTTTAGAACCTATTCTGTAGGTGTGGCCTGCTTTGTGGGAGTGGCTGGGTGGTCATGAGACCATGTAGGAGTGGCCAACTTGTAAAATGTGGTGAAACTCACTTAACAACGCTCTTGCTTAGCAACCAAAATGTTGGCTCAGGAACTCTGGCATTTGAAGTGTGGAAGTCTTAAAGCTGTCAGGTTGCAAGACCCTTGTAGCCCTAAGCCTTTACACATAAAAAACAGGGGTGTTCAAACTTGACAGCTTTAAGACTTGTGGACTTCAACTCCCAGAATTCTTCCTTCCCTCACTCAGCTGCTATCACTAGGGAGCCACCAGGACAAGCAAGGTCTTGGAAGGGATTTTCCCTCCCCTCCAGAGAGCCCATGCCGAAAGCTTGGGAAGGGAGATCTGGAACTGACTGCACAGGATTGTGCAGCCACTGCTGTGAATATGCCTGTTTTGCCAGCCGCAGGAGGGAAGAAAAGAAGCCGGTCTTTGGAAAGAATCATCCTTCCCCTTCCAGAGAGTTGATGCTGGGAGAGAGGAAGCGGGCTAGCTTGAATGTAGGCGAGTAGGCAGTTTAGTGGCCAGTGAGCGCCTCCTTCACTCATTCAGGCAGGCGGAGAAAGAAAGGAGGCATGTGATAGGCGAGGGTGAAGGAGCTCTCCTTTGCCCTTGGTGGCGGGGGTGTTTTCTCTCACACCATCTTTCTCTCACACCTCCTTTCTTTCTCTTCCTGCCTCCTTCACTCATTCAGGCAGGCGGAGAAAGAAAGGAGGTGCGCGAAACCCAAGGGTGAAGGAGCTCTCCTTCGCCCTTGGTGGTGGGGGTGCTTTCTCTCACACCTCCTTCCTTTCTCTGCCTGCCCAAATGAGCAAAGGAGATGCTGGCCCCAAACCACTCGTTCGCCCCCATTCAAACCTTCCTGCCTCCTCTTGTCTCCCAGCATCAGCTCTTGAAGCAGGAGAGAAGGTTTTTTCCCTCCTGCAGAGTCAACCATTAGGGGGAGGGCATGGACCATTTGGCGGTGATGGGGAAATGGAGGCTTCTTTGCTAGCCTTCCAGCTGGCAAAACAGACATTTTTACAGCGGCGGCTGAAGCACAATCCCGGGCAGTCAATTTGTCTCCCTTCACCAAGCATGTCCCGTTGTTGCTGGAGCCGTTTTTGCTGAATCCGGCATGGCGACCATCGTTGGCAGTGCTTCTTGCCATCGTCGTCTCTTTTGCTCCTTGTCATTGTGCCTCCTTTGCTCATTCGGGCATGCAGAAAAAAAAAGGTGTGTGATAAAGTGCCCCCCTCCACCAAGGGCGAAGGGAGCGCCTCAGCTATCGCGGACCTCCTTTCTTTCTCTGCCCGCCCAAACAAGCAAAGGAGGCACTGCTGCTTGCCCGTGTTCAAACCAGGCCGCCTCCTCTCTCCCCACATGGGCTCTCTGAAGGGGGAGTGAAGGTCTCTCCCAATACCCTCTTCCCTTACCTCGGAGTGCAGTTCCAGGACAGCGGGATGTTCTTTTTTTTTTTGGTATCGGGGCATGGCCTTGACACCTGCCTTCCTGCCACCTTCAGTCCAGTCCCACGCAATCTCCCCCCCCCCCGACCTGGAGACACTCCCAGCTGCAGTTGGCATTCTCCTAGCGATCCTTCCTGGCTGTACCCCCAGAGCGGTCACATGGCGGTGACCAACCCAGGGCCCACCCGGATGCCTGAAGAGGAAGGATCTGCAGGAGAAAGCCAACTGCTGCTGGCAACAGGGCACAAAGGAGCAGCCACCCAGCAGCTGCTGCGTCCTGTTGCAAGCACCCAGGGTGGCCTCGATGACCTGCTTCCCTGCCACCTCCAGCTGTGCGCAACCTCTCACCAACCCACTGACCTCAGAATACTCTGCTGGACAGCCTCTCCTTCATATTCTATTGCCACTGCAGCTGCGTCCAGGCAGGTGCTGCATCCCCAGAGTGGTTACATGGCAATGGCATGTGGGCTGCTGACTATCCCAGGGCCCGCCCAGTTGCTTCAGGAGGGAGAGGCAGACGGGCAGCATTCCCCCCCACCTCCCTGGCCATCTGCAGCCTTGGAGCCTCGGCTGAGCGAGCAAAGGAAGTGGGTGGGTGGGGCAAGCATGGTGTGGACGGATGGGGGGAGTGAACGGGGAAGCGCAGGCTAGAAGAGGGAGTGTTCCAGTACGGGGCCTCTGGAAGATCAGGTATAGGAAGATACCCTAAATTTCACCAACCAGTACGCCTGTACCCGTGCGTACTGGGTAAAACCCAACCTTGCTGCAGCAGCTCTAATAAAGGGCTATATTTATCACAAAGACTGGGGAAATGGAAAAGAAGTAGAGGATTTAGCTTATTTTGTAAGAAATAGGTGAATGTGTTAAGCAGAAACTGTGCTCAATTGAACTTAAGTAAAATATTATTTATCCATTGCAGGAATTTTTTGTTCATGATAAGCAGAAATCATGTTTCAGAAGATGTAGAACATGTAGTATTTTATTTCTTAAATTATACAGTCATCCTTATAATCATCCTTATCATCCTATTTATAGTGCATCAATCCCCTTCTCTCCTTTCCTTCCTATATTTACCCGATGAAGACTTTTCAAACTTACCATTCTGAAAGTCTCTAATAGCTTTAAGATAGTTAATAGGAAATTTCTGAAAGTGATTAGAACGTGAATTTTGTGTGCTCTGCCACAGTTGCTAGCAAAATTGCTTGTCTTGTTAATTCTCCTTGCTAGGAGCAGCTGTCTGCTCCTGTGGGCAATCTCTCATCTTCTTCTTATCTGGAGACTTTCCAAGGAGCTAGTTACTTCATGATTGCTGCACTTTTGCAGATCTTCAGTTCATCATAGCTCTCCCATAAGTTCCAGATCTGGGTATAACATAATGATGCACAACATTTAAATAATTAGATGTTTTCCTCTGTTTCCCCTTATTTCCCCTTATTATCTCCATTTAGAGGAAATTATAAAATATTTTAAAAATTAGCATTCATAACTTAGCATTACGGTGAGTTGTTTTTACTTTATTATTTTCTGCACCTCTGTGTTCAAAATAAGGTAAAGAATGAATATAGTCTGATGATTTCTGTGTTTGAACTGGAATTTAGCAATATAAATGATTTCATTTACAGTTTTTTTTTTAATTGACCACAGGGAAGGACAGCATTACATTGGTTATGTAACAATGGCTACCTTGATGCTATAAAGCTGTTGTTAGGATTCGGTGCCTTTCCCAATCATATGGAAAATAATGAAGAAAGGTATTATTTATTAAATAATATCTTTATTGTCTTTCTGGGATTTCTTCTGATCATATTGTTAAATCGATCCTGCTGCAACAGTTATAGATGGATAAGTCAGAAAACCATTACCTTGGAATTACCTCTACCATGAACTTAACAATAAGCTATTCTTCTTGCAACTTACATGCCCTTTCAATACTGCATGCTGGATATGTACATTAACATGATATAACTATGACAGGAAATAATATGAAATACTTTGAATAAAAAAACCCCTCTATGCTACTTATGATGTTGACTGGGAATTGTAGGACCGATAGACCCAAACATCTGGAGGTGTTCAGATTGGACATAGCTACACGATACAAATTTTATTAATGCTAATATTAGGATAATATGTCTGATTAATTAGTGTTTAAAACCAAGTTGGCCAGTTTTAACTTTTTATTATTTTTTTAACTTAATTGTTTTGAAAATTGTAGAAACAATAATCTTGAATGTGTTGGAATATTATGAAGTGCATACTGAAAAACAAATGGCTCTGATCTTTTTAATGTAAATTGGAAATTTATGATATGGCAATTAAAATATATGGAATTTAGTGAACAATTTATTGATATGATCAAGGCAATATATACTAAACAGACTGCAGAGAATGTTAATAAAAAAAGGCACAAGACAGGGATGTCCATTGTCCCTTTCATTTTGAAATCGGAAGTGTTAAACAGAAATATTCAGCACGACATAGAAATAAAAGGGATGGAGATTAAAAAGAAAGAAAAATACAAACTACATGAATTTGCAGATGACCTGGTATTTATCATAGAAGAACTGTAAACAGTTGGACCCAAATTAATGAAGAAAATACATGACTATGGGGAAGTTTCAGGATTAAAAGTAAACAAAGAGAAAACTAAAATTCTAGTCAAAAACCTCACAAACAAACAGAAAAAAGATTTAATGGCAAAGATAGATATTCAGATAGTGAAGAAAGTAAAATATCTGGGTATTCATTTATCAGAGAGATGTGCAATTATAAAAGAAGATAATTATGCTAAATTGATACAGCGAATTAAACTTGGAAAAGTGGAAAAACTTGCAACTATTACTAATAGGAAGAATAGCTAACGTTAAAATGAACACTCTACCGAGATTACTATACCTGTTCCAAACAATTCCAATAAAGCTGGAAAAGAAATACAATTAAATAGAGAGGGAATTAAATAGATTAGTATCAAAATTTATTTGGCAACATAAAAAAAAGCAAGAATAAGTCTGACACTGTTACAAGACTCTAGTAATAGAGGAGGCTTTGGGCTGCCAGATTGGGAGTTATATTAATAGGCATCTGCACTTATATGGCTAAAAGAATGGATAACCTTGAAACATAGATGATTATTAATTTTGGAGGATCACAATGGCAGTTGTGGTGGCACATCTTTCTATGGTATGGGAAAAATAAAATACACAATTATTTCCACAGAAATAATGTTTTCAGTATACATAAAAATTAAGGTATAACACTATTTGAAAATACCATCCTGGCTCTCCATGATGGAGGCATTGATACATCCAAATGTGGTTGATACTTATATCATAAGATATAAAGATATTCTGAATGAGAAAGGGGAATTGAAAAGTAAACAGGAACTGAATAGTCAAGTGATAGACTTAACAATGTGGCTGCAAGTACAAATACAATCAAGATATTTTAAAAAAATGTTAAAATATATGGTTTTTATAATGAACCAACATAATTGAACCAGATTCTAAAGGAACTGATGACAAATTAAAAGTTTATACCTACCTACTGAGTATTAGAATGGAAGAGGAGCAAGTAAAGGAAACAATGAGAGAGTGGTTATTCTATAGACTTGGATAAATGCAAACATTGTGGGATCGAAATTATAAATTAACAATGTCTATTGCATATGAAGAAAACTTATATAAATTTTTTTACAGATGGCACTTCCCACCAACAAGATTAGCCAAGATGTTTAAAGATATGTCAGCTAAATTTTGGAAGTGTAATCAGATTCTGATTGGTTAACTAATAGAAACAGAAGTTGGAACATTTAAAATGATAAAAGAAGGATTAATTTTACTCTGAGGGCTTATTATGATATGTTTATTATTAATTTGATTTAGTATTAACAATTAAGTAATATGTTTAGAAAATATTGTTATATGGTATTATTATTATTATTATACAATTGTATCACAGCGGCCAGTTGTTTCGCCGGATTTGGCATTGGTTACTATTATTATTATTATTACTGCCATGTTTTCCCAAAAATAAGACAGGGTCTTATTTTCTTTTGACTTCACCTTATTTTTGGGGAGGTCTTATTATTTTTGAAGTGCAGGAAGTGGTGAGCATGGTCACCTCATGGCTGCTGCTGTGTTGCAATATTTTTGGGGAGGGCTTATTTTCAGGGAAGGGCTTATTTTAGCACATGTGCTCAAAAGCCCAATTGGCTTATTATCCGGGGAGGTCTTAATATTGGGTATTAATATTGTTGTTGTTGTTATCATCAGGTGGTTAATCTTTGGTGAGATTCACAGCCTTTGGGGCTGGTTGGTAACTCAACAGCTTGAGTCCTAACTAAGGACCTAGGAACTGTTAATGTTGTTTTTGTTATTGTTGTTGTTGTTGTGTTGTTTTTGTTGTTGTTATTATTATTATTATCATCATCATCATACTTTATTCATTAAACATGAAACTCAGTCAACTGAACATTCAAAAATGCATCACAAATAACATTGACTGGTGCTAATGGTTCATATGGGTGGCTGCCAGCGTCCTAGGTATCAACCAAATACCTTCTTAAAATATACAATTTTCCAAGCAGCACAGTTTTTTGCAGTTCCGCTGGTGTTATTGCAGGAAGCATTTAACAAATCAAATGCAGTAAGTAACTGCATTGACTGCATTAACTTCTTTCTGTCCTTCTATTTCTAGAATGAATGTAAGATAGTGGATACTGAATTAATTAAATATTGATTATTGTACTTTCTTTTCTATTTGATCAGTTCTCTAACAATATTCTGTTATTTTTAGATATACACCACTTGACTTTGCCCTGCTGGGAGATCATCACGAAGTAATTCAGTTCATGCTGGAACACGGTGCATTATCTATAGCTGCCATTCAAGATATTGCAGCTGTCAAAATTCAGGCAGTCTACAAAGGATACAAAGTTAGAAAAGCTTTTCAAGATAGGAAAAACCTTCTAATGAAGCATGATCAGTTGAGGAAAGATGCTGCTGCCAAGTAAGTTTGATATAGGGCCAAAAACCTGAAGAATTTTAAAATATGTTTTAATGTGTAAATTCCTGCATACATATGCGAATGGACATACAAACATACACTAAATGCTGTTACGAATAAGCTTTATCCTTCTAAATGGTTTCTACTGAATTCTCTGGTAAACTACAGGGAAAAATAAAAAGTAAAATAATCGTCATGTAATTATATCTTGGGGAAGCAATAAAGAGAGAGGATGACAGAAGGGGATCTGCAGAAGGAAGTGGTGATCCATATCCACACTGGGGCACATCGGGCAAACAACTATTTCAGTATTAATTGCTTTTTGCCCACCCTTAATAAGAATAGCAATAGCATTTAGACATATAATGCTTCATAGTGCTTTATAGCCCTCTCTAAGCGGTTTACAGAGTCAGCATATTGCCCACAACAATCTGGGTCCTTATTTTACTGATGGAAGGATGGAAGGCTGAGTCAACTTTGAGCCAGTAAGACTTGAACTGCCCAACTGCTGCCAGTTAGCAGTCAGCAGAAGTAGCCTGCAGTACTGCATTATAACCACTGCGCCACCATGGCTCTTGAGTAAATAGAAAGCTACTTTGTCATGTCCCAGTTGCCAATTCTTCTCTTATGCTTGTTTCAATGCTCTGATATCCCTCCAAGATAATAGATGACAGACCTTAACAGTTTTGAACATGACGTTGCCTTTGCACTTTGTGGGGATAAGGGGAAAACACCACTGTAACACAATGTAGCTAAGGACAAGTTAAACCTGTCTCACAGGCTGAAAATGAAATAAAACAACATCATAGAATCACAGTTGAAAAGAGAAAGTTGGTGCCTCCAAGCCTCCAAACAACTTTTCCTTTGATACTGCTACGGTTCCAGTGTACATAAAGAAACATGCCATTTGTAACTGAGCTTAGAAAGTTTCTATTGGTGCTAACTACAGTTACTATCAAGGCAAACAAAAAGCTTTTTAAGGCCTATATAAATTAGGAGGAAGGGATTAAAATTCCCTTCCCTATAACCTGGTCTAATATATGGAGCTAATGAAGTGTTTAATGTCACATTTAATTTGTTTGTCTGCTGCACTCAGCAAGATTTGCCTGTGCCCTTGCCTCCATTAGTTTGCCACTGAGCCGTGGTGGCGCAGTGGTTAAAATGCAGTATTGCAGACTAATTCCGCTGACTGCCAACAGTTCAATCGTTGAAGTCTCACCAGTTCAAGATTGACTCAGCCTTCCATACTTCCAAGGTCCATAAAATGAGGACCCAAATTGTTGGGGGCAATATGTTGACTCTGTAACTGCTTAGAAAGGGCTATGAAGCATTGTGAAGTGGTGTATATAAGCCTAAATGCTATTGCTAATTAACCTTGCCTCCATTAGTTGCCTCATGGGAATTGCTTATTCCTAAATTTAAAGATCATATTAATCTAATAATAATGTTACATGGATATCAGAAGTGACAATAGGAATGAGAAAAGTATTCCCACCAAGACAGTCTCTAATATTCCTTTCCCCTATCCATATAGACAACATACAGCATTCACCTGCAGGCCAAATCCATGTCATTGATTATCTATAATTCTTCCTCCCAATTTTCTCTAAATGAAAGTATTCAATGAATACCAAGATTTTTTTTAAAGCCTAGTGAGAGATAAATAACAACTTTAACAAATTTCTTTTGTGTTGTTTTAATAATCACAATTTCCCTATATGCTTTTTTCTTTTTCTTTAATATCTTCATAACTTTCTTGTGCAGCTATTGGTTTTTCTATATGTTAAATACAATGACAGTGACAGATGGTTAACAGAGCTATTTGAAGATTAGTTTTAACTGTTATAATTTTTTGATTGTCTTATACATATGTGTATAGGTTTGTGTGTGGTGGATCAAGTTGATTATTAGATAGATTTTCACATCAGGGATATTTGTTTATATAATATAGCATTTTTGTTAACTACTACAGTTGAGAATAGCAATAGCATTTAAACTTATATATCGTTTCACAATGCTTTACAGCCTTTTCTAAGTGGTTCACAGAGTTCTAGTTCTAGTTTATTAAACTTGTATGCCACCCTATTCCAAGGGGGACTCAGGGCGGCTAACAAACCAGTAGGGAAGGGAGGTAATACAAAGAAAACAAACAAGACAAAAACAAAATACTTGTTCACACCCATCCAGACCCTAACAGCCTCCAGGCACTGACACATCACATCAACCGCTTCACTGAGTTGGCACACGGCGGACAGATACAGCTGAGTATCATCCGCGTATTGGTGGTATTTTATCCCATGCTGCCGAATGATCTCACCCAGTGGCTTCATGTAGATGTTAAACAGGAGGGGGGGGACAGGACTGAACCCTGCGGCACCCCATACATAAGGGGCCTAGGGGTCGACCTCTGCCTTCCAACCAACACCGACTGCGACCTGTCCGAGAGGTAGGAGGAGAACCACTGAAGAACGGTGCCTCCCACTCCCACCTCCCGCAACCGCCGCAGAAGGATACCATGGTCGATGGTATCGAAGGTCGCTGAGGGGTCAAGGAGCACTAGGACGGAGGCATGACCCCCGTCCCTGGCTCTCCAGAGATCATCGATCAGTGCGACCAAAGCAGTTTCCGTGCTGTAGCCAGGCCTGAATCCAGAGTTGGCATATTGCCCCTTCACAGAGTTGGCATACTGCCCCCAACAATCTGGATCCTCATTTTACCAACCTCAGACTGATGGAAGGATGAGTCAACTATTTGTAGACCCATTATATAAGGGGAGGGGATATATTAGATTTTTATGTATCTTTCAGCATTCAGCTGGGATGGATATTTTTTATGTTTAATATTACATGTATTGGGTATTGAGATTTTTTCTTTTTTGTACACATTTGTTGTGTACAAAAGGAAGGAAGATATTCAGGGCAATGCAAAAGAGATGGCTTTTTCAGTAGCTCTTTATGGTAAACAATGTGTGTGTGTGTGTTTGTGTGTGTACATATATACATATACATACATACATACATACATATATATATATACATATATATAAAGTCACAACCCCTGGTATGCCCCAATTATGACTTTAAATATATACCTTTCTCCCTGGCTCAGCTGATAACGGATCAGAGCCTGTGGCTTAGTGGTTAACACATCTGCCTAATATGTAATTCAGCCCAGGTTCGAATCCCAGTAAGGGTATGGCTAGCTGATGAGAGCTAAATAGCTTGAAATAGACCTATACTAGTCTCCCTTTATTTATTTATCAGCACAAATACTACACAAATGTAACAAAGGCAACAGTAAAATATTGGGCTTTCTGTCTGGATGGTCTCTTGTGACGAGCCGATGGACAGAGAATGGAAGAAGTTAGCTTCCTCCCATAATTGGGGCATACCATGGGTTGTGACTTTAAATATATACCTTTCTCCCTGGCTCAGCTGATAACGGATCAGAGCCTGTGGCTTAGTGGTTAACACATCTGTCTAATATGCAATACAGCCCAGGTTTGAATCCCAGTAAGGGTATGGCTAGCTGATGAGAGCTAAATAGGTTGAAATAGATCTATACTAGTCTCCCTTTATTTATTTATCAGCACAAATACTACATATATACATATATATATATATATATATATATTTATTTATTTAAAGTCACAACCCCTGGTATGCCCAAATATGGGAGGAAGGTCACACTTCCACTCTCTGTCTTCGGCTTGTCACAAGAGACCATCCAGACAGAAATCCAATATTTTTTTCTCCCTTTATTTATTTATCAGCATAAATATAACATATATATATATATATATATGTGTGTGTGTGTGTGTATATATATATATATATATATATATATATATATATATATATATATATATATATATATATATATATATATATACACACACATACATACATACATACATACATACACACACACACACACACACACACAAACACACATTCTCTCCGTCAGTCATCTGTTGATTACCTTGGAAATTTTGATTGAAAATGGATTATTTGTTGGATCTTCTTGAATTTGAGATTTATCTCTACAACTGTTTTGCTGAAATAAGCTCTGATGTCTATTTTCTATCCAGAAATCTTGAATTGAAATGTATTTTTTGTTTGTTACTTTGGTAAAAGAAAAATGTAAGTTTACGAGTCTGTTATCAGGAACTGGCTGCACACTACATAAAAACAAGCTGTTGTCTAAGCATAATGAATATTGATACTGATGCTTATACAAATGCACTTTCCTGGTGAGACTTTTCTCTCTGTCCTGGTCCTATTAGACCTCTCGGCGTCTTTTGATACCATCGACCATGGTAACCTACTGCGATGACTCGGGGGGGTGGGAGTGGGGGACACCGTTTTACGGTGGTTCTCCTCCTACCTGTTGGATCGGTCGGAGTTTCTGTTGACTAGAGGGCAGGGATCGACCCAGAGGCGTGTCACTTGTGGGGTGCCCCAGGGTCATTTCTCTCACCCCTCCTGTTCAACATATATATGAAACCGGGTGAGATCATCCATGGTTTTGGAGTACGGTATCATCAATATGCTGATGATCCCCAACTTTTCATCTCCACCCCAAACCACCCAAACGATGCCCTCGACGTGATGTCCCAATGCTTGGAGGCTGTGCAGATCTGGATGGAGAGGAACAGGCTCAAGCTCAATCCCTCCAAGACTGAGTGGCTGTGGTTTCCGTCATCCCGATTTGTGCATCTTGTTCCATCCTTGATGATAAGAGGAGAAATTTTAGCCCCCTCAGAGAGGGCCCGCAATCTGCGAGTCCTCCTGGATATGCGGCTTAGTTTAAAGAACACCTGACGGCCGTGACCAGGGGGGCCTTTTACCAGGTTCGCCTGGTACGTCAGTTGCGCCCCTTCCTGGATCAGGATGCTCTGTGCACAGTCACTCATGCCCTCGTCCTTTCTCACCTGGACTACTGTAACGCTCTCTACATGGGGCTACCCTTGAAGAGCACCCGGAGGTTTCAACTGATCCAGAATGCAGCTGCGTGGGTTATCATGGAGGTACCTAGGTGCTCCCATGTTGTGCCCCTTTTAGGCGGCCTGCACTGGTTGCCGATTGTCTTCCGGGTGTGATTCAAGGTACTAATTATGACCTTTAAAGCGCTCCATGGCTTAGGCCCAGGATACCTGCGAGACCACCTATTGCCACCGGTACCCTCCCACCGTCCAGTGCAATCCTACAGAATTGGTCTCCTCAGGGTGCCATCAGCCAGACAGTGTTGGCTAGTGACTCCCAGGGGGAGAGCCTTCTCTGTGGGAGTGCCTTCCCTCTGGAATGAGCTGCCCCCGGAGCTTCATATAATCCCCGACCTCCAGTCCTTCCGACGCACCCTAAAAAGTTGGCTTTTCCAACAAGCTGGCCTGGCCTGAACAAAATAAAATAAATGATTGATTATTGTTAATTTTAATCAGATTTTTTAAATGTTATTGTTAATCTTAATTGGGTTTGTTTTTTGGATACTCTAATTTTTTTTAAAAAACTTGTAATTTTTTTTTTTAATGTTGTATGCCGACCTGAGTCCTTTGGAAGAAGGGCGGCATATAAATCCAATAAACAAACATAAACAACAAACAAATGCACTTTCCTGGTGAGACTTTTCTCTTTGATGGAAAATTCCTTATGTAATTTGTTTGAAATATCCCTTGATTTAACAGTTTGACAGAGACATAAGAAGCTTCTCTTTGAGAAAAGTGTCCAGAACTGTCTTGACAAGGCAAAATTATTTTCAGTTCCAAAATATGGATTATGATCGCCACAGTCACAAGATAGATAGAGAAAGAATCTTCCTATAAAGCCTTCTCAACCAGGCTTAGTAATTTGATGCAAAAGTATGCTGAACATCAGGTTGAGACAAATTTCCTGTGTGAAGCTTTGTTTCTTAAAAAATACTTTCAGTAAACACTAATCAAGGCTGGAAAATACATGCCACCTATACAAACCGTAGCCTCAGAAGGGAAAAGAGGAGGCTGCAACAAGAGGGAACTGCTAGAAAGGGGAGAGAAATTTACTAAGGGAAAGGGAACAGGTGCTCACTGCAGTTGCACTGAGAGAATGCATCAAAAGCAAGATGGAAAACTTTTTAAAACCAGTTTAAGGCTAGCTGGTTTAAGTTAAGAACTGTTTTCTATTTGGTGTCCATTGCAACCCAAGCAAAGGGACCATCTTCTTTTTCCCTCTGATTTTGGTGAGTGAAAATAACCACACAATAATTGCAGGAAATAACAACTTGTACACTATTTCCTCATCCTCTTAATTGAAAATGCAAGGACAGTTTAAATGCAAAAACTAGTAATCTGCACTTTTCTAAAAAGACCTATTTTTGTTGCTTGGTTATAATCTCAAAGATCCAAAATCCCATGAAGCTATTCGGTTTAAAATAGTATTCAATTTTATTAGAAAATACAACAGAATGGTACAGATAGATCCTGGGTTTAGAGAAAAAGACTTAGCTTTCAAGAGCAAGCATTAATAAAACACAGTGGGAAGGCTCATTTAAAATGGAGATTAGATCCCAGAAAAAAAGACTATGAAAGGAATCAGGCAAGACTAACATAAAAATAAAATAAAATGCACACTACTTGATTACTTATCATTCTTAGAAGTTTGCATTCAATTGTCCTCCTTCCTAAAATCCTAGAAGTTTCACAATCACTAATGTGAAGGGAGTGTTAAGATTTTTTTTCTTGAATTATGTCTGCTATGAGAAAGATTCAGAGTGCATCCTGATTATTTAACCTTAGAGAGGCTTGCTTGAACAAGAATTTAGACAAATATATCTTCTATGTTCATTACTAGAGGGAGAAAGAAATGGTTTACATATAGTTGAATTCTGCTTAGTTTTGCTTTGGCCAGGCTCTCTAAAGGTGTGTGTGTGTGTGTGTGTGTGTGTGTGTGTGTGTGTGTGTGTACACGTACACCAGGCTAGGACTTGTTTTCAGGGTAAGTCCTATTTTGGGGGAAAGTTATATATTTGCATCCAGATCGCCCGCCTTCCCCAACGCCTCTGCCTCTGTCTGGTGCTTGTACAGGGAATCAACTCACCTGCACTGCATGGGGTTTTGCAGACCTCGAGTGCACCATAGTATCTCCCAGCAAGTCCAAGTCAAAAGTCTTTAAATAACACAGAAGCCATGACGTATTAATGAAGAATGGAGAATCTGAAATTCTGCATAGTTTGGTGAACTTAGATAAACAGCAATCCCTATATAAAATGCATGGTGAAATTATAATATTGTGATTGGTCTTGATAAATTAAAAATAAGTTCTAACAAAGGCTCCTGAAAAATACCGAGCCTAAACCACCATATTTTTCCCTTAGCATATTAGAGCTTCATTTGAATGTCATTGGAGATTGTATATAGAACTCAATTAACTGGAAACTCTTGTTTTATTCCCCATTCTTCTCTAACAACCAACATTTTTTGTGGAAAGTGTAATGACTGGGTTAACATATTTTTCCTACAATGCTCACAGTAATAATACAATTACATATACAGAATTTTTATCTTCAAACTTCAATATATTCTTCTATGTATCAATCTATATTATACTATTTTCCCAATTTATTTTACTAGGAGTAGATATATCTAAAAGAATTATGATTAACAGGATGTAAAAAAAATATTGAAAAATATAGTTTTCAAAGACTATAAATTAGGGGACTTAGAGATATAATCTTGGGACTGATTAAATCTTATTGGTAACTGGTTTTATTGGTGTTTATAGAAAATTGAGATATTGAAAATGTGGAACAGTGATATTTATTATATTAAAATATTAGGAGTTAATAAGTATATTGTATAAAGAAACGTTATTGATGTTTACATATCCTTTGGAGAAAGTGATAAAAAAATCATAAAGAGAGAATAGTATTGTTTAAAGATAATGAGATAATAACACCTGGAAACTCTTGATTGACACTCTTTGTGAAAACAGGAGGCAGATTACCCTGGCAAAATTTACGTGCCAAGAGATCATATAGTACCTTCATTTTTGATGTAAAACCCTAGTGCTGGAGCATGTAATGGGAGCTGATTTCCCCACCACCACCAGTCAGAGCACTTTTGACCTGCAGATGATGCAACATCTGATAGACAATAATGGAATTCCCCTGGGCCTTCAGAGCATTTTAGCCTATTGAACATAAGGAGAGTTCCTTTATTTGGAGATAACTGCAGTTGAAACAAACCATTAGTTGGTTTGTTTCTTGCAGTTATATTTGATATAATAGTATTGGCATCTTTTAATGCTTGCGATAGCTGTTTCTTTGGGGCTTCAATGCAGGAGTGTTGCTTTTGTGCTACTCTAGCTACTCAGTTATTTTTTGTTTCAGTTATTCTACTTCTTTAGTTAAGGGGTTTATTCTTTCTGAGGCATTGGAGAGGGAGCCTACTTTCTGAATGAAAACAATTCTACACCTATGCTTGCTTTCTCTCCTGCCAATTACCCCTGGTTTGTTTCTATAGTCTAAGTTACTTCTGGCAGTTTTAATTTCTTTGGCCAGGGTAAATCTTTCCAATTCTTCCAATTCTGCTTCTGTGAATGCTTTATATTTATAAATCTTATAACCTCTGCTTTGTTATTTCTTATTCTGGGTATTATTCTTTCCACAACTGTTGCATTTGTTTTAAATATCCTCTTCTTGTTGGACTTGATCTAAAATAACAGATCATTATGTCTTTATTTTCAAGTTCTATATATTTGCAACTACATTGCAGTAGTTCTAATCTGCTTGCCCTGGTTGCTCAGCCAACAGTTCTGAGCCCTGTAGCCCATTTCACAGATTTCTCCTGGTATAAATGAATTTTACTTATCTGATTTATTTTTTTGGCTTAATAGGAGAAAATTTGGCATAATAATTTATGTTGAATTCAAATCGAAGTATTTATACAATGTAAAGAAAAGATATCACATAATGTATATTATAAAGTAATAATATTCTTGCAAAAATTTTAAATAATCTCCTTTTTCAATGTCAAATGCTAATTGAGTTAGCTTTCTAAAGTGTAATTTGCAACTCACTTTGTAGCTTTTCATGCTCTGAGATTAAATGAGCTGCTTCTGAAGAGAATGCATGACAAGACAGCAATGACAGTTAAAATTAGGGCTTTTTCCTGCCACATTTCATTGAAACAACACATTTCGGAATTGTTTCTGAAACAGAGGAATCAATGAAGGCATGCTACATAAATGGCCTGTTGGGTGTCAACAGTCACAAATCATGTTACAACAGTTAAAGTTTAAAATGGCAGAGAATATTTTGATCTGACATTTACCATCTGTCCATTGTGTAGTATATTATTTTGTCTTTGCAGGTTTTATTTGTTTACTTCTATTTTCTTTTTTTTTTAAATCTTTGTATTTGGGCTTGCACTGGATTTCTGCTTACAACAAATTGACTGCCTAGAGAAAGCTGTCAAATTATTGAGGGGCAAATTAAATGTCTTGCCAAATAAAAATACCTCTTTAAAGAATGGAAGTGGGGGACTAAACAATCTTTTCTTCAGAGTTAAGGTGCCGCAAGTAGACTATGGATGGCTCATGTTTCTACAAAGAATTGACTTTTGTTGTGAATGCAATACATAGGCTGCCAATCTTTATAGGAAGAGATAACGCTTTAAATATTCTTAGTCCTTAAACAAGAATATATACAGTAATTTATATTTTACTAAACAGAAAGACAGCACAATGTATTTATTGTAGTTATATCCTTTTTCCTCTGTGTACAGTTTATGTAGAGTTTCCCTTAATTTTAATCCCTAGGAACAAACCTGTAAAGTAAGATACAGTTACTTAACCAATACTTTTATCACTGCAGTGAACCATATACACTTTGCATAGTGTATAGTAAATATGCAGTGAAGTGCCATGTTTTCATTAATTTTTGTTCCTGAATAAGTTTCAAAGGCCAACCTACATAGTATGCGTTGCAATTTAGATTGTAAGCAAAACATAAATTGGAAAACTACTCTATATAAGGCAAGCAAGATACAGGTGTGATCTTTGCACTTATGTTCCTGAATTCCTGAATTCTTCATTTAGAACTGATTATTTGATCTGTTGTTATGTTTTTAAGCTTTTTATTGCTGCTTCACTATATATTCTATTGCTTATTTTATTTTATATATACTATGTTTTACTGTATGCTTTAAGCATTTAATTAATATTGAATTCTTTAAAAAAAAAACCTTGGGGATTTTATATGAGAAGCAGATTTTTTAAAACCAAAATCTATGTTCTTAGTTTATGATGATGTACAGGATTTTCTCAATCTAAATCAATATGCCAAATAAATTAAATATATAGTTCAATATCCAGTAATTTGACTGAATGAGGTCCTTAGGCTGTTTTGTGTGACTAATATGTTATTAGCAGAAAAGGGGTACAAGTAATACATGGTTTTAATCTTTTAAAATAATTTTTAACATTTTAAGAACTTTTCAATGAAAAATTCAAATTAACTCTTATAACCCCTTAATTCTTAAATATTATAAATGTTGACTGCAGAAAACGTGAAGAAGAAAATAGGAGAAAAGCCTCAGAACAACAGAAAGAAATGCAGAATTGCAAAACTACTAAGATCCATATGCAGCAGCAGAATTTTCCTGAGATGGAAAGAAATCATTTGAGAGTTCATACTTCACAATGCTTCGTTCCACCTGTTAAAAGGCCTCCATCTGGCAACATGTCACAAAATCAACCAGGAAAAGGCAAGAGAAGCACTGTTTTATCAAGCAAAGTGACTATCAAGAACAAAAGTCAGTCAATAGAACTACTTGGTGAAGATCACAAAAGAAAAATGGGTTTGTAAATTCTTTTACCTTTGTGAAGCCTAAAATCAGATTATTCTTCTGAACCAAAAAATGGGGGCAAGGGAGGGGGCTGGGAATGCAAGAATCCAATGCTTTACACTTCCATATATACCACCGCCACATTTGTGCTATTTGATTTGTGCCAAGTAAGCAGAAAATGTCTTTTGATTTATGGAAGCACTGGATTTTTGGTCAATAGAGGATAGTTATGCTGATCATAGAAAAAATGTGTTAGTATATAAAAGTATAGATACTGAAATGAAAAGGGAAAATAAGTCACTATAGTTTTTGAGGAAGGATTCAAATGATTGGAATGATAAAAGCCTTAAAAGATGGATAGAAAGAAATAATCAGGTAAAAAGAAAATCATACAGAGCTAGAATAAAAATAAATTAAGTAGAAGATAGCATATGTAAAAAGTACATTAATAAAAATGGGAGCTGAATGAAGATATATATATAGGTTGTTGGTTTGAACTCGGAGCTTGGCAGTTTGGTTGTAAACATTTCATCACCATTCAAGAAGACATCATCAGTGTGTTTTGAATTGTGCTTGTCTGTCAGAACATAAGTCTTTAAATATCTTTTTATGAGATGCAAATTAGTCAATGTTGTTTGTTCAGATATTTTTGAGTCATGATTGGACTATTTGATTGGCTGGCTGTTGTTGCTGGGCTATAGTCTTTGCTTTTTAAGTACTATGTGTGATGCAGATTAGGATTAGAGTTGTTTATCTCGGGACTTCTGAGTCATGGTCTGGTTTCAGTTTGTTTGATAGTTTGAGTGGCTAACTGTTGTTACTGAGAAGTGATTAGATTTCTTGTGAGTTATTATTTTGTTGCAGTGTAGTGGGGTAACTGTTGATTTTAAATGCTACCTTTGGAATCGTGGTTGATGCAGTTCTTTTGTTCTCAGCAATTGGTAGAGTGGTGTGTGTGTTATATCATTACATATTTTCATCAGGTAGATCTCTGCTTCTCTGTGACAACTCCTCAAGATACCCTTAAGTACCCCTCAGCCCCTCAAGGTAGTTAACTATTATATTGATAAAAGCAGTTATAAGGAAAAAAAGTGTGAATACTATATTTTTTTAAATTGTGTTCTCTGTGTTTTACTCATATGGGTTATGCACTTGTACAGTATCCAGTATGAAATCTTCCAGAGGTAGATACCTGCCTGAAGAATGTATTCCTTGGGAGGAAAGGAGTGATGATCATTATCTTCTCTCTTTTTTTTCTATTAAAGCAGTAACCCATTGGGGATTTCTCTACAACAAATACCTTTAACTTTGTTTTTTAGTTCAATATATTTTCAGGGGACTCAGCTCTTCACCCATCCCCAATATTCCTGTCTTCTTGTCTTAATGAAGGCGTTCTGCCAGTGCACAAAAAAATATACAGAATTTTCTGTGACTCCTTTGCTTTGGCAAAGATTGCAAATGCTAGGAACCTTTGGATATCAATCTTTTTGTCACGGAGAACAATTGTCATTGCATCTCTGGCTCAAGAAGAATAATCTATACATCCCTAATGTATATTTCATTGCTGTTGAATAATTCAGTTCCTTTATATTGTACTCCTTGTCATGCTTATGACCTGAACTCTTGCAAAGATATAGAGTAAGTTAATTGCATTTTTGGCATACTCTAGTGATCATATCAATTCTGTTTTGCCATGATCTACAGCAATTGCAAAAGAAATATATTGAACCTGCCAAAAGGCCTGATTTTTTGGAACTGTTTCCTATGATATATAAAAGGCATTGCTAATGTTTTTCTGCCTCCAAATAGTTTATTTAGTAACCTTCTCCATAACACATGCTACAATAGAGAATGCTTCCACTTTCTACTGTTTATTTCAAATAATATTTTGAGCTACTACCAGTTTGCTTGTTACGACCACTGTCAATAAATTTCCCTTCTCAGTGGTGGTTATGTCAATTGACAAAGTGAATGGATTCTCTGTGCTTGGAAATTCGGGGTGCTGATTACACAACAGGAAACAATGCTTGTTCATTTGTTTTCTAATATATTTTCTAGCTTTCCTATTAACAGAGAATTTGTTGACGTCTTCTGTTTCTTTTTTCCTTTTGCATATACATGACTTACTTTGAATTCTCACCTTTCAGCTATGTTTTTATCTTCAGAAGTACCACTATTCTTTTAAAAGTTCTTGTATTTTTTGTTCATGGTAGATAGAAAATCAAAAGCCTCCTGATTTAAAGCCAATTATTCTTGAGGTCAATAACAAGGTTAAATCAACAGTATAAGAGAGCACAATATCCTTGGCCACATTTATGATGCATTTATACTTTTGTTCAAGACTGCTTTGGCATGACTTTTGGCAGTCTCTGTGAGCAATTCTACTTTCACCAGCAAATTAGAACATAGAATAATAGAGTTGGAAGGGACATCAGAGGTTTTCAAGACCAACTGTAAAAATTACAGAGACTACAATTTTAAAAAATGGTCTTTTACTTATAGCAATAGTTATTTGAGTAGTAATGTATGAATTCACATAATCCAAACCCTGTCTCTATTACAATGCCTATTTTATTAAATTGTCATTAAAAACACTCTCATGAACCATAAAACATATGAGATTAATGGGAATTATACTTGAGCATTCATACTTATATATAGGACTGGGGTTGCTATCTAAAAATTTGGTTAAGGCTCTAGGCCTGAAAACAAGAGACTATGAGTTCAAGTTTGCTTTAGTTATGCAAGCCAGTTGAGTGACTTTGGGACAGTCACTTTCTCTCAGCCCAACTCACCTCATAGGTTGTTGTTGGAAAAATAGGAGTTGGAAGGTGTGTTGGATATGTTTACCACCTTGAGTTATTTGTAAAAATAACAAAGGCAGGGTATAATTAATGTATGTATATATCTATGTATGTATATTCTATGTATGTTCTGGAAAGTACCAAGTATGAATTGTAAAGATTCACACAAGGGTGCTTAAAAATAACTTATATTCTTTTAGAATCCTGCAACCTTTGTTCTACTATTTGTTTATATTTAATATTTATGTATTAAGCCTTTAAACTATTTTAGCTTTAAAACTAGATCTTACAAGTTGACTGAAAAAATATTTTTGTATTATAATATGGAGTCTCAAAATTGTTAAGTTTACTATATTTAACCGTACCAAGCTAACCATATTTAATAAGTGATAAGAGTATTCGTATTTATCTCATTTCCACAGGTGTATGTGAGGCAAACAGTAATAGCAAGCCTGCTTATATCCTTTCATATCCCTGTAAGAATAATGACCATCATAGGCATGAAACTGAAAGAAAGAATCAAACTGTATCTGCTACCTTAGGCAGGGATCAGAAGTCTCCTACAACAACAACTGGTAGGTTTGTGCACATCAGCAATAAAAGGCATAATTCAAACACTAAATCTCCCAACTCAGACCATCCAAGCTGGTCAGTAAGGAATAATATAAATCATTCAGAAGAAAGAACAGTTTCTATTCAGGATGACAGATGCATTAGTAGAAGTAGTAGAAGTACAAGAAACTCTGGACAATGTAATGCAGCATTTAAAAATAATCCACATCAATTAAAAACAAAAAGTAAAGAATCAAATAATAAAAAATGGTCATTGATTAGTTCAAGCAGACCTGGCAGTGCCACAATAAGAACAATGAAAGGTGAAAAGGCTACTTCAAATGCTACAGCTACTCAGATCAACAAAATGAAAAATAGTGGTGTCTGTTTGGTGGCCAAGAATGCAAGTGTTATAACGATTGCACTCAACAAGATGGCTAGAAGTGATGCAAGCCTGAACAGAGAAGCTCTGTTAACATCTACAAATTCAGAAGATCTGCCTGGTTTTGTTCAGCATAAAAATGCATACACTGAACCAGTCCCATCAGCAATTCAGATGCAAGTAATAGAAAAAGAAAGAGTAAGAAAAGAGCTCTTTCAGAAGAAGTATAATGCAGCAAATGTTATTCAAAAAGTATGGAGAAGGTATGGATGAGATTCCTGCATTCTATCTCATTTTAATTACTACTAAAAATTTCATCATGAGGCTTAGCATATATTTAAAATTGTGTTTTGGTATACTTTGAGCAATGTGATGTCAAATATATCATGGCACGACAAAACCGCGCTCGACTAAAGCGCGCCCGATTAAACCGTGTCGCTGACATCATCAACAGGGCGACAACAGCGAGCGCGGAGAAAGAAGGGCGCTTTAAATAGCGCTTTGAAAGCAAGCCGATTCAAGTTAAGGTAAGGGTTAGGTTTAGGGTTAGGGTTAGGTTAGGTTAAGGGTTAGGATTAGGTTTAGCATTAGGTAAAGGGTTAGGGTTAGGTTAAGGGTTAGGTTTAGGGTTAGGTTTAGGATTAGGTTTAGGATTAGGTTTAGGGGGGTTAGGTTTAGGTTTAGGGGTTAATTTTAGGTTTAGCGTTTACAGCGTGCTTTTTTCTCCGCGCTGTTGTCGCGCTGTGATGACGTCAGTTATGCGGTTTCGTCGAGCGCCCTTTAGTCGAACGCGGTTTTGTGGTGGAACCGAATATATATGTAATGCATCAAGTGATTTGGAAGGGATGTAAACAGGTGGAGTAGTTAGAAGGTTTCTATTGTGTTATATTTTGCTGATTTGCTCAGTATTTCTCAACCTGATTTAGGTCATCAGTCCCAGAATTCAGGAAGTGGTTATTCAAATAAGCACAGATGATATAACATTGGTCATTGCAGCATTTTTAATCTGTAATCCTTTTGTTTCCATGGTACACTTTTCCCAATTTCAGATATGTTAAAAAGTTTTGAAGTATAAGAATATTAGATATCATAATAATGTGGAAATACTGCAGTGAGCAGTCATTTAGCTGTAGGAATAATCATTCTCATGAAGAAAGGACATACATTTTTGCTACAACTATCCAAAAACAGAACCCAAGGACCAATGAATATATCAGAGGAAGGCAAGAAAGTGAATGAGATTTGACTTATATTTCTGAAATAAAGAACAAACCATGGGCTTGGTTATAAAGATATATCTACAGATGAAATTATCCCCATATTAAGGAACAGATTTATTATTCATTTTGTAAAGGTCTTTATATTCTAAAATTGAGAACATGGTGTAACAGTATAGAGTTTCTGTAAATTGTATGAATTTTATAAGTTTAAGGATTTAATTAATTTTATATGGATTTCCTTCTGTTTCCTTATTTATTATTTCTCCGCTTTTTATGTCTTTTATGTTCTATGTAGAGTGGTTACTATATATCCATGAGTTTTTTATATTTGCTTACTGCTTTCTTAAAACATTGAAAATATGGAAGTTAATCCAATTAAGAGAAAATATTATTGAAAAAAAATGAAAAAAGATGGTTCATAGAAATATCTGGAGTTTAAAAGTAGTAAGCTAAAACAGAATTTCCCACTTGTTTTCTCCTTCTAGCTATCAGTTAAGAAAACAATTCCTTCAGCTTTTTAGCACCAAACAGCAATGCAAAGATGAATGGCAACAAAAAACAACTGTCTTGTGCATTAAGGCTCTTTGGAACAAAAAGTTAAACTTTACTGCACCTAAAGCACTTACTTCAGGCAAAATCCCAAAGGCAATGAACAAAAACACCTTAGGAAACAACTTGGTACAAAAGTCAACCATTCTGAAGCAGATATATGGTAATAATAAATACCAAGTATTTTTCTTGGGAAGTTGAAACTTTTTTTCAGTCACAATTCTTTTTGTCTGTCTGTCTGTCTGACTGACTCTCTCTCTCTATCACACACACACACACACACACACACACAAAATGTATTTATCCATCCATCCATCCATGCATCCATCTAATATCTATAATCTAGGTATTCTCCTTGAGCTAACAACGCCTGCTAGAATAACAGTCATAGCCAGGAGAGCTTTTGGACAGCTTTGGTAGGTCTCTCAGTTTCTTTTCTTTTCTTGAATCAAAAGGTGCTAAAGGATGACTCAGGCTCTTGTCATGCCTCAGATAGGCTACTTCAATAAATATGGGAGGGTGCCAGTTGGGAATTATAATTGGCAAAAAATACAGCAACCCACCTTCTGACTAGCATTAGTTTACATTGGTTGCTGATAGATTTTTAGGGCCAGTACAAGGTGCTTTATTACTTAGACCCTTTGGAACATTATCTTCAGGTAGCATTTCTCTACCTTACAGTATACTGTATGGCTTGCAGTGACAGTGTGCTGAGTGGAAGACCCTGAAAAAGCTTCCTCCTGAAGGCAGATGATGATGTATTTTGGTAAAATTTATGAAAACAGTTCTATTTAAGGGGGCATTCATTATTTATCATTATTTTTATTTATTTATTTTATGTTGATAAATGATTTTCATTCATTGAGGCATTCAGCATTCATACTCTTTGGAATATGTTTTTAAAGGACACTCACAAGAAGGAAAGGTGAATCATGCAATGAGATTGCCTTCTTCAAAACAGCAGTTTTGTGAACTTCAGTTAATATCAGGTACAATTCCATTCTATGTCATCATCATCTTTATAAACATTAGATGTGAGGCAAAAGATACATACTATAGCAACCTCAGAAAGAAAGCCCATTGAGGGGATTTCTTGAGCATGCTAGGAAAAATGACAAAATGGATATTGGTGAACAGGCTTCCAGAAAAGGCCATGTGAGACAATAGATATGTGTGGACATTTCACTAGCCCTATTGCTAGCTTCTTTAGGGCAGAACTAAAACACCACGACATATGTTATGTCTTTATATATTGGCAATGTTCATTGAGGCAGAATACCTATAATCATCACTAACTTGAAGAATGCTGAAGTGTATATAGTGATCACCTTCATCCAGATCTTGATGTTATTTCCATAGGGCATCTTTATTCCATCAGTTTTCACTATTTTTGCTTGTTTGATGGTACGCTTAGCATATTTCTCCAGTCCAAGCTACATTTTTTTAGATAAATTAAGATCATTTTTATTATCATTTTTTACTGTGAGCATACCGGCACACATTTTTGTTGCCAGCAATTTAGATATTAATGGCTGTATGTTGTGTTGTTTTGACAGGACAGCCCATTTATACTATTATACAAGCTGTATACTCACTACTTTACATTATAGCCAAGTGTTATTTCTTCAGTGTACGTACGTACGTACTTACGTACGTACATACATACATACATACATACATACATACATACGCACAGCTTTCCTATCTGAAGCAGTAATGCTTCCAAACCATAGTAATGCAATATGCTCTTGACCATTCCTCTATATAAAGTGGTAAGGACAAGAGAAGGAAGTTGTACTTTTCTCATGCGACACAAAAGTGGCAATCAAGCAAACTTATTTGTCAGTGCAACTTGATGCTGCTAGACACCTCCAGAGTTGAATAATTAATGCACAGGTGTCTGGCTGTGCTTACCTTTTCTGAAATTGACAATGTTTTTTCCCCCTATGTTTAAAATGACTCTTTTTATTACACCAGTTCATCAAACTCATTGTCATTCTGAATAAGGCCCACTACTGTTGCATCATCCACATACAATATGGTTGGTGGCAAACCTTTCACAACTGTCATAGGTCAACAGGGTGAACAACAGGAGATTTAGACATAGTCCTGAGAACTTGTGCTCAAAAACATTGTGTTAGAAGTATTAGTCCAAATTCATACATACTGGAGCCTATCAATAAGAAAATCAAGAATCCAATTGCACAAAGAAGGAATGATCTTATTAAATGGTGAACTAAATTCAACAAGCAGCATTCACACAACTATTTCTTTCCTATAAGTGTACCAAACTTGGGTAGAAGAAATAGCATCCTCTGTAGAACAATTATTATCTGGGCAAGCTGCTTTCTGAATGTTAACTTTGTGTAATGTTCTCCAGACAGAGGTAACATCAAAGCTAATCACTTGCATGTCAAGATGGGGCACAGCTTTCCTCGCAGAGGTGCTATTTGATGCCTCAAATTTTCCAAAAAATGTGTTCAGCTCATTTAAAAAGTCTGTGTTGCCCTTACATGATAGAGCCACCTTATAGTCTGTAATGGCCTGGATGCCTTGTCACCTACATCTGGTGTTTGTAGGGAAAAGTTTTGAATTTTCTGATAATGGGCTTCTTTGCTGTTTTTATGGTGTTTTTCAAATTGACACTGGCTGTTCTAAGTGCCAGCAGATCACCAGATTTAAAAGCCACATTCCAAGCCTTCAACATTCCAAGATTTCAACATCTTGTGACCCTCATAGTCCATGGTTTTTCATTAGCCCCAATGTTTTAAGGACATAGATATCCTCAATGCACTTCTAAATGTATGCAAACAGTAGTGGTATACTTCTCTAAATCTATGTTTTTTATGTGTTGTCACTTCTTCAAACATGATCCAGTCTGTGAACTCAAAGGAATCTTGTAATGCTTCTATAGATCCCTCCCTAGGCATATAAAGTGTCTGCATTTGATAGTCAAAAGCTCCACATTAGGGGAGTAGAGATTTGAGACCACATTAGTATTATTATACCATCTGTCATTTATATAAAAACAGACACTCCCTTCAAGGGATTTGCCACTAAGCAAAGCTCCAGTCCAGCCAAATGTTGAAAATCGCACCAAGCTAACAGCACTATCCAGGACAGAGTGCTTTAACCAGGTTTTTGTTGCAATGATGACATAGGAGTTTCTCACCTCCTAGTTTGTTATTAAACTTGCAGTTTGGTTTTCTTGCAGAGGTTTTCTTACCAAACTTGGTAACACCATCAGCACTAGGAAGGAGGGAGATTTGTTCTTATTTTTATATATTAGTGGCTTGCCCTGTCAGTATTGGTGAGAGTGTTCTTAGTTAGTTAGATATCTTGGTTAGATATTTACTGTTAACTTGTTTATCTGCATTACTAGTTCTTTCATTGGTGTATTCTTTACTTCCTGATTGTTGGTCTAGTATTAATCAGACAATTCCTGAAGGCCTGGCAATCAGTCACAGTGGCCATGATCAGGCACATAGAGATAAACATTTATATACCACTCAAAAAAGACAATCTAAAAGCCCAAAAAGAAACTAAAAGACAAAACACCTCCTCACCAGGAATGCAGTTTGGTAATGAAATGTCTGCAAAAAAACCACCAAGCATGGAGAGCATCAAGGATCCCTCAGACTATAGAAATAAATATTCTGAAGATATGCTTCTTGAGATTGTGCATTTCACTAATTATTAAAACACATTCCTTAGCTAAAAGACTGAAAAAATTATTTCAGAAGAAGATATAATTGATATATTTCACCCAAGCCTGGTTTGGGGAGTGATAATTGATGTATTTTACCCTGCCTTGTTTCCCCTTCCCAGCTCATGTTAACACCTATGAGTTTATAAAAAGGTTTTGAACTCACACAAATTGCAGAAGCATTTTTAGAGGTAGGATGACTCTGGGAAGGATTTAATCATATCACAGCTTTCTGTTTGATATGCTGCACTGCTCTGCTCTGCTCTGCTGCTCTATGTCAAACTAAGACCATAATAAATTCAGACAAAGGCTGGATCATCACAAAAGCTGAAGAAAAAAATTATCCAGCTGAATTGTGCTAATTATTAAGAACATCTTGGATTGCTGGAATATATAATTTACTTCTAGATAGTTAAACTTCTCTGACTTTATTGGCAGTGAAGATAAAATTTAAGTTCTTTGGAAATCCAATGTCAAGGCAAGAGCCTTTTGGGGGGGAAAACCTGATTGCAATACCCAAGGACGCATGGCCTAGGAACAGAATGCAAAACTACTTTGACAATGGACTGATACAGTCCAAACATTTTGTAAACTTTTCCGGCTTTTTCAGGTTTACATAAATCCTTTTTGAGCAATAAGATCCTTCCACATATCCTGTTGTGAAGATCAGACTTTGATACAAATACCCAAAATTCTGTTCTTCAGATAAGGTAGGGCTTCTCACATTCACACCCAATTTTTATCTCATTGATGGAAACACCCACTTTCAAATGAACAAATAACCCTAGAGGTTCATCTTTTTTCCCCACACACAAATATGTAGTTTTGGATCATTTTCCTAAATAAATGAACAAGTGTATTTTTGATAGATCACATTTTATGTCATGTTTATGCTGAAACACTGAATATTCAAAAAAGGTCACAAATTTCTAAGTACCACTGTACCAATTTTGAAGTTATTCCTTGTTTTCCCTTTTGTAATACCTGTCAATGGAAAAAACAAGAATGGTCTTTTTAAAAGCAACAGATTTATGTAAGCAGATTTTTATAAAATTGGTAGAGCTAAAGTATATCATAGAACACAGTAGAGATAATAGCTGCCAGCTATAGATACAGGAATCCTCTAAAAATTTAAGAGTACATTTGCCATTTAATGACCTTCAATTACGTAAGACAGAATTTTGAAGTTAGATTTTTTTTATGTTTAATAAAGAAAGAAAACCAACTATCTTGAGTCTTCACTGAACAAAAGCACTAATACATTTATGCTTCTTTTACAGCAGGCGGATTGCAGGATATTTGCTTATCAGAAAATCCAGGGAAATGTAAACGTTTTTCATATAATATGAAACCTGCCACAATAATGAAAGCAAAACACACCAGATGCAAGCATGAAAATAAGTCTCCTATATAAGAAGGGACATGGACATTTTAAAGTATCTTTAATAGTAGTTTTATCAGTATTTTTATTTAAATGATCTATATTTTTTTAAACATATTAAGCAATATAATGCTGAGACTCAGGTATACCAACTTAATAGCAACAACTAAACTGTTCCCTGTTCTTCACAGTAAGTAAAATTTCTCGATGTTTCTCAACATTTGCATATGATTGTTTGTTTGCTTTAAGCTATTGTATTATTTCATTTTATATCAGGTAACTTTTAAACGTTAATATCAAATGTAAAGAGCAACATTTTTTACACAAATCAGAGATTGTATAAAATGCATTTTTAATTTCCACAAAAAGGACTTTTTATTTATACAAGAGATTCCAACCAAATATTCTCTTTAATATAGTGTATTGACTACCCCAGATCCTGGAGAATGAGTGGCTAAATATATATTAAAATTGTAATGGAGGTCTGTCAACCACTGCTCTTGAGCTTCATCACTTTTCAAGACCTGTGAATAAAAAAACATAACAATTACTTGAAAGAGAAAAGAGAAATAGAAAAGAGAAAGTATTTCTCTTATCTATAATTTGTGTAGATACAAATGTAAGATACAGGTAGTCCTTGGCTTACGACAATTTATTTAACAATGCAAAATAACAATTTATTTGAATTTATGACAATACTATGTCAGACCTGTCCCAGCTTGCATATCCAGGAAAGAAAGACCCTTGATTCAATTTGTAGTGAAGGTTATACTTTTACTGAAGCCAAGTACCAGCAGTTATAGTGTAACAAAGGCAGATCTGAGAATTTCCCATGTAATCCCCATTTTCCCTTCTCTCAGCCCCCCCCCCCTTTGAACATCATGGTGGTGTCCAGTAAGGTTCAAATTTGGTGTCTTAGTAACAGTTCCACATTTTAGTGCTCTTTGGATGCTCATTTCGCCTTCCATTCCCAGGCTTCTACCTTGGATTTTCAGCCATTGTCTTTGGATGGCACCTCTGGTTCCTGTCATCCCTCCTCCCTATCTTCCCTTTTCCCCTCCCTATATTTTATGTCAGGCTGCTATCAAAGCGCAGCAAAACTGGGCAGAATTGGTTTTATGGCAATCTGACAAAATAAGTGACTCACACAACAATAGTAGCATCCTGTAATCACATGATCAAATTTCAGGTACTTGGCAGCCAATATGAATGAACAACAATTGCAGCATTTTGGACCTACACAATCACCATTTGCAACTTTCCATCAGGCTTCAGACAAGCACAGTCAGTATGGGAGATTGGATTTGCTTAATGACACCACCAGTGATGGCTAACCTTTTTG